>NC_090929.1:139114914-139714914 GCF_040938575.1 Ambystoma mexicanum
AAACAAAAGTGAACTGTGATACAAATGGATGATTAAGACCAAATACGAAGCCATCCCAGTGGAGGGCGAGAGAGGGAGCTACTGTTTTACAGTTGGCTTCAAGAGGTTTATATCCTCCCTTTTGTGTTTGTGTGTGTGTTTCTCCTTTGGGTTGCATAACTAGGAATGATTGTCTGCGTCTCTGATTCCATTTGGCATTTCAACAGTCTCTCTCCTTGCATTTTACTGAAACTGTGCCTTACACAGCATTATTGGTGTTTGAGTATGCTGTGGGGGTGAGGATGTATGTGTGCAGGTTTTTCTTCTTATGTGTGTTCATTTCCATGTGTAAGAGTGTTTCGAGTTATGTGAGTGAGTGTGTGCATATTTCAGTTTGTGTGTGAGTGTGTGTGTGTTTTGGGTGTTTTGACTTACATGTTTGTTTCTGTAGGTTTGTGTGTTTCTGCTAGTGTGCACATGGATGATGTGTGTGTGATCATTTCTGTCTAACCATACTATAAATACATGTCCTATTATGTTGGTTTCTGTGGTGTGTGAGTGTGTGTGTTTGTGTGTGTGTCATTGCCTTCCTTCGACCATTGTCAGTGCAACTCCTCATCATTCTCACTCCCACCCCCTTGTTCAGCAATATTGGTGCCCAATTGTGCTGGGTGGGGTTGCGATTGGGTGCATGGTGGAGGTGATTCTTTCTGTATTTATTTTACTTAGTGTATGTCTGCTGTGTGCATGCATGTGGGTGTGAGGAGATGGAATGTGTGCATTTGTCGCATTATGTGTTCATTGCAGGTGTGTGTTGGCGTCAATATGTTTTTATTTGTGTCTGTGCTTGTGTATGCTGTCCCGGTTTATTGGGCGGTCACTCCCAACTCAGGGAGTTCCTTTACCCCCCAAGCAAGGTGGCGCAGGACAATGCCCTTTGCAGATTCAACTTTAGTGAGACCTCCAACCAATCTCGTGCCATTCAGCAAATATCCTCTTTACCACCAACGAGCTAGGAACGTGGCCGGTTTATCGTAAGAATATATATTTATTTAAGGTTTGACAAAGAATAATAGAACAACCAGAACATCAGCCACCAACGCTGTGCCACTACACAATATCACAATTTCAAATTACTTGCACCAACTGACTGACTTATATTTCTAATGGACTTACAGATGCTACAATACACAGGTAAAATTTTGAGATGGACAGTCATCACTTTACATAAGATTTCTTGCAATTGCACTAGAACAACATAACACACACAGTTTGATATAAGCTTCTTTTCTCCCAGCAACCCCCACCCCAGGCATCAATTAGATATGACCATTCAGGTTTGAAGGCAAGGTACAGGGGGAGGGAATACGATGGTAACATCGTTTTGGCTTTTTTGTTTTGCAATGTTTGGAAAAGGAACTCCAATGGGAAAATCATTAGGGGCTTTTTATTTGAAAGGCAAGGTTTGGAAAAGAAACTCCAACGAGAAAATAGCTTTGGGCTGTTTATTTGTAAGGCAATGTTTGGTAAAGGAACTCAATGGGAAATTTGTGTTGGGCTTTTTATTTCAATAAAATGCAGGGCCTTGGGATTCTGTTTTGGGACGCAAGTGAATAAATGGGAAATTTCGTTTTGCACACTCTACATTCACTTGAATGGCAGAGTGTTAAGGTTACTTATTTTGGGAGTTTGGATACCCCCCTACGATAAGGAAGACAGGGGTTTCACAAAGGTAGAGTCACCCAAATACCTTATTGTCTATATCGGCTCTAACACACTACACTGGGCCAGAAAGAGCAATACATTTAAGTTCAAGCTTATTGAAAAATAATTGCTGTTTGTCTCCTATGATTAATGCTCAGAAAGGCTGGTCTACAATTATTTCTTGCTTTTAGCTCTACTACTTAAGCAATAAACACCATTCTCGGCCTACAGCTTCTTTCGGGCCTATAACTTGAGATCCTGGGCCGTTACCAGCCGGTGAAGCCCCCCGAACAGATGCTTATTGCTATTAGCACCCTGGGTTTTCCATTAGTAAATCCCGAGTTGCTAACAGCAATGTATTTTGCTTGAATGAACGGGACGCCTAGCGGTGTCTCATTCATTCAAACAAAATACTTACCCAAAATGGCTAACGTGGAGCTGGATGACAGGGCTCCATACCCCCCTCTTTCGTTCCAAAGAGTTCGGTGGTCTCAGGACAGTTCCACGTATTTATTTATTTTTTATTTGCATTTTTAAAGGGCTGTTACGGAATTTCTTTTTTGTCTTAGTTGCAGGAATAATTTTTTTTGTCTTGGTTGCGTATTTATAACACGCTTTAATACCCAGAGGTTTCTAAGCACGGACGGGGGATCGGCCCTGTGTTGCTTCATGTTGTCTTGCTTCCAAGGTGAGCACGTCGCCACTGAGCTATCTTCCCGCAAATCACTGTTAAAGCATCACACACCGAATATATCAAAAGTATGGCTTTGGTCAGCCATTCTTGTTAACAGTCTCACCTGAGACTCTGCACGTGTATTTCTAATTGGCCAAAGTGAGTTGCACTTGTCAAATCGCTTTATCCACCTGGGCCCAGGCTATCTTCTCTGTCGCTTGCAGTCATGTACACGAGCAGTATCATGCTCCAGAGCTCAGAGGTCAAACTGTCAAGCGGAAAATACAGTGGGTTAAAATTAAGAGAGCACTATATCTAAAAGTCCAAATACAAAGTCAAGAAAAAATAAATAACGAGATGAATAGTGCGAAATGGCTAGGAGGGGTCAGACCTGGGACTTCCAGTGGAACATCTGCCATTTGCTGCTCTGGTTGGGCCGTTTGCGGAGAATAATCTAGGCGAATGATAACGGTCAATGTTTTTACATCGAACCCCAGTGAAATGACGAGACCGAGGCAAACTCTCGCCTAACCAAACTCACACGTCGAGTCAAATTCCACATTCAGAATGTGGCAGAGTGGCAGATTCTCACGAAACTCTCCGACACTTTCAATTCATGCCCAAACTCACGTGAACTCTCTCCTGCCTAGGCACAACAAGACTGCTTGCACTTGCATGCTGAACTAATTTAACCTCCTGCCTCCAACCAACGCTGGCATGTTCTCCTTCATACGACCACTGGTAACGCATGTCACATTCCGATTGTCACGCATGGCAGTGGTTTGATGGGATGCTTCCCCCCGTAGTAGTCAGAAAAGATGTTGCATCTGCTGCACAAACAGCTGCAGCAACCAATTATAATTTCCAACCACTGGGATTTTCTCTTTCATATGACCACTGGTAAACACATGCCGCATGTCTGTGTGTCATGCATGGCAGTGGATGACTGGAATGCTTCCCTCCCTAGTAGTCAGAAAAATATGTTGTGCATGCTGCACACACAGCTGCAGCAACGATTGTAATTTCCTGCCACCAACCAACAGTGGGATTGCCTCAACCCAACAACTCTTGTCTCCATTGTTGCATGAAAAGATAGCACACTCGGTTCCAGCCACTGGCCATAGTCTCCTGCATCCAACCACTTCTGGCATTTTCATCTTCCCAACAACCACTGACAACAAATGCCACGTGCCTGTATAGGATTGCCACCGAACTCCATATCAGGAAGGACACCATGACCAGTACTGGGCTTTCACTTCTCTGTCAATTGACTGCTGGGAGCATGGACTGAAATTAAACTAAAGTAAAAGCAAAAACCAGCAGTGGAGCAGTTTGTCCTTCTAGACATGGAGTCGGGTGGCAACCACATAAGCAGTGCTGGCTAATGGGCCGGCTCTCGACGGATCTCGAGATCAAGCATCAGTTCTCTAGACGGATCCTGGATTCCAGCTTGCCTCTGCCCCAGCCCTGTCAAACAGTGCGCAGTGCGCTCGCACGTGATCTAATGTGCTCTGTGTGAGCGCACAGTGCACACAAAGACTCTGTGCACAGTGCACTTGCAGAGAGCACATTATATCACGGAGGCCCAGTGGCATATGGAGCAGAGGGTGGGGAGAAGCTGCAGGACATTTATCAATGGGACGCCTATCCCGTTCAGCACCTCAAAGAGGGAGCCCAGCAGGAAAGGTATCCTGCTGGCAGGACGTGGTGTGCCAAGCAGTTCCTGCTCAGCACGCTCATTGTCCTGCCAGCAGGACTCCTTACCTTTTCTGACCAGGCAGAGATGTCCTTCTGCCAGGACAATGCCAGAAGCAGCTCTGGGCAGCAGAGGGGCTCTCATGTTGCTCTGTGTAAACAGAGCATTAGAATGTGAGCCATTAGGCACTGATGGGAGGGAGGGGGACTATTAGCAGGGACTTATGTCCCTTTAGAAATGTGAATGGGAGGGAGTCATAAGTGTACTCAATGTTGCATGTTTTATGGAATAAAGTGGCTTTAAAACCTAAGGGTGATTTGTTAGGCCAACTGTGAATGCAGGAGGAGAGAGAGAGTAAAATTAAAGCCATACTCATATTGCTCAACTTATTTCTATAACAATGTATGTAGCGTATAGTTAGTTTGCTATGAAAGGCTAATTTAAAATGCAATGTGGTTTGCTTCCAAAGCATTGCTAAAAATAAAGCATTATTTAAGCACATGAAATACAAAGCAAAACCTTAACAATGCTGTATATCAGCTAAACCTGGGAAGATGTGCTCAGTTACTTAAATTGTCCACATCTGGGTTTCACCATTTAACCAAAGTGTGTGATCCTGGGCAAATCATTTATTCGCACTATGTCTTATCTGCAGCTCTGTCAGTGATTCTGATTCACTTCATAGCTTATGTTAATATATAATCTATTATTAAAAAAAGCCCAATGACCATACAGTTGCTCCTTATATAATAGTGCAATTTAGATATTTTGCACCACAAAGCCATTTGCCACTTGTTTTACTTATGGCAACTTATTCTAAAGTCATTTCCACGGTGCCTCCAGGTATCAATGCTGCGGCTCCTTGCAATGACCTTTTCTCTGAAGTCACTTCTGTTGGTACAAACCATATGCAAATTCAGACGTTGGCGTGTATTAGCCCTATATGGATGAGTTTCCTGCATCTGTAATGATCATGCAGTTTTTTGTTTACGTGTTAAAATGCCATCTACCACTAAAAAGTTGATTGGGGTGGGGGTGGCTGGTTTGGAGACACAAATGAGACTGTATAGAATTGCGCGCACTGCATTTGGGGGGAAAAGTAACAGGACTTGTTTCGTGGCTCACCCCCTCACCCCCACTCTTGCAATGCTGGATACTCCCCTGCCGAGGACAGTCCCCAGGTTCGCAGAGGGTCGAACACTGTGTATTCAGAGCAGAATCCATTTGGAAAACACAATGATCACCGAGCCTCCAGCTTTGCGTGCATGGTAATGTAAACTGTTCTGTGGGAGCACAATGTGCACACAGAGCAGTACATTATCGAGCCCCCCATTATCGAGCCCCCAAAGCTGGGGGTTTTCTGAACATTGCCTTTCCCAACAGATTCTGTTATTTGTAGTCTTGAGAAGATGGCTTGAAAAGAACACAAATCATAGTAAGATACGCTCATATACATGTGTGTGCGTACCTTACTACGGTTTTTGTACTTTTCAAGCCATGAAAGAAATTGCTCCATTTTTAAAAATCCTTTGATTGCAGTTCAACTGCCAGCTGCGCCCTCTCTGAACTCTGCCTCCTCAGAACTCCGCCCCTCCTACAAACTCCGCCCCCGGCCCTTCTGGCATCCCCATCACACCACTAGGATTTCTTACTCGCTAGTTTTCATAGAAAGAGTGCACGCTCCATTGCACTCACAGAGTGGGAATCTCCCGCCTGTCTCCAACATACTCTATGATTTTTCAAAAAGGAACCAACCTTTCATGCCTCCATTTTCTACTACTTGCTCAGAAATCAAATGAAAAGTCCTTCCCTATCAAGCTACACTGTCAAAGCCACAAGCAACCTCCTGCATGTGGCTCCTAAGCCTACAAGACGAACCACAATCTGCCTTTAATAACCGTGGAGGCCAGACTCACCCGAACTACCCGACCAGAATTTTGCAATAAGTTCCAGAAAGTTCACTCTGATGGTGTCTGCGGATATTCGGAGGCTTCAGAGATTACAGGAATAAGCACATCCGAGACTAAACATGAGTAGCGGTTGAGATGTTTGCACCGGATGCAAAGTATTTAACAGAAATGTGATTTTTTGACTTTGGCTATTTAGAGGTCGCTTTTTAATCTTAAAATAAATCCTCTCCTCTCCAGGCCAGCCTATGGGGGTGCACTTCCTTTGCTCCACAATATCATCACAGCGAGCTGGCCCCATATTAGAGCAATCACTTTAAAAGCCAGGTGTGAGTATGGCATAGCAATTTTCCTGGCACTGCCATAATAGCACTACCAGTCACGAAGATGACAACAGCCGGAAAGTGATATGAGTACCTGGGCACTTTCTGTCAGTGCCTGGCAAATGCATGATATGTACACACAAGCCAAAATGGTTGGCTTTGCCAATGCTTGTTTTAAACAGGATGTATGTGTTAAGAATAGATGCATGGACGCAGCTATTGCTAATAAATAAAAATTCGATTTTTATTACACAGGAGCTTATTTACAACTGAAATTGTGCCATTAACCCAGAGAATAGAAAGAACACCGGCAGGCCCAGTGGAGCACATAGAAGACTGCTTAGAAAGAACACCGGCAGGCCCATTAGAGCACATAGAAGACTGCTTAGAAAGAACACCGGCAGGCCCATTAGAGCACATAGAAGACTGCTTAGAAAGAACACCGGCAGGCCCAGTAGAGCACATAGAAGACTGCTTAGAAGGAACACCGGCAGGCTCAGTAGAGCACATAGAAGACTGCTTAGAAGGAACACCGGCAGGCCCAGTAGAGCACATAGAAGACTGCTTAGAAGGAACACCGGCAGGCCCAGTAGAGCACATAGAAGACTGCTTAGAAAGAACACCGGCAGGCCCAGTAGAGCACATAGAAGACTGCTTAGAAGGAACACCGGCAGGCCCCAGTGGAGCACATAGAAGACTGCTTAGAAAGAACACCGGCAGGCCCAGTGGAGCACATAGAAGACTGCTTAGAAAGAACACCGGCAGGCCCAGTAGAGCACATGGATTGATGTAACTGCATGATAAAGCTAGCTGAATGAGATTTGGTCAGATCGGGGCAAGTCACAGGGGGTAATGGCGGGTAGGAATGAGAATGACCGTGTCAGATGAACTGGAGGGTGGGTAAAAAGGCAAACAATTCACATTAAAAGCGCAATTGAATCGTCATCACTAAACTCGGAATGATTCTTACTCCTTCCAGATAGTTTACACGCAGGTGCACAGACACAGTGGCAGTGCAGAGACGTTGCCCTTAATGTGTATGTTGCTGGTAGGCAACACATTTAAAGGTAATTGGGTGACAAGGTTTTTCCAGCGCTACCTACTGACGGCTCTCCAGACTGATCAACTCGCAGGAAATAATTTTTAATAAAATGTGTTTGCGGTTGCACATTTCCCTGCAATATTTGCTTTGCAGTTCATGGCGCACAGAATGCAGAAAGTGTGCTTCTCGTATTGTGCGCGGCGGTGCTGATGTTTGGTCCAATGGCAAGCCCGCCTTTCATCCTGCCGTTCACGCTGCTGCTTCCTGCAGCCCGGCTGAAGCCATGTCTGGCTTTTTACAAGCCTTTGATTTTCACCCCGGGTTGCCTTGTAGTCCCTCCCTCCTGCACGCCTGGATTTGTGCTCCTACGGTTGCCTGCCAAGGTTTGCTTCCTCGAGACTATCTGCAAACTGCAGACTCATATTACGCGAAGCATGCCAGCTCGCCAGCTCCTTCCAGGAGGTCTGCGTGCGCGCACCCGCAGCACCCACAGACATGGAAGCCTTCTTGGCAGGCGGCGGGGCCTGCTTTTGGCTTCAGGCGAGCTGTCATCTACAGTCAGGAAACATACTTCGCCACTGCGTCCAGGAAAGCAGACTGTTGGGATTCCGCTCATGACAGGGCTCAGTACTGCGTAGGCAACACCTGCAAGCACGCCTAGGTCATTATTTCAATAATTGACTAGTTTGTGGCTAGAAGTGATTGGCTGTTCAGACTGGCCTGCCATTGGAATTAATTCTCAGCATTTTGTGCTAATTTGCATACCCACAACGCCTTGTGGATGTGGCTCAGAACTGGAGGTTAACTTCAGGTGATGGCTACTAGGTGGCGTTGTGGAATGTATTATCTGTCACAATTGGACTATCCTACTTTCTCATTTCAGGTGAAAGATTTTGTTTTCCAGGACTTATTGAACCCACCATAACCTTTTGGGTGTTTTGAGAAATTTTAACATCAAATCAAGGATGCTCATTGTGGTGAGAACATCCAAAATGGTAGAACGCTGTTGTGACCTGAAAGTTCCTTTCAATCATGTTATGCCCAGGGTCCCTAGATCTAAATTGGGCCAAGTGCTATTGTGGAAGGTATGAGGGCAGATGCTTTCCCCATGTCCCTCAACCTTCTGCAAGTCTCCACAGACCCAAAGAGAGTGGTTGCAGGGTTGCTCCCGTACCAACCTCTCCACTAGCATCCACCTCCTCCCTCCTGTATAAGCCTACAGGAAACAGGGGCTCTATAGACCACATCAACGAAGGCTCTGTTCAACTGAGCGTGCTTCCACCAACAGTGAAGGCTTCTCCCTGCTCTCCAACATGAGGTGGTCTTCAGCAAGATCAAGACGGGAGGAAGAGGAGGAATGGCGGCGGAAGTCGAGGGTTGGTTTGCTTGTATTGTAAGAGAGTGGGCTTGCATTGCCCCCCCCCCCCAGGTCAGCCCAACGCTTTAAGTGGGATAAGAAATTGAGGTGGGCGTTGCAAACTCATCATGAAACAATATATAGGGAGGAGTCTAAGAAGTGCCTGGCACTGCCTCAGAATCCAAAGTAGGTCATCATTTTTGAGCGACCCTGGGCCCGTGCAATTAAAGAAGTGGCCCAACAGATGTACTTGATGTTTCATACTTGGGATGAAAGGGAGTACATTCTATCTTAAAGGATGAGTAAAATAAAATGAATGTGCAGTCAAAACCCCCCCTAAAATATAGAGTTTAACATATAAATTTGAAATAAAATCAAACTAGATTAATGCACACTCCAATCCCTCCATTTTTTGAAGATGATACGATTATTCGATATCACTGTAGTCATAATTTATAAATCATTCAAATGGCCAGGCTTCATTATAGCATGTTGCAAAAATCCAATAAAATATTCTTTATATTACACATCCCTTCAATGTCAGAAAATAAATAATCTTATTCCGAATGTCAGTAACTGAGGATGCAATTTTAAACATGACTGAAAGTGACATCTACTGAAGATGAACAGTATTGCAACTCATATTTATTTTTACTTTGAGCAACTTGGAAATCAAGTCAGAGAACATAATTCGCCCCCCAGTTCCAGGGCATTTTTATTCTCAGGGGGCTGGAGCTTAGCCCCAGCTAACCACAGCCCACTTAAAGCACTGGGCCAGCCCATGCAGGAGTGGACAATGTCCCAGTTAAGCGTGAGCCTGAAGAGCCGAGCACCTCAACCGGGTTATATGCTGGGCTGCAATTTCTTAGCATCCTGTCACTAATTGTGTTGAGCCACATTTGTGGTCTGCACATCTGCATCTCAACAGAAAGTCAAACGTGCAGACAACTGGCTACTCAATATTGACTTGCATACAAGAACTCCAAAAGTGGATACAAAATAACAAGCTGTCCAAAGCTGTCAATTCAATTACATTGGGCCTCATTCCGAGTAGGGCGGTAAGGGTTAACGGTCACCGGTAACGATACCAGTGACGTTAAACCCTTTCCACCCTACTGCGAGTTCCCTTTGCGAGTCCTTCGTTAACGCCTGCTTTTAGCAGGCGTTAAGGACGGGACCTGCAAAGGGACTTTAGTGCTAATAACGATACCGTAATTTATGGTACCGTTATTAGCGCCTTCCCCATTCCCATTGAGCCCTATGGGGGCTCAAATGGGAATGGGGAAGGGCCCTGGTGAATGGGGAATACCGGTCCCTCCAACCTTTGAATGGACCGGTCATTACTCCATTCACCAGGGCGGAGTCGGAACGACGATTTTGGAGGCAGCATGCCGCAAATAGCGGCGTGGTTACCTCCACAGTCGGAATGAGGCCCATTATCTGTTTTCTTCAAATAAAAACTTTATTCATAAAATATCACATCACATAAAATAACAGCTGATGAACCACTGTAAAATAAAATGCATGCAATTCCTCAATCACATTAACTGTATTTTAATATGTCTTACTCTCTGAAACATTGGATTCGAACGTCTGGCTGCATTTGTAAGGTAATTCTGAAAAGCCTACGTCTAAATCATATCAAGGGCTACAAGAAGATTAAATAGTGCGCTCCATGCTGTATGAAATCCTGCTCTCTAAGTATTGTGCCTAATGCACTCTTCTTTCTCTTTCAATAAGCTGGATGAAACAACACATAGTGCAGCAAGGTTTCTTTTTCATTTGGTCAGAATTGGCAGAAGCACTTGATCAACTCTCTACCCAAAGCAGGTCCCATGCGGGCACAGAGCGGTCTTTCTAAATCAAACTGTCACACCCTTGCCACACACAAATGCGCGCAGGGGCTGACAGGCTGGCCAGGACCAAGAAGCAGCATGGGGGAGAACAGGAAAGTGTATGTGTGCATGGGTCTGTGTGTGTTTTGTTTTGGGGGAGTCTTGGGTGGGGAGGGGGGCTCGGCTGAAGGAAGGGGCTAGGAGTTGAAACCCCCTGATTTCGCACAAATATGGCAAGCAAGGGTGGGTGTAGCATGGGGGAGGCAACATAGACTTTTCGCTTTTTGTAGGCCACCTAAAACCAGAAGAGAAAATCAGTCTTTTTGGTAGGGCAACCTACAAAATGTGAAAAGAAGACATAGAACCACAAGTACTTCCAAGCAGCCAGCGATTTTCTCTCTCTGGAAAATTGCCTAGAATCCAAGTAAATTGTGAATATCAACATTGAAACAGCCTTCCCTTCCCACTGTCAGAACTGGCAACTTTGCAGCAGTCACCTTGAATTTTTAAAAATTCATAAGAGAGGTACATGCCTTGATTTGATAAAGTAACACCCCACATCATCTGCAAAAAGATAATAGTGGAAGTCAAAATAAACCCAGATGTCAGACATGCGGGGCTATCTGCAGGTCTTTGGGTGCACGTATGGGTCAGAACCCATGTTAGGTATGGATAGCCAGTGCCAGATGTAAGGATGTGTGTAAGCCATTCGGATAATAGGGCCGTTATACGGGTAAAGATCAATCTGCCAGTACCAGCTTTCACCCCTAGTACTTACCGGTACCGAGCAGGTGAAAAAAAAGATATAAACTGAGACAGCCTTACTCCATTCCTGAGATATAAAAATGACACATGCGCACATGCGCTGAAAAGCAGAATCCACAAACTTACATTTAAACATTAAACAGGCAATGCACGATATCTGCCATACAAAATTGTTAGCTTCAAATTACATTAGTTTAGAGATTACAATTAGATAATATCAGAAGCACACAGTGTGCTAAACATTTATGGGGGAGCTATAATTCCAGCATACAATAGACAGAGAATCACAAGACTTGGAAGGGAACATTTTAAAATGGCAGGGCCAAAGGCTGCATCAATTTACAGGGAATGCACATATGGCAGAAAATGTATCTAATCTCAGTAGAATATGGCAATGAAATGCTAGCATGAAAAGTCCATCTTTAAACCCATTACAAATCAAAAGCAGACTTTACAAATCTAGTTAGGTCCTCAAAAACTGAAATGGGCCAGGAAATAAATGCATTTCAAGCAGCTGGAAAGAGCCGTGGAATGCACAGGCCGTGGTAGATTATAAGGGCAGCAGAAACACAGGGAAGTTATTTGCAGGCTGGGAACCATTAAAATGAATTAGCTTCCAGGAAAGGCAGACAGCCTGTCATGTCCACGTGCATGAACGAGCAAACGAAAATAAAATGCTCAGCTGTCACAAGTTTGGATGCAGCCAGACGAGCTGTGTGTTCAGCATTAGCCAAATTCTGAATATAATATAGATATTCCAAGTTAAAACATGGTCTCTAGGAGCACATGATTAAGACTGCAGTTAGTCAAAGTATCAAACAGTAAGATAAGTTCTTCTACCGGCATGAACATGCCCCATTGACTTGTTCTTGGGTGGATGGCCCCCAGGAGAGTCTCAACCAGTCTTTAGCTCACTGTGCGGTTCACAGGGGAGACATTTGCCACATATCAGTCTTTGTCCTGCCCAAGGGCAGTCCAGCACCAAAATGCAAGGCAATTCTCCTCTGAACAAGAGTTCCAACAGCAACCCCAGACACGAGGCTCAGGCTAGTCGGGTTTCATCAGTGTGGAGGAGCTATGCCTCTGTAAGAATAGGGAACAAGAGTATGAAATGTATTTTAAATAAGCACACCTGCCGTACTAGATGGAGGCAAGAAATGACACAGAATAGCCTTGGATTCGCAGACATAACACTAAATTGTTTAATTGCAGTCATAAGTGGTACACTGATCCCTCTATCCTCACTTTAGCAAACCCCATATTTCACACCTGGCCAGTACAAGTTCGAGCAGAGCCTGTGCCAATCAATGGGAACCCACATTTCCTCAGTTTAATGCTATCCTATGAAATGTAAGAGATGTGATTTAAGTGCATCTGGTAGCTAAAGTGGGTTGGTCAGTAGATAAGGGACCCTCCAATCCTGAGTGGTGAGCCCATAGGAAATATATATGCCCTAGGGGTGCAAACCAATGAATGTTAGGAATAGGTTTTGCATCCTGCTTGTCATTGTGACATCATCAATGACAGGTTTTGTCTTTAAAAATAATTGCCCAGCAATGGAGCAGTTAGGAAAACTGGGTGAAGTCTTACCTGCAGATTGTGTGCCCCCCCCCCGCCAGCTTCTTGTGTACTTTGAATAAAGAGCTGGGATTACCTAGTAACTAACATAGTTCTATCCTCTGTCGCCTCTTATATTGGCAGTTGCCAGGTAGTGGCCTGAGTTAATTTTTTGGGCCCAGATTACATTTTGGTAACAGAGCATGTTTTTAGGGCTTTTTTGGTCAACTGCTGGGGCCCCAAGTCATCCTTCCTTTTTGGACTACAGACTAGTCTGGAGAGTGGAGTTTTGTTCACAACTGAACAGGAGGTTATGTTATGTTCTGTTGATTTATACCTCACAGTGCTACCACCCAGGGGCAGTCTCCAGGCGCTCGTGTTGCTCTGGAAGAAAGGGGTGTGGGGAGGTTAGTGAGGATAGCATGAGTGGATAGGTTCATAACCAGGAGGAACTGGCATCTGTGAGTGTTGCTTTGCATGTGGGAGTTGGTGCAGAGGCCCTGTACGTTGTAACCGTATGGGTAAGACTCAGTGCCTTGGGTGTGTGCTAGTGTTTGTGTTGGTGTGTTGTGTGGTGTTGGGTGGGTTGTGGTTGTACACACTAGTTAGATTGTGTCCATAAGGGATCCAAAGTTCTGCGTGGCGGTAGCTGTAAGACTATCTTGTGTCTTGGTGTGTACCTGTGTTCTTGACAATTTTATGGACTATGTGGGGTGGTTAACTCTAGCTCTGCTTCCAGCATTTCAGAGATGGTGGGTGTACACAAAGAATTGATTCTTGGTTTGTTTATGTGTTGTTTGTCTAGCCCAAGGTCTGGAGTAGTGGCTTTAGTCGCAGGAGCAGGAAGGGGAAGTGAGTTAGCAATTTATTGGAGCTTCTGGTGTGACTCTTTGGTTGCCGCCTGATGGTATCTACCCAGGTTCTTGTTTGTGGTTCATTTGCCCATCTCGCCTCCTCTCTAGATTTGTATCTGTAATGTTATTGCTGCCAGTGTCCCTTTGCGGCTGTCATTGTTTGTTGAATAATCAGGTTTTGTGTTGTTTCCTGAAGGTGATGTGGTCTTCTGTGGTTTTAATTGCTTTGAGCATGGTGTTCCAGAGGTTAGCAATTAGACATGCTAATGCTATTCAACCGAATTTCTATTTTTTGTAATGTTTTGTCCCCATTTGTAGGTCGTTGCTGGATCTTAGGTCCCTTCTTGGGTGGTACCGACTAATCTTGTCTTAGAGGAATTCAGCTCCTTGTCTGTGCAAGGATTTATGGGCGATGCAGAGAGCTTTTAATTTGATGAGTTTGTTTACTTTAACCAGTTTAGGCTTTTCAGAGGTGGCATGACGTGGCCTCTTCTGTTTAGTCGTAATAGGATCCTGACTGCTGTATTTTGCAGCCTTTGGAGTTTCTTGGTTTTCTTGGTGAGTCTTTGCAGCATTCCTAGGTAGAGGCTGTTTGTGTAGTCAATTCATGTGAGTATCAGGGATATGATTGTGAGGGTTCTGTGAGGGAAGGAGAGGGAGGGGGGTAATCCTCTGACTATTCTTTGGAGGAAGAAGAACTTTCTGGTGATTATGTTGACTTGTGGTTGCAGGGATAGTCGGTTGTCCATTGGCAATCCTAGGTTATGTACTACATCTGTAGTCTCTGGTTGCATTCCCATGCTGGCTGCAGTCCCTCTGTCAAATTCTGCAGGTGAGAGCATTATTTCTGTTTTTGCTGGGTTCAGTTTAAGGTTGTTCATTGTCATCCAATTGTAGATGTCTGTGAGACAGTTGTTGAGGCAGTTATTTTGTTCCTGGGTTCTGTATTTTTTCACAATCAGTTGTGTGTTGTCTGCATAGTTTAGGCGGTAATTCCGTGGGTTCAAATGATTTTCATCAGTGGGCACATGTAGATGTTGAAAAGCAGAGATGAGAGGCTGGATCCCTGAGGGACACTGCATGATATATTTTTGTTGTTTGCGCTGATTTGTTAGGAATAATGAAAGTGTGGATTCCTGTATGCCACATTCCACCAATCATTGTATTAGTGTTGCATGGCAGATTGCGTCAAATGCCACTGATATGTCCAGTAGTATGAGAGCCGATCGGGCATCATCGTCTGCATTTATTTTCAGGTCATCCCATATTGATTGGAGTGCTGATTCTGTTCCTCTAATTGGTCTGAAATCAATTTGTGACCAGTCCAGTACTGTGTTTGTTTGGACATATTTATGGAGGATCTTGTATACATGGTTTTCCAGGATCTTTGCCGGGTAGGGCAGGTTGGATATCAGTCTGTAGTTGCTGGGGTCTTCTGCAATTTCTGATTCCTTGTTTACCAGTGGCTGATTTGAAGGCAGACGGTACTATTCCTCTTTTTAGTGATAGACTCATTAGGTTCCGGAAGTGAGTTACCAGGGTGCTGTGGTTGAGGATTCCTTTGAAGATGTCACGGGGGCAGGGGTCCCTTGGAGTTCCTGCAAGTTTGGTGTCCTTAATCAGGGTGGCAATGTTTTCTTCTGTGATTGTTTCTAGACAGGTGATTATGCTTTTCGCTTGGTGTCTGTGGTCCGACAGTTGTGGTTGTAGTTGCTCAGGCTGTGTTGATGGTCTCCTGGATAGTATCTATTTTTGATCTCAGGTGGTAGGTAATGTGGTCACAAAGTGCTTGTTTCGGGTTGGTGGAATTCTTGCAGGATGAGTTCTGTTTTTATTTCTTTGATGATTTTGAAGATTTCTTTCTGTGAATTTTTTGCCAATTTTATTCTTGTGGCGTAATAGTATTCTTTTGCTTAGAGGACTGTTGATTTGTATAATTTGAGCTGTCTTTGGTATTTTATTTTGTCTTGCAGGTTATATTGTTCTCTCCATTTCTTTTTCATTTTGCAGTTGTTTTTTGTTTTGTTTTTTTAGTACAACTGTGAACCATTTTGCTGCCAGTTCTTTTGTTGTTGCTTAGGATGTTTTTTTCTGGTGCCAGCTGGTCTAGAGCCTTGGTGACCAAACTGTTGAGTGTGTGTTCTGCTGTGTCTACGGTTGTTTCAATGGGTTCTGTTCTGCTTGGGAGGGTCGAGTCTAGAAGGTTGGTTAGGGCCTCTAAGTCTAGGTTCTTCCAGTTGCTTTTCTTGCTGGCATGGATTATTTCCTTTCCGACCGGTAGGCGGGTTTGGATGTGTTGTAGAATGGAATGAAGTAGGGGTTGCTTAATACCATCTGCATAGGTATCACGGATGGCCATACTCCTTCTCTGCAGAAAATTGCATGCAGGGTGTGTCCGGCATGGGGGGGATCCATTTGCTATTTGCTTGAAATACAAAGTTTCCAGGAGCGAGCAGAGTGAGTTTGCTGTGGATTTGTTTTCTTTTTCAAACCAGATGTTGAAGTTTCACAGTATGACTAGGTTGTTGTGGTAGGTTGAGAAAATGCTGGCAGCAACCTCTAAATTTGTTGCAAAGTTGCGGTTGTAAGAGGGTGGTCTGTAGTGTTCTTTGTGTGTGATTGCAATTCCGCCTCCTCTTTGATTTTCTCTATTGGCGTGTATTAGTTTGAAGTTGTCCGGTATTGCTTCATTTGCGATGGCTTTGTAGTTGTCCGATAACCAAGTTTCTGTAAAAAAGAGCATGTCTGTGCCTCCTTTGCTTGGAAGGTAATGGATTTCTATTGAGTGTTTTGCATTGAACGTAACGTTGAGAAGGCTGCAATGCAGTTTGTTTGATTTTTCTTTTGTGTTGTTGTTTGTTGTTTGTATTGTTGGTTCAGTTTGGTGTGTTGTCAGTTGGGTTTCTGTTCCTTGTGGTTCTCTCCGAGTCGGGCCTGTTGGGAGGTTGAGTTATTTGCTGGTCGGTCTCTTTGTTGAGAAGACTGATAAGGTTGATGGCAGGGTTGGTTGGTTTTGGTTCATTCTGGCTGGTGAATTGTGTTGGTACCCATCTTTTGTTCCAGTCTTTGGTGATGTAGGGCGTGTAGAGGGTGATGGATTCCAGTTTGTCCCTGATTCTAGTTGGGGTGTAGTCCCGGTTGAGGTGGTTTATCAATTGTCATGTTATGTTTGGTGTCCAGGTGGGGTCTGTATTGGTAATGCTAATTGCCTGTCGGTTTGTTGTTGCTGGTCCGTCTTGCTTACCGAGCGTCGTATGTGGAGAGGTAGCATGTGATGCAGTCCGTCTTTGCTCTATTCTTTGTATGTGTGCTCAAACTGTCTGGCCTGTTCTTTACCCAGTTTTTCAGAGTTGTGGGATTTTGCTGGTCAGCACCTTCCCGCACAATTGGCGTTTACTTATTATTTCTGTTGTCCATTCTGGCTTCTTTGTCTTCTTGTGGCGAGGCATGTTGTTTTGTTTGTGGGTTGTATTCCTTTGAGTCGGCGTTCTATTTGGATTGGCGTGTTTCCTGGCCTGGGTACAGTCTTCGCTGTTTGTGGTTACTTGTTGCTTATTAATGGTGAGGTTTCGGTTGTTGAACCAGGGGTTGTAGAAAATCACGGTTCGGTCGTTTACTGCTATGTCCTTTGTGGTGCTGATGTGGTTTTTGGTGTTTATCTTAGGGTTCTTTTTGGTTGTGGTTGTTGACCCAAGGGTAGTAAACCCTTGCTGTACGGTTGTTTGCTTGTATTTCCTTTCTGGCTCTTATGTGGTTTTTGGTGTTTATCTTGGGGGTCCTTTGGTTGATGTTGCAGATAGAGGGCAGGCTGGGGGGCTAGCTAGCAGTTGAGGTGGAATAGACCTGGTGGCTCGTGTGCATCGGGGCAGGGCGTTGGGATGGGGACACTGCCAATTGGGTGGGTACAACCTAGATATGGGGCAGTGTGGTAGGTGGAAGAGCTGGGTTTTGCAAAACCCACGGTGGATGGAGGTGTCTAGGTTGGAGACACAGCGGTTACTCAAAAGCTTACCTTAGCTGCATGGGGTTGTGGGGAGGCCCAAGCTGGGGCACAGCAGCAGTACATAGCTTGGGGGTGCCTGGTAAGTGGGTGAAAGACTAGGATTGCGGTACGAACTGTAAAAGCATTGATATCTAGCTTTGTGATACCTAGCAGATGTGAGAGAGACTCGAGATGAGGACACAGCGGCAATGCCAGGTGTGGCTAACAAACACAGGTGGCCTAGATGCCAGATATGGCTAACTGCAATGTGGCTATATCAAATCTAGTTACACCTAGATTTGGGACACCTGGATAGAGGGAGAAGGACCAAAATGGGGGCACAACAGCAGAATGCACAAACCCCCGGCCTGGGACACCTGGACAGAGGAAGAAGGGCCCCGTATCTTGCACAATAATGAGTGCAATAACCTTAGATCTGGGACACCTGGATAGAGGGAGAATGGCCCAAATGGGGACAATATGCATAATATATGGGGGACAAAACAGCAAATGCAGTAACAACTATGTTTGGGACACCTGGATCGAAAGAGCGTAGCCTAAAAGGGGCACAACAGTAAATACAGTAACGCCTAGATTTGTCACACCAGGATAGATGGAAAATGGCCTAAAATGGCCGTAAAACAGTAAATGCAGTACCCCCTAGATTTGAGACACCTGGATAGAGCGAGAATCGCTTAAACTGGGGGTATAACAGTAAATGCAGTTACCCCTAGATTTAGGACACCTGGATAGAGGGAGAATGGCCTAAAATGGGGGTACAACAGTAAATGCAGTAACACCTATGTTTGGGACACCTGGAGCGAGGGAAAGTCACCTAAATGGGGCATAAGAGTGAATGCAGTGACGCCTAGATTTGGGACACCTGGATAGAGGGTGAATGGCCTAAAATGGGGGTACAACAGTGAATGCAGTAACCCCTAGATTTGGGACACCTGGATAGAGGGAGATTGGGCTTAAATGGGGGGACAACATTAGATGCAGATACACCTAGATTTGGGACACCTAGATAGAGGGAGAAACACCTAAAGTGGGGGATACAAAAGTAAATGCGGTAACCGCTAGATTCGGGACACCTGGACATAGGGAGAAACACCTAAAATGGGGGTACAGCAATACATGCAGTAACCCCTAGATTTAGGACACCTGGGTAGGGGGAGAACGGCCTAGAATGGGGGCACAACATTAAATGCAGTAAACCCTAGATTTGTTACACCTGGATAGAGGGAGACTGGCCTAAAATGGGAGCACAACAGTGAATGCAGTACCCCCTAGATTTGAGACACCTGGATAGAGCAAGAATTGCTTAAACTGGGGGTATAACAGTAAATGCAGTTACCCCTAGATTTAGGACACCTGGATAGAGGGAGAATGGCCTAAAATGGGGGTACAACAGTAAATGCAGTAACACCTATGTTTGGGACACCTGGAGCGAGGGAAAGTCGCCTAAATGGGGCATGAGAGTGAATGCAATGACGCCTAGATTTGGGACACCTGGATAGAGGGTGAATGACCTAAAATGGGGGTACAACAGTGAATGCAGTAACCCCTAGATTTGGGACACCTGGATAGAGGGAGATTGGGCTTAAATGGGGGGACAACATTAGATGCAGATACACCTAGATTTGGGACACCTAGATAGAGGGAGAAACACCTAAAGTGGGGGGTACAACAGTAAATGCGGTAACCGCTAGATTCGGGACACCTGGACATAGGGAGAAACACCTAAAATGGGGGTACAGCAATACATGCAGTAACCCCTAGATTTAAGACACCTGGGTAGGGGGAGAACGGCCTAGAATGGGGGCACAACATTAAATGCAGTAACCCCTAGATTTGTTACAACTGGATAGAGGGAGACTGGCATAAAATGGGAGCACAACAGTGAATGCAGTAACAGTTTGAACTTATGGTTTACCAAACAGTTTGGCTAAATGCGAGATCTGACTGACTAATACAATCTACCTAAATGCGAGATATGGCTGACCAATACAATCTGGCTAAATGCGAGATATGGCTGACTAACACAACCTGCCTAAATGCAAGATCTGAATGACTATCACAATCTGGCTAAATGAGAGATATGGCTGACTAACACAATCTGGCTAAATGTGAGATAAGATTATTATACAAACTGTGGGCTGTAAGCATCAGACTACAAGCTAATACAGAATAAGATAAGATACGATTGGGTTGGTCAGTTTAGTGGGGAGCTGTAATTGCTGCATCCCCTGCTTGAACCTCCCTTACCTTGTCAGTAGCCGCTGGTTAATGGCTGCAGGCCTCACAGGCTAACACGGACCACCACGGTCTGGAGCTGCTTCTGCAAGAGCTGCCGTTTGACACAAGACCCTTCACAGAGGGGGCTGCAATGGGCAGGGGGCTTACCTGAGTGGAGTACTCAAGTGGGTCAGTAGGTCCAATCAACTCGCTCGGTAGGCGGGATCTGAGGCAGGGGGCCGGCAAACACCAGGAACTTGTGTGGCACTCTTGCTGTGTGCACAGAGCGCTATTACTTTTTAAAAATTCCCAGAATTATTGGAATTAGGGTTCCAAGGCCAGGGTGGGTCTACTTACTGCGTGTGGGAAATGGGGTCGCCGGTCTCCTGTGCAATGACGGACATAGTTTTTCTCAATGGGTCAGTAGGCCCAATCAGCTCGCTCGGGAGGCGGGATCTGATTTGGGGGACTGGCAAACACGAGGAAGTGGTGCACACAGATCATTATTTTTAAAAATGCCCAGAATTATCAGAATTAGGGTTCCAAGGCCAGGGTGGGTCTACTTACATCGGGTCTGACGTTGGTCAGCAGGAGCCCGCTTTTGAATGAAGTCCTGCCCATTCTGGGGCCCGTCGCTGGACTCAGAGGAGGAGCAGGCAGATTGGTGGGCCCCTGACACCAGGAACCCTCAAAGATCAGCAGAAGGGAGGCATGTTATGTGCTGGGTAACACTCGAGGGTGGGGAACTTTATTATATATTTTATGAAACAGAGAAATCCATTGACAAGGGTCAGGGAAGGCCGCGCAGCAGGGCCTAGGGGGCCGAAGCTCCTTCGGAGGGGGTGAAAGAGATAGAGAAATAAGGATACCCGAGGGGAAACCAGAAGACAGCTGTATTGTGGTTATATTGATTAAATTGTTGATTACCAGCATTGTGTTGTGTTGTTAGACAGGTCCTGAAGAGGTGTTTTTCTTTGTGTATTGTTAGGGCAGCAGGTAGTATTTTTTGATGGAGGTTGATGGGGTAGGCATGAATATGTAGATTGTGAGCAGATTTTGTTGTTGTGACCTAGAGGTAGGATTAGGATATTGAGGTGTGGCTTCAGACAATGATCACAAGTTGTAGATTTGTAAGGGGGATTTGAAAAGGGGTAGGGGTGTGAGTAAGGGAAAAGTGTGAGAGAACTGTGAAGAATACATTTGTCCTGATTATTGGTAAGCTCAATATTATTTGTATTGTTTATTTGTGTAGTGCTAAGCTGCGTATTGCCCATAGAGTCACTATGTCTGATACACCTACCATACACCTATGCAAGTAGTTCCCTAGATATGACGCACAAATCCCTAAATGCCATGCTGAGTGGTTGCAAGTTGCTACTGGCACATTTGTAATGCCAGGGCCACAAGAGGGCACTCACTCAAGGGCTGTACTCCAGCACAGGTGCACATACCTACATGCCATACACAAGGGTAAAAAACTCCAATGCAGGTTAGGCATACTGGAGCTCTGGAAAGCTTTTGAGGAGGAGATAGAGATTCCAAAGAAGAAATGCATGCCTAATGTCTATGAGGAAGGACGTACAAAGCCCACAGCAACGCTGTCTCCTCCCTTTGAGGAGAGCGCTTGTGTGCAGCCCCGCCCCCTCCAGAAAAGAGCGCCCTGGCCCAGAATATCCCAGGAATATACCCATTACAAGAGGCAGATGGTGACAGTGATGATAGTAAGAGGAAGGTGAAAGCAGTGAAAAAGAAGATGCCATTATTGTCAATGGAGAGTAGAGCACATCATAGCTTAGAGGTGCTTTTAAGGGATTAGGAGGACAACAGAACACTATACAGCCTAGAACAACAACTAAAAGCAGCTAAGGAGGATATCCAGAGAGTAAGGGACAAGAGGACAGGTGGTGGGGTGAAATCCAGGATGAGAAGCATACCAACAGTTAGTGGAGGTATTGGAGAGAAAATGCTTGAACAAGAGAGGTGGGTAAGAGGAAAGATAATACTTAAACTAGATGGGAAAGACACAGAACATAATTATGTAAAGGTAGTAGAGTATGAAGAAAGAAAGGAATAAGCGATAGAGGAGTTTAGAAGAGAGACATATGAGCCATAGAGCAAAATGCAAGGAGAGAGAAAGAGAGGGAATGGAGAGAAGAGACAGAGAAAGCACAGAGAGAGGAACAGGAAAGGCAAAGAATGAAAAGGGAGGTACGAGAAAGGGATGAGTATGTAAAGAGGCTAAATGAGAAAAATAGGAGAATAACAAGAGAAAAGGAATACATGGGGCCTCATTATCACCTTGGCGGAATGGGTTAACGGGTGGCGCAAATGGATGCGGACCCGTTAAACCCATTCTGCCTGATTACGAGGTCCTCTTGCGAGACCCGGTAAGGATGCCTGGTAAAACCAGGCGTTGTTACCGGTTCCCGCGAGGGGACCAGGGTGCTAACAATGGGCCAGTCATAATCGCCCCGTTGTTAGCTCCATGCACCCATTCCCATTGAGCCCTACGGGGGCTCAAATGGGAATGGGGAAGGTCCGGGCCCGGGTTCCCTGTAGGGGGAATTACCGGGCCCTCCAAACTCGGAATGGCCCGGTAATTCCCCATTCAGGGAACCCAGACCCGGTTTTGGTGGCAGCCATGCCGCCAATAGAGGCATGGCTACCGCCAAAGCCGTAATGAGGCCCATTGAGTAGAGGAGGAAGGAGGTGAGCCAAAGTGTGAGCAGAACTATAATGCTAGAAATGTGGGGAGAAGGAAGTGGGACCATAACCCCAGAAAACAGTGGCAGAGATGTGTAGCAAGACATAATTAATGGAACATATGTAAGGGAGCCTGCTATGAGAGTGAGTTTTGATCTCATAATTGAGGATGACGGGAGTGGAGAAAGTGACAGAGAGACGGATTGAGTAGACATTGATGATGAAGATGGGGAAGAAGAGGCAGCGCAAGCCCCACCAATGTATACCACAGGACCAGCAGTTGGAGAGACAGCAGATTTGTTGGGGCCAAATTTAAGCATATATACACCCTTCACACCAGTACTAAATGAAGACCATATATCACCTTATTTATTAAGAAACTTGCCAGAAGGCCAATGAAACTGTGTAGCTGACATATTGAGAAGGAGAACTCTTGCAGCTTCACCCTTGTGCAAGAAAGGGATATCCCAATTCCCACTGCTCCATAAGAGTTGCCACATTATACGGCATGGCACCAGATACAAATAATGTAATGGATACATTGCCATCACTTACTGCAGGAGCAGGCAAATGGATCTACCAGCTAGAGCAGGAAACAGTTTGCATTAGTTATAGGTGACATGAAAAGCCTATTTGTGTCCATGTTAGGTGAACAGGCAGAGGACGTGTAGAAGAGAGCAGGCTATTCCACAGTGCCAGAACAATACACCACTAAATATGATGGGTCACAATTTAATAATTACAGAGCAAATGTATGAAAAGCAATGAGCATGCTATTTCCAGACCAATCAGACATGAGTGCCATAATGACTAGAAAGATGGAACCTAATGAGGACCCCACTGCATATATTCAAGACATTAAGGAACGGTGCACTTAGAAACAAAAGATCATTGGGGCAGAAACACACATGTGTTCTATCATATTTTAGCTCAGGCTCTTCCTGAAGAAGTACAGAGGTAGCTAAAAAGATGATGGGGTTTGAAATGAGACCATGGTCAGAGATACAATTGACTATTGCCCAGCATTGTAGGTTAAAACAGGAGAACAACCTAAAGAAAATTGAAGAGAGGAAGTTAGAAGAGGCACAATTGGTACAGTTAAAATTATCTAGAATGGCAGAAGAAGGGGTAGTATCAAAAAATACAGTAGAAGGGAACCATGGGCAGGGAACTGCCATGCCGCAGCAAGGCATGGGTGGCCAATTTGTGGGAAGAGGTGAGGATAACTTTTATGTCAGAGGAGGAAGAGGATTTTCCCAGAGAGGGAGAGGGTTTCGATTTGGAGAACTGCAAGGAGGGTTCGGTGGGGGACAGCCATGCTTTGGAGCAGTGTGTTGGACATGTGGGAAAGTAGGACACATTTCACAAGTGTGTAGGAGCAATGCAGCAAGGTGCAATGCAATATGGGCCAAGAGGGGGGTGGCATATCAACCACCATATGGTGCATCACAGCAAGGTTATGATTATTATGACTACGCATAATATCCACAGAATAAGACACAAGTACAGCAGATGCAACCAATGCAGCAACCATCAATGCCACAGACACAACAAATAGTGCCATCACAGACACAGCTGACACAGATGCCACAGCAACTACATAACATAGTACAACCACAACAAGCATTGACATAGTGGGATGCAAACATTATATCACAGACCCCCGGATAGGAGGGGTGACAGTTGTAGGAGGGAATCCTTTCACGGGGACAGGACTGAATATGTATCCACACTAGGACAGCCCACAGAGTGACTTGATGTGCCCTATCCTATCAGTAACTACAGACCCTGAGCAGGAACCAAGTGTGGAAGTAGTTATAGGGCACAGGACTCTTTCTTTCTTGGTTGACACTGGAACAACAAAATCTTGGTTCGGAGAGGGGATATTTTAAATTTCAGGAATAGCTATGGACACACAAGGGTTCTCTGGATAACAAATACGGTTCCATTCACGAAACTCTTGCCTGTGATGGTAGGTCACTAGACGTTAGCTATTCCATTCTTATATTCCCAAAAGACACCTGTTAACATATTGGGTTAACATGCAAAATTTGAACATGACAACATCATTCACAGAGGATCAGATAATATGTTCAACAACAGGTATACATTTCCTAACAGAGAGACAATACATACAAGCATTTCATGGGCAGAAAGAGAAAGGGGGAGTGTCAAAAAATCCTGAAACATTCCTTTCTGCAGTACAAGTGATGTTAGTATGTCTTCCACACATTACAGGGCAGCTTTTGAGATTACCCACAGAATTCTTGTTCAGAACGGAGGTACGTACAGATGTAGCAGAAGGAAACGTGATTACAATTGAATTGGAAGTGGCTTTAGTGAGAGGGGACAGTGTGATGTTACAGGGAACAGGTGAGGAGGGGTGAATTGGTGCACAGTGATAGCCCTTGATGATACGCACAGGCTGACTGACTTGACAAATGATAAATTGTTTGAAGACAGTTACTCAGATGATGAGGTCATCTTTGAAATGTATATACCTTATCAGTTGAAAATAAATAGATTACAGGGAAGTGCCACAAAGGATAATGCTAGCTAAGCAATTACCATGGTTTATTGTGCACATTATAGACAGTCAGCCCTTATGATGTGGGGTTGTTAAATATATATTTGGCCATGCACACTGACCATGGCTGAAGCCCATGCTTAATGCCAGTTACTGTTGTAATGTAATTAGTGATGTCATCAGTGATGTGATCTGTGATGTCATCATTGTGGGCCTAGTCTGCGCAAGAGGGGGTGTGAAGTTAAGGTGGCTTTAGCTGAATTTCCAGGGTTTTGTTGCATTATTAAGTTCTCACCTTAATGTCCCTGTAACTAAAGGTTTTTCCTTGAATTTCAATGGTTTGTTACAAGGTATTGCTCACCTTAACTTCCCGGCAACTAAAGTGTTTCCTTTAATTTCAAGGGTTTTGTTATTCCATTCAGAAAGTTGCATATTTTTAAATATTATTATTTGTAGCTACAGCTACAGCATCAGCCAATGAATAGCAGGATTCTATGTTGAAGCTAACACGAGCAACAATTGGAGTGCTTTTATTTTCAGCAAAACTACTGCCCCTGTTAACAGTGTAACCACTGTAAAAAACAAACAATTGGGAGATTTGAATTACTGAAACTGCATACAATAAATTACAATAGATATTGTAATACTTTTTTGCAGTCTGTGTTCACTTTTATCCATTTTTGTAAGTTAACAGGGCCATTTTGGGGGGCGGAAAGAGGGCGATGGAATTGGGGAGGAAACACATAAGAATGAAACATCTAACAAAGGGAATTAAAATAAAAAGCAACATATATATAGATTTGTATTTTATTTTTTAGAAAAAAGTGGGGGAAACTGCCACTTAAAACAAGAAATAAGAACTACAGGTAATCAGGTATTCAGTAATTAACTTCTAACATTTCTCAAATGTAGCACCTCCCTTGACTACCCATTCAAGACATCATCTACACATGACTTGCATCATGGAAAGATTGGGAGTTGGTAAAACAGGAGTCTGTGCAGTTCACACCACTGCTGAAGTTGATTATGCCCAACCACAGCTCATAGCTACAGTAAAGACCACATACAAGCCAAAAGGACTACAGTTCAGTATGGCCCAGACCATCTTGGGCAATTTCCAATACACATCATCCAGTCATTCCAGAAGATTTGCACCAAATAATTTATCATAAGTAATGTTACTAAGCTTCATATCCCACATTCTTTTTCCTTTTTCAATTCCGAAATACTGCAGAGTCTTCAACCAAATAATAACATGATTAGTACCCTGGGATGAAGTGGATGAAGGCTTCCAGATACATTGCATACGAAAAAAAGATCATGCAATGTCCTCTCGCTCATCCAAGTGGTAATGATAGACATACAGCACATCTGTAGACACTTCATTAAACGCCTCCTCTCTGAGCATCTCTACCTGTTCTAACTATTCAAATAGAGTACTCCAGTGCTACCAGTGTTTGAATACTCTGGCTGATGCTAACAGCACCTTTAATGGGTGGAACTTGATTTTGCCAGATCACATATGAGCCAAAAAACACTGTAGCCCAGTATGGTACAGACCATCTCATGCAATTTCCAATGCACATCATCCCAAGAGACTCGCACCAAATGCTTTATCATAATTGATGTTCCCAGACTTCATCCCACATCTTTTTTTTTCTTTTCTCAGTTCTGAAATGCTCGTGTGCCTTCAACCAAATAAATACACTATTAGTACCCTGGGATGAAGTGGATGAAAACCTCTGACAGATGCATTGTATCAGAATGAAAAGTTCCTAGGAAGGCCTCTCACTCATCCAAGTGCCTCTACTGGAGATCGGAGCACCACATCTGTAAACACGTCATGGAAAGCCTCCTCTCAGAACAAACCTCTCTAGCATTTCTAATAACTCTTGAAATAGAGTGGTCCAGTGCTGCCAGTGTTTGAAGGCACGGCCTGTTGCTGGCAGCACCTTTATTGTGGAGGTTGATTCTGCACAACCACTGCTCACAGCTACAGTAACGATAAAACACCACACATATGCCAAAAAAGACTGCCCTTCAGTATGGGCCAGACCATCTTGTGCAATTTCCAATGCACATCATTCACATCATCCTTGGAGGCTCACCCCACATGATTTATTATGAGTGATGTTGCCAAGCTTCCGGACAAAACATTAGAAGGGCCACATCTTAGTGTTTTCTTAAGCAATGTGACGAAAATATAAAATAACAAAAATGACAACTCTGAAAAGACAATGCCACAAAACATTAGCCACCTCTCTAGAATTACTAATAACTCTTCAAATAGAGTGTGCCAATGCTCCAAATGTTTGAAAGCTCTAGCTATTGTAAGCAGCACCTTTAATAGGTGCAGGTTAATTATGCACAACCACAGCTCACAGCTACAGTTAAGATGTAAAACCACACATAAGTCCAAAAAGACTGCAGCCCAGTATGGGCCAGACCATCTTGTGCAATTTCCAATACGCATAATCCACATCATTCAAGAAGACGCGTACCAAATGACTTATCATGATTAATGTCCCCAAGCTTTGAGACAGACGTTTAAAGTCCCACAGCGAAGAGCTTTGTTGCAGAATGTGCAAAGTACCTCCTCTGCCTCTTTCATGGAACAGTGTTCATTAACTTTAAAGAAGCACCAACTCTCATCAGTGCTATTCATGTGAGTTGCCTTCGTCCTCAGTGGCAATTAATTACCAAATGATAACATCATCACTGCTGGTACTCTCGGGATCAGACATGTTGGAAAGTCCAACCGGGAAGGAATATGTAAAACAATAAAAATAAAAAAATGAAAAAGAAAAAGACAAAAGACATCATGGCTGCTTTCAAAACTGTGTGGCTTATTGGAGACATTTGGCTGTTGGTTCCACGTTTTTCCAGAATTGTTAAGTCTGAGAAGTACAGGGCACCCAGAGGGTACACTAATTAATTGTGGAGGCAATGATTTGGGGAATGTACGAGGGGTGTCCCTTACTTTAATGATGAAACAAGACATGGTAAAACTAATGGAACTATTTCCTCACAACATTTTCATCTTTTCCAATCCAACTCAGAGGCAAAAATGGAGATGGACCACCAGATTTAATGGTAAAATGGAGAAATCCCTTGAGAAATGTTAATAAAGCAGTTTCAGCATTCATGAGAAACCACAACCAATTATGGATTTCGAACAACAACATACAGTTTTACATGGCCAATTTCTATATGCATGACGCAGTTCACCTTACCCATGAAGGAAATACAGTGTTCCTTGATATTATCAAAACAGTACTCCTGATGTGCTAAAGTTCTAGACTCAGTGTTCCCCAAACAGTCCTTTTAAGGACTACTTATCATATATAAATACACAAATACAAAAAAAGGCACAGTTCATTCATAGCTGTGTTTACAAAAGGTTAGTTGAGAAGGGGACTGATTTTAACTTTTATACTTGAATAATCAGTGCAGAACAACAATGCTAATGTACTTATATGAAATAACTGAAAAATAATAAAATTATGTGACAATAAACTATGTAGGCCACACAATAAAAAACCATAATTGAAAATACACTCCCTGAAATACGTTCTACTGTACATCTAAAACTACACTACAATTCGTCCATATTTATTTTGTTAAACTATTTTCTTCTATTTCTCTCCAAAGCCTTACATGCTCAAAAGTCTGAAAACACATATCCAAAATAAAAAAGACTCTCTAACATCTACCAAGTCTCTAACCTTGGCCAGGGATTTTTTTCACCCCTGACAAGAGTACACCTAAACAAAGAACTTTCAAAAAAATATAAAACATTGACACCCCAAACTATATAGCCGCGCATACCGAACTACACATACTCATGGCTATCTGCAGTCTTTTGTAGCCTCGAATATAGCCGTGATTATCGTCAAAATGGTAGAAAAAACTGCTTCCCTGCCCCCCCCAGGCCCTCACCAATTTCCCCATTCGTCTGTGCCAGCTCCCCCACTCCCCAGATGGCCTCATCACCTCCTCTACACTCTCCCTTTCACCCCCAAACACACGCTGCTTCTGTGACGCAGTTTGCATCGAGATGTCTGCTATTCGTGGCTATAGCCGAGGATACAGAAAGCTTTGTGCTGCAAACTCGGTCCCTAAGCCGGTCAAGTGGCACAGCGAGTAGAGCGCTCGCTTTGACATTCGTGCAGATCCTGCTAACGCAGGTTCGAATCCCGGCGGGGCCAAACTCAGCCTTTCATCCTTCCGAGGTCGACAAATGAGCACCACACACCGTGGGTAATAATAAGCAGCGCTCAGATACCTGAGGGTTCGTAGCGCTATATAAATGCCAAATTATTATTATTATTATTAAGCCCCCTCCAACTCCCAAATGTGACTCAGTGCCCTCTGGCCATCCCCTCACCTCGACCCTGACAACATTTGTATTGTTTTATACCTATAAATAGCTTTTTACTGTGTTTCATTTTCCCATAACCTTGGGTATTGCCACGAATATCTCTCGCATCGAGAGAAAAACAAGATGGTGGTCGTTTCATTTCTGAAAACCATGATCATGCAATGCACCATGGGAGGTATAACTATAATTTATGTGTGGACGGGGGCATCCCCTTCTCCATCAAATTTTAAAATAACCACTGCATTGAATAACAACAAACCACAAAAGGATTGCGAGTCAGCGCTTCATGCCCAAGTTGTTTCGGACCTGGTCCAAATCCATCCAGCGTTTTAGGCTATGCGCTTTAGCATAAATTTACCTTTTTTTGCCTATGGGAAAATTAATAGGAAGTAGGCCGCACTTTTGGAGAAAAAAAAATGGACCCTTAATAACTTTTTCATTTTTCAACGATTCTTTACAAAACTTTGCAGTCTGGTGGGCCCCCATACTTTTAATCACTTTCAAAATTTTGGCCAAATCCATTGCTCGAATCCAAGATTATTAAGAATAGAATTTTATGGGGTACCTATGCATCTCCGACTCACCTTAACTGTAGGGATGGCTATCGCGCCCTATAACACACACACACACACACACACACACATATATATATATACATATACAATGTTTTTCTATCCCCATTTTAGAGACTTTTTATTGATGTCTCAATATATAAACAGGAGACCACATCTTATTACAGGTATATAGCTGAGCTTGTTTTATCCATGTTGTGTGTGTAAATATATATATATATATATATATATACATATATATATATATATATATTTACACACACACACATATATACATATACAATGTTTTTCTATCCCCATTTTAGAGACTTTTTATTGATGTCTCAATATATCAATATATACACAGGAGACCGCATCTTATTATAGGTATATAGCTGAGCTTGTTTTATCCATGTTTTGTGTATATATATATATATATATATATATATATATATATATATATATATATATATATATATATATATATATATATATATAAAAATATATATATATATTTTTTTTTTACACACACACACACACATATATATATACACACATATACATATACAATATATACAATGTTGAAACAGTATTTTGACAAGTATATACATATTGATAGAAATTCTTGGTATGGATCCATGGTGAAGTTGAGGAGGGAGAGATCGAGTAAGTGCTGATTTGTTTGCTCACTTATCCCATATGCCATGACTGCCTCTAGAGTATTCATACCTCAAGCAGTACTTGAACCCAGAGCACACTGCTTGGTGCGTTTTGCAGTCTGCCAGACAAGAGAACAGTTCCAAGGACAATCGGCCATGATGAAGTATTTGACAGTATTAGAATTCCTGTGCATAGACAACTATATGAAATAAACACACATGATGGACAATATGAGACTTAAAAGTAAGGTGCTGAAGTACACGTTATCAGGCCCAAATAGAGGTGATGTCCAAATAGAGACAGAGAAAGCACACAGAGAGGAACAGGAAAGGCAAAGAATGAAAAGGGAGGGTACGAGAAAGGGATGAGTATGTAAAGAATGATCACCACATTTTAAACTGTAGAGATGCCGAACAAAATGAGATACCCTATTGCTTCAACAGACATCCAATGCAAATAAACGGGAAAGTATTCTCCTCCTCAAAATAATGGGGTGCAAAGCAGCGGCAGTGGCATCTGCATCAATAGAGGTGATAATAATTGCATATAAAGTGTGCCTTGAAGAATGGAAACTAACTGCCAAATTTTTAACCTGGATGGAAGATGAAATAGGATCACTTTCCATAACTAAAATCCAAACACCAAAGTTGAGCTTTAGAAATAATGGTTCAGCAAACGTTGGTAAAAATGAAGGGTGCAAACGCATCATGGATTTATCAGGGTTGGAAGTTGGCACAGCTGCACTCATGGACCACTATTGGGTCTGTGGTACAAGAGCTAACATGCAGCTTCCACCTAACTGGGGTGGCATATGTTCAATAGTATTATTGAGTTCACCAGCATTGCTAATACCGCAAAGTGAGGTACAAATTGGGGCTTTTCCTTCACTTGTACTCAACAGGAAGAAAAGGTACCTAGGCCTAAAGTGCACAAAAATAACTAACTAATTCTCAGAGAAGGCCAATACTTCATTGGATGAAATGCCAGATGACCATACATTATCTGGTAAAACAACAAGGTCCTTCACATTCTTTCTTATCGCTGGCCTGCAGGTGGAAGCTAATGCACAGTGGATCCAAAACACTAGATGGGAGCGGTGACAAACTATTAATGCCACAGTGGAAGGCTTTAAAGCAATCAAGGAGAGGTTAAGAGTGGTCAGACTGATGACCCTACAGAACATATATGTTCTGGACCTCTTCACAGATATGGAAGGAGGAGTGTGAGCAAAGATAGGCACAATTTACTGCACATATATACCCTCACATGATGAGGAGAATGGGACATTGACAGAGGCCATACACTCCTTGCAAGAGCTGCACAATAAAATGGAGGAGAAAGTGACTGACATTGAGGATGAGAGCTGGTTCAGTTATCTGTTCTCCTGGATATCTGTCTGGTTGACAGATGATTTTAAAATACTGTTGGCAATCTTGGTTCTGGTCCTGACAGCTTTTTGCATCCTGGGAATAGCAATAAGCCAATTTCAAAAGACTGGCAAAAAGGCACCCGTAATGACAATAATGGTTAATGTGGTTAACAATGTACATCAGTACACTCAAATTGATCACAAGTATTATGGTCATGCGTACCCACTGGATCATTCAGTTGGACTGTCAGGGTCTCAGGTAGGCAGAGACAAGGACAGGCAAGGCGCAGGGGTGTTGTGGGTACTGTTGTGGGCACTGGAGGGGAGAGACAAACAAAGATGCAACCATACAAAAGGCTGCTTTGCCCCATATGCAGGAGAAAGGGACTAAAGACTGCGTTTCCCAGCAGCCGGCGCCGAAGGACTACAATCCCCAGCATGCCCAGGGACGTTTTGGGCCAATCAGGGACCAGGAAGGGCGCGGCCGCCCCATCGCGCATGCGCAGAGCCCCGAGCACGGGGCTTGCGCTTGAGACTCCATGCCGACAAGACGTCTGGACCGGAGCTCCAGCAAAACTACACGCGAGGGGCCCAGCCCCACCCGAGCAGCAGCCCGGCCCCTCGCCCACACGAGATAAGTATTCCTCTTGCTAAGGGCCCAAGGGGATCGAGGGGGAGGTGCAGGGGGCGTCAGCTTGCCACCCCTGAGCCCCAGCACCGCTACGAATTACGAAGTGGCTTAACTTCGGCGCTCGATCCGCCGGCAGCATTCTTTGGGAATAAATTAACCTGTGCACGGGTGATTTTGTCATTTGGAGTGTTTCCGCCTCTTGGAGACCTTAGCAGACCCGTGAGGCGAAAACACAGCACCGGAGATCCTACCACAGTTTAAAGCACATATTGCTCACGAGGGTCTGCAGGAAGACCGTTTGTGCATTTTGTCACATTTGCAGGGGTCTGCAGGGGCATTGCAGAGTGTGTCAGTGTGAGTGAGGCTGCATGAGGTGAATGCAGACTATGACAGAGGGCATGTTTTAATGCTTGTTAATTTCTTTTAGCTTGGACCTTTTGAAAACAACCCTCCAGACGTGCCAAGGACGTGACTGCTCTTCATGGACAAGACACAGAAGACCAGAGCTAAGTTGCATGCTAACTCCTGTACTGATCTGATGACTTAGGGATAGGCAGTGTTAGAATGTTCTTATGTGCAAATTGGTGCTTATGTATAAGTAGTTAGTAAGGGCTGAGGACACTAGAACAAAAGTGCGCAGCAACCAATCTTTCCCTGCAAAGTACCCCATTCCCATCCATAACCTCTACCTCACCCTCAATCCGGTTTACCTAATTCCCCCCTACCTATCCAACCATCGAGACCCTAACCCTCCTTCCCTGCTCTGGTCCAGGAAGCCCGTGTAAGCTCTGACTTGCGGGCTCCACGACCAAAGTGGGGGTGGTTGGTACTACGTCGCTCCTGCGCCTTGGATTCTGGACTTCGTGACAGAAGCGCAAGACCACGTAGTATCCAGGCGCCCGAGTGACGTGGCCAGCCCCCATTGAAACCATGGAAGAAATAGCCAAAGCCCTGCAAGACTTACAAGGTGAACTGGCAGCGTCTAGACAGGACTATGCCACACTGTCCGCACAGGTGCGCAGTTTAGCAGCTCAGACAGCGCCCTTATCTGGCCAACCACCTACTCCGGTTCAGGTACACGTGAGCCCGGAGGCAGTAGTTCCATTGGCACCCCCTGAGCGCTACGCTGGAGACCCACAAAAGTTTACCACTTTTATTACTCAGTGCCGTCTCCATTTCCTGACTAAAACTGCAGCCTTTCGGTCCGTTCAGTCCCGAACGGCGTTTTTAACATCGTATCTCACGGGGGACGCTGCGGCCTGGGCAAATCCATTAGTCCAAAAGGACCATGCCATTCTTTATGACTGGGATGACTTCCTGGCGGAGTTTGAGAAAATATTTAACCGGCGAGCTGCCACCCTTTGCAAGGATCGGGAACTGTTAAGCCTCAAGCAGGGGTTTAAGGAACTAGTGACATACGTCACTCATTTCAATCGGCTGGTAGCCGAAGCCGACTGGCCCCGTGATAAACGGATGTCCCTCTTTTATCAAGGTTTGAGGGATGACATCAAAGACCTTATTGCCCAGGTTGATCCACAGCCAAGGGAATGTTCAGAGATGATTGATCTGGCCTTACGGCTTGACCATCGAATGGCAGAAAGGCGGGGCGATAAACGAAAGGGAGATTCACGACCTGTGCCTCGGTTGGATCTGTATAGGGGATCCCGGGGGGTGGCGGCCAGATCTGAGGGGGAAGAACCAATGCAGATAGGTTCAGTTCGAGGTCCCCTCACTAAAGAGGAAAAGGAACAAAGGAGGAAGGACGGCCTCTGTATGTACTGTGGCAAGGCTGGGCACTTTGTTCGTGAATGCCCAAGCAAGCCCAAGACCCAGGGAAACGCTTCGGCTCGTCGGTAGTGGGGGTCACCCGATCGAGCCTGCTGAGTAGCAGGGCCCCAATGGCAGGCATTTCGAACTATGCTACGCATGTCACCTTGACGGGTTGTTTGGAGTTCCAAACACAGAAGAAACAGGTCACTATGTTTGTGGACTCGGGAGCGACAGGTAATTTTATTGATGTCCAGTACGTGGTTACCTTAGGTATCCCAGTACAGCAAAAGGCAGACCCGGAACCTGTACGTGCTGTAGACGGCACTCCTCTCAGCTCAGGGCCCATAACACATAGCACTTGTTTGGTGACTTTACAATGCGGAGCTTGGCATAGGGAAAGCATTGCCTTTGATATCATTGCCGCCCCGCAATTTGGGCTGATTTTGGGATTATCGTGGCTAAAAAAGCATAACCCCCAAATTCATTGGACCACAGGGTCAATCAGTCTGGACTCACCGCATTGTCTTGAACATTGCCGGCAAGAAAGTACACCTTCAGTGTGTGCTCTCAACGTCTCGGTTAAGCAGGAAATGCGTCCCGAAAGTATACCCCAAGAATACGCAGATTTCATGGACGTGTTTAACAAACAAGCTGCAGAATCATTACCCCCACATCGGCCATTTGACTGCAGAATTGATCTGGAGCCTGGGGCTACTCTACCGTGTAGTCGTATATATGCCCTAACGAAGGCAGAAAACAATCACCTCCAAGAGTACATAGCTGCGAATTTAAAGAATGGATTTATTCGCCACTCTAATTCGCCAGTGTCCTCCCCTTTGTTCTTCGTACCGAAGAAGTCTGGAGAGCTCCGGACTTGCATAGATTACCGCAGAGTGAACCAGATAACCATCAAGAACCGTTATCCGCTTCCTCTCATCCCAGTTCTTTTGGATCAAGTTAGGGACGCGACAATCTACACCAAGTTGGACCTTCGAGGCGCTTACCATCTTGTGCGGGTGCGCGAGGGAGACGAATGGAAAACCGCCTTCCGGACCAAGTTCGGATTGTACGAATATCAGGTTATGCCATTCGGTCTCTGTAACGCCCCCGCTGCCTTCCAACATTTCCTGGATGAGGTCCTTAGAGAATATTTAGACGTATGTGCGGTAGTGTACATAGATGACATCCTAATATATTCTCAAAATCTCCAGGAACATGTCCAACATGTACGCGCAGTTTTGCAAAAGCTGCGAGAATACCACCTTTATGCAAAACTGGAGAAGTGCGAGTTCCATTGTACCACCGTGGAATTTCTAGGCTAGTTCCTGACCCCAACCGGCGTACAAATGGACAAGAAAAAGGTGCAGGCAATCTTGGATTGGGATCCCCCTACCAGTGTGAAAGAGATTCAGTCATTCCTGGGGTTTCCGAACTTCTACAGACGCTTCGTAAAGAACTTTTCTGCATTGGTCACTCCAATCACGAAGCTTCTCCGTAAAGGCTGCCCTTTTGTATGGGACACATCGGCCGACCAGGGGTTTCAACAGCTGAAAAAGGCCTTCACCGACGCCCCGGTACTGAAACACCCGGATTTGTCCAGACCATTTGTAGTGGAAACGGACGCCTCTAGCTACGCTCTAGGTGCTATCCTGTCCCAGCGGGACCCTCAGACAGGCCTGCTACATCCCGTGGCCTACTTCTCAAGGAAACTACTCCCAGCTGAACAGAACTATATCATTGCCGATCGGGAAGTGTTGGCAATTAAGGCAGCTCTTGGTGAGTGGCGACACTACCTGATGGGGGCACGTCATACCACCACGATCATAACGGACCATCGTAACCTCCAGTTTATAAGAACCGCCAAGACGTTGAGCCCGCGCCTGTTGTGATGGGCTCAATACTTTGCCGAGTTTGATTTCATCATAACATATAGACCCGGAGCCAACAATCGAAAGGCAGACATATTGTCACGATATCCCGAGTCAGCAGAGCGAGAGGCAGGCATTACACCACAACCTATTATTCCCCCAACACGTATCGTTGGAGCTACTTCTGATTTCTTTGAGGCCGTATTAAAAGACCTCACTATGCAGGACGTCCATCAGTGGTGCAAACAAGATCCTCAGAATACATTCGTTGAGGGACTCCCCTACCATGGGTCAGCCTTGTACTTGCCCACCAAGCAACTACGGGAAAAGGCCTTATCATGGTGCCACGAATCGTCATTGGCAGGACACCCGGGAAAGTCAAAAACTCAGGAGTTGGTGGCTAGACATTTCTGGTGGCCCAAGTGGCGGCACGACGTTCTGCAGTATGTGTCTCAATGCGAGGTGTGTGCTCGAAATAAAGCTAGTCACCAAAAACCCGCTGGGCTCCTTCATCCTCTACCGACCCCTTCGATACCATGGCATACGATCACCATGGACCTTATTGTGGATCTTCCCGAGGTTCAGGAATACACTTCTGTATTGGTAATAGTGGATACCTTTTCGAAAATGGCCCACTTCATCCCATGTAAGGGAGTCCCGACTGCTGGTGCAATTGCCGAATTAGTTCTGCAAAACATAGTCCGCCTTCATGGCCTTCCCTATTGTGTGGTCACAGATAGGGGTCCACAGTTCACCTCTCGCTTCTGGCGTGAGTTTTGCAAGATTCTGGGAATGGAAGTCCGCTTGTCGTCCGGATACCATCCCGAGACAGATGGCCAGACAGAACGCGTGAATCAATGCCTGGAGCAGTATTTACGGTGTTTTGCCACAAGTAGGGAGACAACATGGGTCCAGCATACTTGGTTGGCAGAATTGGCATATAATAACGCCACACATGCATCCACCAAAAAGACTCCGTTCTACTGCCTTTATGGGCGACATCCACGGATCCTCCCAGTGGCCATTCCAGCTTCAGGATTTGAATTGCCTACGTTGGCTGGACAACGGTTGGGCATAGAGCAGGTTTGGAAGGAGGTGCAGGAGAATCTCACAAAGGCCAAGGACGCATATAAGCGCTATGCAGATAAGCGTCGTCGACCCAGCCCACTTTACAGTGTGGGAGATAGAGTGTGGTTATCCACTCGCAACCTTCGCATGGAAGGGCCCAGGAAATTACAACCCCGATATTTGGGTCCATTCCCAATAGTTAAAATTGTGAACCCTGTTGCAGCAAAATTGACCTTACCTCCCCAAATGAAGGTACATCCCACTTTCCACACTTCCCTCCTGAAACCTGCTCCACATGGGACAATTGCTAGAAAACCACCTCCCGTTATGGTGCAAGGGGAACCTGAGTACGAGGTTCGAGCAATATTGAACTCTAAACAAGATAAAAAGGGCCAAGTGTTTTACCTCATTGACTGGGTGGGGTATGGCCCTGAGGAACGCACTTGGGAACCCTCCCAGCATGTACATGCCCCCAGGTTGCTGCGTGCTTTTCACAGGAATTATCCTAGTAAACCCGGAACAACTGCCTTCTGTGGGAGGGGGAGTACTGTCAGGGACTCAGGTAGGCAGAGACAAGGACAGGCTAGGCGCAGGGGTGTTGTGGGTACTGTTGTGGGCACTGGAGGGGAGAGACAAACAAAGATGCAACCATACAAAAGGCTGCTTTGCCCCATATGCAGGAGAAAGGGACTAAAGACTGCGTTTCCCAGCAGCCGGCGCTGAAGGACTACAATCCCCAGCATGCCCAGGGACGTTTTGGGCCAATCAGGGACCAGGAAGGGCGCGGCCGTCCCATCGCGCATGCGCCGAGCCCCGAGCACGGGGCTTGCGCTTGAGACTCCATGCCGACAAGACGTCTGGACCGGAGCTCCAGCAAAACTACACGCGAGGGGCCCAGCCCCACCCGAGCAGCAGCCCGGCCCCTCGCCCACACGAGATAAGTATTCCTCTTGCTAAGGGCCCAAGGGGATCGAGGGGGAGGTGCAGGGGGCGTCAGCTTGCCACCCCAGAGCCCCAGCACCGCTACGAATTACGAAGTGGCTTAACTTCGGCGCTCGATCCGCCGGCGGCATTCTTTGGGAATAAATTAACCTGTGCACGGGTGATTTTGTCATTTGGAGTGTTTCCGCCTCTTGGAGACCTTAGCAGACCCGTGAGGCGAAAACACAGCACCGGAGATCCTACCACAGTTTAAAGCACATATTGCTCACGAGGGTCTGCAGGAAGACCGTTTGTGCATTTTGTCACATTTGCAGGGGTCTGCAGGGGCATTGCAGAGTGTGTCAGTGTGAGTGAGGCTGCATGAGGTGAATGCAGACTATGACAGAGGGCATGTTTTAATGCTTGTTAATTTCTTTTAGCTTGGACCTTTTGAAAACAACCCTCCAGACGTGCCAAGGACGTGACTGCTCTTCATGGACAAGACACAGAAGACCAGAGCTAAGTTGCATGCTAACTCCTGTACTGATCTGATGACTTAGGGATAGGCAGTGTTAGAATGTTCTTATGTGCAAATTGGTGCTTATGTATAAGTAGTTAGTAAGGGCTGAGGACACTAGAACAAAAGTGCGCAGCAACCAATCTTTCCCTGCAAAGTACCCCATTCCCATCCATAACCTCTACCTCACCCTCAATCCGGTTTACCTAATTCCCCCCTACCTATCCAACCATCGAGACCCTAACCCTCCTTCCCTGCTCTGGTCCAGGAAGCCCGTGTAAGCTCTGACTTGCGGGCTCCACGACCAAAGTGGGGGTGGTTGGTACTACGTCGCTCCTTCGCCTTGGATTCTGGACTTCGTGACATGGACCATCTGGGGCATTGTTTACATGTCCAGAAGATATCCACAACTACACTGAGTGCTGGATGAAGTGTGGCGTGAATGGTGAGAGCTGGTTAAGGACATGCGGCCAAGCAGAATACGCAACACAAGGAAGTCACTTGAAGGGGGGTGACCAAAGTGTGGCTTCCCAAGGAGGGGGGAATGTAAGGGTGCAGATGAATCTATCAGTACCAGCTTTTACCCCAGTACTTACCAGCACCGAGCAAGTGGAAAAAAATATAAGCTGAGACAGCCCTACTACACTCCTGAGATATAAAAATGACACAGGCGCTCATGTGCTGAAAAGCAGAATCCACCAACTTACATTTTTTTTTATTTGGTTTTATTGAGTTTTAAACAGAAGAACAAAAAACAGTTTTCTCGCATTCGAGAGTAAGCAAGCAATGAGTGTTCATATACGCTTATTTGTACATCAAAATACAGTCAATAAACAAAAAAACAAAAAAAAGGGAATGAAAAACAAACAAAGGAGAAGTGACCAATGATAGAACCTGAAAACATTGTACCTGTTGGTACCATAACATAATTCCGTACATTCACAAGTCGATGTGGTGACTGATTTTGACAGAGCATAACGAGATACTTCTCTTGTTCCCCTCTGTCACTTTCCCCTCCCCTCTGCCCCCTCCCCCCAGGCTGGGTCTGTACCTCACTGAGGTGATATGAGTCTTTGCGTAGATTCTTGTTTTAATGTGTCTGCAGGTTCTTTACTTGACATTGTAATTTATTTGGGGTCACCTTCGTAGGGGGGCACTCCTGGATTTTCAATTCAGTTTCTTTGGTCTTTCTCTGGGTCATCTGGTGTATACTGCCTGGGATTGAAAGTGATGTCAGTACATTACTGTGGGAGCGTATAATTCAACCTAGGTTTGGGCCATGTCTTCCCCATTCACTACATCAGCATGTTTATCCAGGAAATCTGCCCATAGGGTATCGCATTGAGTCGATTTACCATGCAAGAATGCTGTTATTTTCTACATGGTGCACATGTTCATTGTTACATTAACCTATTCTTTTTCGGAAGGGACAGTGGGGGATTTCCATTTTATTGTTAGGAGTGCTCGGGCAGCAAGCAGCAAATGCGGGGCCAGACCCTGTACTTTTCTCCATTCGTCCTCATCTTTTTCAAACCCAAACAGGACTAGGAAGGGATCTGCATGTCTCTGGATGCCATCTATGGCCCTGATCCATCCAAGGACTTTGTTCCAGTAGACCCTGATTCGTGGACATTCCCACCACATGTGCCAACAGTTAGCAATTACACTAAATTTGCGCCAACACAAGGGGTTAGTTGTTCGATACATTCTGGATAGCCTGCTTGGGTCATATTGCCACCTATGTAGGAGCTTTACAGCATGCATTTTACATTGTGTGGATATCGAAGTTTTGAATGTTGCATGGCATATTTTGTCCCATGTGTCTTCATCTATGCCTGTTCCCAGGTCCCTCTCCCATCTTACCCTAAGGTGTTCTGTGCTCCCTTTTCCCGCTTCTATTAGTGTTTTGTACATGGCGGAAATTAGCCCCTTCATGATTGTTCTGGAGTCGAGTAGCTTCTCAAAGGGAGTGAGTTCGCTACTTAATTTCTCCCTCCATTCTTGTTTGGGCAATACTCCTTTTATCTGTAAATAGTGAATGTGGACAGTACTGCTATTCCTAGCGCTTCTGTAAGTTCTGGGAGTGTTATGAAGCAGTCGCTCCACACAAGTTGTCCCACCCTTTCCAATCCCGCCTCGTACCAGGTCTAGAATCTCTCAACATTGGGGATATGATTATTTACACCCGGGGACCATACGTGGCTTAGCGGTGACGGACATGTGGTAATCTTGTTCATCTCTATGCCTTCTTTACATATGTCCCAAATAGTTGCCAGGATTGGATGTGCTTTTGATTTAGTTCGTATTCTCTTTCTTGGGGCCCATAAGCACTCTGAGACCGTTGCCGGATGGAAGTAATGGTTATCCATTGTGATCCATTGTGGTTCACTCTGGTTTCGTAAATGGGGGATGAGTACCGGCAGTTGGGCTGCTTCATAGTATTGTCTGAGGTCCGGGAGGCCTACCCCGCCTTTTTCCTTGGGCAGTGTTAGTGTGTCATATGCTATTCTGGCCTTCCTCCCTTGCCAGAGGAATTGTAGGATCACCCTCTTGACCTCTAGAAAGTAGCTCTATGGAATTTGAATGGGTAGCATTTGAAAGGGGTATAGAAATCTGGGGAGACCATTTTTATTGCGTTGAGGCACCCTAACCAGGATATTGTTAATTTGTTCCATCCAGCCAGATCCGCGTGGAAGTTTCCAAGGAGTTTGGGGAAATTGGCTTCGTATAGAGATTCTATGTTTTTTGTAATTTGTATTCCTAGATATTTCAACTCATTGTGCTAAATGCATAAACCAAGAGGGGAATATTTGGTTTCATTTTCCTCGGTGGACCCTTTAAGGGGGAACAGGATTGATTTAGTTTGGTTGATCTTAAAACCGGAAATGCAGCCATATTCCTCAAGGAGGAGTATTGCTCTGGGGATGGACGTTTCTGGGTTGGTCACATGGAGGAGTATGTCATCAGCATAAAGTGCCACTTTGTACTATGCCTGGCCTAAGTGCATTCCCTCTATCTGTGTGTCTCTTCTCATCTTTTGCGCCTGCGGTTCAAGTGAAAGGGCAAACAGAATAGCCGACAGTGGGCATCCCTGCCTGGTACCTTGCTTTAGTTTGAACCACCTAGAGTATTCTCCGTTGACGGATACTGAGGCTCTAGGTGTTGTATATACTGCTTGGATTCCCCTACTTAATCTGGGTCCTATGCCACTCTAACGCAGGAGGTACATTAGGAAGTCCCAGTTGACCCTGTCAAAAGCCTTTTCTGCATCGATGGAGAGCAAAGCTGGGTCTCCAACCATGTTTGCAGAGGCATATATTAAATGTAGGGTCTTGCGCATAGTGTCAGCTCCTTGCCGGCCTAATATGAAGCCTACTTGGTCAGGATGGACAAGATGGGGCATATGTGTTTCAATGCTGGCAGCAAGGACTCTTGTGTAGATTTTTGCGTCTACATTTAGCAAGGATATGGGGCGATATGATCCGCATTTTTTGGGGTCCTTTCCTTCCTTTGGAATCACTGTGATAAGGGCTCTAACGAAGGAGTCAGGTGGTTTGCCTGTTCCAGGATCTCATTACATAGGTCAACCAAGAAGGGGGTGAGTTGGGCACTGAATGACTTGTAAAAACCAGCCGTATAGCCGTCCTCTCATGGGCATTTACCTAGGGTTAGTCTCTTTATCGCATTTTGTATTTCTTCTCCTGTTATGGTGGATTCCAGGTCGGCCGACTCAGAGGGGGTTATTTTGGGCAGTGGTATATCGTCTAGGTATGACTCAATGTTGTGTGAGTCTGGGATTGTCTCCGGGGTATATAACGCTTCATAGAAGTCCGCGAAGGCTTTGGGGATTGTAGTTTTTCTGGTGTCCGTATTGGGCCCTCCGTCCACTATCTTTTGGACTTTGCGTTCTGCTCGTTGTTCCCTCAGTCTAGCTGCTAATATGGCGTCCGTTTTATCCCCTTTGTCATAGAACCTTTGTTTTAGTAACATGAGTTTGCGGGTGATCTGATTGCGCTCTAGGAAGCAGAGCTCTTCTCTTTTTTTCCTTGCCTCATCTATCTTAGCCGGGTCTGGGGTGTCCCACTCTTTTGCCTCTTTATCTAGTCGGTGGATTTCCTCTCTGATTCTGTTTTCAATCAGGGTTCTCTCTCTTTTTTTCCAAGCGCCCTCTCTTATAAGGATTCCCCTCCAAGTCGCTTTCCCCACATCCCAAACTCCCTGCTTGGAGACCTCGCCTGTATTATTAATTCTAAAGTATTCGGTGATTTCGGTTTCCATCTCCGTCTGAAAGACAGGGTCTTTCCACAGGGTTTCGTTACATCTTCATTTCCCATTTTTACGTGGCAAGAGCTCCCATTGAACATCGATTGGTGACCATGTCATGATCAGACCATGTGATTGGGGTAATCTCTGAGTGTGATGAGTGATTGTGAATTTCTTTGGTGAGGTAAATGTAATCAATGTGGGTAAAGGTGTTGTGTTGAGCTGAAAAGAACGTATACGCTTTCTCATTGGGGTGCATTTGTCTCCATACATAACTCATTCCATACAGGCCCATCATTTCGGTAAAACTAGTGTCTCCCTGTCTAATGGTGTCTTGTGATATGGGGTTAGCAGTTTTGCGGTCTAGTATGGGGTCAGTCCCCTCCCAAGATGACGTGGCCAGAGGATTCTAACATGATTTTGGGGATTGTTTTGGTGAGAAATCTCATTTGGTTCACACTGGGGGCGTAGATTGTGGCAATCGTGATGGGCACATTTCCAATGGTTCACGCCACCAGTAAAGTGTGACCTTCCATGTCTGACCAGGTCTTGGCAACGTTGAAATCAATTCCTTTCCTAATGAGGATACCCACTCGTCCCTTTCTCAGTGAGTTAAGACCCTTGACATTGAGCGTTCCCACCCTTATGGAGCCCCAGTTTCGGGATTCAGCGGTTGCCATCATCAAGTAATCTGAGATTATGCACGTCATTCATTTGTGTCCGCCGGCTTGTTCTGATTTCAAGTAACCACATCACATTTTTGTTCACTCGATAGTCTGCACTAGTCAATTTTTCAATGTTTCCCTTAGCCCGTGTTTCCCCCCTGTCACCTCCCCCCCCTCCCTCCATGTGGTGCCGTTCGGCCGGTTTCAGTTGGTGAGACTGTCCCGGTATCGAACCACGAGTGGGGACCGTTACCTCACGGTCCCTGTACAGAAAATAATACAGTGCATTACTAATTGAGCCCCCATCATTCCCTCTTTGGAACTGCCATGGAGTACCAGTTCGAGCATCAGTCATTAAAATCTTACCTCAAACAATGTTCATGCTCATTATTACAAAGTAACATATATGCCAAATATATCACGATCATTGGAGTTCAGTCGCCGCCGTCGGGTGATATGTTGCCTCTACGATATTTCCTTGATCCTTTCACCTTTTTACGCCTCAGGCCTTGGATATGCCATGGCCCCCCTTCTCTTGCAGATTCCTGTCGGCCTTCACCATGGTCTTGCGTTCCAAGCAGATCTGCTATGCATGTTTTAATGTCTCTTTCCGAGTGCAGTCTGATCCTAGTGCCTTCTTGTTCAAAGGAGAAGGGGTATCCCCATCTGTACCGGGTATTTCGTTCTTTCAGCCACTTTGTGAGGGGTCTACACATTTTCCTAAGAGCTAAAGTCAGGGAGGAGAGATCCTGATATATTGTTATTTCCGCTCCCCCTAGGGTGATGGTGCCTCCACTCCTCGCTTTCTCCAGGGCTATGGTCTTATCTTGATATCGGTGGAACCGCACAAGGACCGTCCTCTGGCACCCAGGTGGGCCACCTGCTCTATGAATGCCCTCTGTCTTGGGCTCGTCGATGTCATTGTCTGTTACATCTCTCCCTCCTGCTCCGGAATTCCAAAAATGCGCAAGTTGTTCCTTCTCTCCCGATTTTCCAAATCGTCTATCTTAAGTTTGACTTCCTCCTCTCTCTCCTCCAGACTCGATATTCTTTGTGCCAATTTTGTCTCTAAAGTGTCTATTGAGGCTTGGTTATTTTCCACTCCTTCGACCCTGTCTTCTATGCTATCTAGCCATTGCGTGAGTTTGTCAATTTTGCCGCCAATGCTGGCACTCATGTTTTTGATTTCTGCCAAGAGTGCCGCGATATCCCCTTTTGTAGCAGCAGTGCACATGGAGGCGGTGTAGTTGCCATCTTGGGGTCGGTGAGGTGAGGAGCAGTCGGGTTGTATGCGTAGGTGGCTAATTTCTGTCGCACGTTCATACGCCTAGTGAAAGGCGTCCGATGCCGTCTTTCCATTTTTTAGGGGGAGTTAGGGCGGCACGACCACCGGGTGAGCACATGAGGAGGCACACGGCCCAGGTATGGGGGCCCTACCCTCAATCTGGATAGTGTGTGTACTGCTCTTGTTGCCACGTAGGTGACTCCGGAGTCTCGTTGAGTAATGATCTTTTTTAGGGGGAGCGCCTGGGTATGGTGCCCACTTTAGTTTTAATGTCTCTTTGCCTCTGTCTGCCCTGGGCAGGGCACCACTGGATGAAGGGCACTGTTCCGGTTGCAGGGGTGTGTTCCGGGACTTTGTTGCTTCTGATTGGTTCCCTTTTTCCTTCCCTGTTTTTCCCCCCTAGGGTCCAAGGTATACCAGACTCCTCGAGTGGGTTCAGGGAAGTTTCACAGCCTATTTCTGTAATTCGGCTTCCAGTTTCGTTCGGGGTCCCCCAACCTCCCTCCCCTCTTTTTGTCTCTCAGTGATGGGTTCACAGTGCGCTCAGAGCATGTTTCACATCCCTTGCCGTGTGCTCTGTGAGTTTCTGGTCGTGGGATCTCTATCCTGCGTACTGGTGTAAGGCTCGGCGTGTAACACGGTATGCCTTGTGTTGGGTGTAGGAGCATGGGAGAGGTGCGACCAAAGGGAGTATCCTGTTGTGGCCCGCGGGGCACGCGTCGGTTCCTTGCGCTGGTTCTCCCTCCGTGGCCTAATCACCCCACGGGGTGGGAGTCTCTTTTACTTTGTGCACCCAGGCCCAGGGGCGCGGTCAGACGGCCTCCGCAGCCATCATGCTGACTTTATCCCCCAGCGCCTGCGGAGTCGGATGTTTCTTTCCAAGCTCAGTTGGGCTTGGCAGGTTGTTCGCGCTGGGTGCCAGGTGTGTATGGGCGGTGCCGCCGTGTGGTCTGGTGCTTAAGGGCCGGGGCCTCATGTTATCACTATCCAGGGGGGGTAGGCGCGACTCACCGCTTATAAGCGCCGTGGAGTGGGTGTTGCTGGTCGCATGCGAATGTCTTTCTCAGATCGGCTCCACTGCTTCGAATATTGGACTCAGCGCCCTTTCTCCACATTGTAACTCGGTTTCCCTCGAGGCTGTGCTCATCTCCATGCGGGTTTCCTATCGCCTCCGCTGTCGTTGAACTTCACATGCCTTGCGCCAGGAGACAGGCAAACAGAAACTGGAGTGTTTCTCCGTGATTCCTTGCCCGATTTTCTTCGGTTTTCTTCCTATGGCATGCTAGACATCAACCCCAACAGTATTCCGTCGAGTATACCTCCGTGGGGGGTCCGAAGTGGGGGCTCAATCCACTTTTCCGGGACCTCAGGACGGAGCTCACACAGAAGAGTTGTTAATCTGTGCGCCCCCTGGTGGCTAACCACCAAATTACATTTATAGAGGTAATGCATATGTTAACTGCCATAAGAAATAGTTGAACATTATATTAGTGTATAGATTAAAAATTGATAATAACAGAAGCACACAGTGTGCTAAACATGTATGGAGGAGCTATGATTCCAGCATACGATGGATAGGAAGACACGGCAGTTGGAACGGAAAGTTTTAAAATGGCAGGGCCAGATGCTGCATACACTTACAGGGAATCCACATAATCCACATTAATCCCAATCAAATAGAGCAGTGAAATGTTGTCATGAAAAGTCCATCTTAAAAAGCATTACAATTGAAAAGCAGTCTTTACAGATCTATTTAGGCCCCAAAAACTGAAATGGCCCAGGAAAAGAAGAAAACTTCTGCAGCTTTGAAGAGCTGCGCAGTGCTTAAGCAGAATGGAATGCAAAGGCAGCAGTAGAAGATAAGGGTAGCGGAAATACAGAGAAGTTATTTGCAGGCTTGCAACCACTAAAATTAATTAGCTTTAAGTCAATGCTGACAGCCTGTCATGTCCAGATGCATGAACAAGCAAAGGAAAAGAAACTGCTCAGCTGACACAATGATGGATGCATCAAGACGAGCTGCGAGTTCAGCTGTAGCCAAAATCTGAATACAACATAGATATTACAAGTTAAAACATGGTCTCTAGAAGCACATGATTAAGACTGCAGTTAGTCAAAGTGTCAAATACTAAGATAAGCAAACCTGTCATAATAGATGGTGGCAAGACATGATACAGAGAATCGCCTTGAATTTGCAGACATAACACTAGGATAATTAGGATAATAAGAGCTGTCATTCAATTACAATTGTAAGTGGTACACTGATCTCTCTATCCTCATTATAGCAAACTCCATATTTCACACCTGGTCAGTACAAGGTTGAGCACCGCCTGTGCCAACCAATGGGAACCCACATTACTTCAGTTAAATTCTAGCCTATGAAATGTAAGAGAAGTGATGTAAGTGCATATGGTAGCTAAAGTGGGTTGTTAGTACATAAGGGACCCTCCAATCTTGAGTATTGCACCTGTAGGATATATATATATATATATATATATATATATATATATATATATATATATATATATATATATGCCCTAGGGGTGCAAACCAATGAATGTTAGGAATAGGTTTTGCATCCTGCTTGTCATCATGATATCATCAATGTTGAATTTTGTCTTTAAAAATAATTTTCGAGCAATGGAGCAGTTAGGAACACCGGGTGAAGGCTTGCCTCTGGATCTTGTGATTCCCCCCGCCAGCGTCTTGTGTACTTTGAATAAAGAGTTCGGATTTCCTAGCACTTAACATAATTCCAACTTCTGTCACCTCTTTTATTGGCAGTTGCCAGATAGTTGGCTGAGTTACTTTTTTGGGCCCAGATTACATTTTGGTAGCAGAGGATGGTTCTTTAGAACATTTTTGGTGTATTGTTGGGGCCTCAAGCCATCCTTCCTTTTTCGACAGCAGACTGGTCTGTAGAGTGAAGCTTTGTTCACAACTGAACAGGAGGTTATGTTGATTTATACCACGCACCGCCACCACCCAGGGGCAGTCTCCAGCCACTTGCATGGCTCTGGAAGAAAGGGGGTTGGGGACATTAGTGAGGATAGGATGAGAGGATAGGTTCAGAACCAGGAGAAACCTGCATCTGTGAGTGTTGTTTTGCATGTGGGAGTTGGTGCATTGGCCTTGTGCATTGTAACCATATGGGTAGGACTCAGTGCCTTGGGAGTGTGCTAGTGTTTGTGTTGGTGTTGTGTAGTGTTGGGTGGGTTGTGGTTGTGCACACTGGTTACATTGTTTCCATAAGGGATCCAGAGCCACGGTTGGCTGTAATTGTAAGACTATCTGTTGTCTTGGTTGGTACATGTGTTTGTTGATGATTTTATGGACTGTGTGGGTTGGTTCACTGTAGGTCTGCTTCCAGCATCCCAGAGATGGTGGGTGTAAACATAGAATTAATTCTTGGTTTGTTTATGTGTAGTGTGGCTAGCCCAATATCTGGAGTAGTAGTGTTGGTTATGTCACAAGAGCAGGAAGAGGAAGTGGGTTAGTAATTCTGTTGGTTTATTGGAGCTTCTGGTGTGACACTGGTTTCCGCCTGATGGTATCTACCCAGGTTCTTGGTTGTGGTTCATCGGCCCATCTCGCTTTTTCTCTAGTTGTTTACCTGTGATGTTATTGCTGCTGGTGTGCATTTGCGGCTGCCATTGTCTGTTGAGTAACCAGGTGTTGAGTCGTTTCCTGAAGGTGATGTGGTCTTCTGTGGTTCTAATTTCTTTGAGCATGGTGTTTCAGAGGTTAGCAATTAGACGTGAGAACGCTGTTCTGCCAAATTTCAATTTTTCGTAATGTTTTGCCTCTATTTGTAGGTCGTTGCTGGATCTTAGGCTCCATCTTGAGTGGCATTGGCTAATCTTGTCTTGGAGGAATTCAGCTCCTTGTCTGTGCAAGACTTTGTGGGTAATGTGGAGTGATTTGAATGTCATGCATTTGACACTCGGAAGAGAAGGTTTTAAAATGGCAGGGCCAGAAGCTGCCTACACTTACAAGTAATCCACATATGACAGAAAATGCATTTAATCCCAGTAGAATGTGGCAGATTGCTACTCAGCAGGGCCACCACACCAGAACTCAGCATTTTAAATGTACCACTAATTGCTCCCAAACACACGGTAAGACACCACATCAAACTTCCAATACTACTTCTTGGCTCATCCAGCCCAGTATTCAAACCCCACTGCATCCCACAACTAACATCATTCTTTCTCCTTCCTTCCCTTGGTGCAACTTCCTCCAGTGACATAATATATGTCCACTTTGTGGTGGTTCCATGCTTCAAACCATGTCAACAAACATACTTGTATAAACTGTAAAATGATCACACATTTCACTCACTCAACCCTAACATGTGTACACCTTGTACACCAACTACTGTCTTCATAAATACCATGTATGATATGCCAAAACACTGTCAACGAAATAACAATGCTTACTATGCACCACCAATACGCTTCTCATAGGCATACCACATCCAAATGTCAGGCAACACACAGCCATTTTTATCACAACAAAACATGTATACTATGCCAATTGTTGTCACCACATTTACCATGCATGCCATGCCAATAACAATATGTCACTCATAACTGGCATACCAACACATCACGATCTTCCCTCACATTGATACATGCGTCACTACGCACCCAGCCTCCTCACGGGTAATCACTTACCATACAACAATGTATACCCCACCATGTTTAAATCACCACAGCCTTGATAAAGACCCCTTTCAGGTCAAAACATGTGTATATGAAATCACTGTTAAACTCCATACCCAAGTGACAAGACTTCTTATTTATTGCTTGATATAGTCAAGCTGATATTCCTGGCTGCATTGCATGAATTCAAACAGTCATTTTTTTAATATGACCATAGATCTTCATATTTGACCAATAGGTCTGTGATAAAAAGGTTGCATGTTTGAATCACTAAGTACATACACACTAGACTTGTTACACATTTCATCTTTGACAGCACACACCCTAACGTTAGAGTGTTTTAGCCATAAACCATACATACTCATTGGGTCCGCCTCACGATTTGGATGAAAGCATGAGATAGCTGCCATATTTACTTCATTGGTGTCCGAGCAATGTCCTCATTATACAGGACAGTGGAGCTAGAATTTCTAGAAGTAGAGGGAAATCTGTGTCTCAGGGTAAGGTGGTAAGGATGGTATATGCAGGCATAAAAAGCAAAGATTCTATTGTTAGTAACTTTTGAGCCGTAGGACGGATCAGCACAGCGTTTGAAATTCCTATATCAGGGCCCATGCCCCCAGCACTGGAATGTTTCATCCACATCCGTGCTGCGGTTTAGAAGATATAAAGGGTCAAAAAAAGGGTGTGTTTTTCACTTTTCCATTCATTTTCCCCTAAGGAAAATGTCAAATGTTTTACTGAGCAGATGTGTGCCAAATAAGAAACAAATCTGCCACGAAGCACTCAAAGGGAATCCTTTCTTGTTTTGGGGCAAATCTGCCCCTGCAGCCAAAAATGTAGTCATATCTCCCATGATGCTTTGCTGTTGCCAAGCTTTTTCAGTTCTGAAGGACTCCCATTAAAAGGTCTGAGAATCAATTTCTGAATTGACATTGGAAAGTGCCTTGAAATGATATAAAACGTGTTAATTAGGGAGGGTTGAGGGCAGGGAGCAGGTGGGCAGGGCGAGGCAGGATGATTGTGCTTGGGAATAGCATTTTAATTTTTTTTTTGTGTTTTGATGAGTTTGGGAAGCGGCACAAAGAGGAAATAAAAGAGTACTTCAGAACTATGATACATTGAGATGTGGGAATCAGTGTGTTTGCATGTTAGCGGGAAATTAGAATATCAAGTTAATTTAGGATGATTTTAAATATATATTTAAAAAAAAAAGCTTTCTAAAATATCTTTAAATGTGTAAAGGGATGTATTAAGGTGATTTAACATTCTGCGTTTGTGTATTGAGATCGAGAAGTGTTTTATTTAAGTTTGTTTAGTGAATATAAAGTGCGCCACTGAGGCGCGTCAATGGCAGTGTGTGGTTAATTGTGTCTTGTTTTATTTGGATGTGGTTTTCACATGATTTGAAATAACGCTTCTTGATTCAGTGTTCTGTTCAGAGCAGTTCTCGAAGTCAGGATTTGTATAGAGGTTAGAAAAGAAGTAGCATGGACATAGATAGCTCTGCATTATTTTGTATGATTTCTTGATGCGTAAAGAGTGACTCACAAGATGAGTATACAATGTAAAACATTTTCATTATTTATATGTATTAAGTGCACAATACACATTATTGGTTTAGTGTGTATAGAGATAAATGCACTAATTCGCATGACTTCTCAATTCATAAGGTACAGGAACGAGTAAGAGGGGAAATTAGCAAAGGATTTGATTTATGAATCACTCTATACCTTTCCACAATTCTCAAAGTAGGTCTTTGTACAGAGTGATATCAAGAACTAATAACATACTGGGAAGAGTCAGAGGGAAACGAGTAAGAGGGATGTATGGGGATACTAGTTTGAGATTCGTGATGAGTGGTACAAGTAAAGATGAGAAAAAGGAAAGGATTAATTTGACATTTTGAGCTGGTGTGCTTATTAGGAATGAATGTTGTAAACAAAAATTGATTCTCGATTCAGACTGTTGAATGCATATTAGAAGTTGAAGTTGGGTTAACCTTTCTATTTTTACATTTAAGTATGTTGATGGCTCTTAAAAGAGCCTTTGGGTTTTCAGTGTGTCTCTGGTATAAGCCTACCTTACAGGTGGCCTGAGTGCTGGGGTCAGCTCCCCTTCCCTGCACATCCATTTCCTCCCTGCTCCTCCCTCACCTCTTAGTACCCATTTAGTTTCATACGTGGGTGCTCAGGGTTTTTAATAACAAGTAATATATGTACGAGGTTGCGGTGTGGTGCTTTGCTGTGCCACACCTTTTGAAGTCTATTTTCTCTGTTGATGACATCACGGTCATTAACAGAGAAAATGGATTTCAGAAATGAGGGCATGGCGTTGCGGTGCGCCGCAAGGTAAGTGTCTTTTTTCAATTAAACACCCTAAGCACTTGCATGGTGCTAAGGGTGTTTAGTTAAAAATGAACACAAATATAAAATATGACCTTGCAGTGTGGCACTAGGTTGTGTCATACTTTCCGAAGTCCGTTTTTGCGTTCATGATGTCCCGGTCATGAACAGAAAAAAGGATTTAAGCACTAGGGCATGGCGCGGAAGTGTGACACTGGTTAAGTGTCTTTTTTTCAAACAAAGGCCCTTAGCACCTGCCCAGGAAACAACATGGGTGTTAATAGAGATATAACCTGTGGCTACGGGCTGAGACAGATGGTAGTAGTACTGCTGCCTGCATTCAGCGACCCTGATTTTAGTTGGATCTTTATCTTGGGTGGTAGGCGGCAACCAGTAGGGTTAGCCCATTGTCACGGTGCTTAGTGTTAAACCCACGTCACCCCAGCATATGTCTTTTTTCTAAACGTTTATGGTGGTTCTAGAAAGAACTGTTGTGTTTTTTTTTGACACATTTTTGTTTTGTTTCCTGTTTCTTTAAATTAATGGTCAGGTAAAAACAAACCTGAGTAAAAGATCTGTCAAAAACAAAAACACCACTGGCAATTTTGCCCATGCTCCACCCAGGCATCCTCAATTGTCTCACAAGGTGTTGTATTCAGTGCAACCTGCATATAGCACTTCCTGCAGGAGAGAATATCACCTACTGGAGACCTGCATTGGCGTGGAGGGTCCAGCACAGGGGCAGCAGAGGTGACACTCCCATCATTAGCACCATGTGAAGTCGATGAGAGTGGTGCAGGGGATAATGAAGGTTGTGGTGCTGGTCCAGCTTCCTCTACGGCTTGTGGCATTCCAGAGGTGGGTTACAGGGCAATGCAACCCGGGGCAGATTGCCTGTTGCCAGAACCTGCTCCTACAACGTTAATGCACTTGATGCCAGTGGTAATGAATCCGATGGTTTACGAAGGCTGTATTGCACAGGTTCTGTGCAGGAACTGAAGAGAGTCATCTCCTGTGTACCTCGCCATAAAATGTGCTTTGTCCCTTCTCGACATATGACGATGGAGGGTTTATTTGGACACTTTGAAGTACCACAAGCACAGGGAAGGTGTGAAGCTCCTGCAGCTGTATTTCTTGTGTGGAGCTGGCTGCTCTACCTGCTCGATGTCTTCTGGGTCTTCAGGGACAGTGACGGGGTCAATGGGCCACATTACACGGATGGCGGTGGACCAAGGTGCTATTAGCACCTTGGTCCATGCCGGTAAAATACCGGCAGTGCCTTGGTGGAAAGGGGAATTACCGCCCTATTCCAAGGTTGGCGGGGCGGTAATTCCCCTTTCCCCCATTGCCCTTCCCCATTCCCATTTTTGCCCCATAGGGCTCTATGGGAATGGGGACTGCGCTAATTACGGTGCCGCAAATTGCGGTACCGTAATTAGCTCCCTGGTCCCGTTGCGGGTTGGTTTTTAACACCTGCAAAAAGCAGGCGTTAAATTCACCAACCCGCAAAGGGACCTCGTGGTAAGGCGGTAAGGTTTTACCGGTACCGGTAAAATACCGGCACCGGTAAAACCTTACCGCCTACCGTGTAATGAGGCCCAATGTCTTGATTCCTGGAGGGTGCCTTGGGATGTTGCATCGCCATCTCCAGAAAATAATCAAAAAGAAAAATCCAAAGAAAAAATGGATATTAAAACAAAAAGGATCAAGAAATCCTTAAAAAGGGAATAAAAAACAAAAAAATAAGTATAAAACAAACAAACCAACTGAGCGTACAACAAAGTGAGAACACACAGGGAAAAAGTTTAGTTAGGGAAAAGTGCACCTTGGACAAAAAGGACAGTCACTCTATCTGAGTTTGTCGCCAAAGCAATGAGAAAGTGCTTGGAGTATATATGTGATTTAGGATCTGTGTGTCTATGAACCAATCAGATCTTGAATTTCATAGCATGCATGTGCCCTTTGGCCAATACATTTGCAGTTTTTATTATACCCGCGAATCGTGATTTGAAATTAAATGAGTCCATTTGTATTCTTTTTAGATAAACTCCAACTAAACTGAATCCACCCTTATATGCAGAAACACGCTTTTCAAATGCTGCATCTCTCTTTCTTGCTTGCATGATGTGATGTAGCAGTGATTTTACTCATGATGCCACAAGTGATGTCATAGGTGATGCCATGTGTGATGTCATCAGTGTGATTAGGGGGCCGCGCAATGGGGGCAGCATAGTTAAGGTGGCGTAGCTTCGCCCACCTGCTGAAATTCAGATATTTTGCTGTGTTAAATCAGCATGTTAACATCACTTGAACTAACGTTTTTACACTAAATGTCCTGGGTTTCGTTGCATCAGATTGTTTCACCTTAATGTCACTCCAACTGAAAGGTTCTTTACTGAATGTCAAGGGATTTGCTGCACTGAACTTATTCACCTTAACTGTCCCTTAACCTTACTTTTTTTCCCTGATTATATATATACCATACACCAATATGAGAGATTTAATAAAGTGCAAACATAACATATATATATTGTAGGATGGCGGTCGCCGCCCTATAGTTAAGGGGGGTCAGACTCCCATAGTAACCTCTCAAAATTCTATCGTTAATAACTTTTGATTCGAGTAACGGATTTAATAAACATTTTGAAAGTGATTAAGGACTTGCGCCCCCTCTCCAGCACCCCAAACCCCTGCCAGATTACAAGGTTTGGAAAGATTTGATAAAAAACAAAAATTATTAAGAAGACAAAAAAATGTTTTGCCAAAAAGTGCAGTCTAATTCCCATTAATTTTGCCATAGAAAAACAGGGTCAATTGTTGCCAAAGCTCACAGCCCAAACCACTGGATGGATTGGGACCAGGTCCAAAACAACTTGAGCATGAAGAGTTGACTCGCGATCCATGCTTGTTTTGGGGTTATTCCGTGCAGTAGTTTTTTAAATATTTGTTAGAGAAGCGGGTGCCTGGTCTCAAAAATAGATAGCTGTATCTTATGGATTTATCCAAAACCAGGTGATTTTCGAAATGAAACAGCGCTATCTTGTTTTTCTCTCGATGGAAGGGATAGGCGCGCCTATAAAATGCAACGCAGGAAAAAAGCTATCTGCAGATAAAAAAACATGCAAATGCCATTAGGCTAGAGATTGGGTGCGGCTAGAGGGCACCACCTGACATTTTGGGGTTCGATGGGGTCTAGGAACTGAGTTTTCAACATAAAGCTTTTTGTAGCCTCAGCTATAGCCTCGAATAGCGGACATCTCAAAGCAAACTGCGGCTCAGAAACAGTGTGTGTTGTGGGGAAAGGGCGAGGGCCGGAGAGGTGAGGAGGCCATCTGGGAAGTTGGGGGAGCTGACAGGGATGAGTGGGGCACGGGCCAGAAAGCATTTTTCTTTTCGCTCGTTTTGCCGACATTCACTGCTTTAAAGGACTACGTATAGCCATGGGTATGAGTAGTTCAGTACCCACAATTACATTTTTGGGCATTTTTGGAATGATTTTTGTAACTCTATATTTTTATATAGTGCTGTTGGGGATAAAAAATCACTGGCCATGACCATGGCTGGTGACCACTGATATGATTGCTATCCAGGTCTCACATCCATGAAGCAACCACAACAGACCCTGCTTAGCTTCAAAGTGAGGAAGGAGCCAGCCTCCTCAGGCCATCTTGCCAAATAAATGAGCTACAGTTACAAGACCACTTAGAGAAGGAGGCTGGCTCTTTCCTAGCTTTGAAGCTAAGTAGGGTCCGTTCTGCTTTGAAGCTAAGCAGGGTCAGTCCCGGTTACTGCATGGATGGGTGACCAAATGGGCATCCACATTTTCTTTTTTAAACCGTACTACTGTCAGTCCTTGAAGGTTTTGCACTCAGAGACCATTTTTTGCTTTTTATTAAAAGGCATTCGGTATTTGTTGTTTCACTTTAAGATACTGTGCATATATTGATGGGTGCCAGCTTTTGATTTTCGCTATGGGGGCAAAAATACCTGGGCATATGTTATTCTTGTAGCTACTAATTTTTATCGCTTTTCCTTGCTGCTTAATTGCGGTTAGTTGGGGTTGTGCGATGTATCACAACCGTTACCAAGAGACCGGCCATAAAACAAGGGGCTTGTAGCATGCTGCCTAACCAAAATGTGTGATCCTTGGCAAATAATTTAACTGCACAGGGCATTAACTAAAAACATCGGGAGTTCTCAAAGTCTGCAGAATCTTTTATACATAATTAAGAAAATAGATATTTTGACAGCTACAGTGACATCGGGGTCGAAAATTCACTGGTGACCTGCGTTGCCCATCCATGCAGTAACCAGGACCGACCCTTCTTAGCTTCAAAGCCAGTAAAAGGGCAGCCCCCTCTGGCCATGGTGCCTGATAAGTAATGCAAAGTTACAAGACCACTTAGATGAACATGGCCTGAGTGGGCCCACCTTTTCCTTGCTTTGGAGCTAAACAGGGTCGGTCCTGGTTACTGCATGGATGGGAGACAGCCCACATTCAGGTACTCTGTGTTTTCTTCATTTTAAATATCTCATGACAGACTAAGAAAACACATGGCATCTGCTTTCTTTTTGTAAACAGTGTTACTGTCAGTCCTTGAAAGTATTGCACTCGGAGACCATATTTTTGCCGTTTGCTGAATTGCATTCTGGTATTTGTCAAGAGGGGGGTGAATAATGGCACAATTGTACACTTTTTGCCTAACATAGTACAATAAGGATTAATATATTTCAGTGACACTATGGAATGTGTACTTTTTAAGTTATCTTTATTAAAGCAGAGTATTGTTGAAAGCCAGACATGAGGGTGAGGAGGGGAAATGATAAGAGGGAAAGTAAGTCATGAGTATTGACCCACGATGTGGCAATAAAGTTTGTAATCCAGGACACTGGTGCAGTTATTCTCCCCTGATTGTGGCTGCTTTTCAGGGCACAAGTAAAGGACACATGTGAGTGAAGAGAGTAACTTTTTTTCAGAGCTCGGATGCAACACATGGGTTTTTTGGAGGTTGGCAAGTTTGCTCAAGTATTTGGCTACCAGGATTTTACTCAGGTTGTCATGTTCCCAGTACACACGCTTACCCGCAAGATCACAAGCACTTGTTTCCTATTGGGATTTTGTTTTCTAGAGAATATTTCATGACAGATTGCTGGGTTTAAAGGATGAGCACCTTTTATAATTTGCCTGCACTTTTATTGGAGCATTTCCTATCTCAAGATATTTTCTGATGTTCATTACTTAAGCAATATGCCCCGAACTGCGTGGGCATTACCAACTCAGGTAATGCCCGGGGCCCATAGTTATAAGCCCTTTTCTGTGCTGCTTAAATGCAGCTAGTTGGGGTTGTGCAATGAATCACAACAGTCACCAAGAGACAAGCCATAAAACAAGGGGCTTGGAGCACACTGCTTAACCAACGTGTGTGGTCAATGGCAAATAATTTAATCTCACTGCGCATTGCCTAAAAACATTGTGAGTTCTCAAGGCCTGCAATCTTTTATACATAACAATACCACTGTCAAAACAGGACAAAATCAGTTTGTGATTGATGAACGTCTTTGAGCGATGGGTTGCAAGTATTTTAAAACATAGAGTGGCGGTGCTCACCGCCCATGGCGGAAGGCCATGGCTTGAGGTCTGGTAGTGTTTTAAAATGGACAGTGGTTCTGACCATGGCCGAACACAATGCTAGTGGTCTGGAATTGTTCTAAAAATCTATAGAATAACAAAGCCCTTGCAATTCAAGGAAGAAACATTAGTTGCAGGGATGTTAAGGTGAGCAATACATTGTAACAAAACCTTTGAAATTCAAGGAAAAACATTAGTTTACTTAATGCAACAAAACCCCTGAAATTCAGCTAAAGCCACCTAATCTCTGTGCCCCCTGTTGCGCAGCCTATGACCACAATGATGACATCACAGATCACATCACTGATGACATCACTAATTACATTACAACAGTAACTGGCATTAAGGATGGCCTTCAGCCATGGTCAGTGCGCATGGCAAAATATATTGTAACACATTAATGGGTACTAATCATGGCCTTCAGTCATGGACATTGGCCACCGTCTTCATCCATTTGTACTAGAAATTCTAAAACACTAACAGGCTAACGACCACAGATTTTGGTCTTTACCAGTGGCTACGGCTTTCATCTGTGTCCACGGTATATTATATTCACTGATCAGGCACTAACCATGAAGTTTAGCACAATACTGGCCAGTGGCCACAATCTTTGGCTGTGCCTGCTATATAGTCTAGCATATAAATGGGCCACTAGCCATGGCCTTTGATCTTGGGCAGTTTGCACATCTTTTGGCCATGTCCACTGTATATTTTATAATAATAAAATGCATTAAGCAATGGTCTTCGGCCGTGCCCACTGTGTATTATACAACACTAACCAGCCACTAGCTATGGCTTTCAGCCGTGCCCACTGTATATTATATACACTAACCAGCCACTAGCCATGGTCGTCAACAAAATGCTAGCCAGTGGCCATGGCTTTGGCTGTGCCGACTGTATATTCTAACATATTAATGGGCACTAGCTATGGCTTTACCCACGGCCACTGACTACAGCTTTCAGTGTTGCCCACTGTATATTTTACAACAGTGGAGGGCTACTAGGCATGGCTTTTAACCATGCATATTGGTATTTTTGTAATACTAACCAACCACTAGCTATGAGCTTTGGTGCTGGCCGTGACCCCAGTCTTTGCCATGGCCAGGTCCATGGCCTAAATTGTTATTAAGGTCAACAAAGTTTTTATGAACTAGCTGATAAATGATGTTATGTCTAATTCCATTATTGATGTAATCCGTTATATACAATGTAATTAGTGTCGTCACCAGTGATAGCATCAGTGATGTGACTTGTAATGTCATCAGTTTTCTCATACAACATGTAATTAGTGATGTCATCAGTGATGTGATCTGTGGTGTCATCATTGTGGTACTAGGCTGTGCCACAGGGGGCAGAAAGTTAAGGTGGCTTTAGATGAATTTCAAGGGTTGTGTTTCATTAAGTTCTCACCTTAATGTCCCTGCAACAAAAGTTGTTTCCTTGATTATATAAATATGTATATATGCATATTTTAATAGAAAGATGTCTGCGCATCGCTAACTGGTCATGCATAGAGCCACCCTTACCCTGAGACCCGGATTCACCATCTCGTCTACATATTATAGCTCCATTTGGCCCTTTGTCCCTCTGTAAAGAGAACATCTCTCAGCCCCAGTGCAGTGTAAGATGTGGCAGCTATTCTGCCGGGCTTCGATACTGCATTCATGCAGACCGGCATTATATGAGCATGCACACACAGATCCTGCTTGCTGCCCAGCAATGCATGCCCAGGCACTGAGCTGCCTCATCATTTTTGGCCATTTGAAGAATTAAAAATATTTCATTCCTATCTATGAACGTACCTTTCTTAAAAAGCTTCTATCCGATAAAACCCACTCACCACTCGTCATTTTTTGCTAGATCATTCGGAAACTTCAAGGCCTAAGAATGACTCTGTATTCCCTTGTTCCCCTCCCGCTTTGAAGCGCTTTGAAGCACTTCACTCGTGTATAAGCGCTTTACAAATAAACAATTACAATCAGCAAACTGAATCTGTTTCAGTGCATAAGCATTTCTACATTTAAAAAAACCACATCTGCGGATCTGCAGCCCAAAGCTGGTTAACAGACAAGGCAGCCACCTAGTGAAATCAAACAACTCTTCCTTTTAGAAAATTGATCCGGCTGTTTCTCTTGCAGTGGCGCTGGTCCCATAGTTCTTTCTCTCTTCTTAGTTCAGTGCTTAGATACCCTTTTAGGATCTGTTGCACTGTATGAATGCTGTGGGATGCAATGGAAAGAAGACTGCCAAGTGATCAGAAAGTTTCTATCATGCAGTGATATGTGAACTAAAAAATACATTCATCAACAATTCAACCTAACTGGTACTGAAGGGGTAATTGTCCTTTGAGTCTACAATAGAACTTTTGCAATAGTGATCAATAAATAAATAAATAAATACACAAGATGGTTCTTTTTTAACCACAGTGGTATCTTGCAAGTGAAAAGTTAGACTCAGTTCAATGATTACCCATCCATTTTTGGGGATTAGCAAGATTCCCATCTATTGGATCTACTGGATCCACAGAGCACAGTGATGGCGGGGAAAAGGGCGCATTGATTATCAGGGTGAGCCTATTGTGGCTGGTGCCTCAAAAAGGGTGCCAACTGGATGTGGGTGCCCTGCCTTAACAACTGCAGTCTTGTTCCCATTAAGACACTGCCAATTCTCCTTCATTAGCTGTAGGGGTTTTCTGAAAAAACCCACAGATGGCAGTGCCTCAATGTAAATTTGGAAGGACACAAGCAGAATCTAACCCTTCGCCACAAAGACCTCATGCCAGAGAGAACAATCCATCAGTCTGTTTGCAAGTTGGAACATATGAACTTCAAATAATAGTTGCAGCAAAGCAAATCCCTGTGGAAGCCTGCAATAGAAGGGTCCTTCATTTGAGATCCTGCCCCTGCTCCAAGGCCAGGGCTACAATAAGGCAATGCAAAGCAGCTGACTCGGGCACCTCCAAGATAGGGGCACCGCAGGACTCATGTTGGCCTTAGAAACAACCAACCTGGCTACATTGTTGGGGGTCAGTATAAACAATTGCACTCTCTTTACCCCTATCAATATATTCCCAAAACTATTCTTCAAGAAGGGATTTCTGCTGTGAGCAAAAACGAATATTTAAAACCATCACATAATCCATAAACATGACACATTTTTGGAAGAATTTAACTTTTCAAACATATCTCCCACTGTGAACGGTGGACCATTTTGTGGACATGCGATAAACGTCACAGGTGTATTTGTAGAGCGCACATTCACTGCCGCAGGGGCATCTTGGCGCTATTGACAGATAACAGATGTTTATTGTTACCCAACCTAATGGTACTCCTTTTACCGACCTTCCGAAAGATGAAGGTCTGAGTTGACCTGCTGGGATTCGAACCTATGACCACGAGTCATTCACAGCCCAGTGTAGTGGATGCATTAATCCACTGAGCCACAGCCCACAGGAACAGCGCGCTTCCTGATGGCGTCAAGAATGTATTTAGAATGCACCCTGTGTCAGTGTAATGTCTAAGAGTCTTGCACTCGTCAGCATATCTAAAGGATTAGTAAGAAAATGCTCTTTGAAGGTCATTAAAGTGAGGACTGTGCTTAGACAACTGTCACTCTGCATTTCATTGCCAACATTCAACAAGTAGCCAATTGTGCTACCAGTCTTTGCTATCTAGCATGAATACATATACAATGGTTCCTCCAAATGCAATGAGCTCAGAAGAAAGCCAGCACCGCGAGGCCAAAGCAGCTTCCAACCAGAGTCAGAGTGACCCTCCTGCACACACAGCCACTCTGCCCACTTTCAGACCGGCGATCTTCTGGCCGTTCCTGGGGAGCAGCCCTCTGCTTCTGCTGACTCTCCCCCTAGGGAGGTGTCCACGGCTACATGTCTTTATACCGACATCCTATATAAAGAATGAACATATATCGAATATTTTATAACGACAAGTTTTATAGTGAATGCACTTTTGGGGGGGGGGGCACAAAACCCCAGTTCCAAGCCCTAAAAACCCACCCTGACCGTTTCCCAAAAATATTTAACCCTTTACCCCACGCATAAATGCTTTCACTATAAAGGTTATATATGTTCATTCTATATAAAAGATTCAAAAATTCAATATAAACACTGCATACCGGTGGCCACATCTGTCTCCTGCGGGGTTTCTAGCTGTCATAAGGAGCCCCTAGGGAAAAGGGCCAGAAGGTGCTTGGCCACCGAGCCGGTAGCACGTCACGCCTGGCTTTGGGTGACCATGTTAAGGACGGTTGAGACTGTGGCCTGGTTGGAGATGATCGGTGCAATGAACACATCGTTCTCAAACTTGTAATGAGAGACCCCGTATATTACAATGCTGGCCCAATGTGAACTTTCTATTACAAACCTTTAGTTGCAAGAATATTTGGGAATGTCAGAAGTGGGAAAGTGGGAATGTTATAATGTGAGTGTAACATGCTGTGCCTGCCCTGCAAATAAGGGTTATTGGAAGGAATGCTTGGGAGTGGTGGAAGTTGGACCCGTGAGAATGTAAAGGGGCAAATAGGGCCTCCTATCCAGGGTGGATGCACGTGCCATTTGGGGTAATACAGCAATTGAGGCATTTTGTGCCCAGGTGATGCATGCATCGATCACAACCTTTCGAAGTTGTAAATAGTGCCCCCTGCCGTTACTAGTCAGAATATTACACTGCGGCATCCAGCTGCAAACATCCTTCAATCCATGGTCATACAAGAATGGCACTCTGCGGGACAGCTCACACGCCTGATTTCTCTGCCCATGTCACTTCTGGCAGTCACCTGGCAATGCCAGATTGCACTCTCTCTGGGTTCTGCCTGCTTATGGTAACACCTAACGGACAAGGATGCCTCCACGCTTCAAGGGTGCACTGGCCAATAAGCCCATCAAGCACCCACTCGCTGAGTAAAGTCAGACCATCGCAGAAAGGACTAGAAACTATCCTCGCTGGCATAAACGTGCTCACGTGAGCATAAGCATTCGCCCTGTCCTGGTCGGCGCTCTGCTTCGATCATTCCACGCTCGATATACAGGCATGCAAGTTACAACAAGCTTCATCCCCAATCCCCAATCCCTTTCTTATGTGTATACATTTGGGGCCTGATTCACAGAACTTTTTGCACGGTTCAAAGTGACTTTGCACTGCTGAAAAGTGACGTTGCACTGCCAACACAAACCCTGATTCATGGAACTGTGCAAACTGTATTTTTGCAGTGAATCCCACCATGTCCATTGGCTGGGGTGAACCACTCCCCTTATACTCTAATGGGGCGATAAAGAATGAAAAGTGGGGAAATCCATACCTATGAAAATGAAGTGCACCCGAGAATAGAAACTGTGCACACGCAGGTGACTGTGGTGCGTTGTCTCACAAACAACAGTCTGACTTGCTATGAATGGGGGAGGAGGAGCCTGACAGCTGCCCCAATGGAGATATGTGCTACAGTTGTTTTACGCACCGGCTGCCTGCCCAACAGTAACTGCTAGGAAAGTGTCACAAAGTTTATAGACCTAGCACTAGGGCCATACTGGGATTTAAGGCCCCGGAGAACCAAGTTAAGTGCAGCCAGGGTCTATTGGCCCATAACCTCTCATATGGCCTGGGGGCCGGGTCTATAAAGCTGTTGTCTCACAGAAGGGAGACGGGGTGTTAAAAAAAGGCAATCTGCCTGGAGTGGTTGTTGGGACCTGGCTATGTCCCAGCGACCAAGTACAAATGTAACAGGAGGGAGGGGCGGGGCTGAACAACCAGCCATGCTGCGCTTGCTGGTAGGGCCCTGCAAGGTGATGGAGCGGTGGTCGGGGGCGGTCACTGAAGAGAGGCGGGGCCTGTGTCTGCCACTTGCGGGCCGGCAATGATGCGGCCAGGAAGGTGGCAGAGTCGATGGCTCTATATGGTAAGGAGCGGGAGGGGAAGATGATTTCTGGTGCCCTGGCCACTTCTGTCAGGTGCAGCCTGGGCATGGAGGAGAGCGTGCTGGCAGGAGGGCTCTGAGCGCGGTGCTCCCATGACGAGAGCCCTTCCGGCAGCGCACCAACACTGGGGGAATAACGCAGTTTCCCTTTGCCCTATTTCCAGGCTGTATGAGCTTTTCCAACATACCATCTCGTATGGACTAGAAATTGGCTAATGGGGGAGTGCCACGTCACTCCCCCGTGATATAATATTCTATATGACCATTTCTGATGCACGGCTGGTGAGTTTTGGCATCGGCCTGCACCCTGCAGCGTGTTCTGAGTAACTGATAAATTAATACCAGAGGAAGGACCACAGAAAAGGAGATGTTTTAAAGCTGTATCGGATATCAGGTGTGCACCTTCTGTTCACTAAAATTAATTTATTTATTTGTATTTTTAAAGCACTCACACAGCCCGCGCTGCTACAGGAATTGTTTTTTTTTTGTTGCATAATTGCTTTATTTTGTCTTAGTTGTGTATGATAGTACACCATACAAATATCCTTTAACATTAACAACGCGCCAGAGGTTTCTAAGCTCGGACCCGGGGATTGAACCTGTGTTGCTTCATGTCATCTTGCTTCCAAGGTGACCACGTTGCTGCTGAGATATCCTTCCGGGACTCGGGAAAATGGACTCGTATACGAATTAAATATGATGTGAGAATCAGGGGCGGAATCTACAGCTGGGCAAAAACAGCAAGGAACCTCCTTTAGAAATACACATTGGCCAAGAGCGAATCATTGGCCAAAAGAATCAGATATTTCAAGACTTACATTTCAAAATCCAGAAGTCAGATCCCGCATGACTTGGACCAAAGTGACAAATCCAAATAGACTGGCCAGAATTCCAAGTGCTGATCCAAAATTCCCCAGGATTATTAGCTCAGCGGGTTGAGCACTCCCTGTTGTGATCTGAGCGTGATCTGCAGGTTCAAATCCCAGCACAGCCAATTCAGCCTTTCATCCCTCTGAGGTTGATAAACGAGTACTAACTTTGGTTGGGATGATATATGCAGTGCTTAAAGTGGGCAGTCTCCAAAAAGTGGGACTGAGCCGGGGCCCTGTCGGGGCCCCCGTTCTACCACAACATTGGCGGGATGCATTAGCCCGCCGCAGCCGCGACGGGAGATGCTCCTGCCATGAAGTCAGGCAAGCTGACAGAAAGTGCAGCCAGCCACAGCAACGCCGTGACTGGCTGCCACTTCCGTCAGTCATAGTAACTGCATCTGGTGACTCCTCGCGCGAGAGGTCACCAGAGGCAGTTACCGTCCCTTTGTTTCCCCAGGTCACCGAGGTGTCTTTAACCCTCGGCGAACCTGGGGAATCCTCGACATTTTTCGAGGTTTATAAAAGATGGCTTGAAAAGTACACATTTCAAGCCATCTTTTATAAAGCTTTGCCGACGGACAATTTTGTCCGTAGTCAAAGCTTTATAAAAGATGCCTTGAATTGTGTACTTTCAAAGCCATCTTTTGTAAACTTGAAATGTTTAAAAAAGATGGCCTGAAAACTAGGCAAACCGTAGGGTATGCACACAAATATATATAAATGTTATATATGTGTGTGCGTACCTTACTATGGTTTGTGTACTATGCAAGCCATCTTTTATAAACGTAGAAATATGTAACATTTCTACGTTTATAAAAGATGGCTTGCAAAGTACACAAACATAGTAAGGTACGCACACAAATATATAAGATTTATATATATTTGTGTGTATACCCTACGATTTGCGTACTTTTTAGGCCACGCCCCTCCCACAAGCCACGCCCCCAAATGAGGGCCCCCCCTCGATTTCTTACCCCACTCAAAGCCCCGGATATATGTATGTAAATATGTTGGCTCTAAAGTGCTTTGGCTTAAGGCGCTACATAAATAACACATCATTAGCTAATGGCGATGCGGATCAAACAGAAGGTGGAATCAGTGATCAACACTGCAGGTGTGCAGAGACTGCTCTGTGGCTGCCCGGGAAAGTGCACAACTGGCGATCCGAGGCCTCGGGCCAGTAAAGTATGTGGCCTGCTACTCCTGGACATTTCACTGCATTAAACCCATGTTATACAGGAACATTAAGTCAAGTGTGTGATCACACCAGGAGCACATTTCTTTCCGTGCTGTGCCAAACTCTAACCATGGAACCTGCACGTCACTTGGTTGTTTCTTCTATTTATGGTGTTGGTAACACTCCCAAAACCGGAGGGGTCACGGCGTCAGTTACATGGAGCGCTTATCTGGTTACAAAGTTCAAATCATACATACAGAAATTGGTAAAGGAATGCATTTACAATACATGAATACTTGTCAAGGTACAGGTAAGTTATTATAATACAGTTATTTACAAAAGAGCAGTGGTATTGGGAGGCTTTAATTTATCGTGGCAAGCGCAGTGGCTAGTGGTTATTGCTGTTTTTTTTACATTGCAATTGCAATATTGTATTTTTTTCAATCAAGGCCTATGAAAATGTAAGGCTCTAACTTTGCAATGCAACAGATACATTTCTCATTTACTTGCATTAAAAAATGCAACGCAAGTCAGTGGCTATGTGGCAGCGGTGTGACAGGTTTTGGTGAGGCCCCTCCCAAATATCTGCCAATATTTTACTCTTTTTTGCACTGGCCAAGCGGTGGCACAGCGCCACCTACAGGAGACGCCAGAACTCTTGGTAAGGATGGAGGAAACTGCATTTGGTTTGCTATTAAGTCTATTAAGTCTGCAAATAAAACAAAGCCATCTTCAAGCCAATAATCATTGGACATGCTACTCGGTGCGGAGAATGTCAATCAATTAACACCAATAAATTAAACAATAACCAGACGAAATTACAATCCGCGCTTGGTGGCTCCATGCTGGTGTGCATAGTGACGTAAATGCAGATTTCCACCAAATGGATCGAGTAGAAACTAGCTGTAACCAGATGGCTCGAATGTCCATCAAGGTAAATTACAACGCCAGGCATTAGAACGTGTACATTGTAACGAAAATGTTCATCGAAAAAAAAAAATGTTTTGGGGGTTTTCCCCACAAAACCCTCCTCCTCACCCATCTTTATCTATTCCCTACCCCCAACCCCTTATCTGCCCTTTCCCATCCGCCCAAAAATGTGATGAACATTTTCGTTATTATATACACTTTGAAATGCCTGGTGTTGTAATTGCAGGCGATGAAAGGACGTTGTACCATTAAAATGAGGACCATTCTCTCCAACACAGGTTCACTCGAGAGCCATGAGTACGTTACTGTTGGTGCCAAGCCGACGCCATCACGCTCACTGTCTATAAGCAGTGCCATGCACCCTTGCCGATCAGACAAAGCACCCATCGTTAGGCCCTCCTTTGCCACAAAAAGGGAACATTTACGAGGCATCCTCCTTCACTTTGTGCATCCAATTGACATCTGCACCCCTAATTCTTACCTTAGAGGAGGTATATCTCTCATTTGGAACCAAATATCCCCTGTGGTAACTCAAAAATCCCCACTTTGGACTTGTAAGCACTGAAAAGCTCCTATCTTTTGGCAGATTGTTTTGACGCTCTGTATATATATATATATATATATATCTGCGATTTAATACGTTTTAAAAATTCTGACCCTTGACGGCAAGCCTCTTCAGCATAGGCAAGGTATAGTTGCATAGTGATACTGGCAGATTACTGCTGGAGTACCTTACTGACATGGGTTGGATTCCTTGGGTATGGTGTGGGTGGTTGCATTGCTAAATGAAATTAATTATGTCATACAAAACAAGAGTCATAGAAATAGACCTTGTATGTAGGGGGGTGGTGTTCCACTTAGGTATAACCAGTGCTCCAGATAAGATTTGGAAGTGGGAGTATTTTACTCCCAATTTTTTTTAAGTTCGGAGTAAAATCACTTTTTAGGGAGTAAAAATGTAAGTCAATTTCCCAATTAGAGTATTTTATAAGCAAGTAGCAACATGTTCTAACTGAAAAAACGGAAACGTTTTTGTAATATTTATTTATTTGCACCAAGTTATTCACGCACATTAAAAGATACATGTTTACTTCCTCCGATCAGGCAGTTAAAATAGTAGTTTGTTCCGGTGGTTCTACGTGCACTGCTGGTCTAAACATGCCCATGGACCTGTGAGGGTGAAGACAGGGGCGCAAGATTCTACATGTCTTTTTCCGATTTTTTGTTGGAAGTATGTTTACTCCCTATTTTAATTTTTGGGGAGTATTTTCCAATTTCTTGGGAGTAAAATGGCTGATACACCCCTTATAGGTAGGGCTGGGTATAACACTGGTAATTGTAATTTCCAGCAACATCCTGAGAATATGCAACCCCTTGGCATGGCCCCCACTCAGTGGTTTATGCAGAAGCTTGGGCAGGGATGCCAGTGAAAGATGGGTGCCAATGGAGGAAGAGATTCTCTCTATGCCCTGAACATGCGGGCATAACATATAGCAGATCACTTGACGCCAGTCACTCAGAACTGTTTCCATAAACAGCACTCCCTGACTTTGATGCAGCCTTGACAGACATTTCATGTGGTCCATTGCAAGCGGTTTCTATCGGATTATGTTGCAGTGGATGGGGTTTTGATATTGGGCCAAGTCAAAAACACAAGGGCAAGTCTATGAAATAATTCAAACTGAAACACCTGTGTGCATCGATTTTCAACACTTTACAGCAACATGCCAAAGCACTGTTTCTTGACCTTGATCTCCCTCTGCTGCGTGTTATGCAATAGTACGTGCAAGGCTTCAAAAGAGAATGCAAAGATGTTCAAAAAGTATACATGTCAACATGTTAAACCTTTCAAAAAGATATGTTGACGGTTCATGGAAATCGAAAGAGTACTTACTTATATTGAACATAGGAACAACAAAACCTTTTACTGTGGAAGCGCATTTCAGGGCAGGGCAGTATGTGAGCTCTCTGTTTAATTAACAAACGATAAATGTTATGTTTTGCAAAGCACATCTTTTTTGATGGTGCATACAAATGGGTGCCTATTTTCTGCTACTTGTATACAATACCTGATTGTCAAATCAAGTATCTATCAGCAACTGGAACTGTAGAAGCCAGAGGGTGTATGCCCACATTGTACTGAACAGACTCTGCGGGCCTGATTTACACAGCATGTTTCAAAGGGATTGCACGTATGTAAATCAGGCCCTATGTCTCATGTTTCTCAGCAGAAAGCAGAGCATTCCAGTTAACTATTTCCAAATTCAATGAAAAGAAGGTGGCCACACGCCATTCACTCAGGACAGATACTTTATTTGAGGTATATCACCTGTGCAACCATGTAACCGTGTAACCTGTGTAACCTTGTAACCATGTATACGCCTTTATGTAACCTGCAACATCGCCATCGTTTACTGCCAAGAACAGTGCCTAGATGCCTTCGGGCTTGGTGCGCTATATAAATAAATAAATAGATGATGCTCTCCTGAAACCCACAACTTTGTGTAGCAGCGCTTTATCAAGTTCACACAATACCTGTGCATAGCATCAATCATAGAAAAGGCAGCCTGTCCCACAAAGCATTGCCTGAGAAGTGAGTGAAATTAAAAAGACACTAAAAGTGTGTCAGGGGCCAAAGAAAATAATAGAATAGAGACTGGGTGATAACATCAAAACCAAGCGTGATGACAATATACAGTCACATTACTCAAAGTCAAAGGGCAATATTAATATAGGTTCTGCACGCTGTGTTATCAGTTCAGTAAAGGAAAAACGTGATGAAATGCATCACATGTCTGTCTGTCTCTCAATATGAAAGAAGAGAAACCAGGGGAGATTTTTTTTTTCCGAGATAGGATATGCATCTTGGACAGAACGCCAAACAGTGGCCCCACATTGTGTTTTGAACGATTGAAGCGGGAGGCGTGGAAGGAGACCAGGGAGGGGCAGCGGAGAAGGGTGAAGACAAGGGGAGGGAAGGAAAGAAAGGCCACATGCGGAGAAAGTGATTTGTACATTGCACTTTCTGATTCCAACACTCAAAGCAGGAACTAATCATTGGATGATCGATTTTGTACAATAACTTTTTTCGTTCTTTGACTGCCTTCAACCTTTTCTCTAAACACTGCAACTCCATAGTCCATCTTCCTTGAACATAGTTCTTTATTGCAAGTTGGCATCATGTTGGCGATGGGTTCAATGCCAAAGTATGTAATTCGAAGAAAGTCGCTGCAATGATGTTCCCGGGTGTGATTGCTCGTTCACTGGCGGCCTGATATTCTCACTGTGAATAGCAATGAGGCGTTGAGAAATTCAGATGTTTGCTTTTCTGAAGGTGCTTCCGAGGTAGATGGTGTTACAAGGTCACACCAAAATATAGATAACATACATGGTGAGACGGTAACTGTAGCACTTGATCTGAAATGTACATGGATTATTGAATTGGGCATTTTCCTTTAAGTGCCGCAGCCATGTTTGCATTTTTTGCATGAAGATTATCGTTGTGGTGGTGCTGGACTTCAGGTGAGGCGCTGCAAGGTAAGGGCTAGGCTATGCTAGGCTATGCTAGTCATCATTTATGAAGTGCAATTCTTTTTGGTAGTATGGGATTTGGGGTTATTGTTATTAAAAGGTTGTAGATCTGTTTTCAGACTGACCAAATGACAGATTCTTTCTAAGAATTTTGCACACTTTCAAACGTTGTCTGGAGTCAGCGGCTCCAACACCTTAGTCTATCCACTGATTGGTTGTTGTTTTTTTTGCTTTTTGGCTGCAGCAAGAAAGTGCCAACGCTCGAGTCTGATTTCTTTATGCCTTTGTCACTTATAGCACTATAACAACCTCTTTTTGCAAATCTGTTGGTCAAAAAGTTGCCCATCTTTTCATAGTCCTTGGCCAGAGAGGATGTGTTTCTGATTGAAATGTTTTATTTCGGTAGACATAGCATACCAAAAAAAACACAACAATTAACAACACAATGGGCCTCATTACGACCCAGGCGGTAAGTTTACGCCATGGTGGTTGGCGGACTTACCGCCCCATTCCGAGGTTGGCGGGGCGGTAAGTCCCCAATCCCCATTTACCCTTCCCCATTCCCATTTTTGCCCCATAGGGCATAATGGGAGTGGGGAAGGCGTTAATTACGCCACCGTAAATTACGGTGGCGTAATTAACAACAAGGTCCCTTAGCGCCATGGATTTTAACACCTGCTAAAAGCAGGTGTTAAATCCTCCATGGCGCTAAGGGACCTCGGAATCAGGCGGTAAGGGTCGGCGCTGTTTACGCCGCCGTAAACCCCTTACCGCCTGGATCGTAATGAGGCCCAATATCCATAAAAACAATAAACTGTAAGAAATGCGCCCAGATGCCCCAGGGCCCAGGGCGCTATATAAATAAATAAATAAATAAATAAATAAATAAATACACAAACAAATACAATAATCACATGAACTTGAAAACAGAGTCATGGACAATCAAGCCTTAATAAAGATTCCCTTAAAACAGCCCACCGCACCTGAACAGAGTCAACCCGTAAGAGATAATGCAATGCAGGCTTGTGCCATCGCAGGCCACAGCCCTGCAACACAGGTTTTAAAGTTTTTGATTATTGAAAAGTTGGGGCAGAATAAAAAAAATGGTTCCAGATCTTCTTTGGGTGCCCACATAAAAGACAGGGCTGGTCCGTTCTCCCTTTGGACCAGACTGACATCACAGCTCTCAGGTGTATGCAGTGAAAACTGGGCCCTTGAGAAAGGGAAAGGGCCGAGATGGCTAGTTGGCCCAGCTCAGATATTTTTGAAGGCCAGGAGATGTAACCAGTGAGCGTAATCTGTTGTCAGGCTTCATAAGCTCTAAGGATGCTCTTCTGGCCAGAAGAAGACACCTGCTCTTGCAGAGGTTGCAGCCCCGGATGATAACACAGCTGATGTATAAAAGCAGTGGCCTTCCTCAGCCTCCGCCAGCAGCGTCCTCACATGCCCGAGACAGGGAATTTTTGAATAAGGGTCTCTGGGCACCATCTAACTCGTTAGTTCTTGTGTCAGGGTAGCTCTGATGTTTCTGCAAATGCTGGGACAGTGGTTTACTGGTGGGGCCACAACCGAGTCGCCCAAGAAGCGACAGCCAAACTCTAGAGGGACTGCGAAATTTGGAGCTGACCCCGGCAGCCCCAGAATGGTCGGGAGAAAGTCATTCTCTGCCACCTGGATCAGCTCCTACCTACCAAAACCCCACAACTCCACACCATATGTAGCCACAAAGGTGGCTTTACCGTGGTATGCTTTTAGCACGATTCATGTGCTTTAAATGAGCCCAGAGCTCTGGATTCCCCCCCGCCCCTCACCCCGGGTGCCTGCGTAAACCTTTGTAGCTGCTTCTCTGTATGTGCCTCAGGCCCCTAATTTACAGAGAATCTGACCCCAAGAAAATCAAAGTGATTAACTCTTGGGATTAGCTGTCCTGTGCAAAAAATAACTAAAGACTTAGGGGGGCGTTTCTGTCCACATGTGTTTCTGTTTCTCAAGAATTCTCTGCAGGCAATGTTATTGGTCCGGTTCATTGGGTGCACACTGAACTCCCTGGGAGTCACATTAGAAGAGGGCCATTTTTCAAAGCTACCTGCTCAGCAACATTCTGATTAACAAATACTTCAAGACCAGGGAAGATCACAGTATGTGAACTCCTTGTTTATGTGATTTCTAGTTCCAAATGGTTTCTACTTGGATCCAGTTGTTCACAGATCAGTGTCTTAACATCTCCTGAAGTGTTATCATGAAAGGTCCAGGGGGAAATGTAAGTTATGGGTAAGAGTCCTATAGTAAAAACCCATATGCTTTAACTGGATACAGTAGAAACAATGGGCCTCATTAAGATTGCCGGTCCAATAACAACGGTACCGGTAAGATTGCTGGTACCGTTGTTCCCGGACCGGCAAACTACGAGTTCTGCTCACGGGTGCCTTTTGGTGGACCGGCACTCGCATGCAGACCATGCCGGTTGCACCGGCACCATTCACCAATGGTGCCGGTGCATCCAACCTCCCCATTCCCATTGAGCCCTATGGGGTTCGAATGGGTATGGGGAACATTTTTTTCCAGCACCCGGGAATGAGTAATTACTGGGTCTGCCGGGGCCGTAATGCCCCGGTAATTGCCCATTCCAAGAAATATTCCAGTGGCAAAACCGGCACGGCTACCGTTGGTCTCATAATGAAGCCCAATGTCTTAAATGTCAGTGGGATGTTAACTCGCAGCTGACATGGAACCAATTGCGACACTCCACCCCTGCTGCAACCAGACTCTCTTGACTCAGGTTTTTTACTTGAAGGCAGATTGTCCCCTTGGAAATACCATTTTCCTGCTTCCCAATACTCTTTCCTAGATCCATTTATCTGGCCGGTGGTTTTTGTTTATCTCCTGAACCGCTTTGAAGAAGAGCCATCCCTTTGCACTGCACCGCTCTTCCTCTGTCTGAGCACACGCATGCACACAGAGCCCTGAAGCTCCTCTCTTTCTCCTGCTAATCACTACCCCTCTTTCTCTCACACCGCACTAACTAACCCATCCCACCCCCTTTCCTTTTCAGACCCCCCGGAGATAGTGAAAATGGCTGCGGTGCATGGTATAAATCACAATAACTTAACATTACACCTCTTCACTGAATTCTCATTGGCGCCCCTCTTTCCCTCACCACCTCCTTCCCTCGCCACCCCTCATAAACACTCTTTGCAATACCCATCACAAAGCCAAAACTAGAGCCTTTGCCAATACTTGTTTAGCTTGATATAGCATTTCTTAGGGTGATCACTATTTTATGCACCCCAAATTTGAAACCTTAGTTGACTGAAGGACAGAGGCAGACATGATTTGCTCACGATCACACTTTTTGGTCACGCTGGGAATTCAGCTTTCATATTCCCAAATTATACACCTTTGCGTACAAATGTTTTACAGAAATATGAATTGCCATATCAAGTAAACCAGCCCAAGATATTTAGTAGGCGTTGGGTAGAAATAATTGGCATGCATTTGATAGGTTAACTTGGGGACCTGATGCGGAACACATCTGTCCTCGAGTTGTGTTGTCTTTCGGACCCCCATGCCCTGGGGAACATCGCCACCCATCAAACGTTGTGGTCTATCATTTGTTTGACTTTTCTGTGAAGAAACTGGGCTCAAAAGTGAGCCTGGCAATATACAGGAAATAGATATAAAGATGTTAGTCCAACCAAGCCTGGTTAACTTCTAGAGGAGAAATGACCATAATAGGAAGCACATGCCTTCAGAACTTTAATGCAGTGAAATAGGCGGATTCAAACATTATAAATGCATCAGTGCTATTCTACAAAGTGCAATGTGAAGTGCAGCTTCACGCTACTGAACTCTGCCTCGCAGTCTCAAGTTCAGAAATTGAGAATGGCCCGGCAGCAGAGCTCACATATGGGCCAACAGGGGTGGTAAGAAATCAACAAATGCATGGCAGAAAGGTACGAGCAGCCCTGAGTGTTCTGTCTGATGCAGAAACATGGGCAGATCCAAAGGCCGGCCCTGCTGCCCGGCCACCAAAACAAAGGAAATAACAAGTTGGCGATGCCGGCGAGGCCGGATTATTATGTAAACCTGAGGGAAATTGACCCTCCTGCCTGCTACGCTGGTGGAAGCCCTGGTGTCTTCAAATCTTGAAATCGAATTAGTTCATTCAAATTTTGACCGTCCGGTCCAATGGTGTTTCACTGCCAGTGCCTAATTCGTGGGGGTGTTTGCCAGGGTTCAGCACTGGCACTTCTTTCTGAGCCACAGCACTTATTGTCTCGGACTGAGATTGGTGATAGCCAGAGCATCCATCCTCCCCAATGAGCAGGTCCGAGCTGTAGTTTAACCCCAAATGTCTCGACACTATGGGGAGCAGCTGTGGGTGGTGGCACCAATGGCAGGAACTGCCCGCCAGCAGGGTTACAAGCGTGCAAGAAAATATTTGGATGCTAGCATTTATTTTCTTACAAAGTAGGCACTGTTCACATCAGTTTCCAAACAGTAAAAAGAAATCAATATCTGGATGTTCACATTTGGAATCAATCCACACTCTCGGGAGGATAGTTCAGTGGCAACGTGCTCGCCTTGGAAACAAGATGATGCAGAGCACCACAGATTCGATCCCCGGGTCAGAGCTTAGAAACCTCTGGATATTAAGCATGTTATAAATAACCAATTACAATCCAAGATATTCCTGCTGCTTTAAAATACCCGAAGCAAATCTATTCGCATAGCAGAAGAGGGGGAATTTTGGATTTGGGTGAAAGGGTTCCTAAGTGTAAAAGGGGTCTTGCAGATAATATGGGAGTAATATTTGGTGGTGTGGCCTAAAAAGTGTCTGCTGTGGCCTAAGCATTCCATGTTGATAGGAACCTTTACAGGAGGCCTGGCCTCTTCCCGATATGGCCAAGTTTGTGTACCTGTCACAATAGGGAGCGAAATGTATCAAAAATGATTGATAAATACTAATATAACTGGACAGCAGCTAGACAATGAATGAACGGTAATCATATTTAAATATAGCATTCATTTCCAAACAGGTCAATGCAGGTCCCAGGCCCATGGCTCTTTTGAAGGACGTGTCTGATTAATATTCATTAATACATGCATTTAATTATTCTAATCGCCAGACCTCAATAAAATAAACTGTTGCAAAAATCAAACCATGTATTCTCGCTATTCTATTTTCCCATCACCATATAACAATGCAAACGATCTAACTCCCAAATGTCTGAAACTGATGATTGGATTCTAATGTTGGACGATATTGCCATCTACTGGTGAAGTGCTGAATCGTCCCTCAAATTGTTTTCATTGCCTATCAGCATGCGAATGCTTTATCAAGAAGTATCGTCACATTCACTCACTCTCCCATGTGTCCTCCAGAGGCTCGCCATGGCTTCATGGACTAGGGGGTACACTAGATATGAGAGCAAGACCACCAAATAGATTCCACAGAAGCACCAACTAAGGGTGCAGAGAGCGGGAGGTCCAAGGCCCAACCTGCATGTTTAATTTATTAGAACAGCACCGTTGCTTTCAGAATATGTAAAACCTGTGTAATCTTTCTTCCGTCAGATTGGAATCCCACTGAAAACTCCTTTGTAGTTCCCAGCTGCTGCTCGGCTATGCTAATGAGTAGCGCTTACATGCGAGTCTCTCTGATGAGCGCTGCGAAGCACCTGCCGGTGCTCTACAGAACATCAATAAATAAAGTCATGCTCAGAGGAAGAGAATCTATCTTTTAACCCCCCCCCCCCAAGCCTCCCCCCTCACCCCTGCACAGTGTCTGATTGATATATAATCTCTCCAATCCAAGGCTCCAGATTGCAGCTTCGTGAATCAATACCCCGTTCCATGCGAGCTCTTGAAAATATGCCCCCTGGGGAAAAGTCCATCAGATGAAAGTTAAGACTTCAAAATGCCACTGGCTGTGAAACAGATGCTATTTCCCAGTTGGGCTGCCACATCTGCATATAAACAAGCATGCATTACGTAGAGAACGTAGGTACGTAATAAATACTTGCTATTTACACAGCGCTTTACATAGAACATTTTGATATATAATCAGTATTACCCATTATCCAAATTGGCACTCCCTTTATTGACCTCATAAGGATAAAAGGCTGAGTGGATCTTGCTGGGATTCGAACCTGTGATCTGCAGATCACATCCAAATTGCAGTATTTAGTGCTTAACCCACTGAGCTATCTTACCAGCACTGAAGCGAACATGATGCGCCGGAATTTGGTTTATAAAGCTATGTGTTTGGGACTGACAAGTGCTACTGGGCTGCATACACGCTTTATACTGGACTCCAGCTTCTAAGCGCTGGGCCGGTTTTTGAACCCATGCTGCTGATAATGGTTTTGGGTCCAAGACAAGCACGTTGCCCCTGGAGCTATACTCCCAGAATGCATCTGAGGGAACAGAGAGTATGAAGGTGAAAGGAAATGGGTTGAACACAAGGGTCACGGATGGTGGTCCACCATTAGTGGCCAACGGTGCTCGATGGGGTAAGCGGGGGGTCAAGAAAGGGTGAAAGGGTGGGCACAGGCGGGTGTCGAGATGAAGACATCGTGTTCAGCAGATGTCTGGGATTGGGTGACCTGCGCGTTATTGGGTTCAGTCCAGGTCTTGATTGGCTGCCTGTTAACTGTCTAAATGAAGCTGGGTCGGCGGCCTCTGTCGAGGGACAGGAGGTCCGTTGCGAGAGTCACTCGAAAGGATGACAGCCAGCATCGAAGGACGACGACCTCGCAGACAGCCATGTTGGCTGTCACTTCTGCTGCCATAGATAGAACTGCGAGGCCCACCCGGGCTCCAGACCAGAGCCGGGGCTCTGCTGAGGACCAGCCTCAAGGTGTTCACGGTGTCGCTGCTTGTGTCTGTCTGCTGAAAACACCGAAACGATCGGTGGGAAGCAATGTATTCCCAATAATGTGCAGCACACAAGTCAGCAGGTCCACTGCAAACATATGTTATTATTATTATTATGTTTTCCAACATGCAGAATAGTTCAGGCAGCCGGACAATCGGCCAAGCACGTGTGTGCAATAGAACATGGCCGACTAAGTAAACAGACGCTGTATGCAGAAATATTAATTCATTACAAAATTGTCCCGGGAGGATAGCTCAGCAGCAACGTGCTCGCCTTGGAAACAAGACGACACAAAGCAACACAGGTTCGATCCCTGCACTTAGAAACCTCTGGATATTAAGCGCGTTATTAATACGCAACTAAGGACATATTCCTGTAACAGCGCCTCGATGCCCCCGGGCTATGTGAGCGCTTTAAAAATGCAAATAAATAAAAAATATATAAAGGCTGGCCTCAGGCGTATAATCACTAGTGTTTCCCTCTGAATAAAGGGACCAATCATGCAATAATTGAAAAGTGTAAATTGTAAGAATAAACATGGATTGAGAAGCACTTGAAAAGGTGTCTTTAGTTTACAGGCAAAAGCTGAATGAACTGTTGCAGACGTGTGCAGCCCGATGCGAGTCTTTGCGGGGGGGGGGGGGGGGGTGGAGGGCGGGTCTCCACTCTTGCATGTTTCAACTGAAAGTTAGGCTCAAACTCCTGGCACTGGCCAAGAATGTCCCGCGTCCCAGCGCTTCGCATGCGCGGTTTCCGCATTCCTCACGCCTCGGAGTCTGCCCTCGGAATGCAAAAGAAGGACTCCGGGCACCGCAATAGGGCCAGAAAAGAAGATGGCATATGATTGTGGGGTTGCAAAGTGAGTTCTGCCGTGGCCGGGTACGTGGCAGCTTGTGGAGAGGACTAGACGTTTAGTTCCCAAGCAAAGAAAAAGAAATGAATGTACCTTCTGCAGCCCAACACTCGCCCAACATTCGCCACTCACTACCCTGTGCATGGGGTAGGGTTCGTCAATACCCTCAGTGTAGGGCAGCGACAGTCTGCCCTACACACCAAGGGGGGCGTACATGTTCCCTCACTCGTCCAGTCTAATGCAGCTCCACTGTGCACTGCACGGGGGTAGCGGCTCTATCTAAGACACTGCAGCTGAGCACTGTACAGGTTCATTGGCTCTCTGTTCCAAGGCAGCTCCGCTGTGCACTGCACGGGGGTAGCCACTCAATTTGAGATACTGCAGCTGAGTACTACACAGGTTCATTGACTCTCTGTTCCAAGGCAGCTCTGCTGTGCACTGCACGGGGGTAGCCACTCAATCTGAGACACTGCAACTTAGCACTGCACAATTTCATTGACTCTCTGTTCCAAGGCAGCTCCGCTGTGCACTGCACGGGGGTAGCTGCTCTATCTAAGACACTGCAGCTGAGTACTGCACAGGTTCATTGACTCTCTGTTCCAAGGCAGCTCTGCTGTGCACTGCACGGGGGTAGCCACTCAATTTGAGACACTGCAGTTGAGCACTGCACAGGTTCATTGACTCTCTGTTCCAAGACAGCTCTGCTGGGCACTGCACGGGGGTAGCCACTCCATCTGAGACACTGCAGCTGAGCACTGCACAATTTCATTGACTCTCTGTTCCAAGGCAGCTCCGCTGTGCACTGCACGGGGGTAGCCACTCAATCTGAGACAATGCAGCTGAGCACTGCACAATTTCATCGACTCTCTGTTCCAAGGCAACTCCACTGTGCACTGCACGGGGGTAGCCACTCAATCTGAGACAATGCAGCTGAGCACTGCACAATTTCATTGACTCTCTGTTCCAAGGCAGCTCCACTGCACGGGGGTAGCCACTCAATCTGAGACACTGCAGCTGAGCACTGCACAGGTTCATTGACTCTGTTCTAAGGCAGCCCCGCTGTGCATTGCATGGGGTTAGCCACTCAATCTAAGACACTGCAGATGAGCACTGCACAGGTTCATTGACTCTCTGTTCCAAGGCAGCTCTACTGTGCCCTGCACGTGGGTAGCCACTCAATCTAAAACACTGCAGCTGAGCACTGCACAGGTTCATTAACTCTCTGTTCTTAGGCAGCTCCACTGTGCACTGCACGGGGGTAACCACTCAATCTGAGACACTGCAGCTGAGCACTGCACAATTTCATTGACTCTGTTCCAAGGCAGCTCCACTGTGCACTGCACGGGCGTAACCACTCAATCTGAGACACTGCAGCTGAGTACTGCACAGGTTCATTGACTCTCTGTTCCAAGGCAGCTCCACTGCACGGGGGTAGCCACTCAATCTGAGACACTACAGCTGAGCACTGCACAGGTTCATTGACTCTGTTCTAAGGCAGCCCCGCTGTGCACTGCACTTGGTTAGCCACTCAATCTAAAACACTGCAGCTGAGCACTGCACAGGTTCATTGACTCTCTGTTCCAAGGCAGCTCCACTGTGCACTGCACAGGGGTAGCCACTCAATCTGAGACACTGCAGCTGAGCACTGCACAGATTAATTGACTCTCTGTTCCAAGGCAGCTCTACTGTGCAGTGCACGGGGGTAGCCACTCAATCTAAGACACTGCAGCTGAGCACTGCACAGGTTCATTAACTCTCTGTTCTTAGGTAGCTCCACTGTGAACTGCACAGGGGTAACCACTCAATATGAGACACTGCAGCTGAGCACTGCACAGGTTCATTGACTCTCTGTTCTTAGGCAGCTCCACTGTGCACTGCACAGGGGTAACCACTCAATCTGAGACACTGCAGCTGAGCACTGCACGGGTTCATTGACTCTGTTCCAAGGCATCTCCACTGTGCATTGCCTGGGGGTTGCCACTCAATCTAAAACACTGCAGCTGAGCACTGCACAGGTTCATTGACTATATGTTCTGCGGCAGCTCCACTGTGCACTGCACGGGGGTAGCCACTCAATCTAAGCCACTGCAGCTGAGCACTGCGCAGGATCATTGACTCTCTGTTCCAATGCAGCTCCACTGTGCACTGCACGGGGGTAGCCGCTCAATCTAAGCCACTGCAGCTGAGCACTGTACATGTGCATGCATTCTCTGTTATAAGGCATCCCCGCTGTGCAGTGCACATGTGTATGCAGTCCATGAGTGGAAGGTGCATGAACACACACAGACCAGGGTAGACTCTCGGTGTGGTGTGCACACCATCGGTCTAAGCAGTTCAGACACAACTCTGCGGCTCTACCCTCGACCACCCCCTTCCCACAGCACACAGACCCTCATGTAGCCTCCCACCCACCCCTTCCTCGTGTGTGCTATACTATGCTGTTTGCATTCCGCGGTGTACTGCACTCACTGTATAACATAACATCGTGGCAGCTGGAGATGTGACAGGGCTCGTGGGGGTCCCTTGTCAACATGCTTGGGACCCCCTTACCTAGAGCTGGGGGAAACAGACTGACGCGCCACAGGGTGCTTACAGGAGACAAAGAAATGCAGCAATGAGATTAAGAGCTGCAGAATATCGCGGAACAGGCAGGCACAAAGGAGCTGCATTACTGATGTCCACTGAAATGCTATAAAACACTCTGTGTCAGCAAGAGGCAACTCTACGCAAAACTGGAGTAAAGCGGCGTTTAGGTGATAAGACCTCTGCTCGATACTGCAGAGGCCCAAGAAAGTGATAGTATGTGGCCGCCAGTGCCAGTAAGGACAGAATTCAACGTGATAGTTGCAGGGCGCACTTTCAGAACCCTGAATGAAAGGTGTATGTTGCCCTGTTATTATAAGACTGCCAACTGCCAACATGGGGAAGCTGCTTAGGGCCACCTCTGAAGCCCAGGGCCATTTCAACTGAAATGGTTGAAACGCCCAGACGCCACCCGTGCACAACACAGTACAAACTCCAGGGCGGATCATCTCAGTGTCACTGTAGGGGACCGGGCTCTACATCACCTCTGCCTAAAACAGCACTTCGTGTCTATTGTGCAACGTAAAGGCTTATTTTCGACGCGCGTGCGCACAAACCTCCAGCGCGCAGGTTAAGTCATTTCCTCGCTTTAAACCAGCAAACTCACTCTAAGCTGGCACAGAGTGTAAGGGAAGTCCCCACTCTCTGTCCTGCCGATCCCCCCACACATTGCCTGCACTGCACAGGTCCGCTCTCAAGCTCCCGGTTCATTAGCGGCCTCGGTGAATTGTGCCCCCCCCTCCTCCCGCTGCCCCGCGCCCGAAGGGTTTATTGCACCTGCCACTCAATGCTCACAGTACCCAGTGCAAGACGTCGGTCTCCCTCGGAACACTGCAGGTTGATTCCCGTCATCGCTGTAAGGAAGTCACCCCCTCCCGGCCCCTACACACTTACTTTGCACTGTACAGCCAAAACGCAGTGCAGCCACACTGCACACCGGTGCTCGCACGGTGCAGTGCCATGCAGTGTCCCCAACTCAGTCGCTCTGACAGTGCCCCCTACAGTCCACCGCACGCCCCCTTACACACGCACACACATTCTAATACAGCGGACCGCGAGTGTGCGTGCACTGCACAGGTTCACGCCCCGCAGCCATGTGCTACACTACTTCACCCTACTGCACATGGACGAAAACAGCCCCCTCTACTGTCCGCGCCACGCCACAGGACCCCTCCCACCCTATGACCCTCACAAGGACCGTAGCTAAGTCGCTCAAACTCAGGGCACTGCCACCACGAAGGGCCACGCCCCCATTTTAATACTGTTCACCCCCCACTGTCCAGGGTCACTCCCCCCACCGGGCCAACACCGAGCTCAGAGTCGGGGGTGGGCACCTGTGTACACAGAGTGCAGTGAGTGAGTCAGGAGGTTGTACCCTACCCTACTCACAGCAGACACTCGAGTAAAGCCTCCACTCCAGCGACTACTCAGCCCGCAGAGCCGCACGTGCACACGCTCCCGTGTAGAGAGACGACACTGCAAACACAGACAACTTCCAAAGGGGCACAGCGTGGGCACGTGAGCAGCCCGCCAGAAAAAGGTATCGGCATTCAGGCGTTATGGGCAAGGAAGATCCTCTGACTGCTTCGTTTTCGGCCAGAAGGTACAGAGCCATGCCCGAACAGTGGGCATACGTCTCCCGCCACTGGTGCCGCTGTTTCACGGGAGCACTGTCACGCGGGTGTGCCCTAAAGCACTCGTGCTCCGCTTCCAGCATCCGGGTGTTCATTTTCACAACTCAGTTAAAGTGCATTCATTCATTGGTGCTAAAAAAAGCCCGCACGCTGCGTTCCTGCCTCCAGCGCTAGGGGGGAGGGGGGGAGGTGTCGGGCATGTGCAGCTTCAGCGCACTTGATTGCAAAATGCCCTCTCCCCTGGAATTCCTCCTCGGGGACCGAAGGGCTGGGGGGGCATGCTTGAAATTTGACATACAATGCAAAGCGCAATAATTCGAGGTAGAAGCGAAAGTCCAGTTTCTTTTACCGTTGAGTGAAGCTGAGCACTTTGGGGGTCCCCGCCTCCGCGCTGCTCGCATCCATAATCCATACACGAGCCCCTCCAGTGCACGGAACGGCGAGCAGGTGTCAGGAGCGCCTCATTCCCGCCCGCGGGGCTCCTGCTCCTCACAGACGGGGCCTCCGGGGCCCACCCGCCATCACTTGGGAGCCCGAGCACCTGTGCGGAGGGCGCGCGCGCACTGCCAGACGGCTACCCTGCAGCCTCCCCGGGCGGCGAGGCTTTCATTCTGTGCCCCTGCACATCCCCAGCTCCCGCCGGCCCGCCTCTTCCCCTCCCTCCCGCTCCCTTGCCCTCCCCCTCTCTCTCTCGCTCACACACACACAATGGAGACTGCAGCACGGGCAGGCAGGGCATGAGCCTGCGTGTGCACGGCACACCGACCAGCGGTGCTTCCTGGACATAGCATTTACATGCATGCAAATATGACTTCGGCATTCCTCTATGGACAGGGAAGAACACGCAGCATTGTGGCTTCGTGCAAACACGATGCAACTGTTGCTTCATGCTAAGACTCATGTTAAGGTGACCTTACAGCATCGATTGATGACATTCTTGCCGCATGAAAGCGAGAAGTAACATTGTAGCTTCATGTGAATGCAATGTAACCTTGTCTTTTCGTTGAAATCCAAATAATGCGGGTGCCCATCCCTGCAGTGTTACACGGTGGCTTCCTGCAGCTGTCTGCAAACTCGGGCTCTCCAGATGTTTTGGACTTCGCATCCAATCAGCTTTCACCAGCCTCGTCAATGGTGAGGATCGTGGGACCTGTAGTTTCAAAACACCTGCAGACCCATGGGTTGCAGAGCCCTGCTTTAAAGACAGCAGCAGCTTTATGAAAATCTCATACTGCTGCTTCAGGCAAATGAATTCTAACAGTGTCATATGTAATGCGTGGGTAGAGCGTTGAGTTGTGTACATGTTATATAACACTGTGCTTTCATGCTATTGTAAATGTGCTGCATATCCATGGGAAGTTACATGGTTGCTGCACGTACACGTAACTCTATTGCTGCTCTTTATGAATGTACATTGTCCTGTCATCGTTTATTTGTCTAAATGTATTATAACATTGCCCTTTCATGCTATTGTAAATGTGTTGCATATCCAGGGAAAGTTACACGGTTGCTGTGTGTAAATGTAATGTAACATTGCCCTTTCATGCTACTGTAAATGTGTTGCATATCCAGGGAAAGTTACATGGTTGCTGTGTGTAAATGTAATGTAACATTGCCCTTTCATGCTACTGTAAATGTGTTGCATATCCAGGGAAAGTTACATGGTTGTTTTGTTTAAATATAATGTAACATTGTCCTTTCATGCTATTGTAAAGGTGTTGCATATCCAGGGAAAGTTACACGGTTGCTGTGTGTAAATGTAATGTAACATTGCCCTTTCATGCTATTGTAAATGTGTTGCATATACAGGGAAAGTTACATGGTTGCTGTGTGTAAATGTAATGTAACATTGCCCTTTCATGCTATTGTAAATGTGTTGCATATCCAGGGAAAGTTACATGGTTGCTTTGTGTAAATGTAATGCAACATTGTCCTTTGATGCTATTGTAAATGATTTGCATATCCAGGGAAAGTTACATGGTTGTTGTGTTTAAATATAATGTAACATTGCCCTTTCATGCTACTGTAAATGTGTTGCATATCCAGGGAAAGTTACATGGTTGTTTTGTTTAAATATAATGTAACATTGCCCTTTCATGCTACTGTAAATGTGCTGCATATCCATGGGAAGTTACATGGTTGCTGCACGTACACGTAACTATATTGCTGCTCTTTATGAATGTACATTGTCCTGTCATCGTTTATTTGTCTAAATGTATTATAGCATTGCCCTTTCATGCTATTGTAAATGTGTTGCATATCCAGGGAAAGTTACACGGTTGCTGTGTGTAAATGTAATGTAACATTGCCCTTTCATGCTACTGTAAATGTGTTGCATATCCAGGGAAAGTTACATGGTTGCTGTGTGTAAATGTAATGTAACATTGCCCTTTCATGCTACTGTAAATGTGTTGCATATCCAGGGAAAGTTACATGGTTGTTTTGTTTAAATATAATGTAACATTGTCCTTTCATGCTATTGCAAATGTGTTGCATATCCAGGGAAAGTTACATGGTTGCTGTGTGTAAATGTAATGTAACATTGCCCTTTCATGTTATTGTAAATGTGTTGCATATACAGGGAAAGTAACATGGTTGCTGTGTGTAAATGTAATGTAACATTGCCCTTTCATGCTATTGTAAATGTCTTGCATATCCAAGGAAAGTTACATGGTTGCTGTGTGTAAATGTAATGTAACATTGCCCTTTCATGCTATTGTAAATGTGTTGCATATCCAGGGAAAGTTACATGGTTGTTTTGTTTAAATATAATGTAACATTGTCCTTTGATGCTATTGTAAATGTGTTGCATATCCAGGGAAAGTTACATGGTTGCTGTGTGTAAATGTAATGTAACATTGCCCTTTCATGCTATTGTAAATGTGTTGCATATCCAGGGAAAGTTACATGGTTGTTTTGTTTAAATATAATGTAACATTGCCCTTTGATGCTATTGTAAATGTGTTGCATATCCATGGAACGTTATTGTTTTTATGTGTACATTTAATGTAACATTGTCCTGTCACGCTATTGTAAATATGATGCATATCCATGGTAAATTACATTGCTGCTTTGTGTAAATCTAATGTAACATTGGGCCTCATTCCAAGTATGGCGGTAAGGGATAGCGGCCACCGCTAACGAGAGCGGTGGCGGTAATCCCTTACCGCCATACTCCGAGTTCCCTTTGCGCCATGGTGGTTTTAACACCTGCTTTTAGCAGGTGTTAAAAACCATGGCGCTAAGGGACCTTGATGTTAATTACGCCACCGTAATTTACGGTGGCGTAATTGACGCCTTCCCCACTCCCATTATGCCCTATGGGGCAAGAATGGGAATGGGGAAGGGTAAATGGGGATTGGGGAATTACCGCCCCGCCAACCTTGGAATGGGGCGGTAATTCCGCCATCCACCAAGGCGCTGCCGGTCCGGGTACGGCGTCAACCAAGGCGTTAGTAGTGCCATTGGTTAGCGCCGTACTCGGAATGAGGCCCATTGTCCTTTTATGCTATTGTACATGTGCTGCATATCCATGGGAAGTTACATTGTTGTTGCACACACATGTAACTCTTCTCTGTGTAATGTTAATATTGCTGCTCTGTATGAATGCAATGTAACATTTCCCTTTCATGCCATTGTACATGTGCTGCATATCCACGGGAAGTTACATTGTTGCTGCACGCACACGTAACTCTTCTCTCTGTAATGTTAACTTTGCTGCTCTGTATGAATGCAATGTAACATTGTCCTTTCATGCCAAAAGGTGAGTCACCCAGTATGGCACCATTAAGCATCACCATGCTACGATTGGACATAACATTCGCCCATGTTTCATATATTGAGCTCTTTTTCATTTTGGCTGGTTTCAAACATTGCAAATTTAAGTCTCCCACCAGTATGACATTCGTTATTTCGGGGGTCATTAGAATCATGTTGAAGAAGTTCTCCAATTCTTTAATGAATGTCTTATCTGGGATACACACAGGGTTGTGGTATATGTGGTATATGTTAATTATAGCCAAACAGCCAACAGCATAGGAGATTTTGGCTAGTTGCATAAATATGTTGGGGGCCGCTCAAGGTGCAATTGACAGTCCCTTCACCACTTTTATGGCAATCATCAACCCTGACGATGGTCGGCCTTTCATATTCACTTTAGCTGATTGGAACACAATTTCATGATTGTTCCACACCGGGCATTCCACCAACCACGTCTCCTGGAGGGCAACTACATCATAATCATTGCTACCTTCAACAGAAAGGTGTACATATCCACAGGTGTTCCAACTCGCTAGAATCAGTGTATCACACTGCAGCTCCAACTGTTATGATCTTGTACCAGCTGGTCTGTATTCATTGTTCCCTGTGCCTCTCAACATCCTATTTTGCTCCACTGTGTTTTGCTTTTGATAGATATTCAGTGATCTAATAGCCACACCATCAGTTGCGTCTTGTGTTTGTTCAGTGTTGTAGGGGTTGGTAAGATTGTAGGGTCAACCGCTAGCAAAAAACCCATAGAGAAGAGTTCCATCATAGCTTGCCATATAGTATTTCTGACAAGGTTGGACGAAATCCACAGCCGAACAACATCTAACTTCCCATCATTCAGAAATTCTACTTGTTGGATATCTGTTGATGAAATATCTCTTAGGTCTTCAATATCTTCAAGTATCATCAACACACTTGTTCTATTTAAGTCATAGGCTATATGAGGAGCGGGGTGACATTTCAAAATGAATCTATGGTATAGTTTGGGATCTAGTGCGTGTTTTAGTTTCTTCGCTGCACCACCAATTGACCGTTCTTCACCCAACCGTAGATTTGGTTCCACTCTTGTGTCGTACTTTGGTACTAGGTCGCCTTGCTCTGTGGTAGTATTACAATTAAATGTCACCCTTTTCTTCTCAGCTAATGTGTTTGTACAAGAGTCTTGCTCCTGTTTCCATTTTAAGTTCTCATCTACTGATTTCTGTATTGTCGCTCTAATATCTTTCAATATGTCTGTAGGGGGATCTCTGGCTGGAGGTCATTCGAGCTTGCAATGTTTGATGTGAAACTGCTAAGTGGGCAATTTAACGGGGTGGTGTCTGGCAGAGAGGTAATGTGTATTTCTTGAATTGTAGTGTTAGCTGCAGCTCTTTGTGATTGTTCCTCTATCCCTTTTCTAGCAAGTAGGGAAACCAAATCATCTAACGGAGCATGTTTTTTTATGGGTGCAGCATTCACCATTTTGCTAGTTACAGGTTGCCTGGGCTGCCTTAGATTGGTATATTTAGCACATAAACTACCCCCCACTGTGGATATACTTTTTGTAGAGATTTGCAGGCGCTTAACAAATTGTGTGGTCATGGACTTTGTTGCACGAGTAGCCTGCTTTTGATTCTTGTTTTTTTTTTATTATTAAACATTGTAGCAGACTTTTGTTTTGTACTGGTCCTTGTGTCGAACATGTTATAGACCACAGCCTCACTATCTCGTTCACTAACATCAGTTTTGTCTTTGTTTACCTTTGAAGGCATGTGAGAGCCTACTAGCGCTGTCTTGGTGTTGTTAGCACTGCTAGGCATTCCTTCCTCTATAATTGCATCAGGGCGTACAATAGCAGCAAAGACCGGTAAAACAGATGTCACATTTTCAACCTCGCCTTTTTCTTTTACATCTAACGCCACTTGTGGGCAGTCTCTGTAATTTGCCTCTCTCATAGCTTTAGTTATCTCGTTTTCACCCATGTCTATGTATCTGGTAATTTTATTTAGATTTTGTGTAATCAAATCTAACTGCTCAGGTTGGAGGCTTATCTTTACATCCAGTGTCTCAAACAATTTAAAAAGAGACATAATGGAGATATTTATAGCATTCAGCATATTTTGACCACTATTATTATCATCCAAATTTCCCAGATTCATGGCTGCTTTTTTATAGGGTGCACGCGGGGTCGGATAGACAAAGGAGGACGTTAGATCTTTTGGGCCCTGTGTATGGTGGTCGAATAGGCTTGGCAAGCCATATAAACTACCACCATTACCCTTAGTTCTGTCATTTGTGAGGGGGGGGTCGGTCAGAATTGAACTATCTTCGACAGCAGTAATGCTACTATTACAATGATTGGTTTTGTTTGTATCTCTCACCTTCAAAGGCACCACCATCTTGTCATTGTTTTCAATTCCACCGCCCTGCATTAGCCGCTCTGAGTTTTTTACGCTCTTCTGAGCGGGGTTTTGCGTAGTTAAATCAATGAGCGGGCCCGAATCAACTCGTTCAGTCTCCTGTTGTGTTACACATATCTCGTTAACAATAATCATATCTGAAATTGGGACATTAGTATTCTCGCCTATAACACATATCGCAGGTTCCCCCACTTTCGTATTATCAGAGAGACCTGAATGGTTTTCAACACACGTGGAGGTTAGTACATCCGGCTCACACCTTGTAATACGGAAACCTCGGATATCCCCGGTAGAGCGCTGTCTCTCCGGTGTCAGGATTTATTGTCCTCCTGTTTTTTTTTTTTTAAGGGCAATAATGGGGGAGGATTTATGGGTCGGAGCCTTGAGGTTAGAAGAGGCTCTTGTTACTACTATGTTGGCTGGCATCCCAGATTTCAGCGTATAGGTTATGCCTTTCATTCAGCACTCTATTTGAGAAGAAAAAAAAAAAAAAAGAAATTGAAAACTGTGGCACACACAAACAATCTTTCCCCTCAACCCGCTGTAACCGCTCTAACAGCGGTAACAGCAACCTTTTACAGCGAATGTACACAGTGCATGCCCAAAGCGCGTGCATTTGAAATAAGTAGTTTCCTGTGAGTTGGGGGCAGGGTTTTGCCACAACACTCCTAAAAAATGGGAAAAATTTGTGTTAGAGTGAATGGAACTAGCCAAGTCTGTTTGTTGATTAAGCAGTTGCTTAAGCACAGTCTTTCCCGTCGCTCTAAAAAGTCTCTCACTTGGGAAGAACAGCTTGAAATCTGGGAACTAAAAGAGGCCCTGGAAATAATTACTGGGGACCAAAAGAGGCCCTGGAAATAAAGTTCAAAGTGGCCCTGTATGACACCTTTTCAGCAAGCCCAATGCTTTTCCTATGAGAAAATTTGGAAATACCACAGAAAAGAGGCCCAGGGTGCAGAGGCCCACCGGGAAATCTCCAGAGTTCCCTGTAGGCCAGTCCACCCCTGCTCGTCAGTGCAGGTCGCGTGGAGGAGCTTCGCTCAGCGTCTCTCGGCGGTAACAGCAACCTTCTACAGTGAACTTACAAAGCGAGCGCAAAGCGTGTGCATTTGAAATAAGTAGTTTCCTGTGAATTGGGTGCAGGGTTTTGCCACAACACTCTTGGGAAGAACAGCTTGAAATCCACTCGTCAGTGCAGGTCGCGTGGAGGAGCTTCGCTCAGCGTCTCTCAGCGGTAACAGCAACCTTCTACAGCGAATTTACAAAGAGCCCCTTTTTTGTTGTTCCAGCTGCATTGGATCGTACAGCAAGTTTGAGAACCCAGCACACCATTACCTGTGACACCTCACCCTCCTTGCCTTTGTCCAGTTGAATATAACTTTCGTTTACCACTGGTGTCCAGTCAGAGTCAGGCAATATGGCATTTAAAAACGTGTACACACCAATAGAGATAACGGCTCATCGGGCTGTTATGTCATGTTAATCACCTTTTATACTGTGCCAAATCACCACCATAGTAGTTTCAGAGGCAATAATGCTCTTGTGAGCTGCAACGTGACATGCCACAAAGAAGTGGTTTTTGCCAGTTCTAGGTTTTTGGCTAAAGCATGGCGGGTAAGATCCAAAGAGAGTCTGCATATTCAATTATAAGTCTTTTTTAGCGTGTTTTGCATGTTGCAATTAAGTGGTTTTAATAGATTTTAACTATCATTTTTGATTCTATTTGTTTTTAATTCCTGTTTTTAATATTGCATCTGACTTCCATTTTTATGCGTGTTTGTTGTATTGCGGTCTTTTGTTTTTCTTGACTTCTATGATATTGCACTTGCACTGCTATGGGCTCAGGCCCAAAATTAACTATTTTCTTTAATTGAATTGCATATTTCTGGCAGAAGAGGGTAAATTGTGTTGGACGAGTCAAAAGACGTATTGGCAAAAATAGGACACTACTCTCGATGCTGGAAAATGTTCGCCCATCATATCGATAGAAAAATACATTCAAATATGAAATAGAAAGTTTGATATAATAATAATAACGAATTTCTTATATAGTGCAGGGGCTCCGAGTGCTGAAACAACAGATGCCATTATTTCCACAAGGAGTGGTACTCAATGTATCGACCTCGGAAGGATGAAAGGCTGAGTTACAGCTGCTAGGATTTGAACCTGCCACAACAGGCTGCACACAGATAGCATGGGCGTGCGCTCAACTCACTGTGCTATCTGACCGGCTAACACACACGCCCATAGAGCTTGTACTTAGGAAAACATGGCAGACCTCAAATGAGTTTCAGTGCTCCCTGTTTCTCTGTTAAAGGCCTGTCATTCGCTGACAGATCTCAGTGACGAAAAGAGGGAACATGTTATTTGTGAATAACTATAACATCCCGGAACGTGGCACGAATATCCAAAACAAAAAAAGAGAAATATTCATTTAAAGGTGAGGGAGAGTTGAAAACTTCAGAGGCAATATATGATTAAGGACGGGCAAGCCCCAGCTGCCTCTGCAATGAATTGCCCACGTTGCATTTCGGTAAAGTGCTAACATAGAGATACACGCAAAAAAGTGGTGTTTCCGCAACTAAACGAGTTACGTGTTTCGCAGAACAATTTTAATTCTCTCAATTGATTTTATATTTACATTGAAACCCATCTGGCACATCTTTGCCCGTTCGTTTTTTGCCTAGCTAGCAATGCACTGGGCCCATTATTTCAAGTTTACATTATGTTGAGTTAGCAAGTTACATTATGTCCACTCAGTATAGCTTTTCTAGTTTCCAGTATGCCTCGTTGACACATCACTGATGTCGAGAGACGGATTAACAAGTCATTCATGGCAACTGCCCCTCCCCCGGCCCGGTATCGTAAAGGCCAGAAACGCTATTCACTGAGACTGCCGTATCACCCATACCCCAGGGATGTGCAGCAAATAATGAGACCGATGTGAGCTGAAGATGACGAGAAGGACCAGACCTACGACAGAAACATGCATGCATCCATCAGCCACGAAGCACACGTGCGCACAACACGAAGAAAACACACTAGGTCAATTATGCATTGATATACCAAGAATATTGCTTGCAACCATAGACACAAAGAACATAACATAAGCAATGTATTCGCTGAAAGGCAACACAAATGAGATACGCATATAGCTCATTAACATAGAAACGCAACAATAATGGGCAGCCATTTTATTCAAAATGGTCATGCATTAAATCAAATGGAAGGCTTCAAGGTTTCATGAACTCAAACCTCTAAATTCAATGAAAGACAAATGCGTGCAGGGCACAGGTAGTAGCTGCGTGGTCTTTTCCAAGGTTACTGAGAGATGAGGGTGGGTTTGGATGGTCCAAAGAGAACATGAGATAACAATTCCCAAGGCAGAAGACATATTTCTCTAAGATTAATTAAAAAACAACCAGACTTTGATTGCCAGATGCCGAATATTTAGAAGCCAAAGCCTCACAAGGAACGGGACAATTAAGTCTCTAGTGGTCAGAAAGGTAAGAAAACTTGCACGTAAATTAGCTAAAATCTTGGTAAGTACAGGATGTAATAAGTCACAGCATGGGCCCTTCACACGTGACCTATAATTCAAGAACACTGTCTATTCATAAGCCCTAGACACAGGTAAACACCTGCATTGACTCTGCACATATTCCAAGACGTACAGTGCCGGGCAAAGCCCTCTACCTGGTTCATGGCGTAGGATTAAGGGATGATATCTTTGTTAATTGAATAAAAGCAGTCCACTGACCTTTCTCCCCCTACTCCCATTTATTGGCTCATATGTTGATGGCCTGTCAATTGTTCAATGTTGGTAAGTAAGATGCCAAACAATAGCAACTCCCAATGTTATGCCGCCAGGATACATTGCACTAACTAGTGAACTACTTTAAAGATGACATGTAATGTCTATTATCAATTTAGAGGTGGTCTCAGGCGGGGCCTTCATATATGCAGTAGCCGCTTAAAATACTAACGCCTATATCTTCCTTTTGTATACAATTCCCTTAACCAATCTCGGTACCCCGTATCTTTTTGTAACCAAGATTTTAATGCGACGACCATAAAGACATATTTTTCATTTTTAAAACATTGTAATTCCTGCAAAAAGACTGAGAGCGCCAAGAATATTTTACTTGTATGCTGTCCTTGCTTTATGGGGATAATTAATAAAGCAGGTTTGGCATTTACCTTGACTGTTTCCGTTATTGAGTCTGGGATTACCCGGCCAACCATTTACGCTTAAACTGGGGTTTTCCCGACCATTATTACACTGGCATGCCCAGTCCACCCACATAGCAGATGATTTGATCATTTACTTTATTCCCATTTTCCACATAGTTTCTAGTTTACATTCTGAGCATCTCTAAGAAATGGTGATAGCACTTTCCACCCATGAGCTCACATGTGCATTCCCCAGGACTGCACTTAGAGAACATACTTTCATGTAGAAGAGTGACAGCTCCTGCCATTCCTTATCCTGCCTCGGTCCAAGTTCATTCGAGTGTTTACTCATTTGCGACCCTCAAAAGAAGCCTTATCCTATACACACTGTTTACAAGTTTCCTGGTACTAAGGATAACTAAGCTGAGTAGCAACCAGGTGCAGAAAATGGAACTACCTACCCTAATGGGCACTCCATATACAATTCGCCGGATTCTGTAACATGCTACTCAATCTTTGCCATGCAATGTATTTATTTTATTGGTTTTTTATAACACACTTAATACCTGTGCTCAGTTTCTAAGCACAGATCTGAGATTTGAACCTCTGTTGCTCTGTGTGGTCTTGCTTCCAAGCCCAGCACGTTGCCCCTGTGCTATCCTCTGTTCACAAGGGAATTGAACGAAACACGCATTGTCAAAATGTCTCTAATTGTTTCGAAATACAAAAATTACTAATTCCCTTTGGATCTTTTGTATTTCCTTGTCCTTATGTTCAGGGACGTCATTTCACCAAAATGCCAGGGGTAGCGAAAGGGACATCACATGATCCTTGACCTCTGATGACATCATAGGAAGTGATGTCATTTGACCCCACCCTGAAGTGGCATCCTGGGAAGCGATAGAACATGACCTTTCACCTCTTTAATGAGTCTAGCATTGTATAGAATTCCAGAAAGACACATTACTCCTATTCTTTCTTATTTAGGGTCACTGCTCAAAGTGTTACACTTGTGGAGCTCCCTGTTTTTAGAGGCCTCAACAAAAATGGCAGCCACTCCAAAGAGCCCAGGAGCTTCAACGCACACCAAAAATAAAAATACCCCTTGTGACCCCCAAATGACGTCCCTGCTTATGTTGTCCACTAAGAATTAAAACAAGACCTTCAACAAGCTCATCTACAATTCCCAACATCATTATCTTGGAATGTATATGCATTGACCAGCATAAAGGTACTTCACTGGCACAAAAAGAATTCTTAATCTATAACTCACATTATTCCTTGTTAGCACATCATGTCTGGTTTCCGTTATTTCCAGTCGACTCATCATTGCACCTGGTTATCGTGCCAGTGAAACGTTTAAATTGTGCGTGCTTTTCACTGGTGGCAGCGTTGAGATATTGACCTAATAGGTGCTGGTGTTAGCGCTGGTGCTGACATCATCACACATATGGACATTGTGGGTCATTATGACCCTGGCGCTAAGTGTTTAACGGTGGCGTAAAAGGTCACGGCGCCGTTAAACACTTAGCGCCTGATTACGAGGTCCCTTTGCGGGACCCGACCTTAACGGCTGGTACAGACCGGCCGTTAAAGTAGGGTGCCGCAAAGGGACCTTGGTGCTAAGTGCGGTACCGCAATTAGCAGTACCGTACTTAGCGCCTTCCCCTTTCCCATTGAGCCCTATGGGGCAAAAATGGGAATGGGGAAGGGCCATGGCGGCATGGGGAATTACCGCCCCGCCAACCTCGGAATGGGGTGGTAATTCCCCATTCCGCCATGGCGGAGTCGGTAAGATACCGGCATAGACCATGGTGCCATTGAGGCCATTGTGTAGCAAAGAACACCCTCACAATGATTGCCTTCCCATCAGTGCTACGGCAGAACAAATGTGGTCATTAAACCTGTATTTCTGTTTCTAGCCCCAGCAAAGTGAACAGATATGGCTGTTCTTAGCCTGAAGCAATAGCAGCATAGCACCGATGTTAGCACTGAAATAAGCCGGGTCACTGCACCAGCCCTGGACCTGACACAATTTATTTTTGTGTGAAGTGCTAAAGCAACACCCATCTGTTCATTTGACTTGCGACAGAGCGACCGATGAATGGTTGCCACACCAGTGCGTCACAAACATCCAACCACAATCCTATACATTTTTACAATCCGAGTTTATCCCAGATTGACAATCCCAATATAGCCCCAGTTTGGCAAAACCAGCATGCCCTCAGTTAGTTACCTCCGGTGTTCTCCCTTTGAGAAACGTGGATGAACACTGTCCACCCGTGTATACCCTGGACTTGTGCACTGATATTCCAGCGTTTCTAAAGCATTCTAGAAAACGTGCAGTTTGGAGCATTCCTGCGTATATTTAGTCTCCAGAGTTCCAGTATACTCACTGTATACTCACTGTATACTCACTGTTTGCAAATTGAAGTGTACCTCCAATTTTAAAAATACAATTATATCGCCAGTTGGTCAATCCAAGTTTGTTCTACCCCAGTATATTTCCAGTTTTACGAGATAAGTATACCCCCACTGTCGCAATACTCCTGTTGGTCAATCTCCCAGTATAATCCCAGTATGCAAAATTCCAGTATATTTTCCCTTCCACATTTCCAGTTTGCCGAGTACCAGTATCTTTCCAGTTTTCATATTTTGTATATCCTGCTTATCTACTCACAGTAACTTCACAGTTTGCACATCTCCAGTATATTCCCCGCGTGACAAACATATTGGGCCTCATTATGACTCCGGCGGCAGCCGTGCCGGTAAAAGGCTGCCGCCGGAGTCATTTATTTATGCCGTCCAGGAATGGGCAATTACCTGGGCATTACAGCCCCAGCAGACCCGGTAATTGCCTATTCCCGGGTGCCGGAAAATATTACTCCCCATTCCCGTTTGAGTCCCATTGGAATCAATGGGAATGGGGAGGTCGGATGCACCGGCACCATTCGTGAATGGTGCCGGTGCATCCGTCAAGTTCTGCTCACGGGTGCTGGCCCACCTGCCAGGTCAGACCTGCCGGGCGGAAAGGCACCCACTCGCTGACCTCGTAGTTTGCCGGTCCGGTAACAACAGTTCCGGCAAGCTTTCCAGTACCGTTGCTACGGGACCGGAATAACTTATAATAAGGCCAGTGTCTCCAAATTTGCAACATTCCATTATACTCCAATGTTCCCAACCCTAATATGCACAAGGCCAGGACACTGTCAGATTGATCCCAGAATATTCTCAGTTTATCGAACCCAATTTCTTTTTCCCAGAACAGAACAGAAGCATATTTCTAGTTACACAATGCCAGTAAAATCCAAATTTGACAGTCAGTTTACTGTCCAACTTGGATAGACACAGAATACTCATAGCTTGAGAAGTCCAGCGTGTTGACAGTTTAAACAATCCCCATACTTGTGCAGTTTGACATTCCCAGTATGCTCCCACTTTGCACAACCCCAGTATATCCCGAGGTTGCTAATCCCAATTGCAGTCCTTGGATAATCCCAGTTTCACAATTCCTATATTCTTCTTGTTTGCACTACACATGTGTAAATCTACTTTTATTACCTGGCTTCCAGTTTTCTGAATCCTAGTAAATTCCCATTTGAATAATCCCAGCGCTTTGTACCATTTTGCATTTTGCACAATCTTCCAGAGTACTCCATTTAAGTCTAACTTCTGTATACGTAAAACAGAACTTTTTCAGTATGCATTATTCACACATATTCCAGTTTCCTGTTGAACACTATTGGTATAGCTACATTGTGCAATTACACAATTCTATTTCACTTTTAGACAACCAAAGTAAACTTCCACTTTAATGTTACATAATTTCAGTAAATTGACATTTTGACAATTCCAGTAAACTTCCTATTTGACCAGCCTTGCATTATCCCACCTTTCAAAATAACAGTAAGTGTCCTGTGTGCCCAGTCCTTGAATACTCCATATTTTCAGTTTGAAAATAGAAAAAAAGTTGTGTCAATTTGAGTGTACCCCTGATTTGACATTCATAGTAATCACAATGACACCAAATTCCCTGGATGACACCCTGGTACACTCTCTGTTTGCTAAAAGGACGTTAATAACCTCAGTATTTAGAACCCCTGTGTTTTACACGTTTTCACAATCACAGTTTGTGCCCGGTTTGCACAATCCCAGGTTATTTCCAATGTACATAATCCCAGTTTTGACATTCCGAGTGAACCCCTCATTGGGCAATCCAAAAATACTCATATTTTGAATATAATACTGCAGTTTGACAAAACCAGCATATTTCTGTTTTGCACAATACCAGCACTCTCACAGTTCGACTATCTAATTTTACTAACAGTTAATAATCCACAATATTTTGACATTAAACATGATGCGTGAACACCGTTTGAACAGCCCCTAGTTTCACACCCCCTGTAGATTCCAAGTTTTCACTATGGCAGTGTATTCCTAAATGTACAGTCCTGGTGATCTATCTAAATAAAAAAAATGTATATTGTGGCACTCGCACGAAGGCCTCAGGGCGCTCACAAGACAGACAAACGGAAACACACAGAGGGTCAGCCAGAGTTTATAACACTAAAATGGCAAAGAGTTTAACCTATTTCTTTGACAAAGAGGAATGTCTTTAGGAGCTTCTTGAAGAGAGCATTTGAAGCACACTCTCTAAGATCTGGTGGAAGAACACTCCATAAGGCTGGTGCCCAGACATCAATGTTGGCACCTCCAATTCTTTTAAGAGTGGCTCATGGTTGATGCAGTCTGACAGTGTTATGAGAGCGTAAGGTACGTCTAAAGGGAGTCTTCTTAACTCTAGAAGAAAGATAAGAAGGCACTTCATCCCGTAGACACTTAAATACAAGACTAGGCCCTTAAACTGAATCCTTCGCTCAACTGGAAGCCAGTGCCATTTTCTCCGGGCTTCAAATACTTGGGATTGGCGCTTCAGGCCACAGACTGCCAGTACTGCGCCATTTTGTGTGACCTGTAACTTTCTTATGTTAGTCTGGGAGGCCCCAAACAGCAAGCTGTTTCAAGAGTCCAGTTTTGTGTTTATAATGGCAGCAGCGATCAGGGCTCTATTTCCTGCTAAAAGATAGGGGCGAATCTGCCACAGCAGGTGAAGATAGTAGGCACAGGAGGATTTGAAATAGGTGACATGCTTCTTGAAAGAGAAATGGGATTAAAAAAAGACTAATTAACAAGGGGGTCCTCGTAACTAGGACTAATGTCTGGCAGAGAGACTCCCAGGACCCCCCTTGTCAATTTGCATATTTAAGGAACTTTGGGTCTCACCCTAAATTACTAGGGGAATCCAGACGTGGACCCCTTGCTCACTATTCTTAGAGAGGCACAGCTCCTCCCTACTGATGAGATCCAACCAGACCGAAACACGTGTCTGGGAATGCTGTTGGTACACTTGTTCAGAGTAGAATTGCCTAGCATTTCGGTGCTGGACTGCCCCAGGGCAGGACACAGACTGATATGTTTGGGATATTTCTTCTCTGTGAAAGATAATGAGCTAAAGACTCTGGGTAAGTCTCTCGTAACCAGGACTAATGTCTGGCAGAGAGACTCCCATGACCCCCCTTGTCAATTTGCATATTTAAGGAACTTTGGGTCTCACCCTAAGTTACTAGGGGAATCCAGACGTGGACCCTTTGCTCACTATTCTTAGAGAGGCGCAGCTCCTCCCTACTGATGAGGTCCAACCAGACCGAAACATGTGTCTGGGGATGCTGTTGGTACTCTTGTTCAGAGTAGAATTGCCTAGCATTTCGGTGCTGGACTGCCCCAGGGCAGGACAAAGGCTGATATGTTTGGGATATTTCTTCTCTGTGAAAGATTGTGAGCTAAAGACTCTGGGTAAGTCTCTCGTAACCAGGACTAATGTCTGGCAGAGAGACTCCCAGGACCCCCTTGTCAATTTGCATATTTAAGGAACTTTGGGTCTCACCCTAAGTTACTAGGGGAATCCAGACGTGGACCCTTTGCTCACTATTCTTAGAGAGGCACAGCTCCTCCCTACTGATGAGGTCCAACCAGACCGAAACATGTGTCTGGGGATGCTGTTGGTACTCTTGTTCAGAGTAGAATTGCCTAGCATTTCGGTGCTGGACTGCCCCAGGGCAGGACAAAGACTGATATGTTTGGGATATTTCTTCTCTGTGAAAGATTGTGAGCTAAAGACTCTGGGTAAGTCTCTCGTAACCAGGACTAATGTCTGGCAGAGAGACTCCCAGGACCCCCTTGTCAATTTGCATATTTAAGGAACTTTGGGTCTCACCCTAAGTTACTAGGGGAATCCAGACGTGGACCCTTTGCTCACTATTCTTAGAGAGGCACAGCTCCTCCCTACTGATGAGGTCCAACCAGACCGAAACATGTGTCTGGGGATGCTGTTGGTACTCTTGTTCAGAGGAGAATCACCTAGCATTTCGGTGCTGGACTGCCCCAGGGCAGGACAAAGACTGATATGTTTGGGATATTTCTTCTCTGTGAAAGATTGTGAGCTAAAGACTCTGGGTAAGTCTCTCGTAACCAGGACTAATGTCTGGCAGAGAGACTCCCAGGACCCCCTTGTCAATTTGCATATTTAAGGAACTTTGGGTCTCACCCTAAGTTACTAGGGGAATCCAGACGTGGACCCTTTGCTCACTATTCTTAGAGAGGCACAGCTCCTCCCTACTGATGAGGTCCAACCAGACCGAAACACGTGTCTGGGGATGTTGTTGGTACTCTTGTTCAGAGTAGAATTGCCTAGCATTTCGGTGCTGGACTGCCCCAGGGCAGGACAAAGACTGATATGTTTGGGATATTTCTTCTCTGTGAAAGATAGTGAGCTAAAGACTCTGGGTAAGTCTCTCATAACCAGAACTGATGTCTGGCAGAGAGACTCCCAGGACCCCCCTTGTCAAATTAAAAAAAGTCTCCCAGTGTTTTGACAGAGTCAGAGAATTCGATTGTGTTACCAGCAATCATAACATTTGTATATTGTGAGTCTAGGTTTTTCATTTTTTGATGAGTCCCTAGAATGAGCATCCTGTTGTTGAGTTACTGTTGGCTAACGAGTTCATGGCCATCCATGATTCTATTGCTAAGAAAACTTCATTCATTCTTTCAGAATCCTTTGTGTTAGATCCGGAAAGCTTCAGTACAATCTGGGTACTGTCCTCATAGTTTTGCGAATTATATACCTGCGGATGAAAGAAGATCACATAGTGGTCTGTAGTATATATTAAAAAGCAGTGGTGATAAACAGGATCCCCCTGGAACTCCACATAAAAGAGACGTTCTGCGTGATTAAGCGTTCCCTATGACCATGTTTGCGGTTCTTGGTCCAAGAAATGACTTGATCCAGGAAGTGGCAGATGATGTACATCTGCCCACTTTGATCAGTCTGTCGACAGAAGGGAATGATCGACTAAATCAAACGTGTCATAAAGATCCAATATCAGAGGTAATGCCGTGCCGCCACCCTCAATAATGCTCGCAATGTTGGATGTGAAGTCCAAGAGAGCAGTCTCTGCCCCATGATTAGGGCGAAAGCCAAACTGTTCCGATGCAAGAATGTCTTGTTGATCGATGAAGGTTTGATATTCATTATATGCAATTTCTTTCAATATATTGAACGCAAATGGGACATTAGTGATAGGTCTGCAGTTCCATTGGATCCAGATTTTCTTTTTTTTTTTTAGCAATGGTGTGATCCATGCCGCTTTAATTTTATCAGGAACATAAGCTTCCTGCAATGAGCAATGAATACATCTAGCAACCCATGGTAGGAGTGTCCTAGAAAAATCCTTGCACATTCAGGCGGGAAAAATATCCCCCTTACATGATGTTGGTTTCAGCTTGTATACAACCTCCATAACCTCCTCCTCTGCTACCTCTTTAAAATTAAACGATGGAGCCCTGGGAACTATAATATTACTCGAGGGACATATTATATCCGAAACTCTGTCAGAGTTTCACCTGGTCAGATACATGTTGTTGATGTTTTAATGTGTTCTGGATGAATCCAGAGTGAATCGATTGACACCAATCATTATTAGTGATCATTGTGGGTTTAACCATAGTCCCCTTTAATTCCTGGAAAAAAGGCTCACATTTCTTTAGGTTGTGATTTTGCCAATTCTATCCTAGCGTTCAACGTGATCTTTTTTGCTTTGAACACAGTAGACATAAAAAGTTTATCTGCATATTTGTACGCTGCATGATCCAGTTTGCAGAACAACCCTGCTCCCTTGACTCGCTGCTTCCCGGACTGTGTCCTTCCCCTATGATTTTCAAAGCAATCCGTTTTGTCCTGAAGCTAAGTCTGCACTCAATAAATACCCTAATAATAATGACGAGAATAATATTAATAATAATGTACAGTACTTGTGTTTCCCATGAGCACACAATATACTAGTATATAGGGCTGGGGGAAATTGTGAAATTCCATTCCACCTGCTGTGGAAGTGAAATCTGAAAGATTTTAATCCATTTCACTGAAATCCGACGTTCTGCCACACCTGTGTATCGAAAAGAGCAACACAAGGTTTCTTGCGCTGTCTCACGACCCGAACCCAAACCTAGCATGAATCAAAAAGAGCGGCACAAAGTTCCTTGTGCCGAGCTGTGTGAACCTAGGATGGATCTCAAAGAGAGCTACAAAGTTTCTCGTGTCACTGTGTGAACCTAGCATGGTTTGAAAAAAACGTGCAATGTTTTGTGTACTACTGCGCGAGCAAACCACTGTTTGAAAAAACGTGCACGTTTCTCGTGGTGCTGCATGAAGCTACCACGGATCATGGACATGTGCTCAAAGTTTCTTGTGCCGCTGCATGCATCTATGACGGATCAAAAAGAAAACACCCAAAGTTTCTTGTGCCGCTGCACAAAACAAGTATGAATAAAAAAAAGACCTACACGAAGGTTCTTGTGTCACAAACCTAGCACGGATCGGTAAAAGACCTGCACAAAGTTCCTTGTGTCACTGCATGAACCAATGATGAATACAAACTAGCATGGACAAATAAAAAGACATGTGCAACGTTTCTCATCATGCGACACAAAACATGGGAACGAAACACCACAAACCACACGAAAATGCACAAAACCATGTGGAATTTCAGTGGTGGAAGAAAAGTAATGCTGATTTTGCGGATTTGGTGGAAACGGATTTCACAGTTCCAGTACACTTCCAGTCTGACAACGCAAGCATGCTCTGTCATGGGCCATGCGATCGACAGATGCTGTGAGACCCAATAGGTTGCAAACAAAAATGTTTTATTCAGTTAAAAACACAGAAGCGAAAATGTAACCAAAACAGGGATGCATCGTTATATAGAGGTATGGAGTTCAGTGAGAACTAAACAGGTGAGGGAAATGTTTAAAGAAAAAAATCACGTTCTACAATAGGACAGTGAACCTAAATCCCAATGTCCTAGTCCATGATCTACAACCTGTGGCACACCACATGCTTTGTACCATCATGTTGCCTAACCATTGGCTATACTGGCTAAGGCTGATAGGAGTTATAGTCCAAAACATCAGGAGAGCCAATGATTGCCGATTCACGCCCTAGATTCTAATTGTTTGCATTCATTGTGAGATTTTCTCAAAGTAATCTCACAATGTCCCTCCTAGTACTTTTAGGATTGCAGGATCTGAGGCCCTTCCTCAGAGAGTTTGCTCCAGCTGTTGGCCATTGTGGGCCTTGGTCACTTGGCTGCCAGATGATAGGGGATTTCTCCCCCGTCTGATGCATGAAATCATTATCTGCAGCCCCAGACTCGTGTAGTATTCCACGTTTGACAACTGCTGACCGCTTGCAGTGTTCTAGAGTCGCAGTGGGTTCAGGTATATCAAGTGCCCAACACGGGCACTTCCTAGATTCAGTTTAAAGCGAGCCCGTGTGGCTTATGTTCGCTGTGAGCCTAAGTGATTCAATTTCTCAATGCACCGTCCTGGCTCAGTCTCACAAAGAATACTTCTCGCTCAGATTCTCCACAAGCAGATCTCATTTCTATTCCTTGGTGGGTTTGTTCACTCTGGTCTGGCTCTTGGCGAGCCTATATTCTTTACTCTCTTACACTCTCTTCATCTGGTTCTCAAAAGAAAGTCTTATGCTGTTTCTTTGGTGGCCTTGCCAATTTCACCAGAGAATGAACTATGACTGCCGGCTAACCTATAACTTTCTTTTTTTTAATAACTTTATAAAACCAGGTTTTTAAAGTGATTTTCTTCTAAGTTAGGTGACAACGATTAAGTCAATGGGCCTCCTTATAGGTTTGCTGGTCCGGCGAACAAGGGTGCCAGTAAGCTCACCGCAACCCTGGTTTCCATACCGGCAAACTATGAGTCTGCCTGCCGGAGTCGCTGTGCCCGACAGGTCTGACCCTGCCGGGCGCAGCAGCCGTGGTAGGCAAACCCATCACAGAAGCACCGGCACCGTTAGAAACAGTGCCAGTGCTTCCGTGTCCACACTCCATGGAGTCCCATAGCACTCTCTGGGAATGGGGATTAACAAATATATCGGCGCCTGACTTCCCGGTCGCCGGACTCATAATGAGCCAGTGGCACCGGGAGGTCAGGCACCAGTAAATTATTCAGAGTCCTGCCAAACTCAGAATGAAGCCCAATGTTTGTTAAGTTTAAAAATTAAATAGGAATTGTTTGTTGTAATTTGTATGTAACAGTTTTACACAGAAACATTGGACATCTGAGGTCCCAATTGCTAAGGAATTAGGCATGGACTGCCCTTCAGGACTATGCTGTTCAGGTGGGTGAAGAAGATGAGAAGGGGGTCTTGAGCTCCTTTCCAAATTGCTTGATGGTGGGTGAGAGTTTTATGTTGACTGGTATGAGGTTCCACAGCCTGGGGGCATAGATTAAGAAAGTGTGGTTTCTGCATTTTTTTGTTTTTTCCATTTTTGCAGCTCTACTCTTAACCTGCCTCTCTGTCTGCTAGCTAATATTTTTCCCTCGCCTCTAACATTCCTCTGTCCCTCACTTACTCTACCTCCACTCTAGCACTTCACCCATCATGGTGACATCCCGAGCACAACGTGCCGTACCACCTACCTGCACTTAAAAATGTCCAATGTTCATTGTTCTTAATTTATGTAAACCCACCCATGTATTAGCCCCGGTGACTCTTCCATTCACTCCCCTCCACAACCTGGTAAGAATGTCACTCAAATTCACCCCATTGTAAGAAGCTCACCACTTCCCGTTAAATCTGATTTCTTATCTATTGTACGTTCTTTTGTGATCAAAAGTGCATTGTTCCTCCTCTATATAAATAAATAACCCGACCAGGTCCCAGTTACTTGGGGATCTTTGGCCACCAGAGATGGTGACCCGGTCTGCCAGGTAGGAGGGAGCATTCAAGGTGACAGCTTTGTAAACGAGGCAGCTGGTCTTGAATGCAATGCGTGCTGCAGTGGCAACCAATGCAGTTCAAAGGCTGTGGACGGAATGTGGTTAAATGTGCAGAGGTCAAAGTTCGTATAAGAAATGTTTTGGTTACTGCACTCATTTAAGTGGACACAGAGAGGATTCTGTTTTGGCAAATTGATTTTTTGGTGGGCCAAATAAATAATAAAACAAATAAAAATGCATTAATAAAAAAATAACTATTGGTCTTCCTATTTACAAATGCAACAAAAGTATTATCTTTTGCCAAAAATCCACTAATATGTTTTCCAAATAAGGGTCCCTCAAGATAACTTATTTATTTGAAGTAAGAATCCTAAAACATTAAACCGTGCTTGAAGTACCCTGGATAATTCTGTAGTGTGCGCTTTTGTGCTATTTTGCTGAATGATTATTGGGTCAATGGTTATTAATTGCCGCTCTTCAAAGACACAGCGCCTTGAGTCATGACGCTGGCAACGTGGAGCTCGCCTCCCAGTGAAGAAAGACTTCTCATCGTTGGAGATCCACGAGCAGGCGGTCATTACTTATGCTGACTGCGTCGCCTTGCATACATCGCTTAAGAAGTGGGCTGATTAATGCAAATTGATGTGCCTTGCTTGAAGATGAGTCCAGGTCTGACCACCCCCAAGGAGACAGCTCCAATGAAACCAGGTGCTGGATGAAAGGCGGCGCAGAGTAAAACAAACAAGCCGCGCTGATTGAAATTGATCATGCCATCGACGAGGATGTGTGAAATAGACATGGAGAGAACTTGGCCATGTCTGCCAGGGAGCAGGGACAAGAGGAGAGAGGGCGCTCCGCCCCTCGAGCTCTTCACAACGTCACTGCTCCCGGTTGTCTTTCATTTGCTCAACAGATCGTCCCATCACCTACCTCGGCACCAGGCAGCCATGAAACAACCAGGATTCGTGCACATGTTGCTGGCATTCACGTCTAACGCTTTCAAAGGTCTGTGCAATTTACTGCAAGGTAGAGTTACATCTCATAACAATGCAGACCAAAGATCAAAAAAAGTCAAGCATCACTTCAAAGGTGTACCACCCTGTGGGCGTATTGCTGTTAGCACTAAACACCACTATTTGGATTCTTCATACCGGTATAATAGAGTGAAGTAGGGATAGCCACAACTCTGCAGAGGGAATAATGGAATATAGAGATCACAGGAAAAGCCAGGATTCTATTCTAACTTTTTCCTTCAGATTTCTAAGCAGTGGGAAACGGAATGACAGAGTTGTGTCTTAACTCCCTTTCTGGATGATCTGTACCCTCCCCTCCAGGGTTGCGCTCTTGGGCAGCGGGTTACATGACAACAGGCTTTGAGCTTAGAGGGATCTTCTTCTAAAATGAAGAGTGTGCATTGATTGGAGGAGTGTAGGGGTCTCTCTTGGTGATGTGCCTGGAACACGTGTGGGAGGTGACCTGGTGTTGCTCCATTGGCTGCTCATTGCAGTAGGCCTTTAACTCTGTGCACTGTTCAGTGGGGAGCCATTTAAGGGCCTTATGGCCCTTTAATGTGACCACAATGTCTCAGCCGCTAGATGACGCATGATGCTAATTCCTGGACTCCCCGTCTGTAGTTTAGGAAGGACCCTGCTGGGAGACCCAGACAGCTAACTTCACAGTAATCCAGCCGAAACATAACCACGGCTGGTTTCAAGTTTAAATGAATTCAGAAAATATTCAAAAACCTTTAACCATTTAAAAACAAAACACATTTTCAGACATATAAGCAAGAAGTCATACTTCCGTCTAGCAGCATGAAAACTAAAATCCCTAAACTAAGGCCTTTCTGTAGTACAAAAATGAAACCTGCCCTCAAAGAATGCATCCTATATACGTAAAACTCTCTTTGGGTGTCTGTGAATTTGGAACTGAGAAAATGCAGAGCCATCCTTACCCTGAGATTGGGTTACAATTTGGCAGAGGGTAAGGACGCATTATCTGCCACCCCCTAAATGTTGCAAATGTTGCAAATAAAGGCATGTTAGGTTAGTGCATTATGACTGGTCGATGCAACAAAGTGTGAGCGGGGCAAGCAGGGATTGGTCAGTGAGACTCTTCTCAGCCTTGGTACCTTGGACGGCTACCAGCTCATGAGCAACAATTCAAGGTGATTAGAACAGCCCCAAAGGCACTGCCTGTACCAATAAGGTTACCCTCTCTGGTCCTTTTATCCTTGAGACAGGACATTTAGCTTTCAACCTAGTACTACTTTGTATCGCCTGTCTTAAGCTGGATGGGAACGACAGTCTCTGTCCAGCTCGAATGAATAGGCTTTGTCCTCCAGTCTCAGATCACGTGTGTAGAAACCACTGGCTTGATTTTCCTGCTCAACATTCAGTATTGATTTAGGATTCATACATGCAGGTGTTATACCTTTCCTGTCCTCTAGGGGCTTCTTCAAACTATCTTTCAGTCACGTTCAGTCTGATGTGGTGTGTCTCTGGCCTTCCAGCAACAGTTGTTTCTCCCCAAATCTAAGACGACTGTTTCTTGTGTCCGTCCATGTCTGTACCTTAGAGTGCCAATGTGAAACTCTCCCTCCATTGATGGCCTTGGCAAAAATATGTACACCGGCTGTGTGAACAGTCTGGTCTGCGTTTTCCTGCTAAACCAGCGATTTAGGCCTCTTCCTGCGTTCTCGAGCCTTCTCAGTACTTTCCATTCACTTCAATGTGGCTGCATCTTCCATTTTGATTTTTATGGCTACTTATCTTAAGTGAGTCCTGCACTGTGCAAGCTTCATGTCTTATTCGTATGTGCCCTGCATTTCAGCATAGCAAAAGAGTAGAAGTCCTCTGTGGGCCAAAAGCATGTTCTTCGTGTCGAAGAGTAATTTAACCTATGTGTCTGCGTCGCTTTGTGCATGGATGGATACATGCTTCATGTCTAACGCATCTACTTCTTGGTCGTGACGTCATTAGCTCTCTGCACTCTCACAGTCAGTCTAATAGTTCCAGTGTCTGAAAGTCTATCTCCTCCACAACGTCACAAGAGTAAAGTTTGTATGGTTGTTTGAGTGAATACCGTTTTGTCCATCTGCAGTACAACAGCGATGGGGAGGAGGAGGCCAGGACGATGTCCACCTTTCATTTATGTAACAAGATGAGGAGGGACTGGAGCAACGAGGCCACATTCATTTGTTTCTCTTCATATGGTTCAATGATGTTACACATATTTTTATGTTAGGGTGATCTTTGTGAACAATGAAAGGAACACTAAGCGCAATGTATGTTTTGTACTTAGTGATTCAAGCATGGAACCCATTTATCACAGACATATTTGACCAATACTGAAGCACTGGGGACATTTTTAATGTCCCTGAAAGCTCTTACATTTTATGCAAAGCAGGCTGGAACTCCCATGCATGATATGCGTCTCCTTCCCCTTTGTCAAAGGGCTGAAGCGTATAGTAGGGGCTTACCCGAATGTCTATTTCGGAATTATAACTTATCGCAAAAAAATGTATTTGGTTATTCTATGTTTTGATAATGTGCATTGTTAGTAAAAAGAAGTGCAACTTTTGTATTATGAATTAAATATGTACTGGAAGGGATGAATAGAAATTTACATTGCAATATTTAATAAAGAGCCAGTTTACAATTTTCGTAAAAATACATCTTTTTATTTTTAAATAGCTACTTTTAGGAGAATAACACCGTTTGTCCCTTCAAAAAATCAGTTTTGGTCCTCTGGTTGCACAGCTGTCAGCAACAGCTGGGGTGGCTCTAGCGAACACAGGCCTTCATGAGGGTCGGGGATTACCATCCCTGTAGGGACACTCAAAGAAGGCATTATTTCCATTAGTAACATCAATGAAGCCTGCAGGGCCAATGGTTTCTTTTTGGCAGAAAGTGTAGTGTGCAGAACTTTATTTCTGTGAGAAATCAACCAAATTATAGCCATGATGGTCACTGGTAAAATGGAAAAGGGAACTTTAGGCAAATTCCCATTTACCTTAGTATTGGTTGGGTCGGCGGAGCAATGCAGATGTGTATCCAGCGATGGCTACTGGTGAGTTGATATTCGCAATTAGGGACTGGACATTGGTTGGAGGTGGTGGAAGAAGGCATAGGTATTGAGTGGGCATGAGGGCTTTACCGCTTTTCAGGAGCGCAATTTGGAAGAAGTGGGATATGAGGATGACGGAGGATATAAGGACATATCTGGGTGATTTTTCAACAGGTGATATGGATTAGCAATCTTGTATGGTGAGGTGGGGCGAGTGAACGTAGAGTTGGAGTTCAGATTTTTAGAGCTTTTCTTTGGAGTAAATATCCAGCTCTTCTCATCCTTGCGGGGTGTAAGTGGTCCATATTGTGCTCCCTTCCTGTATAACACTCAGCAGATGACGACCATGGATGGCAGGAGTGGTCCTGAGGCAAGAATTGGAGCTTGTTGGCTCCATATGAACCGATGGGGGACTGACCAAGCTGATTTAGGAAAAGCAATCCGTGGATTTGCCTCGGATGGAGGCTGGAGGCAAATGTTGAGGCACCAATGATGTCATAAAATACAGCCAAGTACAGGCAGACCAGCAAGTGGCAGCATCCCGCATCCTTTAGGGCATGAATTGTCCATTACCTGGTGAGTGGTGGTGTTGGTTTATACAGCAAGTATTCCTGCTTTTCTTAAACAATACAAAATCTCAAAATACTTCATACATATCAAACAAGTTTTATTAGTTCATGGGACATAAAAAAGACTATTGAAACATGGTGGGCCGAGCGCGTCTTTGGAATAAACTACAGACTTGGAATTGTCCACCATCAATTCGATAACCATTGGTCACGGTCCACTCAAACACCAACATGAAAAGCAGACTGAACAAAAACGGCCTTCTGTCCGAAGAAATACCAACATACCGAGGTCTAAAACAAGGCTGTCCTCTGGCCCCTGCCTTATTTAATTTATTCTTGGCAGATATCAACTTAACTTTGGACACTGCAAATAGCTTTCTGCCACGGCTAGCATGGGGTTAACTAAGCTGCCTCCTGTACGCTGATGACCTGGTCTTAATTGACCAAACACTGATTGGGTTACAGCATCAACTAGACAAATTAACTAAATATGTGGAGGGAAATGATCTACAGATAAACATAGCCAAGACAAAAATCTTGGTTCTGGAGAAACCAAAACAATAAAGATCAGATTTTTTGTGGAAAATGTACCAGAAGCAAATTGAACAAGTTGGAGTATTGAAATATCTAGGAGTTCTGATAAACAACAGCTACAGAGAAACTATGCTAACTGAGTCCCTGCGGCTGAAGGCCAAATCTTTGGCAACACAGGCAACAATACTAAATACCAAATTCGTCCGGTTCCCATTGACACCTGTCCTGGACTTCCACAAAACAAAAGTGGTACCAACCTTAACATATGGCTCAGAGGAACGCTGAGGATCCCCAACATAATATGGCCTATTTTATCGGGTATCTTTTGGAAAAAAGTCCTGTAGCTGGCGAGGTGCCTTCCTGTCCAAATATTGAGGAAAGAACTAGGGCTCCAATCCTTGAAATCTATTGTGGAGGGGAAACAACTAGCACTATATGGAAGTGCCTATTTTCCTCTAATACCCCTATACTGGAGCTGATAAGTAAGGAAACGGAGAAGGGCAAAAATGGTGCATTGAAAGAGTGGGTCAAAGGATATCTAGCCAAACTAAGCGAACTTGGGTCTACTGCCAGTGACTTGAACATAAACCCATTCACTATTAAAAACAACGGTGAACGAAACAAGGTCACTGGGCGCTATACCCAAATATTTGACGATGTTCACGTCCAGATATCATAGAGACCAATTCCTACGGTTCAGGTTAAATCTCTATCGGACAAAAAAAATAAATGGGGCAAGATCCCTTCCAAAAACAACAAGAAACAACAAATGGTGGTTTTGCACAGGAAATAATCAAGTGGAAACTCAAAAACATCTTCTACTGTTCTGTACGGGATTGAGGGATATTATAAAGAAACGCTTTGGCCAATTCCTAAAAGATGCTTGTAACATGAGTGCGGATGCACTGTGGACATTTGTCCTAAGCAGAGAAAAGTTCTCGGTGACCCTTGCAATAATTAAGAAGCCATTCATGTGCTTTCATATCTTGTACAGTACATAGGACACAGTGCAAAAGTGCTCACATATGGGAAAAACGTCTTACGTGCCAGTGCTTCTATGCAGAATAGATACAGACACTGAAGTCATCTAGCCATGAGCAAAACGTTTTGGTTAGAGGCAAGAGTCTCCCAAAATGATTGACATTTATCTTTTATAGCCCCTTATTAGTTTCTGAATTCCCTAAACAACAGGTGGCATCATTGGTCTATGTCACAACGCTGTTTCGGTGTTACTTCTTTTTATCCACGTTCTTCAGGACCCTTCAAAACATCTTGTATATATTTAATTTAAATCTGTAAATACATTTGGAGATCTTCCATGGATGTTTCTTTACTCATACATCAGGTACCTAAGTTGAAGAGGTAACACGTGCATCACGATGGTCTGTATCATCTAGACAAGTCCATCCTAGCTGAGCATCATAGTTGTGCATTTGCCTACAGCTTCGACAGGCACAAGATTATTAAGACTGGGTGCCAATGCAGTCTGTGAATCCACTTTCAGTTCGCCAAGATCGGTCTTTAAGCTGGCAGACGCATATTTATTTATTTATAAGGCGCTCCGAACCCACAGGCATCGGAGCATCAAAGCAAAAACAAAGAATACAACAGCAGTAGACGGGACAACTGGTATAGCAGGTAAACTGTGAGGAGCCACCATGGAAACGTAGGGTTTTCAATTGTCGACAAAAAGTTTTAGGCTCCTTCAAAAGTCTAAGATCCAATGGGAGGGAATTCTATATTTTAGCGGCATGAACAGGAAAAGATCTTCCTAGGCTTTTAGCAAGATTGAAATTTGGATTTTCTAGCAATGCTAATGTTGATGAACCTAGATTTCTTGGGGCTCATAAGGGGACTCAAGGCTTTTAATGTAGAATGGGAAAGTGCCATGTAAAGATTTATGGACAAGAATCGCTGCCTTAAACTGTAGACGGGCAATGATGGGAAGCCCGTGTAGGTCTTGTCGTCTGTGGGTTATATGGTCTCTTCTGGGTTTCCCTTTAATAATGTGAACAGCATCATTCTGTATCACCTGAAGATCCTGTAAGTTCTTTTTTATGGTTGCCAATCAAGAGGGCATTTACATAATCTAGTCTAGACAAAATGGTTGCCTGTGCGACAGATGAACAGTTGGACTCGGATAGAAAAGGTTGAAGGTTCCTCAGTAGTCAGAGGTACAAGGAGCAGTTTTTCATAGTCTGCTTAACTTGTGTGTCAGAGCTGAGCGGAGCTTAGATGAAAACTTATACACTTGGATGCAACAGTCATGGATGGAAAAAGACTGGTATCAGGGGTCAAATCTGGAGCTAGAGTGCTCAGTGCAGAATATCAGTAGCTCAGTCATATTCACATTGAGACACATCCAGTTGGAGTTCATGAGTGGATTGCCTGAGAGCTTGAGAACTAACTGAGCATCATCAGCATAATTAATTAAAAAACACATTAAGCTCATCTAAGAGATCACATGATGGACTGATGTACAGGTTGAAAAGCAAAGCGGACATAAAGGCCCCCTCTGGGACACCACAGGCAATAGGTACCAGTGGCAAGAAGGCATCACCCCATCAAACTCTAGATGTCCGATGTGAAAGAAAGGACTGCACTGATTTGTGGTATGCAGGCTACATAGTCCAATATCTCCAAAGGTGATGATAAGGTGGTCATGATCCAGAAGGTCAAACACCGCCGACAAATCTAGTAGGACAAGCAGTCCAGCATTACCTTTATCTGAAGTGCTCAACATATACGTTTGAAGGTCTAGGAGAACAGTCTCAGTAATATAATTTGGACGAAAACCAGATTGTCTAGCATGCAAGATGTTAGATGCTTCGGCGATTGACTGGAGTTGATGGTAGCGCTTTTGTCCAATATTTTTAACTAAACGTTACAATTTGTAATGGGCTGTACATTATTTGGATCTATGGGATCACAACCTGGTTTCTTAACTGGGTGTGATGGTGACCTTTTTGATAGAATCTTGAACCTGGCTATTAGCAAATGAAGAATTTACAATCCTAACAAGAAAGGGAGCAGAAATTGCTTTATGTTCAAGAATTAAGTAAGGGGGAATTGTATTTTCCGGCACTGACAGGGGCGTAGTGAGGAACCTGAATTCATCATACTGGGGATATTGATGGAAGAGAAGTTACATTTAGCGTGTTCCTCATTAGAAGTAGATCTAGGAGAGGATAGAGAAATAGTTTTGTTCTTGACTAGTTCATGTTTGATCTTCGAGCGTGCCTTATCCACTTTTGCCTTGATGGCCTGTTGTGTTTTAAGACAATTGTGGCCTGTTAGGACAAAATATGTGGATAAGGTGCCAAGGTTCTTCAGGGATTTAACAATTCCAAAGAGCTTTTTGGGGCTATTGTTAGCCTCCTTAATCTGGTTGAAGACGTTCTTCATATCACAGATTGCCAATTTATATGCTTTGTCTAACGTTTTCCAAGCAGTTTATTCACTTCAGAGGAGCATTTTAACCATTTTGACTCAGCTTGGGTTTTGCCTTTCTTCATTAAACTCAGTTCTTAAGTGTACCACTTTCTGGTGGGAAACATTTTCTCTGACTAATTTATTTCTGATAGGGGCTAACATGGTACACAAGGACTGATTGAAAGAGTCAATAAGGATCATCCGTTTGTTGTTTTGTGTTGTGTGTTCAAATTGGGATGTGGGGGTGGGAATTTTGTTGTAATATTCAATTGAAGATTGTTTATCTTTTAAGGAAATGTTATGTACATATTTATTTATATTTTGTTCTCACTTGTATATTCTTCGAATGTTATTCTTGGAATAAATATTAAATAAAGATGAAAAAAAATAAAACAAGAATCATCAGTGGATCTAAATCTGATGTTGAGGTCATAATGAAATTCTGTCATTCTTTCAAGTCGTTAGCAGTGACTTTTTTTAAAGTTGCATTTTTTTAACATATTTTGTTGAATTCTTTCCTTTAGGAGGAGGGTTTTAAGGATGAATTTGAAAATCTATGGAGTGATTGTCAGACCAAACACAGGGTAATGTGCTGTCAACCTGCATAAATAGGTTCCTAGCCACACCCCAATCAAGGATATTCCCTTTCTTATGAGTGGGTGAGTTGTATATTTCATGGTAATCAATGTTGTTCAGGGCTGTTTCTGGAGCAATAGCTTTGTTGTCAGAGCTGTTATTGCGCTATCAATTAGAATCCCCAGCCAATATGATAGAGCAGTTTGGGCCATGTTGACCATTTAGAATGTGGATGAGTTCTTCATTGAAGTTTGGCATATCTGTAGGGGGGGATAGACTAGGAAAACGTTGATACAACTATGGGTAGTTGGAGTAAATTTAACATGAAGAATTTCACAGTTGGTACTGTGCTTGAAATAATTTCAGTTGTCTTTTGACGATAATAACCACACTACCCCATGACCCAGGGAGCGGTTTTGGCAGGTAGTCCCTTCAGCCGAATCCAAAGTAATCATTGGTCCACTTGCTTCTGTGGTCCAAGTCTCTGTGAGGTATAATAAGTCCAGATCAAGCTCTAAAACGGAATCATGGATGTTTGTTGCATGTTTGATGAGCGAACACGTGTTTAGTAAAGCACATCTTAGTGTAGTGGCTGATAGGTAGTTATTGCACAGGGGTTTCATGGGCATCATTTTTGTAACTGAGTTTTGTGCTCCAAAAAGGGTCATCACACTTTCTTCAGAATGTTTCAGCATAGGGGTAGGATGAACGAGCAGTGAATTAGTAGGACAATTAGCGTTTTCCCTTAAGTTCTTTGAAGGGGGCATAAATGGGGGAGAGATACCTGAACAGGAGAAAGGTATGGTAGGGATGGAGTCATGGACCGGGTCAGTCTGAGTTGAGAGCTTGACCGAATCAGCTGAATCCTCTGGAATACAAGATTCTGAAATAGAATCATGAAGAGGATGTTCGATGAAAACAGACGAAAGCTGCTCCGAAAGATTGTGAGTCAAGTTTCATACAAAGGCATTTGTCCACAATGGCCACTTGCTTGGCTTCCTGGGCAGCAAGAAGAGGATTAAGTCTATCAAGGTAGCCCATCCCGAGTTGTGGAAATCTTAGCAAACAGAGAACTAAACATGGCCAAAACAGCCCAAGTGGCTCTCTAACGGTGTATCAAGGTTCTTAACGGAATGTATTCGAATGCACAACAGCATACAAGGAAACCAGAGTCTTGCCATCGTGACCTGGTGTGGACCGGCGAAGACCAGCTTGTCGCAGACGCGCCGGTGCTAAAGCGCCTGACATTTCCTTAATGCGATAGTAGGGAATATGGGAATTGTAGTCTTTCCGCAGAGCGCCCACGCCGTGTGCTGAGAGTGCTTTTTCTCTTGGTGTCAAATACAAGTATAACAATGTTGGGCTCACACAAAAAGCACAAGCATGCACAGTGAACATAATCTAAGCAGCTGTGCAGATTCAGATCTGCTTGTCAAAGTTAATGACGAAAACAATTCAGATAGTAGAACGGCTCACCGTGCGTAAATTATATTACCTCACATTAGCCGACAGACGTGTGTGCTCGTCTCCACCGTGCAAGGGAGTGGTGGTGTTGGGACTGCGCCAAGGACAAAAGTCTAACTGAAGAGATGGACACAGGTGGCAGAGAAGAATCACATCCTTCCTGAGGGTATGATGGCTGGGCTGAACAAACTGGGTGTCCACTACCACATATGAGGGAGGCAAGGCCTGCTGCTTGAGAACTGATGCCATCTCTGATAGAGATTTTCAGAAGTTTTGGAGGGTTGCAGAGTGGACAGCCAGCAGGATTCGGACAACAAAATCAGGGCCCGAAAGCTATGCCGAACAAGTGTTAAGTCTCAAGGCCTTCTGGTCAGATCATGTCTTTCCTCTCTGAGTGGGCAGACCGCTCCTCCTCCCTCCTGGCCTCGACAACTCAACTCCTCCTTCTTGAAGACTGTAAAATCCACCTGAATGATTCCTCTCTCTCCTTTGGACTCTTTCCCGGCCTCTGCGACTCTCTCTCTCCCTCTCTCTCTCTCTCTCTCTCTCTCTCTCTCTCTCTCTCCCCCCTCTTTCTCTCTTTCTCTCTCTCTCTCTCTCTCTCTTTCTATTCTCCCCTCTGGCTCGACTCACTCTGCTGGGCACACTCTGGATGTTCTGATCTCCTCAAACCTCTCCCTCCCTATCCGCCTCACACCCCTCTCTCCTGGATTGATCACTTTCTCCCTTCCTCCCATCTCTCCCTCCCTACGCCCCAGGCAAAGCCAACTCCAGCACCTCCACCTACCTTCTAGGTCATCCGACCCATGAAATGTGTGTCAGTTGAGGTTTTTGCTGCCATTTACTCTCCCCCTCCTCCTCCTCTGGCTGACTCACAACCTGACACATCCCTTTCCTTGCTACACTCTTCTATCTCTGGTACTCTTGATGTTCTTGCCCCTGTCATGAGGATCCGCTTGAAGCCCAAAGCCAAGTGCATCTCCTGGTATGACTCTGACCTCGTCACCCCTAAACGCAAGTGCAGGGTGGTTGAGAGGAAATGGCTAGCTTCTTGGGCAACCACTAACAAACTATCCTGCCACCTGCTCCAAAGGCAATACCGGCTCTCGGTCCGCACTAAAAAGAGAGCCCACATCCAAGCCTGCATCTCTGCCGCGTCTAACAACTTAGCTGACCTCTTAAAATCTGCAAGGAGCTGGCCATTCCTGCTGCAGCCTCTACCTCTCCTGTCCCCTCCCAGACCCTCTGAACCGACCTGGTTTCTCATGTCATCTTTAAAACCGAGGAAATCCTGTCCACCCTCTCGTCCTCTCCTCCTTTCCTCCTCCTCCCTCTACTCTCTCCTCTACCTCTGGCCCTACTGTGTCTACCTCTCCTCCTTCTTTCTCTTCCTTTCCTCTGTCCTCCTCAGACAAAGTTTCTAGACAAGTCCGATCTCGTCAAAACAGGTTCTTCCCTTTTCTTCCAAAACCATCAAGGACCACATTGACACACTTGCTCCTGCTGCCCTGGCTGACTTCTGCAACCACTCCTTTGCCACTGTATCCTTCCCTTCCCCCCTGAAGCACTCTCTTGTGCACCCTATCCTAAAGAAACCCTAGGCGGATCCCTCCTGCCCGGCTAACTATCACCCGATCCTCATCATTTCTTATCTGGGCAAACTCCTGGAAAAGCTGGCCATCTTCCAGCTTAATCTTTACACTGAATCTGTTGGTTGTCTGTATGACCATCAGTCTGGCTTCAGAGCAGTCAGAAGCATGGAAACTCCACTCCTGAAAATTCGTGAAGACCTTTTCTCCAACCTTCATTCTAATCTCCCCTCTGTCCTCATCTTACTCAAGCTCTTCTGCCTTTGACATGGTCAACCATGCCATCCTGCTCAATTGCCCTGGGTATCACCGCTCAGGCCCCGGCCTGGCTGACCTTGTTCCTCTCTGATTGACTCTCCCAGGTCCAACTTGGGTCCTTCCTTTCCTCTATCTCACTGTGGTGTTCCTCAGGGGTCTAACCTATCTCCCTGGCTGTTCAACCAATTTGTGGCACCTCTTGCCCACCGCATTGCTGCTCTCTGCTCCAACTTTCAGTGGTATGTGGATGACACACAGCTCGTTTTCAGGCTCCCCTCGACCACTCTTCTCCTTCTCTCATCTCTGACTGTCTGCCTGCTATCCAGGAGTGGTGTACCGCCAATGATCCCTGCCTTAATGACAGTAAGACGGAGATTCTCCTCATCGGCACACCTGCACCCTCCTTTCCTGTCACTCTCTGGCTGGCCTCCCTTTGCCCTCTTCCTGCTCCCACCTGTGAGGCTTAGAACCTCAGGGAATCTTCGGCTCCAAACTCTCCTTCTCTCCTCACATCTCTGACGCCTCCAAGAAGTCAAACTACCAAATGCACCTCCGCAGAGGTATTCTTCCTTTCCTCTCCTTCCCGCAGATGCTCACTCTTTCTAGAGCTCTGGTTCTCTCTAGGCTCATCGAGAACAGGACTGCAAGACTTATTCTTGGCCTCAAGCCCAGAGATCGTGTCTCTCCAGCACTGATATCTCTCCATTGGCTTCCAGTTGCTGCAGGGATTAAGTTCAAGACCCTCTGCATTGTTCACAAGGTCTTCTAGGGCTTCAGACCTCAATACAGCCAACTCTCTCTTTGCAAATACCTTCCTACTCAAGCTCTTCGCTCCTCCACCTCCAACTCCCTTAGGGTCAGTCACTTCTCCAAGCAAACATTTGGTGGTAGATCTCTTTCTTCGGCTGGGGCCTCCTTCTGGAACAGCTTCCTGCCTCTCAGAAATTTGAGGAGAGACATCTCCGGTTCCGGAAGCACCTCAAGCTTCTGCATTCTCTCTTCCTCTCCCCTGCTGATTTCCTGTCTGATACTGCACTGGTCACCTGGCTACCCTCTGATTTCGGGCACAGATCCCTGCCCACCCAGTTGCACACCTGCACTGCCTCCCGGCAAGCCTTGCACTTTAGTCTGTATCTGCAACCTTACAGTCCCCCTAGCTGTACTTTTGGACACCGGCTGTTTGCACTTACCATTGCACCTGCCACCTGCCGGCTGCACTTCTTGTTATTGTTTTGATCCCATGTACAGCACAGCCCCCTCCCCTTTCCCCAGGCACTTTTCTTCTTCCCCAAACCGTGCACATGCACGATTTCAAAGTCACTTGGCCTAGTAAGATCGGTGTCTCTGTTCTCCCTCTGTTCCCCCTTTCTTGCCTCGTCGCGCTTTGAAACACTTGTGTATAGGCGCGTTACAAATGCATATCATATCATATCAAGATTCTGTATAAATCTGGCCCATTGGTAGCATGGATTTCAATTGTAGGTGGATTTCAAGCCCAGAGGACTCTATGGGGGTGGGGGACATGGAAGCACCATTAATAACGGTGCCGGTGCTTCCATGAAAGTCTGCCTACCGTGGCCGCTGTGTCCGGCAGGGCCAGACCTGTTGGGCACAGCGGCTCCAGCAGGCAGATTTGTACTTACAGTGCCGGTAAGCATTTCAGGACTGGCAAAGCAGTAATGAGGCCTAGTCCTTCAACAAAGAGAAATACTTCATCATCTTCAGAGTTGAGAGCTAGTAGACTAGGCAAGGGCGACCTCTACGCATTTAGCAAGCCTGCAGTTTCCAAGCTCACATCCCCACGTAGCTTAAACTTTTCATGACATCCCAAAAATGAAGGTCTTGAAGTCGCTGATCGATGCGTGGGCTCGTGATATATACTGTACACTTGACAGTTCTACATCAGCTGTAAACATGCCTAATGCATGAAACATGCTTATATAGCGCATTAAGAAAGAATGTTCCTGCCTTTAAGCACTCTAAACATGTCCCTACTCCTACTCAAATGAATGATACCCATTCAACCTAGAAAGGATGGAAACGTGTTTATATGCTATTGCTAAGAGCAGAGTGTGCCGATTTATAAAATATAGTTGCAATTTTTTTCTTGCACACTAAAGGCCCGATTCATGGAATATTTGCCTGGTTCAAAGTGACTTTGCACTGCTGAAAAGTGATTTTGCACTGCCGACACAATCCCTGATTTAAGGAACCGTGCAAAAGTGTATTTTGCAGTGCAAAGTCCGTGCTTAGTCATTTTTGCAGGACAAAATTACTTTGCCCGGACTTTGCACGGAAAAAAATACAATTTGTACAGTTCCATGAATCAGGGTTTGTCGGCCGTGCAAAGTCACATTGCAACAGAGCAAATTCACTTTGAACCAGGCAAATGTTCCATGAATCGGGCCCTAAGCTGTGTATTTTAGCTTTTTGATTGGTTTATGCAGTAATTTTTTTCATGCTCTTTTTAAAAAGTGCTCTTTTGAGTAGAATTGTAGTATTTGAACTCTTCTCACCACTTCGCCTCCTTAGGTTGGCTGCGACTGGGAGATCTTGATGAGAGCTCTGCCATCTGGGCTGTTCTACTCACCTGACCCAGTCACGTGACCCGTGCCTCCCTTGGGAGCAGACTAGAATGCCAGCTGTTCAGCAGGACTTGGACAAGTCGTGTGCGTGCCAAAGGACATGGTTGCAAACAGTGCCACAAATCTGGGTATTGATAAAGGGCGATTCATTGACAATATGTGTTTGTCTCTGGCGTTTGCTAACTCCCCTCCTGTTACCTCTCTGCACGCTAAGCTTGAATCTGAAGACATTGTGCTTGACGCTGCACCACATTTTACCGCACCCAGAGGCTCGCCAACAGGGTTGTCTGTTTCTCTGCCCACTGTGGATTACCCTGTTTTTTAAAAGGGTAAGAAGATAAGGTTGAACTACTTGGTGAAAAACTCTGTCATTCTACATATTACATTGAGCACAGACACTTATGGCGTATTACAAATAACTGAAGCAAGGCACTCTTCTTCTGTCCCTGATCTAGCCAAACTATTCTTCTGGACTTCCGTTCCATTGAGTAAGATCGACTTGAGAAGAGAGGACTTGGAGTGGCGGCCATTTTAGAGAAAGTCCGGTCGCCATTTCTCTTCCTTCAGCTTGTGTTTCCAGTTGTGAGATATCACTGTTTCAGCTTCTTCTTTCTGCTTCAGATGCTTTATCAATATAATGGTGTTTAATCACTCTCCTTCCTCCAGTGCCAATATTATTGAGAACTTAGATTAGAACATTAGATTTGCAGAAGATCTGAGACTCCACGATGCAAACATTCTTAATATTGGAAAGTTTAGTTTAGGGTGGGATTGCCTCTACTTACCAATAGTCGTCACTTTTTGCCACTCATTTACTGGCTGAGCTTTGTGTGAAAATGTCATTCTCCCACTCACAATCATGGCCATGAACTCTGTTTGATCCTGGCAGATGGTAATTTAGTGATTGTGGAGATCTCTGATCAACTCACCTGTTTGGATCATGCCTCTGCTCCTCTGACAGGAATGGAGGGAGTCTTTCCCTAAGGTTGTGCAGACCTTGGGCTACACATTCTGTATCTGGTTTGATGGATCTATAACAGGGGTCTGCAACCTGTGACTCTTCAGATGTTTTTGACTCCCATGATCCTCCACCATTGACTCTGCTGGCCCGGACTGGTGGGATTTGTAGTCCAAGACATGTGGAAAGTCAAAGGTTGAAGACCCCTGATCTATAAGTGTGTACCGAAGATTTCTTCTACTTCACAGAGGTCAATATGGAGAAGCGATCCAGTCAGCTCACCTCTTGGATGATGAACGCATTGAACGTGGTGGAACCAAAAAATAGATCTAGAGAGGTTTTTGGTAAACAGTCTGCACCCTTGTCTGTGTTCTGACTCTGTGAAAGCTACTCATAAAACTATGCACCATCAATAACAGATTTGCCAAGAAGTAAACTGAGATTTTGCTGGGCTTTTAAAGACATCATTCACTGGGGCAAAATCGAATCACTTTCAGAAAGTGATTGTAAATTCCTAAAAAGGGGTTATTTTTTAAAAAATAATTAAAGATCTTTCAGGATCAGCAGTGACCCCTGCGCCATCACAAGAACCAGTGAATGACCTTTTCTCCATTTTTGACAGCAAGGCAAAGGATTTTATGAACCAATTGCTTCTCATAAAGCCCATCACTTTCTCGTATGTGCTTCCACTGACTAAGTGCCTCACAATACAAAGGAATCTATTTCCAACTCTTTCCAAGTAAAAAGATGTTTTGCTGTTAGATCGACTAAAAACAAGCTCTTCCTCTACCCCTATCGCTGCTAAATTGCTTTGCTCACTCTATTAACACTGCACTGTCTCAGACTCATCCAATCAACTGCTACTTGTCAGCAGGCAAACATCCTGCTGAATTTAAGGCTGCAATTGTTCTACCTTTGCTGAGGAATCCTACCTTGTAACCTCTGCCCCCCTAAAATGATGGGCCAATTTCATTGCTCCGAGCCTTTGTTAAGGCGTTGGAAACTGCCATCACCCCCTGACTGGGAGATTTTCATGATTCCAAAAATCCCTTAAAACCATTTCATATTAAATTCTCCCCTTCCAAGAGTACGAGAATCCTTTCAGGGCGCTTCCTGGGATGATCTTCGACTCGCAGCTGGCATCCACAGAGTCTCTGCTCCAATTATATTAGATCTGTCGCCGGCATTTCACACTGTGGTCCATTCTATTATTTTTACTTGATGAGAGATCTAGAAATCAGTTGGATGGGTCCACTCCCTTTTGGAACATCGGACACAAAGTGTGCCTATGGCACCATGTCTTCTCCCCTGTTCCCTCTGTGGTGCTGGGTCACGCAGGGCTCTGTCCTTTCCCCGTTATTATTGAATGCTTCTTTTCTGCCTCTACTGAGGCTTATCCATGATTGCAACTTTTGTTTCTACTCCTGAGCAAATTTGCATGAAATTCCCCCCAAACCCCTGCACAGATGATACTTGAACCAGTGAGAAGGTACATCAAGTACCCCAACAGATTTCATGTTTAGGAGTAGACAGTTGGCACTTGGTAGTGCCAATATGTACCCCACAGTACTTAAGACACGTTATCATTACAAATGCTTTAAGAGGGCAAACACAACATTTTTACGGAACGTAATGTCAGGATTGCCAACCCTAGAAGAAAAGTTTGGCTCAGTTTCCAGAGCAAAGAATCTGGCAAGGACAGCAAATAAGGGTGAACAAAGATCTCACAACGAGATGTCCCTATGCATCAATAAGTCAACGACACTCAATTACACTCCACTATATCTATACACATGGCAGGAATATCCTCTGGTTGACATCCAATGTTAACATTATTCAGACTTGGATGACGACTCTGTATCTGAAACTCAGCCCTTCCAAGACAGGGCCTACCTCATTAACCATAAGTCTTTAAACCACTAAGAGAAACCTGGCTTTCCCAGATTGAGCTACAAGAGTCTACCACCACCATAGGGTCCAACAACTCCTTACTTTTGCAGGTACTCCAACCCAACGATCAAGGAATATAGCCACAAAAAATCCCAGACCACCTGGTAATATCTTCCACTCCCAAAGTAACCATTGTCTCCTTTGAAACAACTTCATAGTCACAATCAATGACCAGAGCTGTCCAACTCCAGGCCTCAATGGGTTTTCAGGATATCCCTCATTAATATTCATGAGGAAAAATGTGCATACATTTAGAATCAGTGTATGCAAAATTATCAAAAACAATCACTTTGAAAAAACTGTCGTCGGTAGAACGACATAGAACCCAAAATGGATCTTAGCTATGAAAATTATCTAGATTTCATGGTGCCGAGGTACATATATGCTTCATACATTCATTAAATGTCACCTTGGAATTCTCCCACTCGACGATCAGCAATTGGTAAGGTTTAGGAGTAGCTCCAATCGTTGCCTGGTTTGCCATCAACCTAGAGAGAACCCTGCACATTTCACTTTTCTTATGCCCCTTTTATAAAGAATTTAGGGCACGTCATCTCAAGCCCCTTTTATGGACGCACGTTGCACACCATCTTAAGGATGCCTTGGCCCTATTCAAATTTACATCTAGTATGTCGGTCATTTTTGCAGTGTCATTCTACATCCATAGGGCATGGATCAAAAGATTCAAGGGTCTTGTAATATTAGCCTGGGATGCCGAGGGCGATGTTACCCGTAATCCCATGTAGGTGGAGGGCAACGATTGCAGATGTAATTGTAATTAGGCTTCCGCAAATACAACCACTGTCATCCGATGGCAGCCATTAGCCACTGTATGTCAGGCATGACTGGGTATTCGGATTTTTAGGGAGACAAAGTTGTATCTATATGGGTTTTGTATTATTTAGACTTACATTGTAATTCTCCTAAGAAGTGGCAAAGGATTGACTTATTTTGAGCACTTTGGTAGTTACAGTTATCGATATTATGTGTAATATAGTCTAAACATTTTCTTAGCATATTTAGTGGATCTTAACCCAGGAGTTGGTTTGTAGGTTTTATGCATCAAAGTGCTTGGATTGCCATTTTACTCCCTCATATATGGGGTGTTCCCATAGTGATTATGTTTAATTATAAATGGGAGCCACAAGAGAGAGTGGATTTGTCTTTTAATGATTTGTTTGCTGGATATTGTGTATGGCTAATATTGTATTTGTCTTAGCCTTGATTCATGTATTGTATTGACCCGGGACATTGCGGACCAATATGAAATTTATATTTTGCAAATTAATTATTTATATTTGTCTCATGGATGGACTTTTATAGCATTGGGCCGAAATAAAGTTTTTACTGACTATTAAGATTAATTGTTCACTTTCCAGCCATCACCTCTTTTGTTTTTCCCCTCCTTGAAGTTTCCAGCGTATATTCGATGGAGACGGCGGCACAGTCCTTTTGACCTCTTGCATTCTTGGGTACATTGGCACCAACCTTTGTAACTTAAACAAGCTACAAATTATCCAAAACAATGCCATTAGAGCTGCACTTAACATCCCCAGGAACCAACATATCTCAGACACCAGACGTAGTATACGCTGGCTCTCAGTATCACAACGAATATCACTGAAAACACTTGTACTCACTCACAAATGCCATTCCAACCAATCTCCTAGCTAGTTGGCCAATAGATTCTCCATCCACAACTCTAACAGACCCTGCAGAACTGCTCAGACTAACTGCCTATCCATACCACGCTTCAACCTTCAGAGATCTGGTGGGACCAGTTTCCCACTAATGGCCGCTAAACTTTGGAACTCACTTCCCAACTCGCTTAGAGCGGAACATTCCTTCCAGAGATTCAAAAATTTGGCCAAAACTTGGCTTTCCGCCCAAGACTCGCCCCTGTCCTCTCGTCAAACTCCATCTAGGCAATAGTCGCCAGCCTCACATTGTGTAAATAGGTAACTGCTTTTCCTGTACTTTCTTGTATGTCTATAGCTTTAACTTACTGTATGATCTGTCTGCTTGTACCATGTTGTAACTAAGTGATGCGCCCGGATGTCCTTGGGCCTGGTGCGCTTTATAAATAAAATAAATACTAAATACTAAATACATACACATCAGTTGTGAACAGTGCTGCCACCACTAATGCCATCACCACTCTTGGGCCACATATCAAAGATTGCACTGCTGCAGAAAAGTGGAGCAAATGAATTTAGCATCAATTTTGCTGCTCTGATAATAGAGAATGGAGCAAACAGGTTTAGCCTGAGTTAGTATTACCTCAAACTGTTTTCACCGGGGGAAACTGGAGGAAGCTCTTTTATTTGCTATGTTTGCTGCATGACATGAAAAGAAATATAGTAGACAGCTTTTGGTGTATGCTATGCAGCAAATATTGTGCAAAAGACAGCCTGATCAATGTTTACCCTAGTTCAAATGTTTTGAGATAATATGGATTGCGACACAATCTATTTGCTCCATTTTGCATTATGAATGCATTTGCTCACTTTTTAGCACCAGTGCAAATCTTTGATAATCTGGCCCCTGAACTCCTCAAAGAAATATTAAAAATATGCAAAGCCTATGGGTAGAACATAAAAGACACAGCAGTGAAAATCCGACCAACCTGTTGCTCACACAATGTCAAGCCTGTGGGCATGTACCTTTTACATGTCAGTAATCACATGTGTAATTGGCAGTAATCCACATAAAGTGATGGTGGGTCTCTATGAGGGCCTACTTTATGCAGTGGCTCTGGGGATGCGCTCGTAGGGCCAAACAAATAAAAACACTTTACAGCAAGTGGTGCCTCTGACAGCACTGCACATCTGCACATCTTACTGATGCCCACATGCTTTGGGTGCTGATTACTTGTGCAGATAAATGTGGCATGTGCAGCTGAAAGTGTTTGCGAGCATCAAGGTAAAACTATATCTTGGCGACGTACATCAGGTTTACTTGCTCATCTCCCACACCTTGGCACTGTCTGGGGGAAGTCCATTTTGGAGAACTGTGCTGTGTTATAGGAATGTTGCACCAATGAAAGTGCAGCTTTAGGAATTTTGCACCAATTAAAGTGCAGCTTTGCACGGACTTAGCATTGGGGAAAAACATAGGGCCTAATACATGGAACGGTTAGTGCAGTGCAATGTCCCTTTGCACTGCAAAAGTACTCTTTGCACTGCGCTAAATGGGCCTAATTCACAAAAAGGCAGTGCTTTTTTTAATTAGACCCATTTCACGCAGTACAAAGTGACTTTGCTCTTCTAAAATATACTTTGCACCACTCTGTGAATTAGGCCTGGTTCAACGTGTTTGTTGGCAGTTCAAAGCCACTTTGCACCGTGCTAAACGTTCCACGAATTAGGCCCGGTTCAGCGTGTTTGTTGGCAGTGCAAAGCCACTTTGCACCGTACTAAACGTTCCATGAATTAGCCCTGGTTCAGTGTGTTTGTTGGCAGTGCAAAGCCACTTTGCACTGCGCTAAACATTCCATGAATTAGGCCCCTGGTGCAGTGCAAAGCCACTTTGCACCGTACTAAACATTCCATGAATTAGGCCCGGTTCAGCGTGTTTGTTCAGTGCAAAGCCACTTTGCACTGGGATAAACGTTCCATGAATTAGGCCCCCGGTTCAGTGTGTTGTTGGCAGTGCAAAGCCACTTTGCACCGTGCTAAACGTTCCATGAATTAGGCCCGGTTCAGCGTGTTTGTTGGCAGTGCAGAGCCACTTTGCACTGCGCTAAACGTTCCATGAATTAGGCCCCCGGTTCAGCGTGTTGTTGGCAGTGCAAAGCCACTTTGCACCGCGCTAAACGTTCCATGAATTAGGCCCCCGGTTCAGCATGTTTGCTGGCAGTGCAAAGCCACGTTGCACCGCGTTAAACGTTCCAGGAATCAGGCCCGGTTCAGCGTGTTTGTTGTCAGTGCAAAGCCACTTTGCACCGCGCTAACCGTTCCATGAATCAGGCCCAGTTAAGCGTGTTTGTTGTCAGTGCAAAGCAACTTTGCACCGCGCTAAACGTTCCATGAATCAGGCCTGGTTCAGTGTGTTTGTTGGCAGTGCAAAGCCACTTTGCACCGCGCTAAACGTTCCATGAATCAGGCCCATCCTCTTTCAGTCCATTTTCTCACCTGGCCGATGTTTTCTCTAGCGCCAGCAGCAATGGTCTGCTGCACCCGTTGCTGAGCGAAAAAAAGTATGTTTCAAAACATGGAGAGCACGCGTTGAACATGCCGACTCCCGCTTCTGCGCCTGCGTGTAGGGGCGGGAGCGAGCAGAGGTGCTGTGGGTGACACGGCAGCTGGGGCATTAAGGTGAGTACGGGGGGCGTAGGTGTGGCAAGTTTGTCCGGTGTGGGTGAGTGTGGGCTGCACCAGGGCAGCTGCAGGAGCACACCGAATTACGTGCAATGCAAAGAGGTTTTAGGGGGAGAACAGGCAGCAGCACAAGAAGGGGCTAGGGTAGATTCCAAAGGGTGGCATACAAGAAGGGCGAAGAAGTGGCACGAAGCATTGGAAAAGGGGCATGTATCACTCGAAACCCCCGTCCACCCTATGGCAGACAGTCTAATAAGTCAGTGGAAAAGCGTCAGTCCCAGCTGAGAGTGGCATCTGGAAAGGGCACATTGCTATGGGGGGTTCGCAATAGATGCATTGAGGACAGGCCACGAGACTATATGCAATGGGGAGAACTATTGCTTGAGGCAAAAAAACATTGAAATAATGATTTGTCTTGAACTAGGACAGTATTGTCCCTTGTTTTAGTAAAAGTACAAACTTTATGTAATGTAGTCACGTGTCGTAATTCACCTTCATAGGCATATTATGCACTTAAGCACCTAGAAGCGACCGTTTCTGAATCATGGCAATTTATGCATCAGTCTTCGCTTAAGGCTAGACATATCTTTGTGAATCGGCATAATGAGTTTTACGCAGCACTTTACAGAGTAATGTCTCCCCACCTCATCCCTCCAGAAACCTACTTTTAATGAATTGTGTTAATGAATGTTTGTCTATGAAAGAAGGCTGCAGTCTGCCAGCGACTGGGCCATCTGCACTCGCCTCTTTCACAGAAAGCAATGTTCTGGGTAAACAGACTCCAGAGCTGAGGCTTTGCAGGAGAAGACCCCGGAGCAGCACTGAAGCCCGAAACAGGCCTATGCCAGAAGGCAAGAATCAGGCTTGATAACTAAAGCCGTTTCCTTCTTGTGTTATCATCAACATTTCAGTCAACTGGCCAAAATGGTCTGTGAACTGTTGGGGGTGTTTCGGCCGGAGTGAGGGGGTTAGGGGAGGCGGGGAGTGAGAGCGAGAGTGAGAATTGGAATATCGCAGGAGAATGAAGTGTTCCTATAAAACGCGTGGTGCTTTCTTTCTTGAATTCATTGCTGTTCGAGGAGCACATGCACCAGGTGGGAATTTTTCAGTGTAGTCCCCTTGGAGCCATTGGCCTTTGGCAACGTATAATGAAGGACTACACTTGGGTACAGTGATGTCACCAATGTTTTAGGCTTTTCTCACCTTCTCACATCTTTTCTCGCATGCCAATAACATCCCACTAACGACCAGCCAATGGGACACAAAGGGCCTCATTACGAGTTTGGAGGTAGCCATGGTGCTATTAGTGCCATGGCTGCCTCCAAAATCGTGTCCGGGTCCGGGTTCTGTGAATGAGGAATTATCGGGTCATTCCAACCTTGGAGGACCCGGTAATTCCTCATTCACAAAACTATTCCCCATTCCCATTCGAGCCCCTATAGGGCTCAATGGGAATGGGGATGGAGCTAATTATTAGCTCCCTGGTCCCCTTGCGGTACCCGAAAAGGACATCTGGTCTGACCAGACGTTCTGTGCGGGTCCCGCAAGGGAACCTCGTAATAGGGCGGAATTGGTTTACCAGCACCATTACCGGTGCCGGTAAACCCATTCCGCGAACCTCGTAATGAGGCCCAATGTGTCTGTGATTGTTGAACATCTTTAAGATGTGGTTGGGATGGACTAATATGCTTCCATTTAAAGCATCGCTGCATTATTACATGTCGGGGGTTGATGTGCGGGGTCAGACTGGAAACGCGACCGCAGTCCCTCCTGCGAGGGATCCTTGTTCATTCTCAGTAGCTCGAGCAGCGTGAGGGGGCTCTCCCATATTTAACAAATATTGGCACGTTTGGAGTTCACCCTAAGTCAGTAAGCGATATCCAGATGTGAAGCACTTGCTCTCTGTGCCCAACAGGACACAGCACCGTGCCACTCCCCGCTATTGATACCCAGCAAGGCAGAAACACCTGGCTGATGGACAGGAAGCTTGACAGAGTCACGCCTAACATCACACTCCGTGCCAAGTCTCTCGACTTCCTCATCGACTGTGAGCTCTCCTTTAAAGCACACATCAGCAAGAAGACCCAAGCAGGTGTGTACCAGCTTGCACTCCTCTGCAAAGTCAAGCCTTTCATCCTTGCTTCGAGTAAGAACGGTTCTCCGAGTCTTCGTTATCCCCCACCTGGTCGGTGGCAATGCCCTGCCAGATGCCTTTTTGTCTTCTCTGAAAGCTGTCTGGCACGCTGCATCATGCCGTATCATAAAATGCGAGTGCATTCATCGCATTCCCAAGAAGCTGCGCTGCCCCTCTCCTGTGCATCATGTTCAATACAGCTTGCATCACCTACCAAGCGCTCACAACCAAAGCATCACTCTGCCTGGCAGAGAAACCCACCACCTCTGCAGGCCAGCACACTAGCAGAAGCCACTGCCAGGCCTGAAACAAAGGACTGGAAGATGGAAAACAAACAGGAAACACGCCTTCAGTTTCCTGCCACACACCTTCTCGCTGGAACAAGTTACCAGTGCAGGAAAGATGGCTGCCTTCCTCCTACACTTCATCAAGGGCCTGAAGACCCTGCTCTTCCTGAAAATCCGACCAATCACTGATCACTCCACTCAACCCTTGCTCTCTCTCTCTAGAGTTCCGGCGTAGCCAGGTGCCTTCACCAATCCCAGCTCCTCTGCTTCCCCCACATTTGTACTTGTTACCCCCTGGGCGCGTCCTCTATGTACAGTGACACATTGCTCTCCAGCTAGGATTGAGCTTTATGCATTCCATACACTCATGGGATTATTGATTCCGAATCCAAAACTAAGCCACATATGTAGATGTGTCCAGGATCAAAGGGCGAGCAGACTCTGATCCTCTTATTTCATATATGAGATGCATGGACTTCTGCAACACTGGCAGCAACGTGTTTGACTGAATGATTGCTCTGCTCTAGCAGCTGTTACACGACCCATCATGAGAACAATGTCCTCTTGCCAGCAACCTTTAACATAACAGCTGTATTTGTAGAGTGCATGTTCACCCCCAGAAGGGCAACTTGCCGCTATGGATAGATAACAGACTTTTATTGTTACCCAACCTAATGGTACTAATTTTAGCAACCCCAGATGGATGAAGGGCTGAATGGACCTGCTCAGATTCGAACCTGCGACCATAAGGTCAAACACAGGTCCCTGTAGTGGATGCATAAGTCCACTAAGCCATAGACCTGGGTTATCACCACTGGCGTAATGGGGGCCCCTGCTTTCTTGGGAGAGGGGCCCCCTTGGACAAAATAAATAAATACATAAATAAATAAATAAATAAATAAATAAATGCATTTTTTTTTTAGTCACTCTGCCTTCATAATGAAAATATTTAAGGTCACAGGTGTTGGGGGAGGGGCAAACGTATTTGTGTGGGGTATCTAACTCCTTTATGCATTCTAATGAGACTATTCTAGTGCCACTTTAATGTTCCAAGCAGTTATCTCTCTCCTGTACGTCTGCTGTGAGAAAAAGCAGTTTCCTGTCCCCTCTCTAACCTTCCAATCACTTCCCTGGCATGCAAGTACTAAACCCACATCAAGATTTCAACTGTCTAAAGAATGATGCATTTGAATGCAGGTACTTACAGTGAAATGCTTTATTTAGTAATTGCTGGGCCTTTGTTAACAATGAAACCCAGGTGCTGTTTAACATCTGTGTGCTGTTAAGTCCGGCAACAACTCTGTAGGTTAGCCAGGTCAAGGCACATAGCCCAAAATGCCAAAGGGGTTTTTGCAGGGCCAGGTTGAAGCCCAGTCAGCTCAATGGTGTTGTGCCAATACTTGTGTTTAATCCCTTTGTTTCTTATTGGTAATCTTCATTACTCATAACCCTATTCTTCCTAGTCCCTGTCCCAGTACTTGTGTATGAGGTACTTTGACTACTCATACACAAGTACTGGAATGAGGTAGAGGGACATGGAGATAATGCCTGACTTAGTTATCTGTAATCATCATTACTCCTAGTCCCACTCTGCCTCATCCCAGTACTTACCCATGAGGCAAGGATCCTCATATGTAAGGACTGGGACAAGGAAAGGGGATATGGAGGTAATTCTGTGCCGAGAAACTAATTTTGGGGTTTGGGGCCGGGGGTGGGAGGGAGAGGGGATTTGTGCGGGGGGGGGTACGATGATTGTGCGATAAATTGTAATGGTCATTCATGTGCAGGCTAAACAGGCATGATATGTGGTATTAGTGGCTATGGAGGCATTTTGGTGCAGCCAGTCTAGTCATTTCTTAGTTTGGCTTGACTTTTTTCTAACTGGACATCTCTGATAAAGCAGTCATGCTATGTGTAGATATCTGACTAGACTGGCATTTGGATGCTGCCAGTCTAGCTATTTCTTACTGCAGCATGTTATACTTTTCTGGGCATCGGTGATCAAATAACCATGATAAGTGTTATTGCTTCGACTGGCATTTTGGTTCAACCAGTCTAGGTTTGTCTAATTGTGGCCTGTCATGCTTTACTTTAATATGTTACTACATGTCTAGACTGGTCTACATTGTGCAGCCAGTTGCACATGTTTTCATCGTGGTATGACATTTTTAATAGCAAAGCAATATATTAATTAAAGCATTAATGTTCATGTGCACTGTTGGCGACTTGCATGTATTGGATTTTTGGATTCATGTTACCCTACAAGAAAACTGCAAATGCTTTGGACTTTAGCCAATTGTTCTCAGACAGTGTGGTGTGTAATGCATTAAAACACATATTTATATCTTTCTCTAAGTGCAGTGTGCCTCAACCCCTGCAGCAGCACGTTTGTGTGTATTGCGCAAGCGTTGTAATCTATGCCGCCCCAGAGTGTGGCGCGACCCGTGATTTGTTGCCGAGTTGAGGTTGCTCAGCATGGCTCGCAGGGGGGCCCCCAAATTTTGTGTTACGCCACTGGTTATCACATGCAAAGGTTATGCTTTGACACAGCTCTTTCTTGTAGAGCAGGTAGAGAAGGATGTACTGGGGAAGGGAAGCTTTATGATGTACTAGTAGAAAGGTTTTATTAAGCGTACACCTATATCAGTAAAACACCACTTTAATTCATTCTTTAAACAAAGGCTTTAAAGAGCTGCTATGGTTTATTTTGTTCACCCTGCACAACACTCATTGTGGCACAGATGAACTAAACAAAAATTGATTATAAAAGTGTTGTCTCAAGCATTGCCACCAAACATGATTTCATTGTCTAAATGTGTCTCCTTAAGTGGGAGTCGTAGTGTCTAGGGCACAAGCTTCACTTTTCGATGAAGTCCAACAGCGCCCTCAAGTTCCTTATGTTCTCATGCACAGGGGCCATGGCCTCTGAATTCATGCTGGGCTCTTCCATGGATTTGCACATGGTTGATCCCATGCTGTCAAGGCACAGATCCGCTAAGCATGATGGAGTGGTCATGAAGCAGTGGCACAGGGGGTTCCATCTCTCACTGTTTGCTCAATGCACACACTGTGGCCTATCACAGGAGAATGCCTTACCCTCTCCTATGTGATCCACGAGGTCCCCATGCCATCAGTACAGGCGAGTACAGTGTGAGGAGGATGGCTTTACAATGGGACATGCAAATGCAGATTGACTGGCAGGAGGTGCTATAAACAAATCACAGGGCCTGGTAGCAATAGGAGACTCTGGCCTTTAATTGCCTGAAGGACTATACAGAAAAAGCATAGACATCGGTGATAGGGTTCATGGTCAAATGAAACAAAACAATCAGGTTTTAATCTAGATTGCTGTTATTATTTTAACATAATTTATTGACCTAAGAGTATGTATTTCTTGCAGAGAGGATTATTGCAGGATCTCTGCAGTGGATCACACTCTGACGTCTTATGCTCTACTTTTCCAAAAACCAAAGCCTTCTATCTCACTGGGCTTATTTGACTGCCCCTTTTCCTATCATATAAATCCATCCCCCGATCTTTGCGCTCTCTCCCTCAAGCCTTGTAATCTTGGAGTCCTTCATGAGAGTGACTTAAAGCTCCAGCATGTCATTCCTTCCTCACCCACTGCTGCAAGGACAACCTGCTCAACATCAGAAACATATGCCATGTTCTCTACCTACCACCCCATTAAAACTCTCATCTCCACGCTAGCACTCAGTCTCAATATGTGCTGGTAATTTGTATCAGAGATAGGACACAGAGCAGAAAAAGATCTATTATCAGTTTAATTCCATGCTGTGGTTCTCTGGTTCCAGCTTGGCAATTGTGAGGAATTCGACCATCCGCACAGTGGGTGTGCGCTCGCCTGTGCTTTTTTGAAATGTATTATTATATGGAAGGATGGTAGACAAACCACAGGAAAATGTGTGGGACTAAGCCACACACATGTTCCTATGCTCACACCACGACAAACGCTTAGAACTGTGTACTTTGGGTGGACACAGCCTACAGGCACTGTCCGCCCTGTCTTATTTAGTTGGGATATGACAGCCAGGAGTACACCATGTCATCTCCAGAAAGGGGAAGGGCCAAGCTTCCCACTGCCATGGCCAGCCTGATTAACTAAAAAGGGCTCCATGGATCCACCATGTTCTTTTGTTGGGCCCTGCACCTGGTGGCAGCAATTGTCATACTAATAGAGTGTACTTCAAACATGCCCACGGGTCCTGGCTGCAAAGGCTAACAAATGAGAAAGGAAACCCCAACAACCTTTGATATGTAACTGTGTCAACCTGAAGCCAGCACCTGCCCTCAGTGCCATTGACAAAGAAATGTAATGTCTGGGACTGCGTGTTTACAGTAAGCCTCCCCGGTAGGGGGACCCCATTTATCAGGTATGAGAATGTGGTTTGCAGGAGCCTGAGCTTCAAAAGAGACCTGCTGCTTTAAACAACAGAAACCACAGAGACCTCCATTAACCAGAGAGACTCTGATCAACAACAGACAGGAAGATGGGTGGAACTTAGTATCACATGTTTCCATCCCTTTACCTTTCCTGTTGCAAAGCACTCTGGTTATGACCTCATGCATACAGGAGATTGTTGGTAGGGACTGCAGGATTGGTTCATTAATGTGGTATTAGCCTACACAAATCACTGTGGCCGACATAGCTTTAAAAGAGGGCTGAGCCCCTCTTTTGAGTGATCATCTGAAGACTTTGCAAGGAGTAAAAGGAAGAACTCATCTTTGGACCCTGGCTGAAGGTCCGGTCTGCCGTACATCTTGCACCACTGAAGGAAGCCCAGGACCTCGAAAGAAGGAAGCAAGATACCCCCCTAAACATCTCTCAGGGAACAGAGGGTGATACCAAATCCAGAGGACCCTCCGGCCACTCCAGAGCCAATACCCAGGCATGCACACAGAGTGCCCTACTAGAATCTGCAGCAAGCTCCCTAGGTAGGAAATGCCAGAAGGTCTCTGAACCTAAACTCAAGGACAAGGCAGCTGCCTGCACCACACTCCTCAGCCTTGGGTCATCCATCTTACAGGACGACACAAGCCCATTGAAGAAGCTGGAAGAAGTGCCTCAATGTGCATCTACCGACATCGACCTTAAAGGAAATTTTTGAGCCAGTCGAGTTCCTCGCAGCTGCAACTGACTGTAACACTGACTGTTGTGAAGCCGCAGTTGCTTAAAGCCATCTCAGACGTCTCGACCAGTGCTTCTGAACCACTGAACAGCACTGAAACAACAATTCATGAACCAGAGCTGATGTGTAGGCCAGTCTGCAGCCGTTCGTCCAGCTTCGCTCGTCAAACCGTCTTTCCGCCTGATACCCGCAGCTGACTCCCATCTTGAACTCTGTCATAGTAGCCTGCAAAGTCCCCTCAAGCTGATTCGAACCTGTTGAACATCAAGAACACCAACAGCACAAGGTACATTGAAGTTCTGTTGCCCTGCTCCTTCCGAGAAGCCCCCCAGAGACATTGCAAGACCCATTGCCCTCTTTGTGCTGAAGCCAAGTAACCTTAAACTGTTGTCGTTATTAACCATACCGACTACCCTCCTGCCAGTATCCAGAGTGCATCCCTTTTCCTTATTTGAAACTATCTGTCCTCTGTATACTGTTATAGGATGAATTGTATTTCACAGTGTTGCTAGAACTGTCTGTTGTGATACAAAGTAGATATTTTTGATACAACTTTGACTGGACAGTCCCGTTTATCATTGGATAATACTTGTTTATTTCACTTCGTTGCAACTACAAAACAATGCACAACCTTTCGGAGATAAGCCTGCCGTTCCATCTACGTTACCAATATTCGACAAGCAGGTTTATAATTTGCTTGTTATTCCAATCTGTTCGGATCCCTTCTGGTGTTCTAGAGGTGTGGGACTGATTGATGGTTTAGAACCCGATATTCACCATAGGACCACTGGTACTCCGGATGTTGCTACATCAGAGCAATATTTTGACTTCTGTTTGTGCACTGGACTCAAAGATGATGAATTTCTTGGGCAGGTAGAATGATGCAGGCATTTCTTATCAACATTCTAACTTCATAACTCATCCAATTTATAGCCGACCCGTCTCCTCACTCTCCCTTCCCCACAAGCTTATCGCTTAATGGATCTCCATCCACAAACTGTCCCTCTACACATTTCTGCTGCTGGTCTTGAAATCGATACCCTTAATAGGTCAACTCACCTGGCCTATTCCATAACCTCTACTCTCCACTTTGGAAAAAATCTTTTCTAAGCCCCTCAACCTTTCTTTTCCTTCCTCGCCCCCATACTGGAATTCACTTCCTCCCCCAGAAGTAAAAAACAACACTAACGATCAGGACAGCCCTCAAGGGCCACCACCTCCATGCCGAAGGAGCTCCCACCCTATCGGGCATATGTCCTCCCAAGGGAGTCCACTCTCAACCCTCAACAATATCATCAAATTATCTCCCCCATGTGGATATCACCAGAAAATGTCCTGGTGGTTGGTTCGCTTCCAGTTAATTTCCTTATTCGCCTCCATCTCCACCTGGTTCATTTTCCCCTTTGAAAGTTCTTTACATGTTGCCTAATCATTGGATTACCCTGTCTATCACTTGGACATGTCATCAACGAATACAGGAAATTCAATACAACAAGCTGCGGAGAAGGCCCTGTCATGATTCAAAACTGTGACAAAAAAGTTACACATAGAAATGTAAGGTGAGCACTTAACGTGCAGTGCTATCTTAGAGTTTATTAAAGGCTGGAGTTATGCTGAAACTGCAGTCCTCTTTCCAAACACCACCAGTCAATTCTCCGGATATTGCACCTGACGAGTCCCATCGATGTAACCACAGATTGAAACTCTCCAGTTTACAGGAGCAAATGTTGTCAAATTAGAATAAGAAAGTTCACCAATTTCAAGCTCAAACGTGTTAATCACATAAACACTTGTAGCTGGATTAACTTGATCAAATAATGTCTGTCCTAAAAAAATGAATTTCTGGTCTGCACCTGAATGTTGCATTTGCTAACACAACATGGAAGAAGAGGAAGCAGAATTGTATGGCAACAACGAAGGACCTCTCGGGAGGATTTGGAGATTTCTGGACTAAAGCAGAGCATTTGCCAGTGACAACTGATGATCACGGCCACTGGACCGCGTGGGGTAAGCATGAGGCACACAAGAGCACCAGAAAGAAACTGATGCACAACAGTGCAGAGCTTCCCCCTAGCGGACGCTGGACACACGTATCCGAGAGCAGCCGGCATGGGCGTAATTTTAGGGGGTGACAGGGGTGTTTGTCCCCCCCAACTTTCATGGCACACCATTTTGTCCCCATTCATTTGGCTGGGGCATCTTTTCTTCAGTTGTCATGTCCCCCCCAACATGTTCAGCAAAGTTACTCCACTGGCAGCCGGGGGTTAAGGTAAGTTCATCGGGGACGGAGGAAGGGGGGAATGTTAGATGGTAGGGAGTGGTGGGAAAGGGCTGAAGGGTGGGAACCAGAGTTTCCAGAGAAAGAAGGGGTTTGGGGGTAAGAAAGCAGAAGGAAGGAGGGGAGTGATGCAAAGAGCGGCCTTGCATGAGGTGGTCTAATACAAGCAGTATTCTGCAACGTTGCTCTTTGCAACAGAGAGTTCAGATAGACACTTGGATTAGAGTATTACCCCTACCCTTACCTTGGGTTGCACAAACAGCTGATCCATCACCTTGAACCCCCCCTACACAATAAGGCAGTAGACTCAAATTTGAACTCATTTCATTGGATCTCCTCACCGCAGCATTGGAAGCCTAGCCATGGCTCCCCATCGAATAAGGAACCACGTTTCAGATGCTATCCATCGTAACCAAAAATATGTTAAACACTGGTCACAACTACTTCCCGAGAGCATCAGGACACACACCCCTACCAGGAACCTGAGACCCTCCTCACTTCACCTGTGGAGCACAACCAAGTTCAGAAGAAACTGACATGGGGGTGTCTAAGACTGATGGCCTTCGGGTCTAAACAGTGAAACTAAACTATGGTTTAAGAGTTTTCACGGAAAACGCAAAGCCAAGCTTATAATGCACGCATAGGGCCAGAACATACCCCTACCTGAGCACTCCTCAATAGACCACTGGATTTTACAGACATTAAGTTGTGCAGTTCTGATCGTCGCCTCCCATCATTTTTGGTCCTGTTTAGTTATTATTTCTTCATTTCTATCTCAGGAGTACTGCCATGCATTGTGTTGAGTTCTGAGTGTCCTTTTCAGCTGAACCTGCTCATGTCCTTGTCCTTCCCATGCTTGGAAGTCATTTGACTGAAATTTGACGTACTGCAAAATGACCTCCGGTCAGATAGAAAAATGCTGTATGATTTCAAAGTGGCTCTGCCTCCTGATAGCAGGCTTTGAGTTCTGAGGGACCCGTTGAGCATATCCAAGTTGAGCACAAGACTGATATCCACCAGAGTTCCTTCTCAACATGCAACTCTTCGTTACCCAATTTTGCTACATAATTGCTAAGCACTGTGCCTCCACCTCCGTCATGTTGGAACAACATTAAAAGAATCGTATATATGATACCAAGCACAATCCCAATGCTGCATCGAGTGTACGAAAGGCGTTATGCACCCAGACAACCGTATCGCATGTACCCTCGTACTGAGACAGCAGACTGGTGTCGACCTACTGCAATGCACATTGATGAACTATAAAGAAGATCTAACAGCTGCAGACTGACGTCTTGAAGTAAAAACACATGAATGCACTGAAACAATCTATGAATATTCAAAAGAATAAAATATGTAACTGAAGCAACAAGATCCACATGTAATCAAGTCTGAAGAATGCATGAATATCAAAAGAAACAAGTGAGAAGAGGAGAAGTAAATGTATACATGCGGAAACGCAAGATAGAGGAGACATATAGAAGCTTGCTGCAATATAACCTATAATGTGACTATGCGGCCATGGTGAAAAAGATGAACGTCAGACTCGTATTGAATCTAACCGAGCTACCTCAGAAGCAGACCAAAGCTGCAGAGATGGGAGACACTGGAAAAACACCTTAATGTGAAGATTGTCGATCAACAAATATTTACAAGGCACAACAGGAGTCAAGAGGATACGCCATGGGCATAGCACATATTTATCTGAACATCCACAAGTGCCAATTATTGGATAATCAAAAATGCAGAAAGCCTATGTAAGATGGAGTGATCAAGTCTCTAGAAGCCGAGAGGAGTGATAGCACCTAGAACAATTAAATCAAATAGAAGTAAATAAAAGGTTGAAATGGGAAAATTCGTGGTCTCCTCACACGTGACTCATAGGGTGAAAACAAGGGCCATTTGGCCATTCATTAAGCTCCGGATGAAGCTAAGGATGTACCCACACTCCCTCAAAGATTCCAGAGCAAAGAACAGGCTGAGAGGACCACTTCAAAGGAGAAACGTTGACTAAGGGCCTAACCGATGAGAGATGATGGACTAATTGGAGGAAGTGAGTAGTAGTCTAAAATTGGTCTCTGCACCTGGGTTTCGTTTAGTTTACGTGCTGCTAGTGAGCCGAACGTCCAAGATTGTGAAGGAATGCCAACTAATCAAATGGGTCCGTGTACCAACCTGCTATGGAAAGTTGCACGGGCCAATCCGCCACTGTATTCGGTTCTAAACATTATTAAAGTATTTAGAGTTAGTTCAAGACATGCCTATTAGATAAACAGCATCCAATGACATTATTAACATTTACAGATAGGATGGGTACAAATGTTCCCTTAACCAAGCCCTCCCTTCAATAGGTTTTAAGTTTGCTACGTAGGATGGCGTCATATGATGAATAGTGAAGTATATAGACTCTGTGCAATTCAAATCGTGTGTGAGTGTGTGAACTACTGCTTGTGGTTCGCCAGGTTGCCCTACTTTATTTTGACCTGACAATAAAGTAGTACTTTGCTACACTCTTTGTGTCTGTCCGGTTATTTAAGTCTGGGGTCATTTAGTATGGTAAATCCATTCTGTTCATAATAAACGCTTCAAGGTGCTACTGCACATTTAGTAGCGGTGTGGATGGTTCAAGATCCAGTAGACCAAGACCTAGAGCTAGACTTCTGGATGATTGGCGACTCCCGCCATTAGCCAGGAGATCATGGAGCTGCCTGCAGAGAGCAGCGAATAATCATACGGCGTGAAGAATTAGTTGGCAGTGGTCCCTTTGAAGAAATCTCTGCCTGGTCTCCACAGGTACCCTGCAGACTGATGACGATCTGGCCGATTGGGGGAGAGTCGATGCCGAGGGACTAGAGCTCAGCCACGGATGTAAGTAGAACAGTGAAGTTGGCAAAGAAAGGGGAGGGGCTGTAGTATAAGTGTAAATATATAATAAAGGGATTTTTGTTTAAAGAAATAGATACCTCGATTACGCATAAAACCTTTGTGCAATTGAGGTCATGTGTGAGTGTGTGGGCTACTGCTTGTGTTTCGCCAGGTTGCCCTACTTTATTTTGAACTGACAATAAAGTAGTACTTTGCCATATTCATTGGGTCTGTCCGGTCATTTTAATCTGGGGTCATTTAGTATGGTAAATCCATTCTGCGCATAATAAACGCTTCAAGGTACTAATGCACATAGCCTATTGATTTTCATTCTTCTCGCAAATCCCACGTGAAATAGAAGTTTTGACAGAGAAGTAATTTTGTCATATACATCTTTCATGTGAAATATATTTTTTCCTTAATAACTCACCGGAGGTGCAGACACGCACTTAATGCTGTCTGCACATTTCTGTGTTTATGAAAGTGAAGGTGCTGTTAAGATGTGTTAATCCTTTTGACATTAGCCGAGCTGACCTTGTCTGCTTTAATCTCAAATATAGTCAGCTGTATGTAAATTCAGACGATGTCTAATGCTTTCCAGGACGTTTAAGAAAGAGATTTGAAAGGCGTTTAAACATCAGGCAATTTCATCGCAGACAATTAAAATGTGGATCAATATTGCCGATTCGTTTTGCTGTGATAGGGTTAATGGGAGGAATTCCCAAGGTCACAGAACATTATCATCAATTCAGATGTTTTTCATGTCTCTAGTTCTATAGTAAGTCTTCGTAAGGGGGTATGTTCAGACATTGGCCACTTACTCATTGTGGGAACATGACCAGGTAGTCTGCAACTTGTGGCTCTCCTGATGTTTTGGACTAAAGCTCCCATCACACCTCCCCATTTACAATGCAGGCTATGGTCGGCAGTAGTTGTAGTCCAAAGTATCTGCAGAGCCAAAGGCTGCAAAACCTTTCCTAGTGGGACCCAGAAGTTCTGACCTTGTTGCTATAAGAGTTTGGTTGCCAAAGTTCCTACTTAAATTGCGAATATTTGGAGTCTGGCTCTGGTTTGAAGACCTCAAATGGTCACTGTTCCTAGGCAGACCTTTACAGGCCCAAGACCCGCACTGCAGGCTTCACCCGTGGCGTTTGATGTGTGAATGAATCTAGGCACCCTCCTTCTTCTTCTTCAAGGATCAATACCCAGAGTGTGCCTGTGAGATAGCGCCGCGAACTACGTACTTCCCTCAGATATCTATGTTCAGCCTCTGAGCACAGGCTCAGATCCTGGCAGGATGGACTCATCCTTCTAAGGTCAATAAAGTAAGTGCCATAAAAAAAAAATTGGGGAGCAGGATGAATCGCTTAAACATGTGGGATTATGTTTTATTATTGATACAAGTTCATTTCCAGGCAAATTATTCCTGATGAGGCCCAACAATGCTGCAACATGTCTGGGTTGCTTTTGTCACTGGACAAACTGGACTGGAGGGGGGTTGAGGGGACTTAACCTTTTGGTCTAACTGCTCCAATTGGTGGCAGGAGACAGGTAGAGTGACTTGCATATGGCCCATTCCCATCTATAACGGCACAGAAGGTCTACATGGAAGCTGCCCAGAGCAATTGCCAGTGGTTATGATTCATTCAAAACTTTCCATCCATCTGTTTTTAGGGGAGGAGGACAGCCCAGAGGATTCCCATGAGGGGCAGCCCTCAGCAACTGAAATGGAGGATTATTGAGAGTGGAGGAGGTTTGCCGACGAGAGGAAAAGCTGGGATGGTGCAGTCCTGCCGTCACTCAGGTGAAGAGCTCTGTGATCGATGTGGCTCAGGCCGCCCTCTCTTTTTGGTTCCATGTTGGATCTCGTTAGTTCATTTGCTGTCGCTGCAGCTCTCCACAGAACCCCACTGCTACCACAGCTTGCCTCTCTGTACTTTCCCTCAGTGACTCACCACTAAAGAAGGCCTCGTCTTACCTGGAAAGCCCCTGACAACCCCTTGCATCCAGGCATGCCCGGCTGGGGAAAGGCATGCCCCCAGCCTTGGTCTAGCGAATGCTCCCTGTGGGCACCCCTTCCTCAGGGTCGGACTGCGGCACACAGTTGTCTCGGGCACCAAATAAAAGTGGCCCACAGTTGCAAATGGCAATTCATTCCTTGTTTGACAGACTGAGCAGTACGGGGTGGAGGGTAAAGGGAGGGTGTGGTGGGGGGTTGATGCAATGTGATGCAAGTTGTGAAGTTAAGGTAACGCTAGTCAAAACTGCTAGCCACATGATGAAGTGACTTATTAAACAGATATTGGTGGGGTGGGAAGTTGAATCGCGCTCGAGTTGAGAAAGAGTCATTCAACATCCGGATTACAGTATTCCATAACAAGTGTTTCCAAAGAAGTAAGGTGTTTATTCTCAATGTTGGATAGCAATATTGAGAATAAACATCTTACTTCTTGCAACAATATTGATTTCTATTTCTTATTAGCTCTGGTGGATGAGTTGGAGGGTTAAGAGTGGTCGCTGCCAGTTTTCACTGATATCCTTTCTCTTTCTTTGATATTAAATGAAAGAGTGGTCACGAGCGCCCAGCACCAACATATCGAATCCACAATCTTTAATCTCTGTGATTTATTAAACTGGCATACAAGGGCCAGAAAAGTGGCCACATTGGTAAAAAAAACGGACCCACGCTAGCATGTTGTATTTTTTGGTTTGGACGTTGCCCTATTGCCCTACAGGCCAGTCCAAGCCTGTCTTTCCTAGTATCCTGGATACGGCGTGCCTGTATACTAACCTTGGTGATATTACGCAATCCCCTCTCATGCGTCAGACTGCACATAAATGCACGTCTTGTGCACGCCCTCTCTCATTCTCTTTTATTCTTCGACATTGAGATCCTGGAGTTACAACTTTTAAAAATGGGGTTACTTTCCATCTGCCCTTTTATCCCCTGAAACTCACATCGAATGTCCCCCTTTTCACACTGTTGCCTAATTTACTTATTCCTGCCCACATTCCAGACCCTTCCCTTTCTTCCCAGGTGTGTTGCTAGGTTTTTCTTTTTATTCCCAGCGTTGCTTTCATTTACGATGTGATCTTTTGCATATGTTTCCTCTTTATGCAAACCAGGCTGCATCCAGTAACACTGCACAGCTGTGCACGCCTGCGGGCAATGTGGCCTCCAGCCCTCAATGTACCCTGGAGAGGAACACAACCGATAACCTATTCAAGCATGAAAAGCTGGGCAGATAGCTCAGTGGGATTGTGCATTGTGGATCATGCACAGGGAGGTATGACTCACTCTTTCATCTTCCGCCAACTTATTAAAACAAACATTCGAAAAGCCAACAATTCTGGCTGTTTCTTTGGTAGTCAAAGAATAGGCATTCGCCAGGCACTCCCATAATGTTAATACTTGATCAAAAGAGGGCCACAGCTGGTGATCACCTAGACATATGATGGCAGTGTCCAGGAAATGCCTATCTAATGCCTGCGCTTGTTGAATTCCATGCAGCAACAGATGCAAGGACACACATATGGCTTAAACATCGAATGGCTGAAGGCACACTTGTTTAAGACATTTGTATTACACCAGGAGGGGATTTAGAGTTGCAATGAAGCCATCACATCTTAGAAGATTGCTTAGCCGTAACAATGGCTGCCTCATAAAAACATTAGTTTCATGTTACTGCGAGATGGAGGCAGATCAAAGAGATCCCTGGATGGTGTGTTTTGGGTGGGGAGGGGAGGTAAGTGGGTGGGAATGGCCATAACGATTCACATTGCAAAGTGGGGGAGGGTTCATCGAAAATGAAAACAAAACACATAGGGCCTCATTAGGACCCAGGCGGTAAGGGGTTTACGCCGGCGTAAACATAGCCGACCCTTACCGCCTGAGTACGAGTTCCCTTAGCGCCATGGCGGATCTAACACCTGCTTTTAGCAGGCGTTAAAATCCATGGCGCTAAGGGACCTTGTTGTTAATTACGCCACCGTAATTTACGGTGGCGTAATTAACGCCTTCCCCACTCCCATTATGCCCTATGGGGCAAAAATGGGAATGGGGAAGGGTAAATGGGGATTGGGGACTTACCGCCCCGCCAAGGTCGGAATGGGGCGGTAAGTCCGCCAACCACCATGACGGAGTTGGCAGCTTAGCGCCATGGACCATGGTGCTAATAGCGCCATGGTCCTCCGCCAAGGTCCTAATGAGGGCCATAGTCTTTGTGTCCCTCCTCATTGAAGCCCCCCTTCTAAGGCCAGTGACCCCTGTTTGGGCCCGTCCGGGGCGAAAGCGGCGCAAACACCAACCAAGGTACATCTCATCTATTATGTTTCTGTATTGCATGTTCTGAGCTTGCTCCTGATCACCCAGCCGCTCACTCTGCCCAGCATGCTGCACGCACTCTGCCACCTTATTCCCAAAATCAGATTCACTTTTATATTTTTGCCTGTATGTCGGATCATCCGTTCATCGCGTCCCTCAATGCCTGTGGACTTGGCTGAGTTCCGGAGTTTGTTCTCATGAGCTCTTTCCTCACCTGTACATCTGTAATCTTTTCTGCGCCTCGATGCCATTTCTGCATCACGGGGGCGGGTTATTTCCATCCTCCCATGGTCCACACCACCAATACCATCCAGCACCTCACATCGTAGCTCCGTTTTAGCTGTTGTAGTTCGGCACCCACCTAATCTGACCTTTGCCGCATGTGGTATATGTTACCGCCTGCCACCTACCTGATTGTTACCTTTGCCTTGCACTGTCTATGTACACTGCATGGTACCTTCATGATTTGATTCTCACCTCCTGCTGTATACGTAGGCTGCCTGGCACCTACTTGATGATGAATTTCAAGCCTGACTAACATGTTGGCATCCTACCTGACCTGCAGTCTATTGATGATTATGCATGTAGGTTGTCCACAACCTACATCATTTTGTTCCTGCATATCTGTACACCTGATGTATACCCCCTGTACCATGAGGCATGGCATTGCCAGACTGTGCACCTACCAGATTTTGTCTCTTGAGTATCTGTTTACCTGATGTAGCTCCCGCACCATGAGGCGCGGGCTTGCTGAACTGTGCACCTACCTGATTGTCTCTTGCATATCTGTATACCTGATGTAGCCCCTGCACCATGAGTTTGTCGCTTTGCTGGACTGTGTGCATACCTGATTGTGTCTTGCATATCTGCATACATGATGTAGCGCCTCACACCATGACGCGTGACTTTGTCAGACTGTGTGCTTACCTAATTGTCTCTTGCATATCAGTACACCTCATGTAGCCCCAACACCATGAGGCATGATTTGCCAGACTGTGCACCTACCTGTTTTCATTTCTTGCGCATCTGTATACCTGATGTAGCCCCTCACACCAGGAGGCGTGGCTTTGCCAGACTGTGTGCTCACCTGATTGGCTCTTGCATATCAGTCCACCTGATGTAGCCCCCATACCATGAGGCGTGGCTTTCCCGACTGTGCACCTACCTGATTTCATTTCTTGCGTATCTATATACCTGATGTAGCCCCCTGCACCATGTGGTGTGGCTATGCCAGACTGTGTGCTTACCTGATTGCCTCTTACATATCTGCATACCTGATGTAGCCCCATCCCACCATGAGGTGTGGCTTTGCCAGACTGTGTGCTTACCTGATTGCCTCTTGCATATAAGTATACCTGATGTAGCCCCCCGCACCATGAGGCATGGATCGCCAGACTGTGCACCTACCTGATTTTGTCTCTTGAGTATCTGTTTACCTGATGTAGCTCCCGCACCATGAGGCGTGGTGGCTTGCCAGACTGTGCACCTACCTGATTGTCTCTTGAATATCTGTATACCTGATGTAGCCCCCTGCACCAAGAGTTTGTGGCTTTGCCAGACTCTGTGCTTACCTGATTGCCTCTTGCATATCGGTATACCTGATGTAGCCCCTGCACCATGAGGCGTGGCTTGCCAGACTGTGCACCTACCTAATTTTGTCTCTTGCGTATCTGTTTACCTGATGTAGCCCCCGCACCATGAGGCGTGGCTTTGCTGAACTGTGCGCCTACCAGATTGTCTCTTGCATATCTGTATACTTGATGTAGCCCCCACCGTGTGATGTGGCTTTGCCAGACTGTGTGCTTACCTGATTGCCTCTTGCATATCAGAATACAAGAGGTAGCCCCCCGCACCATGAGGCGTGGTGGCTTGCCAGACTGTGCACCTACCTGACTGTCTCTTGCATATCTGTATACCTATGTAACCCCCACCCCCCCATACCTCCGCACCATGAGGCCTGGCTCTGCCCGATTATGCTTTTCAAGAACCACCTGTATGTTGTAACCTGTATGCGTGGTCTTACATTTTGAAGAATGTCATTTTCACTTATTGTAACTAGCGCCCTGATGCCTGAGGGTTTGGTGCGCTGCTATAAATGCAAAAATAAATGAATCAATACATACACATCTTATCTTCTTCATTTTTGTACTCCTATGGCAATAGTTTTGACTTTACATGTGGCGACCTATCAGCCACAACGAATAAGTCCTAATCGTTTGGGGAAAGGTATCGCAGCGCCTAGAGTGCTTATAGTGGTGATGTGCGTTGCGTTCTGTATAAATCACTCAAGGCAAGGACCTGCCAGCATGCCTTTACAGACTGGAGTTAGTCCTGGTGCAGACATGATTGAGTCGAAGCGAAGGTAGGACACAGGTTAGCAGAACCGACTCAGCTCTTGATCTTGCAATCGCTAGACTATACTCCGGGGCACAATGACATACATGAGCACTGTTATTCTGGACAGTGCCCGGTATGTGACCGCGGAAGCATATAGCCCGTGCTCTTATGACAGCTGGAATGTGTGCCTTTCTTCCTTCAGAAAAGGCTTCAAGGCCCCCTGTCCTCCCCCAGCACTCCAGAATTCTCGCAAGTTGTGCTCTCTGTGCTTTTGAAGGTCAGCGCATCAGCTGCCAGAGGCAGGCAATTATTGGGAGTGAGCGAAGGTTTTTGTAAATTAGTTAATAAGCGAGACATGCTTCTAAGAAGAAAACCTTTCAGTGCGGGGTCAGGTGGGAGTCTGGTGGGTGGGGGGAGTTCGGATTAGGACTGCATTCATAGCATACAGAAATATATCAGCGGGTCATACAGAGGTAAAAACAGCAACCTCCAAGAATCTAGAGTGAATTAAAATGTAGGGGGCACTTTGTGGACGGGCAAATGGTTTGAGAGCGTACATTGGATGGACGCCAAGCCATCTCCGTTGGCTAGGAGGAGGGAGACGCTTATTCCAGATATTTCATTTGTATTGCATTTACTGGCCCACGTTTCGATCAGAAACATTGTTCTGGCGCAGCATCACCGAGAGGACCAATCCTTTTGCAGGTTATTTTTTTGGTCCGCCTGGCAGGACTGACACTCAAAACCGGGTTTGGGGTGTAGGGGTGCACAGCTATTTCTTACTACGATAATATGGTTCCATATTGTATGGAACATGCGGGGGACACCCCTGTAGCCCCCAAATTGTTTTTTTTTCTTTTAAAAAGACGATATTATTTACGGCGACCATATATATGGCGATATTATTCCCTGATACTGATAATATGTGTATCAGACTTCAGGGTATCTATCTTCCAACATTTAATGAGTATCCAATTATTGTTTCAGGTGCAGGCGGGCTGACGTCACAAGGCCACTTGGGACATAAAATTGTACAAAACCAGAACTGTGTATTACTACCCAGTAAGCCCAAATGCACTCCTAGTGGAACCCAAGATCCAGTGTTGATTTGTTAATACTCGAGTAAACTTTAGCCCTTAGGGGCTTGGATTTGTACTTATAAATTCATTCATTCTCTCACTGAATAGGAGTGGTTATTTTGTATAATTTGTCGCAAATCTTTCAATGAACAGTGTATATTTCACTAGCACCAGTACACAGATCAATAGTTAGAGAATCATTTCATTTTAATTCTCTAATCTTAAACACTATCAAATTTCCAACACGATTGTCTATTACAACAAAACATCAAGCATATAGTGAGCATGACAATAAAAACACAATTGTTCCTGTTTTTACAGAACTTATTAGAGGCACTTGTCTCATGGAGTGGTCAACTCCCTCCAGGGAAGTCCTTTATGAATTTAACAAATGAGCAACGCGTTTCGGATCAAAGATCCATCTTCAGGGTGGGGGCTTTACTGTTCCTACACACAGTGAGCTACCCATGATGTCACAAAGCATTCTCCGCCCGCTCCATTTCACGCTCCCTGCGTTAGCAGCATCAATGTCCTGCTGCCCACTCCTTTATCCTCCCGATACCCCACTCCCAAGCCTAGGCGCTCTGAAACGTCTATGGTGGGGATTACCTGCCGTATAAAAGTATATTGACATAACATAACCACTGGTCGGAAGCAGTGCTTTAAGTGAGGTGAGAACATGTGGAGGGGCTGCAGCGAGGGGGTGCGCCTTAAATTATGGGTGTGCCCTGATGTGTTCCCAGCACAGGACAATAAAATGAGAAGTTGTTGGGTTACTTTTTTTATTGTCTCGTGCTGGAGATTCACCCGAGGCCTAAGCCAGTGCTGAATTGCACTGTGCTGTTTCATTGGTGCTCAATTAATTTTGTTTCATAGCCGGTGTCAAGCAGTTAATTGAAACCAATGGATTCCAGCACCTACGAAATAGCACAGTGTTGTGACACTGGCTTGTCATCAGCAGAGCTTGGGTTCGTATTCCCAGGAAATGACCATACAAAAAAGTGCTTATTTGTTTATTGTCTCATACTAGGCATTACGACCTGAGCTATGCCGCTGACAAACCAGTGATGTAGCACACTGTGCTGTTTCATAGGTGCCCAATTTCTTTTGTTTGATACAATAGACTGCTTGACACATAAAGCCTTTCATGGGCTTTATGTGTCAAGCTGTCTATGAATGAAACACCTAAGTAATAGCATAGAGCAACGTGACACTGGCTATGCACTGGCAGTGTGCGGGTTTGAATCCTGTGGTTACATGTCTTTATAAGGACACATTTTATGTAGAATGCACATATACCAAAACTTTTACAACAAAAAAACATAACACATTTTTTTGGGGGGGAGGGTGCCTGCACATTCCCCCCGTTTCCCACCCGGAAAAACCCACCCCAAATATTTTGCCGCAAAGATGTAACCCTTTACCCCACCCCCACATACATTTTCATAATGCACGAGGGTGTAGAGGAGGTCCCAGATATGACCTGCACCCCTGGCCCCCATTGCGAGTTGCCAGTAAGGTACTCGCCGTGGTACGTGACGTATGAGGAGCAAATGAACCAAAAGAGAGCCGCACTGGGACTCTGCCCCTTGTACGTAAGGAGATCAATACCGGTTGAAGCAGCCATAACGCGACAACCCTGGGCAGCACGATACCCTATCAGACATCCATACCAGCCACTGATACGAAATGAGGAATACCTGCACACGGTCCACGAGGAGACCCCTAAAGCCTTAATGGAAGGCCAATGAAAATAAACTAAGGGCCCGAGCAGCCCCGAGAACACACAGACTTGGCTACTGAAAGCACGAATGCCAGTACTAGTAACTGCAAGGATAATGATAATGGATGCAGGGGAGAGACATTGTTAAAAAGTAAGAGAATGGTGCCATAAGACAAGATGGAAGCAACCGCCCTGCTGAATGTGTGTAAATAAGCTTGAAATGCAAGAAGCTAAGAAATCGATACTGCTTGCAGTGCCTAGTAGAAGAGTAGAGCGGCAAGCGCCAACCATATATCTTCCTCAGTACTGCACACTGTACACGTGCGACTCCATTTTGTGAAAGCAGAAATGTACCCAGGCGGCCAAAGGCCTTGACAGGCCGAGTTTAGAAACCCAGCAAAGACCAGAGAAGGAGCGGAATCGAAACTCAACAAAGAGAGGATTATGCCGGGGAGATCAATGTCAACCAGAGAAGGGGAGGTGAGCATGAGCTCACGAGACTCCAACTACAGAGAATACCAGCCCGCCCGTGAAGGTCAAGATAAGAGAGGCCCATGCAGGTGGCCAAGCGCACACAGAATTAAATGCACAAAAGGTTGGAAACTGAAGCAGATTCACGGTGAACCAACATGTGACCAGACAGGCGCGAAGATGTACCACCGCCTGATGTCATCCAGAACCAGGGGGTGCCATAACTTTTCCAGATAAGAGACTACAGATCCGAGGCCATACCCAGCCAACTAATTGACACGCAGCCCTAAAACACTGATTGATGGAAGGGAGGAAGGGTGAATCTTGGGACACTAGGCACCTGGGTGTCTACTCTGCATGCTGCTAATTAAAATGGAGATTTATGTTTAGGGGTGTAACTTGCCCAATCACAAGGGACAATGTAATCTAGGGTCCTATAGACACTGTAACCAATGAAACGTCGTACTTGTAATAACGTCAATCACGTGTGATGTAGAGGAACGGGCGTAGATGCCCACCCGTTAAGAGTTATCCAATCCACTTGCATTATTTCCATATACAGATATAGCACCTATACTTAAGTTACCTTTCCCAACCAATTGTATTGCATGATGATGTTTTGTAGAATTAGACGTCAATGATGACGGATTTTGCCCATAAAAGAGGCTGTTTGACTAATGTTCGAGGAAGTCGGGGTGAGGCAGGTGTTCGTGATGTTGCTGATTTCCATAAGCTGATGTATGTATCATAAAACGGACTTCCCTTTGCCAATTTACTGAGTCCTGATTATTGAACCTTGCTGGAGTATGTGAATCCTGCACTCTGTCCTCGCATGGTGCAGCTATCTTGTATTACTAGTTTTCGAGGGTGAGTACTGACCAATGGGCCCGTCAGTAATTTCCTCTCCTCGTCAACAAGGGTGTTCCTCTAAATGTTGAGAGGAGCACCCTCTCAACATTGCCACTGAACATGTACTACTGTATCACTGCTTATGAATTACCTGTCCTAACTATATTACGTAACCTTCTGTAACAGTGCCACGATGCCTTTGGGCCGCTGGGCACTTTATAAATTCAAATAAATAAATAAATAATATTTTTCATTATAAAAGATTCTTTATATGTGCATGCCTCTATAAACATTTTGTTATAAAAGACTGTATACCAATCCTGTGTATGGATAGTAAAATAAGAAGGGATTGTTGGATCTGACTGGGGTAATGTGAGCCTTGGGAGCTCCAGCACAGTCACGTTTTTGTGAGACTGCTGGGTTTCAGCCTCGGCTAGCCCCAGCCCACTTAAAACCCTGGTCAGAAGGATAGTTGAGCAAGATGTGAATTATTTTTTGCATTTGGGTTTTGATACAGTGCAAACCAAGCGAGGAAGCATCAGAGCACTGCACAGGCTGTGTAACATAGGCGGTAAGCAGTTGACTTACAATGTAAGGCATAGGGTGTTCAGCCATGGGTGTGGATTGTGATGCGGGAATGCATGGAGCCTAAGTGGCACTTAAGTATTGACTGAGGAGCAAGGTCTTCAGTCCTTCCAGTACTGGAAGAGCACTGACACAGTCTGAATTGCCCCCAGGATGGCGTTCCAGTAGGCAGGTGCATAGCACGAGAAGGCCTGGCTCCTTTTCCCCCTTTCATGCCAGTTGCAGGAAAGGGAAGCTACATGTAGGAACATGGAATGGCGTCAGCAGATAATACAGATAATATTTACAGTGAGTCCAGGTAGAGGCCTTATAGTGCAATGCAGGAAGACAATAGGTGCTGCTAGGGAGATGGGTGTCTGCTGAGCTTCTGGCACCCCTCTCCTAGATAGAAGGAATTTTTCAAGAACAGTTGTGAAGAAGGGGAGAGAGGCTATTTTTTGACTGCATTCCTCCCTATACGTGTTTGTAGAGTCTATTTCCTGCTTTCTCTTATCTTCATTTTGCTCATTTACTTTCCTCGGCCAGACAGACCTGGATAAACCTTGAGCGGGCCCAGTAAGCATTTGCACAGTATAAGCACCTATTAAAATAACATAACTTCTGAGGCTTTATTTATTTATTTAGATATACAAGATGCACAATGTGGCTTTCATCCCGCTTTGGGGGGCGGACCTGGCCCTTACCGTCCCGCCTGCCTGAGTCATGGTAGGCCCGAGCGAAGCAAGGGGCTCAGCTTGGGCTGTGGGCTGTTAAATGCCTTGTCCGACCCCCACATGTGGGCAAGAGAGCCATTTGCACCGGAGTTCAGCCACGGTGTGAATGGCTTTCTTTTTTTTCCTCACGAGTTTTGCACTGATTCCTCAGCCGATCTCTTGAGGAAAAAAGAAAAAAAAGAATGATGGCCACCGTCATATGGAAAGGGGACGAAGCCCCTTTTTCAATGTCTATGGCAGCGGCCAGATGGGAGGAACTACAGGACAGGAGTACAAAGCTCCACTCCCACAGGTGAGTGGGGATGGAGGGAGGGGTGGGAAAGGGGATCAGTGGATTTTGGGGGGGGATGGAGTGGGGAGGCAACAGAGAGAGAGGCTCCCTTTTGCCTCCCCACATTAACAAACAAAACAAATGGGGCCACCTGGGGAAGGGCCTCGGGTGCCTGGGCCAATGGGCAGATAATGTGCATTCTCACCTGCTGTTAGTCACCTGATTGGCTGGGCACCCATCCCCTGGGGCGAAAGCTCTTTTGATCACGAAAGAATTTACAATAGATAAAAAATCAGAATTTGACGGGAATCAGTGCACTTCTTACAATGGAGTGAGTTTGTGGGCCATTCTGACCAGTTGTGGAGGGGAGTAAATAGAATAGTCTCCAGGGACAATACATTAGTGGACAACATTACACATTTTTAAGTGCAGGTATGGGGTACGGACATTTCTGCTCAGGATGTGACCTGGGTTCCAGTGGGGATTGCAAGGAGTTTTGCACTGATTCCTCAGCCGATCTCTTGAGGAAAAAAGAAAAAAAAGAATGATGGCCACCGTCATATGGAAAGGGGACGAAGCCCCTTTTTCAATGTCTATGGCAGCGGCCAGATGGGAGGAACTACAGGACAGGAGTACAAAGCTCCACTCCCACAGGTGAGTGGGGATGGAGGGAAGGGTGGGAAAGGTAATCAGTGGATTTTGGGGGGGGGATGGAGTGGGGAGGCAACAGAGAGAGAGGCTCCCTTTTGCCTCCCCACATTAACAAACAAAACAAATGGGGCCACCTGGGGAAGGGCCTCGGGTGCCTGGGCCAATGGGCAGATAATGTGCATTCTCACCTGCTGTTAGTCACCTGATTGGCTGGGCACCCATCCCCTGGGGCGAATGCTCTTTTGATCACGAAAGAATTTAATATAGATAAAAAATCAGAATTTGACGGGAATCAGTGCACTTCTTACAATGGAGTGAGTTTGTGGGCCATTCTGACCAGTTGTGGAGGGGAGTAAATAGAATAGTCTCCAGGGACAATACATTAGTGGACAACATTACACATTTTTAAGTGCAGGTATGGGGTACGGACATTTCTGCTCAGGATGTGACCTGGGTTCCAGTGGGGATTGCAAGGAAGGTGCTGGGACTAGGATGTAGTGTATGGCTGAAGATCACAGGGAAGACAGGTGGGGATTAGATGGCTATGGAGTGGTCCAGGTAAGGGAAGGGGAATTCTCTGAAAGGGCCCTGTATTGCAGCGATAAACTGCCTGTATGACGTCAGGTTGCAGATGTATAAGGTGAGCGTAGGAGGCTTTAGAGAGTGCGAGTTACACAGTTTCAAATTTTACTCAGAGCAAGAAAAAGAGTAGAGTGTAAGACAACAGGGGGGTTACAGTAGTAGTCCAGATGGCCTAGACTAGGGTTGCTCAAAACACTTAAAAACACCCCCCAAAAACGCCCAAACCATTACGCCTGGCTTTGACACACACTGCGGATTTCCTGCAGGATTTTAAAAGGGTTGAACCCAGGCTTGGGTTTTAAGGAGTTGCTCAAGTCATGTCATCCAATCGGGTAACTAGCTCAAGGGTCAAAAAGGGCGTTCAACCAGTCAATTAGAAGTTTCAAACTATAAAATGAAGTTTTGAGGGCTTTTAAAAGGTCTAGCTCACTTCCTGCTTCCTTTGCGGGGTTTATGTTATTCAAAGTAGAGGTGTGGATGACAGGCTCACACAATGTTTTACTTTTGTAGGAGTTTTAATGTTTTTTTGTCAACATGTGATTTTACCAGCAGGGTGAAGCAAGCGGAAGATGAGGAGCTGGTTTACAAATCCTTGTCAGAGGTCAAAATAGCCACTCAGCTCTGTGAGGAGGGGGAGATGGATTTTGAGGACCGGGAGCCAGAGTTTGAGGACAAGCAAGCAGAATTTAATTTGCAGAGGGGCTGAAAGAGCTTGAAGAGGGGGAGAGAGAGTATGAGTTGGGGAGGTGGAAGAAGCAGGAGCATTCCTTGCGGCCATATTGGTAAAGGGGGAGGTGGAAGAAGCAGAAGCATTGTAGGCGGCCATACTGGTAAAGGGGGAGGTGGAAGAAGCAGAAACATTGCAGGCGGTCATACTGGTAAAGGGGGAGGTGGAAGAAGCAGGAGCATTGCAGACGACCATGCTGGCAAAGGGGAAGGTGGAAGAAGCAGGAGCATTGCAGGTGGCCATACAGGTAAAGGGGGAGGTGGAAGAAGCAGAAGCATTGCAGGCGGCCATACTGGTAAAGGGGGATGTGGAAGAAGCAGGAGCATTGCAGGTGGCCATACAGGTAAAGGGGGAGGTGGAAGAAGCAGAAGCATTGCAGGCGGCCATACTGGTAAAGGGGGATGTGGAAGAAGCAGAAGCATTGCAGGTGACCATGCTGGCAAAGGGGGAGGTGGAAGAAGCAGGAGCATTGCAGGCGGCCATACTGGTAAAGCGGGAGGTGGAAGAAGCAGAAGCATTTCAGGCGGCCATACTGGTAAAGGGGGATGTGGAAGAAGCAGAAGTATTGCAGACGGCCATGCTGGCAAAGGTGGAGGTGGAAGAGGCTAGTCCTTCAAAGGGGGGCCATGTCAGAGCAGAGAGTCCTTGGTCCAGGGGCAGTTGAAGGAGCTGATCAGGTGCATGGAGGGAATGTGCCTACCAATCAGGAGAAGGCTATGGGAGCTCCTGAGTCAGTCCAGGAGTAGATTGCTCTCTTTGCTGCTTAGGTAATGTCATTCCATCTCCCATTTGAGTCTAAAATGGTGGGGGATCCTCCTACTGAACTTCATCCTCTGTCACCTGCTGCCAGTGCAACAGAGGTGCATGCACAATTGCATTTCTTCCCAATGAGCCAGGTGCACTTGAGGCAGATGCCTCGGTTCTGTGATGAGAAGGAGATTTGCAGCTAGTGAATGGTCAGTGTGACAGGTGCATGGACCCGTGCACTATCTGGGTTTCTACAATTCATACAGCCACAGCTGTAGCCAGTGTAAAACACCCAAAAGATGCATTCCTCCACCAGACAATACCCCTTCCTCTGCCGTGTGACAGATTTAGACATGCTTACGTTATTGATGTCCACCCTAAAATAAGCCAACTGCCTGATTTGCCCTTCTCCTCTGCCTACAAAAGAGATATGCCTAACACTGCTTCATGTTCTCTTGGCCTAAGACATGTACATGGAGATTCTCACTACTTTGGCCTTCTCGTATTCCTAAAAAATATCCATGTGCGTCACAAACCGTGCCCCTCACCCACAAACCATGTGTCAACCCAACAATCCACAACACTGTACACTAATTCCGTAACTCTGCCCAGGCCCCAATATCAATTTAATTCTACTCTATTAGTATCACCTTCTAGACCAAGGGATGGGTCATTATCGCTGAGGGTCAACAGTTGGGGAAGAGACATTATCCGTAGCAATAATGGCCCCTCCTATGGGTATTAGCACATAGCTGTAGTAGCAATCTATGTTTTGGAGTTGTGGTGGTGAAGTGAAAAACATGACTTAAATAGTGAGTAAAGTAAATAGGAAAATTGAGTTAGTAAATTAAAAGTAATTGCCATGCGTTTTAATTGCAAACTTTGTTAAACTGGAGTGGGTTCAACATGAGAGGCATTAGATGTCATGTAAAACTAAACAGTTTCTCTACAACAATAATGCATTTCTTATATAGCGCTACACGCCTATAGGTCTCAGATCGCTGACATAACAGAAGACATTACTATCCCACAGAGCGAAACTCAATTTATTGACCTACGAAGGATGAAAGGTTGAGTTGACCCTGCCGGGATTCGAAACTGCCACTGCAGACTTCGCACAGAGATCACTCTGCTATCAGACCACATGCAAGAAGGTGAAAGCATTTTGTTAGGTTTCAGCTTTCTCTTGACTATGCTAAATCGTGTGTTGAGACGAAAACAAGTTTCTCCCATATAGGAAGTGTCTTGATGAAAGAAAACTTGCATGGAAATCACATAGTTATTTACATGTCTGTTTATGAAGTCAGACTATCAAGAATGCAGTCAATACCAGTAGTTATTGACTACTCTTTGAACAATCTGATTGCCTGAGAGGAAGTCAATAATGATCTCCATTTACTAATAATCGTAAACAGCCCCCTACCTGCGTACATTCCATTCCCTAACTAGCCAAAGCTCCACGGTAGCCATCCTGCCTCTTCAAATTCCAATAACTGAGTGTTCTGATTGTCTATCTGCCTGAATTTATATAGACGTAAGGTTTGAACTCAGTCAAAACTAATTTCTCGAATCTTGAAAAAAGTTTGTAAATGTTGATGTGGTTGAACAGGTAGGAATCTGAGTAGTTTGAGTCTTGCTGACACTGCTTAGCCTAAGCCTCCTCAGGACCATCATGGAATTCAACATTCTAGTTGACTGGACGGTGAGGAAGAATTTTGAAAACATTAAGGGGGTTTACCCTCGCTGCAGAGCCAGTGGACTTGATGAATTGCAGGATCTTCTGTTCACCGTCAAAGAGGACCACTGGCTTCAGACCCTGGATGCAGGGGTGTGTAGATCAGGGAAAAGGATGTAGTCATGGGTGGGGCAAAAGTTGACACCTATTCCCTCACCACTGTGAAGGGTTGCGGACAAAGTATGTGCAAAGGGTTTGTAGGGCAATAGGATAAGTGAGGAGGAGGGGTGATTGAAAGTATTTCAGGTAGGTTACTTTATTGATGTAGAAATTGATACAAAAATACTACATTTTCAGACGTTCTCATTTAAAAAACAGATAGTAAATATTACGTTAGTCAACATTTCTGGAATTGAGTATGTTTTGCGAAGGCATCATGAAGCAAGACACAGACAACAGATTGAAAGTTAAAACAAAAGCTTTTTATTAACTTAAACGTCAGGAAGGCCTAACTCTCCCTATACTAAGGCAGGACAACGTGCCGGTCTTGGAAGCAAGACTACGCAGAGCAACAGAGGTTTGACTCCCGGATCCACACTTAGAAACCACACTCAGGCATTAAGGGTGTTATAAACAAACAATGAAATACATAAAATACAAAAGGTGGGATTTCCCTGCCTAAATAAACTAAGAATAGTCTGAGTCAGTAAGTTCAACTTAGAAGTCTGTCTGTGTCCAAAACCTATACTTGCCGTCACAATGAAAGCTAAACAATGTGTAGGGATGTCAGCAGCCAACGTAACAGTGTTCAAACTAAAGTTCAGAGCTCAGCTACAGGCTTTCTTAGCTCTCTTCCCCAAGTTCAACACAGTTCCAAAAAATGGTCTTGGGGGGTTCCCTTCCAAAAGTTCATCACAGTTCCACAAAACTAAATTCACAGTTAAATCCACTGGTTTGGCTTTCCTTTTATTTCCATCGCTTGCACAACTTTTAGGCCGACCAGCCTCAGCCTCTTGACTCCTTTTTGTTCACTCCACGAAAGGGTTCCTTGGTCTAGGCACAGTTGTCGGACCAGATGGTCCACCAAACCCAGGTCGCGCAACTGATAACTCTTGGCATTTTACAACAGTTCATACTTTCCCATAGACCTTCCTTAACAATACAGATTTCCTTTCTGTATCTGTGTTATAAGTCCATTCCTTCTTCTGATGCACTTTATTGGCCTTTTGCCTTTATCGACATGTGACTTTCATACTGTTTCCTTCATGGTATTTCAAGGCTACCACCTTGCTTCCACACTATCCAATAGTGTTTTGCTTGGTGCACTTTTCCACTTGGTTTCCAAATGCTATTTACCTTTATCTCGTTCACAAATGCCCTTCACATTTTGTTTAATTCATACGATATTCTGATATATTTTCTATAATTCAGCATTCAAACTCATTCATGCTTGGCACCTTGTTCGGTATTCAATAATCCATCTTTGCTCTTATGATCCATTCATTATTGCTCAAAAACGTATGATGTGCTTGGCAAATTGTTCAGTATTCAATAGTTTACTTTTCTGGTCTACAGACCCCTTTGTATTGCATTCCAGTTTGTTTGGCCTCTGCCGTCACCCACACCATACCCCTGGAGCGGCCTGGCCTGAGTGAACCTTCTCCGTCACTCACCGGTGTGTGGCCGCTCCTCCGGTGCACTGGTCTCGTATGCAGCTTCTCCTTCACTCCTCTTTCTCTCCTGATGGGCTCTGGCAAGCAGCGCTCACTCTCTCTTTTGTCTTTCCTGCAGCGGTTGAACACTATCAACGGTGAACAAACAGCAGTAGGCTACGTCCAGCTTCCGACCCTCTCGTGGCCCAAAGTAGCCTCAGCGTCTTTCTGGCTTTCCTTCTCTCGGCGTCCTTTTCACCAGCCCATATGTTGCCTGCTCTTCCTTGGATGGCCGTGCTCTCCGGCCCAGCTACTCTCTGCCTCTGCTGTGTCTGCCTCCCTTTATACACCTGAAACCAATTAACAGGTTGCAGGTGTGAATACTCAGTGTCACTTGCCTGACCATAATCATTGGGACATGCCTGACACTCACAATACTTATCAGGCCTCTTTCTCGTTTCAGTACTAGAGTAGTGAAGTGTGCTATAAGTGTTCACTACTCTCAGTCACCTCTTCATCATCCCAGTACTTTGATGGTATGAATGTGGAACAGTGGGTGTATGGAATAGAGGGGAAGAGTGAGAACACCCTCTAACTGTCGGGGAAGGGTAGAGGGTATTCTGATAGGTTCTAGATTTTATTTGAGGGCTTAAACATGGCTTTAGTCTATCCACAGAAGGAAGGTTCCTTCTTTTGGTTTTCTTCCTTGTCCTTCTATTGGAATGATGTGTCTGGTGTTGCTTTTCCCAGGAAAACCGGGCGGGAGGATAACAATACCCTATAAAGGCTTCTGGGGTGGATAGTTCATTATGAAACCTCTACCCCATGGTCTCGGGAGGATAGCTCAGCAGCAACGTGCTCGCCTTGGAAGCAAGATGATACAGAGCACCACAGGTTTGAGCCCTGGGTCCGCGCTTAGAAACCTCTTGGAATAAGGGAAATAGGGAATACTGTGTCTTGACTGCAGACATTCTCCTCCACCTATCCAAGGATGATCCACCACTGCATCTCCACCCTCCCAGGGTCAGGATCCAAAATTCTCTGGCCTGGTAGATGTGAGGATGCCCTCAGGTTCCTCGCATTTTTCATAAAACTATTTGCCCTCTTTTACTGCAGATGTGGCACTGGTGTGTTCCTGAATAAGCGCAGGCTTTGGCTTACAACAGTGCATAGGTTTCGATTTGCAATTTATGTTAAAGTGAACATGGAAGTCCTCTTAAAGTTGGGCAAATAGGCCAAGATGTTGAGCATAAAATACTGTTGATTTTTTCACAAAGCCGGGTGGTGCAGTGAAATATGTTGTGCTTCAAAGTGTATTGTACAACATGAGTTTGTTTAAGATAATTGCTGTTGAATTGAATGTTGTGACACATTTGCTGCTGAGTTTTCTATTTAATCCATGATAGCAAGATTTGTGACATTGATGCTGGTGCCTTCACTTTACCTGGAAGAGTTGATTGGAATGGACAAATGTGAAGAAAAGAGCACTGGCGGACTCATCGAAGTGCAGAAAACCTGTTTCCCAATGATCCAAGCAACAATCTTGTTATGTTATGTTATGAATCCTTGTAGAGCACACCTTCACCCTAAAGTATCATGGCGCTCGGGTACTAAAGTCGTACCAACCCATCGTTCTAAAAGAGGAGAGTTTTTATAGGCGGCAGCATTGCAGATGGCTCTCCATGCTCTGCAGAGCCGGTGGCAGATCATTTCAAAGAGTTCCTGCTACCACAGAGGAGGTCCAGACCCCAAACCGTGTTCGCCAAAATGTAGGAATGACCACAAGATTGGCCATCCTAGATCGCAGCAGACAGCCAGGAATGTAAGGCCGAAATGTTGCTTGCAAGTATTCTGCTCCTTGAAGAGAGAACGCCTGCTGAACCAGGCAGCAGGCTTTGAAATTAATCATTTTGGCTACTGGCAGCCAATAAAGGGAACAAAGGACTGGGTTGATATGAGCTCCATAGGGGGAGCCCGTGGCCACCTTAGGGGCCATATTTTGCAGCCGTTGCAGCCTCTGGATCAGACCCTTTGGCTGGGCTGCATAGAGAGCATTGCAGTAGTCAATGCAGCTAGTAATCAGGGATGCTACTACCTGAGGGTGGAGATTGACCGGAAGAAAAGTAGGTATCCACTGGAGTACCCTCAGGGAGTAGCTCATCTTACAGACGGGACTCACCAGGGTGGCCATCAATACGGAAGAGGATAGATAGACCCCCAAGTTCTTAACCGAGGATACCAGCGTTGGAAGGTCCCCAAGAACAGATGGCCAGCAAGAAAAGCCCTAGGGTGTGACCTGAGAAGAACCCACCACCAGTACCTCTGTCTTCAGTCTTTCTCTTGCAATATTTTGCTCCCTTTTCATCCCCACAACTACAGTATCGAAGATGGAAGGCTACAAGTCAACGGAAATAGGCGGGGGGAAATATGAATAGGCAAAAATTACCTCAGAGATCAAGAAGTCACAGCAAGGCAATGCCACCCTCTTTTACTAGGCAATGATGCAACTGGCCCTTAGAGACACCTTCACTTGGTAGGCAGAGGTGCCTGTGTCCTTTCCTGCCACTCAGTAGTAATCGGCGTGGATATTAACTGCTGAGATGGAAGCACTGAACTTCATTAAACATGGTAATGTGGACATACTACTGCCACTTTTTTACCCTCAAGCCACTCCTTAATCATGCAGCTATTCACGCATATTTAAGAAAGAAATATGCGGGGCTTTGAAGCATGGTTGTGAAAGTCCTGGCTTTTACCTCACACCATTCTGAATTCCTGCAATGCCTGCAAAGTGTTATTTTACCTTTATTAATCTACAACTACAAGTCCCAGAATGCAACCTGATGTTATCTCCATTTGCATATATACCTGAACAAGTTGCACCTGATAGGGGATGACTTGAGATCTTTGTAAACCCTCCTACTACTTTTAAACTATAATGAACACGGCAAAGTCGCTAAATTGTGCTGCCAACAACATCGGGAATGATGGATGAATTTGTTTAAGTGCAAATATTGCCAACAAATAAGTAGCCCGTGAAAACATTGTGGTGAAAATACCTCAGCAGTGAAAACATTGCTAAGAAAAAAGAAGTAAAAGAAAATGCTGCTGAAAAGTACCAAAAAGACAGTACTGCTATGATAAGTGTTAGGGTGAGTAAGGTTTAAGTAGGCTTGTGATTTTCGGATTTAGGGTTAAGATTGGGGTGGGGGTAAGACTAGGGGTTATGTTTACAGTAAAGATTTTGGTTAGAATTAGGGTAAGGTTTCGAGTCAGGGTGATTTTGGGAAGGCTGGTGATGTTGGGGTTTGGTTAGGTGTTAGGGTAGATTAAGTGTCAGAGTAAGTGTTAAGGTAAGGGTTAGGGAAGGCTAGGGAAGATAGAGTAAAGGTTTGGGTAAGTGTTAAATAAAGGGGTAGGGAGGGTTGGGAGGGCTGGCCATATTGGCATAGGAAAGGTGTTAGAATAAGCCCGTGTATTAGGGTGGAGAAAGCATTAGGGTAGGTGTTAGTGATGCAGTTAGGTTAAGTTCTAAGGTTAGATTAGATTACGGGTTGGGTTAGGGCAAGGGCTATGGGATTTGTGGAGAGCTGGTGATGGGGTTGGAGTTGGGGGTCACAGTTCATTCTATAATTATTTAGTGTTTGTATTGAGTCACATGCAAATAAGATGCTTTAGCACCCTGAAGGGTTACTTGTAGGGAAAGCCAGTTGTTTCAGGATAGAGTAAGGGTTGTAGTTAGAGTGAGGGTAATGGTTAGGAATGGAGATTGGGCGCCTGTGGAAAGCTGGTGATTGTTTACCTTTATTAGGGGCCTGGGGATCTGCTATGGTTACAGACTTTTACTTTGTGTATTTAAAAATTACTTTTTTAGCAGACTTCTCACCAGCAGAATGTTCACGTTGTGCCTTGCTTGAATGATTACATTTTGAAAAGAACTTTGTGCCGGCTACTTTTTCACATCAATTCTTTTTCCTGGCGACATTTTCACGTAGGACCGAACCCATGTGTCCCTCACTTTTCAGAATCAGTGACTTTGGGTAAAAACGATCACGAATGTTCTTCATTTTGATAATGATCTGTGCTGTGGCTTCCTTTCACTAATCATTTCACTCTGCTACATCTGACGAAGGCGTCTGTGGGACTTGGAAAGCTAATGCTTTTTTTCCGTCATTGCTTAATATTTTCCGTCTTCCAATAATAAGAGGTATTAAAACATGCATTTTGTGTGAAATTGATTGTGTGAAATGATTTTGTGATTCCAAGGCAATGTGGGATCAAGTGTGAAATTGTCAGCCAAACCTGCTCAACTCTCAAAAATGGCCAAAAATCATAGTTTTGCCCCGTCCGAGGCTCATCAAAAGATTGCCCTCCCAGTCGAAGTGGGTAATAGCAAACGATTGCAATGCCATGTTGAGGGGACAGACTCTGCAATGTCTAGAAGCCCTCCTTAAAACATTGGGCCTCATTATGACCCTGGCGGTAGGGGGTTAGCAGAGCCGATAGAGCGGCCGGCCCGTTAACCCCCCACCACCTCATTACGAGGTCTGCTCACGGGACCTTAGCGGGTCCCGCGAGCAGACCAGGATACTAACAACGGGCCCGTCATTAACGGGCTCGTTGTTAGCATCATCCCCATTCCCATTGAGCCCTATGGGGGCTGAAATGGGAATGGGGATGTACCGGGTCCGGCTTCCCTGAATGGGGAAATACTGGGCCCTCCAAGGTCGGAATGGCCCGGTATTTCCCCATTCAGGGAACCCGGACCCGGTACCTGGAATGGGGGTAGCCATGCCGCAAAAAGCAGCATGGTTACCTCCAGGGTCGTAATGAGGCCCATTGTCTATTTCACATGAAGGGCTGTCAAGTAATGCATAGGGTATATTTTCCAATGCGGAAGGCAAAGTACTGTATCAAATGGACCAATGTGAACTGAGAGAAACTATTCCGTCTGGATGTCCACCCACCAGACTGCACGTATCCAACTGACGTCTCCAGCACCACACCTAAACGCTAGGACGCAGCTACCATCAGGCAATTACATCAGCTGCACACTTATCTGGTGCACACAGGCACGCTATGACACTATCTCTCTCTACTGACCAGAACTACGGTTCCCGAGGGCGTTCAACCTACCAGCCCTTTGAGGTCATACCAATGATATATAGAGCGCTATATAAATGCCAAATAACATAACAAATAGCACTTACACTGCTGACTCTGAGAAGCAGCCAACACAGAAGACATCAGGGTGCTATTTAAATGAAAATCTGTACCTTATATGAGTATCGCAAGCTGGACTAATGAGCACATTCACATCATAGAAGCGCCGCCGATCGGTCGACACCAGTCATGTAAACCCCAAAAGGCCGTATGACCGGTCGACACCAGTCATTTAAACCCCAGAAGGCCGTATGACGAACAAGCAGTGAGTAATGGTGATGTATTGTTGGCCGCTATCCTTCTCTTCAAAGGGCGGTGGGATCTTCACGCCAAAACATAAAAGGTCCTTTCAGAGAAGTCAGGGCAGATAATGGGTCCCTGGGAGCATGGCACTTGGGTCTTAGAACGAGCGCGTGTTATTAGAAGATGCTTTCCCTGGGAAGCGATAAGCCCGTATCTCAGGAGAGCCTATTAAGTGACCTTTTTGGTTCGGTGTTTCATAAACCTGGAGCTGCAAAGAGATGCAGAGATTAGCCCCTCCCCCACTCCCACGGATCAGGGAACGCACTGGTCCCATGGTTTCAGCACAGGGTCTAGAGCCTTTCATCTCCAGATCCCAGGACACACGTCACAGGTGACGAGCATTCATGATCCCCTGACACTGGGTTTTGGTGGACCTGTGTGCATTTAATGTGTGCTTGCAGCTCATCCAAAAAATGGAAGGGGCCACCTTGGCTAAAACCCACTGTGTGGAATGTTACTCACTTGAAACAGACAGGTGATAGATTGCCTGAGCCCCCCTGCCTATAAGAAGCAGCGTGCGAACCAAACATACACACACACACACACTGCACCCCCCAAGCCCTCCCCCATTAGATTGCAGTTATGACCCACTTCTCTGCAGACATATCTAATCCTGCATAGATTTAAGCCATTTTCGAGTAGTCAAGAAGCACGGCCACACGTTATTGCTGCAAATCGATTATCAACCCTAAATAAGACCAAAGAAAAAAGAGGTGGCGTGATATAGAAGAGAGAATTAGCGTGGCTGGTTGTATTGGAAACAGAAATCTATTGGTCTCCCCTGATTGATATTGCATTTAAAAATGTTTAGGAAGAGCCATCACAAATGACTGGTACTTGAATAGCAAATATTGAGAGGCTACATTTAAGCTTTGCCTTGTCCGTCTTTTGTGTCATTGCAACCTTAAGGCTGTTCCTAAATAAAGTCGATAGTGAGTATGTGTGCTTTTGTGCTTTAACAGACTAGAAACTAGAGAATTATTTGGCGCAAGAGCGCATTTTGTTCAAAAACCTGGAATCTGCCTACTTTACAAGAAGGGAAGACGGTTGAAACTCTGAAACACCTTATCATGAAAACATTGGGAAAAAGCAATATAATTTCTTTGTGACATTTCCTAATAAGGTGACTTTTATGAACACCGAAGAATTTTGGTAACGCATAGCAAACACTCGGAAGATATCTTAGATTTGTGGAAATGCATTTTACAAAATCTTAATGCTATTTTATTACACATTTATTTGAATGTAATGATGAGTGTAAGAATTACATTTAAATACGCTATATCTTTTAGGTTTTTGGATCAATTGTACTTTAATTGTGAAAATGTGTTCCATATTTTTAGATGAATTATAATTATTTTTTTTTAATGAGATCAACTGTGATTATGTGTAAGGGTGAATTCAAACCAAATCCCATTGTGTTAAATAAAAAATAAAAAATAAAAAATAAAGTGGGAATAAAGCACTGGCAGGCATACAGCTTCTTTCTCCAGACCAGGTGTGTTTGGAAAAAACATGTGGAAAAAAACGAACAGTATTGACTTTCGAAATCCACCGATTTTACCATCTGCGTCGGTCTGCAGGGAGCATGTCCCCAGGCTTGCGGTTCTACCACAGGCATCATTAGGCAATTCTGGTGGAATTTCAAACTGGAAAACCATTGGGATTGCATGGTCTTCCCGGGGAGGACCAATACCATTAGTTACCCACCAGAGCCCCAATGGTTGCGTTCACACGTGAACTGGACCTCCCCTGGAAGAGGAGCCACTCGCAAGTCTCAGAGACATGTCTCCCCCGTCTTTCTTCATTGCTCCAGCTCTCACTCTCCGTCACTCTTCAGGTCCTTTACTCTCGGGTTACCGCTGTATAAAGGGGGCATGTTCATGCCGAGGGTTGAAGTCAGGTAGAGCTACTGCGTTTGGCACCTGGGATACCTTTGCCTTGGCCCAAAGAGCAATCCTCTCTGTCTCCTTCTTCCAACTAAGTGAGGGAGGACACGGCAAGTGAACCTCAACGGGATCCCACATCAGATATTATAAGGGTGCACCTTCCTACTTGTAATGCTACGGCAGCAGGGAACTCCCTTTCTTGAAGTCGCTCAGCCTTCTCAATGGGTACCGTGGCTCCCAGATTCTCTTAGGTACTGGCCCTTTCACTGGTACTGGTACTGAACTGAGTCCTTATTCTGCTCTTTGTCGATTCAGCTGTTCAGTATACGTCTCATACTCTGGTTTCCAGCATGCAGGCAAACGGGGCGGGTCGATTAAGGTGGGGGTACTTTGCTCTGTGAAACCCCTTGTGAAGGAGTTCTGCACGGCGTTCCTGCATGCCTGTGGACAGTCTGAGATGCACACCTGGAAGATGCTAATGCTGGGAGAATGACGATAGTAGTAGTCGATTAGAAGCACAGATAAGTGACTCCATGCATACAACTCCATGCACGCTGGATGCAGTGTGCATGCATAAAAGAGACCCCCAAAGATATTGCAGCATTCATTTCCAAATTTTGCAGCAGGAGAAAGGAAATGTTCCTGACAAATAAGTCAATATCAAAACATGTATACTTCATTAAAATAGTTATATTCCCCTACTAATCTTACAGAATTCTATTTCTATTGTTTTTATTGGGCCTCTGGATTAAAAAACATCTTTCACAAAGGGCGTTCCTTCAAGTAACTGAGTGTGGGGCTTGAGGCCACTGCTGCTCGCAGCACAAGACATCAGCGATAGGTATGAGTTTTTCAATCAGACCAATTTACAGTGAGTGGCAGATGGCTGAAATACTATATTTTGCATGTCTTTAGCTAAATTGTACGCATTTTGCAGTACATTAAAAAATGAAAATGTTGACACCTTTTTGTTGTGAGCGCAAAATCGATATAAGAAGGACGATATAAGAAGGACACTCCGATAAATGGTCACTCTGATCCTATTCCTCCTTCTAAAATGTAATGGTTTGACATACCCTCAAGATTGTAGAGCTTTGAGTTTTTCCAAGGTTAGAATTTGTAGGTGGAATCTGGAACATCAATGGCACCAGACACATACAAGAAGCATTGCTGAATAAACACAATGGGATAGATGCATGTACTTAAAGGAACACATCTCTGCTATCCCTTGCATTATTTAAGTTAATTACTTTCACAACCTAAAACCAGAGCTGAAGCATACTTGGCGGGTCTGTCACTCAAGCTCAAAGTCTCCAACAAGACAATCGAGCAATGCGTTATGGCAAGTTTCCCAAAAACACAGACTTCGACAGTGCACCCCCGCTCGAGGGTGTAGTTCATATAAGGCCTGCACTTTAAGAAGCCCAAACCAGATCACAAGGTGCTACTCAACTTTTGACAGATCTCAAACCTATTCCAAACCCTAGAAGGATAAGGAATTACTCCAAGGACCCAAATCATTTATTGGCCTGAACAAAAAGAAGGGATTGAGTTTCCCCAGACGGGATTCAAATATTTGAGCATACAGATGTATGGGTACTTAAATGGTTAACCATCCTACCAGACTTGTTAACATCACAGAGGATCTCATTGTCATTAATTATGCTGGATATCTCTGCAGCACGGAACACTCTCGATCAGGCGTCTCAAACTCTGTTCTGTAGGGCCCCAAACATACCAGTCTCTTTGGATAACCACTAATTGTGTAATCATCTCCCATATAGTTCGACTGTATTCAAATGCATTTGTGTGAATATCCTGAAATTGTGTAGTGGATTTCACTCCTGGGAACTGGATCTAGAGATCCCCAGTGTAGACCCTAACATACTGATTGTGAAGATCAGAGAATCAATACCATCATTCATTCCCAGGCTTTGCCAACACATAGGAAATGACACAGTCATTCATTTCAGGTTAGGATTATAATATAGATTTATAGTCAGAGGGAGGAGTCATTATTGTGGGACAATGACCTGTCTCACCACGGCCATAAGTTGGGGAACTATATATATTCCAAGCAATAATGACACCTCCCGAGGTCTATAAGGCCATGAGCACATGGTGGAAGAAGCAATACATGTTTTGGTGGTGAGGTAATAAAGTTATTTGAATAGTGAGTAAAGTAATTAGACAAACTGAGTTAGTAAATTAAATGTGGTTTTACTTTGTAGTGTTTAAATAACAAGGTTTTCTTCATAGGTTAACGATTTGAATTGCAAACTTGGTCTAACATGAGCATGCATTGGGAATCATGTAAAGCAAACAATGTACCTATAAGAAAGGGAAAGCATACTCCCTTGTTTTAGCTTTCTCTCTGGTGTTAAATAGGATGATGCAATGAAAATAAATGTCCTCCAATAGAAGAAGTACGTTGTTGAAAGACGCTTTGCCTGGAAATGACATTGTGGTTTCCCTGTCTGCTTTTGAAGTAAGAATGTTAAGAATGCAGTCAGGTCCAGTAGTTATCGATTGTGATCTGACCATTCTGATTGGTTGACTGGAGGTCAATAGCAATCTCCCTGTGCTTATATGGAATAGCTTAGGCATTTTCCCTTTTATCTTTTGTTAATTAACATGCGATTCTCTATGTAAGTGAGGCCCATTTCAGCTTGGAAATGTAATCAAGGCACCCTACCTGAACCCTTTGCACCACTTGGGCATAAGAGGGAGCTGCTTCTATGTTAATTATTCCAGGGGAAAGATTTTGCACATGGGTTCCATACCGATGAAAGACCTTCCTACAATTAACCATTTAGTGCACCTGACCTGAGCCATGAGCCTGCTTGGACACCTGCATCCCCACAAATGCAAGTGACAGGCAGTAACAGATACAACATTTAGGAGTGTAGAGTTAGTGCTCCCCTGAAAAAGCATGGGCATATAAAAGTAGACATTCAATCACTCCTTTGAATGTTGATGCATCTGCAGTTAATATTATTATAGCAATAATAATAATGACAATAATAATAATAATTATTATTATATGACGCTTTATGCCAGACTTTCCCAGCTTCTAGGCACTCAACCGGGGCTCAAATCCATGTGTCGAGCAGTATGACTAACCAAAACCCAGACGCATTGAGGGGGAATAATTTGAGGCTCTGGCAATATTATGAACCTTATTTAATGAACCTGTGCCAGGGACGACCCATTTGCGTCACACATTTAACAGGAATGCGTCCTGTAGGACCCTGCATATTGGAGGCTGGGTCCATGACGTGGCTCCGTAGGACGTGCTTGTCCTGGGTTAACTCCATTGTGCCCGGTACACAGCATCTCTCCTGGGTGAACAACAGTACACATGTCCCTTTAGCTACCAGCGGTCTCATATGTCTTCAATGAGCCATGTAGGCCTCCAGATGAACCGACTGTTTTGGAGTATGATTCCATTCTCACCTTCCTCTCTGGATTCTTGCCCACATACAGGTTCCTCTCCATGCTGCCCACTGTCACCATCAGCATATCTCTTCATGTCCTGTTTCTTCACCTGATCCATGACAGGCACTTATTGATCAAGGGCAGGCATTGGCCAGGAAGATGAGGAAGCCTTATCCTCAGTTTTCTTCTGAACATCAACTCTGCTGGACACTTTCCTGTGGTCCCATGCAGTGAATTCCTATAGCCTTGCAGCATGTTGCACTGAGCCTGGCATGGAGCGTAACTCATTTTGTATTATTACCTTCTTGACACTGGCCATTAATCGCCCAACCATGATGTAGGCCTGGGGCCGCAGAGGAGCGACTTTCCTGTGATGAACCCCATGTACTGCATGAATTGGGCACATTCCAGTCCGCTAAACAGGGCTCCATTGTCGGATGTCTGGAATCCCCCATGCTGAGAAGGTGTTGTCCAGTTCTAGAATTATTCTGCTGACTGTAGTAGAGGGCACCATCTGGACAATGGGGAACAGGAAGTATTCGTCCATAACCTCTAACCAATATATGCCATATCTGAAGAGCCTTTTTCCATTGAATAGATTTACCATCAAATTTTTTGCAATACATTTTTTTTCATCTAATGTGGTTTAATACCACTTTCCATCGAAACCCTGTATAACGAATTTGATTTTTTTTGTTGGGGATACCCTAGACCCTTGTTTTTCGTCATTTAAAACACCAATTCCCAGATAATTGTTTTTTTTTTAATTGTGGGGGCCAAGTCCCTGTTGTCCAAACCATTTAACCCTTTAACCCGTTATCCCACCCAATACACATAAATACATCTTCGATGGAAAAATATTCATTGAAAGATTTTTTTTTGATGGAAACATTTTTCGATGAAGATTTTTCAATGGGGAATCTTTCGATGGAAAATCTTTCAATGAAAAGACTGTAACCCATGCTATAATTGCTCTCAACCTGCTTCGCAGCACTGATCAGCATACCATCCAGATGTCTGGTGCCAGATCGTCAAGCAAGCGGGGCCCCGATATGAGTGCCCTGTTAGAGAAGACGAGTTATTGTGTTTTGTTTAGTTGTGTTATTGATAACCTAATTTCATGAACACATGGATACATGTTGATATATGACTAAAATAGATAATGTACATTATAAATGCTAATAAACACTGTTTAAACAGTTTAAAATAAAATTGCTCTCAGGGAATCTCTCCAAGGACAGTGTTGAGCTGGTATCATTCCCAGCATCCACCATCAATTCTATGCAAAGTGACAGATCAAAGTAGCCAATATGTTCGGCCGATGCTCTGTTTCACTTAATTTGATGAAATGTTGCTTTGCACACCTGAGACCATTGAAATGCAATAAAGAGGTTTGGAAGCCATCTACCGAGAACAAACATGGCCAAATGACCTGTTTTATGGGAAGGTGCCCACTCAGGAAATGCAACACCTTGCTTGGTGAGTTCTCTCAGTGGCATGCTCGCGGTAGCAAAGTCCTTAAGGTATCTGCTGCATTAGCTGGCTATCTTGTAGAATGACTGGGCGTCGCTGACTTCGTCAGGGGATGACATTTCTGCGAATGGCCTTAACATTTTCAGGATCAGGACTTTTTCAGAGAAGATATGCACGAAGAAATGTAATTGTGACTTGTGAAAAGCAAATGTATCAAGGTTGAGAGTTAGTGCTGCATCCATAAGCTCAGTACACACTTGCAAAAGTGCTTCATCGTGTTGTTCAATCATGGACCCAGAGATCAAAACCCTCATCACTGCAATAAAAAAAAATCTGCAAATGACACATCTCTCTGCAAATGCTCTCTTTGAAAATCTCAGCAGCTGGGGATATGCCAATACGTAAACATTTATACTGAAATAGACGTGTAGCAAACATGGTGATGTATCTACAATCAGTTTCCAATTCACTCTGATGATATCCCTTGTTTATTTAAAGTTTTCAAGAATAATCATGCTCCCTTCAATGGGCTAATCATGTCATCCAGTTGCATGTCTGGATGTCGCTCGATTCCAATTGCTTGGTTGTCCTGCCTCATATCAACACATATTCGTAAGTCATTGATCATGCCCTTATTTGGTACTGCTACGATGTGTAACACCCATGGAATGGGACCAGATACCAGCTCAATGATGTCGCTGGCCAACAGGCAGTCTACCTCTTTCTCAACTTGTGGCTGGGGATGATTTGTTATTCTCTGCAGGTTTTGTGCCACCAGAGTGACTGACTCATCAATGTGAAGTCTCACTAGATCACCTATAAGACGTCCCACACCTTGGAAGAGAGAGGGAAATTGCTGCACAATTGGATGGGTGTGCTGCATGGCGTACATCATGGCAATGTTCATCGCAATGGTAGTTGCATATGCTAGCAGGTTGCTTCCTGGTACTTCACCTTCAAGCACGTGAATTTCAGTGGACACTCATTTTCCTTTGTATTGATGTGTTGTGTAGAATTTCCCATGATCCATCACAGGACCCTGAGTCGATGACGAATTTGGCCTCAGGGTCATCCACCAACAAGTTGACATATATCTAATAACAATACTATAACGGTGAGCGTTACACTATGTCTGTTTGACAGAATAAAACATTTGAAAAAGTAAAAAAAGTATTTCTTTAGAAATTTAGGGTGCAAACCCACTGGAAAAAGTGTCTCTGTGGTAGAACACTATACGAATCGCAAAAGAAAGACCTTGGCTGTGAAGCCAGCGGTGCGGGCTGCACTCCTATGTACCACTTGAGTGTGGTTTCATACGGTAATTTAAAGTTCAACAAAAGTATACTTTGAAAACAAATATAGGTTTATTAAGTCTTAATTTGCTTATTGTTTTCATGACCTGTAATTCCTCTGGGGGAATTAGAATTATGAAGCTGAAATGTCACATTAAGGCCTATGCATTTCGGGTGTAAAACCCTTCTTCAGGGCCTGTGAACATATATATATTTTTTAATATCTGCCTTCTGGTTAAATCTCTTAGGTGATTGTAACAATAAACAAGTCAACCACAATGTCCAAAATTGGAGCATCGCAAAATCATACATCAAGTGACAGCATAATCATTATCAGAATGAGCAAAAGCATGACTGGAGATTCAGGTTGCACTAGTGAGATTCACATACATTACCCATGTTGTGTTAAAAAATGGTGTCTAGTCAAATGGTCGACAGACAAATGGTCGACACAATTTCGTCGACAGGACAAATGATCGAATTTTTTTTTTACTTATATATATTTTTTTAGGTTTTCGTTTAGGGAAAAAAGGGGTTTTTAGCAAAAAAAGTGGGTTGGGGGGACCCCCAAAAAAAAAAAAAAAAGCGAAAAAAAAACAAAAATTCGATCATTTGACCTGTCGACATTTTGGTGTCGACCATTTGTCCTGTTGACCATTTAGATTCGACCATTTGACCTACAACCTTATAAAATGAGTCATTAGTTGTCATCATCCAAGGTGTTCATCATTAATGAAGGGTTATAACGTTGCCAGAAAGTTTTCCGAAAAGATAAATAATAATAAAGGAAAAAATGAAGGAAAAAATAAGCAAATTGCCACAATTGGTACTCCTTATATATTTAACTGTGCTTGGAAAACCGGCCAAGGGACTGACCTGCTACTCTCATGCACGAAAATCCATGAAGCAATGTCACGGAGAGAAAGTAATCCAAAACGGTGCTTGATTGTAGATCTGAAACAATAAAACTAAATTGTATGTAGCTCTTAACGTAAGTGTTTAAAGATTCTGTGTGATACCTAATAACAGTCATCATGTAGGCATAATCATTTCTCTCCCCACATCTAGGAGGCCGGGGTGATGTGTCTGCCCTGTCACCTGTCGAACATGACTCACCAGGTCTCTCCTTGTATTCATGTCCCTCCTTATTAGTGTAGGTCCACAGGCATGAGTATCATTTCTGACCATCATGGTGTAGCCTGACCCTGATCTTGCGGGCATTGAGTTGCAGACAGTGGCTAGTTGATTTTCCCTGTCACAGTTGCTGCATTTTTGACCCAGTGCCATGCACTTCACTCCTTCCCCATGACGGAAAGGCAGATCACAACAGTATCATCTTCCTCTTGATGAGTACCTTCTCAGGGGAGTGTTGCTTCAGTATTTGTTCTTCATCCCATGTAAAACTTGGTATAATTGCTCCTTTGGGGATTCCATGCCAGATTCTGAGTCACTTAGGCCTCTGCTCTGGCTATCAGTAGTATTGTTTCAAGAGAACGAGGTTCTCGCAGTAATTTGGTTCTGAACAAAGATGACAAACATCCTCCTATGATTCAGAGACAAATGGCCTCTTTGTTTGGGAATTTGTGATAGTCACAGTGAGCCACTAGCTTGCAAAGACTGGTTGCGGGCTTACCCATCAACTGGCAGGCAATATTGAAGGTGTGTTGCTCATGATTGTAGTTTCATTGAGAGTTGAAATATGTGCTTAGTGCTTTCTTATGCCTGTATAGGAGCCAACCTGGTCCGAAGGGAAGGTAGGGAGGAGGTCTTCCACTTTGTCCCCTCCCTAGATTGATCAAGAGCCTCCTGGCAAATTTGTCTGAGGCATTCTCATTGCAGGCCGTAGAATAGTTCTCAAAACGTCTTAGCCAACTCTCCCAGCATGTACCCAGGGCTTGTTGATCATTCTTGTTGAAGGGCACAGGACAACGAAATGCAACTGCTTTGGATGCATCTCCTGTATTTTCAGTATCTGACATCTCAATGGCCTTGTTGTGCAGCGTATGCACGGCCAGCGTGAGTGCATTTGATGTAGTCGGAGAGTTATGGGAAAGTTGGCGGACTCAGGGTGGATGTGAGCCAGTGTAGGTTTCCTCTGGCTGTGTAACATAGCCAGTTTCAGGTGATCGGTCAAGACTTGCTTGTGTATTGATGCGGCTTCAGTGTTCATTCAGAGAGATCCTACCGTCATAGCCAGTGTCGAGTACTATGACTGGGCCTTAAACAACGTTGCATTGAGGAATATTAATGCGAGGAGCTGGCAATATTTTTAACCTTCTTTAATCAACCTGCGACATGGACTGCCTGTGCACAAAATATATCTGAAGCACATACGGACAGCAGGGCCCTGCTCGGTGGAGACTGCGTGCCTGACGTGGCTCCACAGGACGTGGGCGTCCTGCGTTAACTCTGTCATGCCCGGGACACAACATCCTGTTGTACGGCATGGCTCTGCCTCCAAGGCAATCACATTGTCCCTGAATTGGGTTCAAATTAAGACTCCTATGCCCCATGACCGATGAGTCTGGAGTAAATGCTCTGGGCACCCAAAGTAACTGGCTTCTGTGACATTCAGAAACCACCTTGAAAAAAAACAGAAAATCAAACTTCTGGTGGAAACTGCCTGGAGCTGGTGCCAAGTAGTACAGGGTTCAATGCTCTGGAAACCTCATCATGTATAACTAAGCCACCTTTCTGCCAAAATAGTCTTTAAACCACACTATTCAAGCATGTATTTCAGTGATGGGTGGCACAATGAGATGCAGCAATTTGGTAACACAGGACATGAGTCCAATGTTGTATCCTGACCAGAATTAAACTACTCTGGCTGTGCAACACCATGCTCATCTTCCCTTCCATGGGGAATCCATCCTTAATCCCCCTTCCCTCCAACCTGTCAAGACTCAGGCCTTTGTACCTCCAGAAGTGGTCACTTGAAAACACCACCAGAGATGCAACCTCCCTGGGTATCTTTAAAACAGTCTGTTTAGCCTCAGAAACTCCTGTGATCAACTTCTTTTTGCACAGGATACCTCTTGGACACTCAATGCAGTTGACTGTGTGATCTTTTTTTTTTTAAAATCTCTATTAGATTTTCAGCAATTCATAACAACGTCACATAGATCCAATAAAATATTGCAATAAGCATTCAAGAACCAAAGTTTATGAATATTTCACATCATATATTTCATTAACATAATCACTCTATGGGAAACATAAAATAATAAAGCATTATCAAAGGTACTCACTAACCCACACTAAACATCACAAACGACAACATGAACAAATAAGAAAAAAAAGAAGAAAAATAAAAAAATAAAAAAATAATTAAAAAAGGGGGGTGGGAGAAAACTCAATTGTTCTCCCACTATCTTACCCACCTCTCACACTCTCACTACTGTATAATCTTTAACTGCTCTAAATGCCATGTAACGCCACCCTTGCTCTCTTTACAAACCACTCTTTGTTTCTGTTAGACTCAAGCGCTATGTTCCTAGATGCCATTTGAGAAATCCTCTGGTGTGCATGCAGTTCAAGATGCTCAACAAATAACACAATGGAAAATAAATAAAGACTTAATGCCTCATAGCCGCCATGCATTCAGGAGCCAAAGTGACACTTCCAGTACCTGACACTGTCTACACTCAAGGCCAGGTGTCTGCAACCTTTAACTCTCCAGATGTTTGGACTACAACTACCATCTACCAGAGCACGCCTAGTCCATGGGGTGGGATCACGGGAGCTGTAGTTTAAAAAGTTTAGAGACCCACAGGTCTTAGGCCCTTGCTCTAGGCAATGAACTCCACATACGATTATGTGGTTCTCAACCATATAAACACCTTTCCTATTATTTATTTTATTTTGTTTTTTTATTGAGGGCCACCATTGCTTTGGGAATCACTAGGGGTGTAACCTTTAGAAGGTTACACCATTTAGGATAGCAGGGAATAGTTAACCTTCAGAGTTATTAGCTCTCAGCTGGTGCGCCATATCCCATGAGAGAGCTTGTATTGTGAGTAGTTTTACCAAGGGTATGGGCACATTCTGAGCCCTATGATTGGATGGACACGCCTCCCATCACGCCTACTATTCGGCTCCAAATCCCTGATCTATCTGTGTGGCCCGCTCTTCCTATTTCCCATAAAAAAAATCATCTGCCATGGTCCGCTCCACGTTGTGTCATACACTGCAAAGAAAAACAAAGAGGTGATGGTTGGAAGGTTTAGAATTAATCTTACCCCTCTGGCAACTGCTCTAGGAAACCACCCAGAACATTGTTCTTTGCCTGCCATCCCAAAAGGGGTAGTCCAGCATGAACTGCTTGGTCACATTCCTTCTGCACAAGACCACAAGCATCCCCAGACATGTTTCGGCCTCTGCAAAGTAGAAATTGTACTGGAAAGCATACTGTGGCAGTTCACTCTGCTTTTTCCATGGCGGACATCTTTTTTTATTTTTACACGAGGAACACCCTTTAGGTCTCCTAGCACGCCACTTCTCGTGCCAAAAAACATTGCCTGTAGCACCCCAGATGTTATGCGGCTGGTGAGGGCTTTAACGCAGCCCTGGGGGCATTACCTGGACGTTAATACCCCCCCTCTGGGGATCTATTGCTATTAGTACCCAGGCAGGTTGTACCAGGAGTACTGATACTATTTTTTCTCGAGTTGGGAAATGGCGTGGAAACCGTTTCGCAACTGAAAAAAAAATGAGGAAAAAATGGATGGGGAGTAGAAGAAGAGACAACACGCAATCCTTTTCCCTTTCCACTGCGCTCATGAAAAAATCCCTTCTCCCTTTCCATAGTGCCCATGAAAAAGATATTTAAAAAAGTAAACAATGAAAATTGCTGCCATGGATCGGGAATGATCAGTGATGCATGGAACCATAGCAGGTAAGTCTTTGTGGGGCTGGTAACAACCCGGCAAGGGCCAATCAGATTGACTGTAATAATCTGATTATCCCTCGCCAGGTATTAACTATATGCCCCACATAATGATCCTCCTTAGTTATATGTGAGGAGTGTTATGTTTCTCTCTACAGTTTCTCATCTTCCTATAGCGTGCCACTGATTACAAACTGCTGGTGTTTCGGGATAACTCTCATTAATATTAATTAATATTTATGAGATACATCTGCATACAATGATTCTGAATGCATGCACAATTTTCCTCATGAATATTAATCAAGGATATCCTAAAAAACGGTCAGGATTCCGGCCCTTGAGGCCTAGATTTGGACAACTTTGTACAAATATTTATTTTAGTCAGATGTTGCTTTTTGAAGGCATAAAAGACACATAAAAACAATGGAAAACTAAAAACATGAAAAACTGAATAGGGTTCCGTTTAGACAAGTGTGTGCTACACAATCTTAAAGGGTGCACATTTTTCTGCATAGGCATTGCGAGCATACATATAAACTCAGACACATTTTAATCGAGACATGAAAGCTCAAGAGATTTCCTTAACATGTATAAAGTCACAATAAAACTAAACATATAAGGGCGGAGGCGTGGTCTAGTCACAGGAGAAGGCAACCTGCAGCTGTTCAGATCTTTTTGCCTATGACTCCCTTGATCCCTCACCCATTACTATATAGCCTGGCGCTGATGGGAGTTGTAGTCCAAAAGATTGGGAGGGCAACAGAGTGGCTAAATTGGATGCTGTGGAACAAGGAGCTACGAGCTCTATTTTATAATGCGTCCCATGACCATAACATTGTGTGATCCTGGGCAAAACACTATCTTGCAACTTCTGCCAACGTTTAGAACAAGGTTGAACCTGAATATCAAGCAGAGGTCTTAATAAGTTGTTAAGCCTCCGAGTGGCGAAATAACCATTGGCATAGATGACTGGCAAAGAATAATCTGTGGCTGTCTCGCCCTTACGCAACGGGGACCCCGTCTGCTATGCCCTCAATGGAACCTTTAACATCTGGTAGTCTCTGGATACTTAGGCTACGGGGGACTCTCGCAGGTCGGATTGCCTTCCCTCCCCCCTATGAACACTTCCCGACCTCGTTGGTCGCAGGGCCTGGCTCCACACTCCGAAGCAGGGAATGGATATTCGGCCAGATTAAACAGACAAATAATGACTTGGCCACCCCTGATATCTGACAGGACAAAGTATCTGCAAATGTGTATTTCATTTCACACTTGCTACATCCTTGTAAAAATCAGTTTTCTATTTGATTATATACAAGTAAAAAAATAAAATAAAAAAAAAATAAAAGTTGTTTTATTTTGAAAAATGGCAAAGCTTTAGAATATTTCAGACACACATGCTGTCCCACAGCCTCAACGGATTAATTCGATAAGACATTGATTTATTTTCTATTTTTTTTCCTGTCGAGTAGGCATCTAACCGGCTCCATTGTTATCACCTTCTGTGAACGATGATCCAATTGTGCTCTAAACAGGTTTTTCACCAAATGCAAAAATCATAGTGTAAATAGAAGGCTGTAGGGCGAGCACGCCGCGGGAAACGCCCAACATTGATTGCAAGCTAATCCCTCATGCCCGAACAATACCAGCTATCACTCCTGCAGCGGTTAAGAAATGGACTTTCGTCAGCTCGGTTTGCAAATTGCTTTTGTGGGTATTCATCATGGCGGCATGCAGGGGTCAGGGGGGGTTGCTGGGTAATTACTCCAGCCTACCAAACGTGTAAGTGCAGCATGATATTAACGAGCTAAGGTGCTGGCGAATACTCTTGCCCCGGGAAACCAAGGCACGCGCGAAGGACGTCCGCTCGAAAGCAGCTAAGAGGTCACATATCATGGACGCTCCATGATATGAAAGGGTAAGAAGGTTTAGTTCACAAAATGAAGGGGGGAAAAAATCAGCGATTTGGCGACTGTCCAAGGCTGTGCATGTGGGTGCAGAAGTGACCTCGGTGTAGTGGGAGACCCGATTGATGCTCATGGGCTGAGCAATCATGTTATTTTACAAAATATCTATCGGGTACCAAATGCCACCATTGTGGACGCAAAGTCTTCAGCATATGAGTGATACTGGGAGGTCTGAAGGACAGAGTGTTCGCTTATTTTATTTAAATTTTACAGCCGATAAAGACTTTTTGAACAACACGCCACATAGCAACTCAACGAAAAGTTCAACATAAATTACAGCATAGTGAACACGAAAAAATAAAAAAATGATCTAACGTCTACATAATAATAAAAAAATTGATTCAACGTTTCTCAACATCGTCGTCAAGTTGTAGATCAACCCAACATCATTCCCCTCATAATAAGAAGACCATGGCATCGACAAATTGACCTGACGTATATCAGCTCCGCACCTAATAAAGAGGACCTTCTGATATCGATCAGAGCCTCACACTCCATGATCAGATGTTTTACCGTTTCCAAGTTGCTTCTACCACACAATCTACAACAGCGCTGGTTTTTAGCCAATCCTATTCGGCCCGCAACAACTTCTCGGGTATTAACAAGGTTAAAGTTTATCTGCATATATTTAGCAACAATCCAGTTGTTGGGATATGTTGTCAGCCCACCGCGAGTACTTGGATATCTTGTGTATTGAACGACATATTCCTGGGTTGAAGATCTAGTATCTAGGTTAAAGAGGGATTGTTCTTGATCGATTTCATAAATCATCCTCTTATGCATACATTTGACCTTATTCGATGGATATTCTAGTGAAGAGCTGCTACATTGCACAAACCAGCTAGAGACCTCCCTATGCAATTTATATATCGTGGTGTCCCCACGCCCCATGACTAAGGCCTCGGTTAACTGCCCATTAAAATTCAGTGCAGGGTTGAGGCAGGGTAATGGCAAGCACACTAGGAAACAGGATGTTGCCCCCTGGGTTCGTTTTCCATCCGAGATTGGGTCAGTGAGGAGGGCAGAAAAAGAACCGGAGGGGGGGTCTGGAGGAAGTAGACTGACTGAGGCAGGGAGTTAATACCACTGTCCTCGAACCTGTATGCAGATTCCGATCTGGGTACCATTGCAGGGATCACTAAACATCTGGATAGATTTCGTAAGGGGCTTTCCACTGCTATTCCTCCAGGAACCTGGGCCATTGAGACGGTAGACCTGCAAGGCTATCAATCGTTTCAGATTTTGGCCCGGAAAGGGCCTAAAGGGAGACCCACTGGAGGTTTGCTAATATGGCTGGATTCGGCCCTAAATTGGAAAATTGTCACTAGATCGACAGATTCGGCTGAGCTTCAACATCTGATCGCGTACACCCCTGCTGAAGTATGTATCCTTCTGTTCAATGTTTACAACTGACCAAGTGTGTCATACAAAATAGATGGAGTAGAGAAGATTCAGGATTTGATAAATTCATGTGGAATGGCTGACCCACTGAAGCCCCATATTGTTGATAGCAGGAGGCTTCAATCTTCAACTTGAGCCTATCAGAGAACTGGAAAGGCTAAAGGAGAACCAAGATACTGCTTCGGACATTCTCCCTCTGGTGGCTTTGCCAGAGAGAAGGGAACATCAGTTTGCCATTGACATGGGCCGTATCCTATATAGTTTAGAAATTGAGGGAGTGTAATGGCCATTTCCCAACGAATCAGCCAGGAAGCTCCGCCTATTTTGGCTTTAATAGCCTCTCCACTATCGACGATAATTTGGTGATGGCTCATGATTGGGCAACAGTGTGTAGTTTTGAAGTCTTGGATAAATTTGACAGTGACCAAAGACGACTGTCTTTTACTTTTCCCTTTGAAAGAGATGCTCAATTCCCCTCCTTGGACCCAAACGGGGCAGAGACACCAGTTTTGATGGGGCATGCCTGTAAGTCTGTTAAATGGAGTAAAGTCGTAGAACAGGATTTGAAACCTGCTATGTATGAACTAACTCTGAGCAACCTAGGAAAAATGTGCAGAGAAGGGACATCTGATGTTGGGATTCTAACTGAATTCGGAAAACGTATTGAAAATGCATCACCTCTTTTTACTAATACAGCATTAACAGTAAAAAGGTGCACCATAAAAAAAGCAAGCTGGTATGACAAGGGAATGCAGAGCTGCAAAGAAACCGATAGAGGTTTGATTAGCTGCTGGTCCTGTCATTAAGAAGGCCTTACTCCGCACAAATGGACATAATTAAGACTAATTGCAGAGAAAAAGGATACATCTGTCAGGCTCAATTGGGTACGCCTCACACACGCGTTTGAAGAGGGTGATTGTATATATTAGTAAAATTAGTCTGAGGGGAAAAACTGAATGGGGATGTACCCCTCCAGTGCATTATCTCCGCCGATACATGGTGGAATAATTGTTTGGGCCTTTATAGTGACCCTTTTGGCACCCAGATAGCTGAATTATACGTGGCTGCAGTCAGTAACACAGTGGCAAGTGGGGGGAGGAGTGGTTTTCACCTTGGGGTGGAGGAAATAGGGAGGGCAATTGGATCCCAAAAGAGCGGAAACGCTTCTGGTCCTGATAGGCTCCCTAGTGATCTTTGCAAAGTTGAGCCAATAATGTGAGCCCCTGTCCTATGCCAACTCTTTAATGTGGTCATTAGACCTAACACAGTCCCTGCCACCTGACAACAACCCGTAATAGTACCTATCTACAAAAAAGGTGGCACAGACTGAACTGCAAATTATTGACCCATCTCGCTTCTGTACAGTGTAGGACAGATTTTTACAAAGGCTATTTTACTCCATCTCTAAGCCTGGGCTGATGAAAATAATATCATTAGTGACCTCCAGGCCGGATTCCAGAAGCAAAAGAGTACAGTTGACCAAAGCACGAGGCTATTCTTGTAGGGCCAGAAGTACACCATACTAAGTAAGATGAAATTGTTTCTTGTGCTCGTGGACCTCAAGACTGCCTTAGACAGCAATATACTCTGGCAAATTCTTAAGAGAACAAACACGCCCCCGCGTTTCATCTCTATTGTGCAGGACCTGCATTCTAACAATAAAGCTGTGGTGCATTATGGATTGGCTGGTGAAGTTACAGACCCTTTTAATGTCATCAAGGGTGTAAGATAAGTCTGCGTCCTCACTTGATGGCTGTTTAGTATCTACGTAGAAGAGATAATGATTTATTGATGCGAGAGTGTATGGACAGTCCCAGATTGGGCTCAGATAAATACCCAGCATTACTCTATGTGGATGGCACTGTTCTTTTGTCTACCACCGCACGAGGGCTCAAAACCACCTTATCGTTTTTCGTGAGAAAATTCAAAGATCTTGCACTCAATTTGAACATTGAAAAAACAAAGGACATGAGCTTCAAACCTCAGTTTACCAAACATTGCACACTAGATATTAAGGTAGCTGGCCGAAAATGAGAAGAGATAATAATGTATGATTATATAGGAATTGGATTCCATGAGTGTGGCCACTGGTCCGCCCAATTCGAAAAGGCATGTACTAGACTAAGAAAGAATAGTGAAGCAATCAGATCTTTTTTTTAATAGACATGAAAAGGGGCGCTGTCCCCGGCCGTTGAACTAGATCGAATACAAAAGATTCCAGCATCCCTCTTTGACGCAGAACTTTGGGGCTACATCAATACTAATAGCTTCGCAAGGGTGAAAGATCTTTTACTGATTCCACAGGGTTCACCCAATGCGTTATTACATCTTGAGTTTGATCTGCGCCCCGTTGGAGACCAAGCCTCTCTTAGCCCAGAATTGTACTGGATAAGATTATGGAGCACAGAGGGCTTAGGGAAATACTGAGATGCATTGAAGCATCCCTTGAGTCTGGAAGCGGCAAAAAAGTGCCCCTGGGGTTGCACATGTGAATAAATCCCATACTGGCTTCAATGAGGTGAGGTTGTGGGAGGAACCAAACAGCGCTGACAAAGCACCTTTGTGCAGGATAAAGAAAGCAACATCTATCCTAGTTAGGGAAAAAATGGAGGATGCTTCTAACAGATAATAATTGCATCGAGATTATTTTTTGCGGAAGCCAAAGTTTGGTTTTGAAAGATACTTTGACAATATAAGCCCACCTTATGCTAGAGCCCTCTATTACACTTATAGGTTGGGTACGTTGGAGACTGTGCCCTTCACCAATCTCTGGGGATTTGATGGGTCGGGAACATGCCCTCCATGTGGGCTGGGTGATGAAATAATGATGAATTACTCATTCATTTGTGATGCGCTAAGAACACTGAGGATCTGTTAGCGAAGACCTTTTCTTAGGGACGCTGTTATCCACACAATCCCAGAAGCCCTGAAACTATGCCGTCGGACTATACACTCGCACAAATTGTTGTACATGGCATGTTATATCCAACGGGCATGACTACGCAGAGAGAAGGTGTTGATATCTGCTGATGTTATGCCCTTATAATATAATAACAGCATTGTAACTTTAAGAAGATGCCAGTGCTGGAAACAGCAGAACTTCCTAGTCTATGTATGACCCTGGGGCTGGAAGCTTGCTCTCCACTTTTTACTTCTGTAACATCATTTTATGAACTTGTTTTAAATACTTATGGAAAACCTGTCTGCTGGTTTAGGTTGTTTTAGCGTTGTCACATCTGTTGTATTTAATTATTGTGTATATCAATTCTGTAATTTTGTAATTTTTTTTAATTTGAATGAACTTTATGGTTTTAGAGCCGAATAAAGAATTGGCTGACTAACTGAAAATGTATTAATGAATGAGTGGAGGCTTGTGCAACGTTCAGATGTAGATGTAGTGTGTTAACCATCATGACATTATGCACAGTGCTCAACTGGATTTCAAGCAGTACAAATTCATTGGGGGTAAAAGACAGTATATTAAGAATAATTTTTAGGCAACTCATCTCAGTCATACCCAAACTAATGGCATGTTTAATCAATCGTCAGCTCCATATAGCATCACCGGACAGATTCTGGACATTAAAAAGAGAAGTCAGACAATAATCTGCATTTCCCCCAGCAAAATTGATTATTCCCACTGTTAAATGATGAATTTTCGCCTCTAAACTGCAGGCATGGATATACCAAGTTAGACAAGGGTCAAACGTAAGACCGGGGCCAAACGTAAGACCAAGATAGTTGTACGAAGTAACCTGTCCAGCAAGTTGATCACCAAGAGTCAGAATAAACCTATTGTTAGTCCTAGTCCAAAAAACTATAGACTTGGTTTTCGATATACCGAAAGAAAGACGATTCAGAGCTGCGTACTGTAATAGCTGGTTCAAAGAACATTTTAGGCCACTGGGAGTATAATCTAATTATAATTGGTTATTTATAACATGCTTAATACCAAGAGGTTTCTAAGCGCGGACCCAGGGATCAAACCAGTGTTGCTCTGCGTCGTCTTACTTACTTTCAATCTTCCCGGCCATGAGATAAAATGCGATCATCCGCATATCCATGCCACAGGATCCTAGAAGTCCCCAGTCAGGACGGATAGATCTTAGTTGAGCTCAGATCTTCTGTTAAGATAGAGATTGAATAACAATGGGGCAAAAATACACCTTTACTTTAACCCAACGTCTATATCACTAGAGTTCGTAGTGTCCCCAGTATTAGATAACCTAACTTTGATTTTAGCTGCTGAGCAGAGAGAAATTAGCATCTTAAGCAGACCAAGAGGAATCCCCCATTTGTATAATTTCTGCCATAATCTCGCTCGACACACAGAGCCAAAAGCAGCGCTAAAGTCAACAAAAACTGCTTTATAGGGGCCAAAGTGTATTCAATGAGATCTCCTAACGTCAAGATGTTAATCAGAGTGTCAGCACATTTTAAGAACCCAGTTTGATGAACAGGGATAAGGTTGGCATCAGCACCCCATCTGCTCACCTTCAGCAGTAAGACCCTCACGAATTACTCTGCGGGAACAGCCGTAATGTTTGGCTTCCCAACTATATCCTTTTTTGTGTACATGCACAATGATTCTTTCACGCCATGTGAGGGGGGTAGTGCTAGTATGGCTAGGAGATTTAAATATATAAAAAAGCAGTTTCCCCCACCAAATCTGGAGCGAGTTTAATAAGGGTATTGCAGATGCTGTCTGGGCCTGGTACTCAAGTAATCATTTTGCTTAGCTCAGAAGAGCTCAGGGTGAAATGCTAGGTCACATGTGTTAGGTCAAGATCAAAGGAAGTGGCAGATAAGTTGCCAATATTATTGGTTATGAATATTTCCCAGTCTTTCCTGGTAACATTAGCCAACATTAATGGCTGTGGTCTAACCAGCTGCCAAAAAACTCTATGATTTTTACTTTCAAGAGCAGAGGTGAACACCTGCCATCTTTCCAATATTTGTTTTTTATGGTATAGTGTCAGCAAGGAAATGGAGAGCCTGTTCCTTGCTCTAATAAGTCCATCCAAAGCAAAGACCTCACAATTATGCAAGACTATAGCTTGTTGATTCCTTCGTAAGCTCGTCTTTGCTTTGCGTATATCTTTATCATAACCATGCCTATGAGAACCACTGATGAATTTCGTAGACCAGATCGGAGCGGCAATGGAAAGGACAGCTAATAAGTCTGAAAAAACTTTGGGATAGTTATCAAGGACAATTTTAATCATAAGAGTCTGATTAAAAGACTGCATCTCTAAAAAATCCAATGGGAGATTGCGAGGTAGAATTATTTGTAGTCACTGGGCTAATCCCATGATATTTTCAGACAACCCTATTGGACCCCAGTGCTCGATAGTCTCACGTTGTTGATTAACCAATTGTAGATTAGTAGGATTCCAACTTATTATGTTCTTACAACAGTTAGCATCAATTTGTCCAGACGTATCTAAATAAGATTCGGTGGATTCAATATCCATCAGTACCAGCAGAGGGAAATGATCACTCTCCTCTCTTGGAACAACAAATATTTCCAAATCCCTATGAAATAGTGAGGGGGAATAAAAAACATAATCATGTTAGAAGCAGCACTTTAAGAAACTCTGGTAAGATTACCTGGTGAATTATGTGGGCATCTCCCATTCATCATGCCTAGATCTGCTGTACCCAACAATTTAGCCCATCCAAATCCCTGCTGAGTCATTTTAGTTTGAGTAAGTCAGATTCTGGTACATATGCAGGGCAATAAAGATTCAGAGGAATTCTAGCATGAGAATCCCCCGTCAACAAAGTTTGAAATCTAGAACAGTGGCAGGTTATTAAATCAGAGACAGGACGTTTTAGTTCTCTAGTATACGTCTAACCAGGAGTGTCATAGATATTAATAATGAGGAGCTTTAATGATTTCCCATCGGCCAGCTTCCCTGTCAGTGGGCAGTCAACACACAATCCGGACATACACTGAGGTTATCCGCGGTAAAAGAGGATTTATAGTTAAGTATCCCACCCTTTGGATGGCCCAAGCAGCCTTTAGCAGAGGTGGACTGGACTATAGGGAACTCTGGAGATTTCCTGCTAGGCCGCTTCACCCTGGCTCTCTTTTGTGTGGTATTTCCAAATTGTCCCATAGGAGAAGGGTTGGGTTTGCAGAAAATGCGTAATATGGGGCCACTTTGAAAATTATGTCCAGGGCCTCTTTTGGCTCCCAGTCCACCCATGGCCTTTAGTGGCAAGTCTATGATTGGTGACCCTACCATCCAATACCACTTCTTCAGTCAGCTAGGTTTCCGACAGTACAATAACACTAGATAGGCTCAAATCGCCGAAAAAAACATCCTCCTCAAACAAGTGGGCAGATCCTCGAGTGTTCCATGAAAGAAATGTAAGGCCACGATCAGGGGCATTTAGTATCGTTGTGTGGCAGCCACCAAAGAACGCAGAACAAGGTTAGATAAGTTTCACCATGTTTATTTTCTACGCAGCCCAGCGCTCTCTCCGCCATGCAACCTCACCTCAACAGCTACTCTCTTAATTGTTCTACGTTCTCGCATTCTCGCCCCCATTCTAATCCAAACATTCCACACACACAGGAGAGAGCCCAGGTAGCCACATAATTACACGAGCACTGGCAGGTGCTCACAAGAATACAACACGTTGCTTGGCAAAAATCCAGACAACCAGAGCCACTCAACAGAATTAGCCACCTCCCGTGCAATAGAATTGTCTGTAAAATGTACCGATCCAGTACCGTTGGCATCAGTCGCGACCCTAATCATTGATGGTCAATGTAGACTTGCAGAAGTATCAATCAGCCCACTACTCACAGGTTTCAAAACACCAGACCTGTGCTGAGGCGGATGATGCCTGAGCCCTACTGGTTCGGGTATTTTCGTAATGGAACACTCGGGAGGATAGCTCAGGAGCAACGAGCTCACCTTGGAAGCAAGACGACACGGAGCACCACAAGTTCGATCCCGGGGTCCGCGCTTAGAAACCTCTGGGTATTAAGCGCGTTATAAATAACCTATCATACCCCAGTTTGTGAAGATCCCCCTCATGCTATTGAATAAACACCGTGGCAGAGCCCTGAAAAACAAATGAACAAAAATGGTCACCAAACTGATATGTGGTGGACTAAGTCCCAAAACGTAGAGCGATTAGGCACAAAAACATTATGATGATGGAACATGCTCTGGATTCTAATGACCCTTTTGTAATTCAAGATGTTACAACGGCCCTCCTCAGAAAAGGCTTCAATAGAATTATGCCGCAGTTCATGGTGATTAGCAACCGCCCTCCAATGCAGAGTTCATTAAGAAAAAGGGTAATATTTTCAAAGACGTGAACATCCGCACTACCAAGATAAGGGCCATTGGGATCAAGAAACGGATTTTCAGACACCTTCTGCGTTTATTTACTCAGCTGTGCACCTCTACAGGTTGGATAAGTTAAAGTAGGGGCCTCATCATGCGCCATCAAGGAGTGGTTAAGCGGCAGCCTACTGGGAGTGAGAGGGAGACCGTCGGGATCAAACAATTGATGACCATCTCCCAGGGAAACGGACTCCTTTTTATCCTGTGTTCTTGGAGAAGTGTTAAGTTTAGTGTAAACGGTCCCAAAAAGGGAGCAAATGTATTTTTGACCCTTGCCATTATGACCGCTTGTTACATACTCAACAGATGTATGTGGGCGATGGTTATATCATCCCTCGCATTCTCTAAATCCGCATTTCACAAAGACCAAATTAATCGAAGACCGGTGGCGGAGCCGGGATTGTTGTGCATCTTTCCTGAGGCCTCAGCAACCAATTAACCTTAAAAACGTTTTTTGAGTTTCCTCGTTCGTTTTTTCGCATGGGTGTCCCTTACAGGCATATTACTGTTGTAAGTAGCTGAAGAGTCAAAATTTGACCCGCTAATAATTGCAAGTTCATAAGTGACCCTTGCTGCATCAGACAGCATACCATTAGACATCATTCCAGGAGTAAAGCCATCCAAATCCTTAATAATTGCAGATTCATGAGTGACCCTTACTGCATCAGACAGCATACTATTATACGCCATTCCAGGAGTAAAGCCATCCAAATCCTTAATAATTGCAGATTCATGAGTGACCCTTACTGCATCAGACAGCATACCATTAGATGTCATTCCAGGAGTAAAGCCATTCAAAGCCTTAATAATTGCGTATTCGTGAGTGACCCATGTTGCATCAGACAGCACACCATTATACGCCATTCCAGGAGTAAAGCCATCCAAATCCTTAATAATCGCAGATTCATGAGTGACCCTTAATGCATCAGACAGCATTCCATTAGTCATCATTCTAGGAGTAAAGCCATCCAAATCCTTTATAATTGCAGATTCATGAGTGACCCTTACGGAATCAGACAGCATACCATTAGATGTCATTCCAGGAGTAAAGCCATTCAAAGCCTTAATAATTGCGTATTCATGAGTGACCCTTACTGCATCAGACAGCATACCATTAGATGTCATGCCAGGAGTAAAGCCATCCAAAGCCTTAATAATTGTGTATTCGTAAGTGACCCTTGTTGCATCAGACAGAATACCATTATACACTATTCCAGGAGTAAAGCCATCCAAATCCTTAATAATTGCAGATTCATGAGTGACCCTTACTGCATCAGACAGCATACCATTAGATGTCATTCCAGGAGTAAAGCCATTCAAAGCCTTAATAATTGCGTATTCGTGAGTGACCCTTGTTGCATCAGACAGCACACCATTATACGCCATTCCAGGAGTAAAGCCATTCAAAGCATTAATAATTCCGGATTCATGAGTGACCGTTACTGCATCAGACAGCATTCCATTAGTCATCATTCTAGGAGTAAAGCCATCCAAATCCTTTATAATTGCAGATTCATGAGTGACCCTTACTGCATCAGACAGCATACCATTAGATGTCATTCCAGGAGTAAAGCCATTCAAAGCCTTAATAATTGCGTATTCGTGAGTGACCCTTGTTGCATCAGACAGCACACCATTATACGCCATTCCAGGAGTAAAGCCATCCAAATCCTTAATAATTGCAAATTCGTGAGTCAATGCCTAGTCTGGAATGCTGAGGAAAACCCTTATTGATGTATTGTTATATCCAGTTCAGTACTCTGGATGACAACCCTTGTATAACACCCCCCTCTTAGAATCCCCCTGACCCCACTGAGCCAAGAAGTAGGTTAGTTTTGCAAATTAAAAAGGTTTATTTGGACAATTCAACAATATATATCTATCACACTTTATAAATAAATGGATAACTGATATCACACTTCAGAATATGAGCAGTAATCGGCAAGAGGTAACTTATGAATAGGAGCAGAAGAATAAGGTGGGAAAGAATGCTTTATATGGTTCAAGGAAACGCAAGGTGGAATAAAATGCAGTACAGAAATAACTTGTTATGATTTTAGCAAAAGGTAATATGATCACTTTTTCTTTTGACAATTCACTCCCCCCCTATGCAATACAAGAAATGGAAGGAGAGCACACAGTCTTCAAGAATCCCAACAAAGCACACTTTATAATGCAATACACAGTTCCAGTTCTCCCAGCAAGTTTAGAGAAAACAGGGATGAGTTTTAAACACAGGCAAATTCCTTTAATGTGGTTTGCAAGGAAGTGAAAAGGTGCTAAAATTGCTTTTAATTCCCTCTAGAGGTTCAGGGTAGGTGATGGCTACTTTATATTAGTTCAGGCTCACTTTAACAATACACTATGAATGATTAGCAGATTGCAGATGAATTTTAGCAAAGAGAAGCAAAAAGCTGCTGATTTCTACAGATGAAGAAATCGGGTCAAATCGCAAATCGCGGTAAATTTCGCGAGTGCCTGTCTCGCGATTGCGGAAATAGTATAGGGAGTAGGAAGTCGGTTCTAGGTACGTTGGAAAGCCTAGATACTGAGCTTTCAGATGAAAGTTAAATCTCGTTCCTAGCACAAACAGTTCCGGAGATACGGATGATTTAGTAAAGGTAGATTTTCGGATTTAAAGTAAAACTCAAAATGACAGGTGACAGCTTGCAGCTGCAGAATTGACAGGTGACAGTTGTGCAGCTAGCTTTAAAATGACAGATGACACGATTTCTAGGAGGCTGTTCTAATTAGGTTAAAATAGCTTGAATTAGATTATTTTAACTAAGAGATTGGGTTCTGCACAGTTCTGGCGGTACTCACAATATATTTTGGGCAGGAATGGGCCTCGCCACGGATCTGGTCAGGTTTTGGACTGGACTCCGGTTCTGGTCTCGGCACTTCACAGCGATCTGGGTCAGCTCTCTGGATACAGCGGCCTGTGGTTCTTTGGATCTCTGGTCTGCTTCCGGTCCGGATCAAGTGGATTCTGGATGTAACACTGCTTTCTGGGTACTGGCAAAAGTTCTTTGCAAAAGAATTCAGACAGCTCGCCCGGCTGTGGAATAGTTTGCAAATGACTTTAAGGATGCTGAGGCCTGCTGAGAAGAGTTCTCAGTTTGTGGGTTTAGGCCCTTGCTTTAAGTTCTGAAGTAAAGTTCTGGTCTTTGGAGAGTGATGGATGTGAAGTCTGGAGTCTCCCGGCAGAGCGTCCCGCAGAAAATGGAATTGAATGTCCCTACCTGTCCCAGCAGTCTCTTTTTATGTGTTTTGAAAATGGGTGTGTGCCTGGGCCTAGCTAAGCCTGCCCCTCTCTCCTTGTCATTGGCCCAATTCTCCCCTCTCCCATGATTGGGGGAAGGAAATGGATTGTCATCATGATGAGGTCTGTTTATGGGTCAGAGGATCCTCCCCTGGTCAATTTGCCCACAAATCTATATTTGATTCAAATACATATTTCCCAGGTACACAAGTTGTTGACATTACATGTACATATTATATATTCCTTATGGTCCATGCTTGTCCGCCTCTGATCTTCCTGGTGGCTTGCATTCAAAAATGACATTTTGTACTTTTTGACTGGTTTACCAATATCGGACATTTACCAAAATTTGCACACATGTGCGCAAGGAGTATGGACATTAATTGATGAAGTGTCAGATTTTTAACATGCAGACATTTGGAGTGAGACCCTATTTTCCGCTAGCAAGCCCCCAGAATGCACTACAGGGTCCTAACGCCTCTTAAAACGTGCACAGAAAAATCACAAGAATAATGGTATTAATTATATAATTTTGTCCAATTCGCACTATGCGTTATCTATCTTTTTAAAATTATGCTCTGGTCAAAAAGGGGTGTGGCTTCCCACATCACATGGTGGAATAACTGGTTTATCCACTTCCCCCAAGCTCAGCTGCTAGCAGAGGCACTGCCCCTCCCAGTTTCTCCCAAGAGGAAGCCACTTTACGGCCCCCGCAATATAACATTTGCCTGAGTCCATTGTTCAGTTTCCTGCAGTCCCCAGGTAATTCAATCAGAGAGGTGTTTAATTGCTTTTGGTGGGGAAGCAGGATGCAGCCAGGCCTGGGAACACAGCTGTTGATCTAGTTTCAACTCCTGTCGGGGGTAGTTATCAGGCAGAATCCAGTTTCATTAAGCCAGGTTTCAGCTAAATGTCACTTTTTGTTCCCAGTTTTCTACATTCAAATCAAACTGACAATTTTTACACATGCAGCTAGAGTGCTGATTCTAAGTTCAAAACTATGACATTTCAACAGTTACAAACTATGTGACACTCAAAAGTAGGTCCCTCATTTAATTTAAACATTTCGATTTTAGTGGTTTTCAGTTCAGTTTAACTTAAGCTGCTGACCTCCACAGCTCAGCCAGTTTTGTTATGAACATTGTTTTGGGCTCTTTTTATTTCCAGATTTTGTATGCACACAAAACTTCATTCTGCCAAATGTCTGCTGGTGTTAAGTGAGATTTTTGAATATCCTGCAATGTTTGACATAGGCATTTTTAGCTTGCATTCAGAGAAACCAAGGTGATTTCAAAGGGCTTTTTAAGCTAACAGGCACTGCTGTTTTTCCTTTCGCACACATTCCACTCATGGCACCCCTGGCCCATCACGCTCGCACTGGTGGGTGGAAGGTTAGGCGACCATTTTGGTGTGCGCACAAACTGCGCGGTTCTCCTGGATTCTGGCGCACATGTGGGCTTTTTGGCCATCTTGGATTTTCTAAGCCCACAGCACCAAATGTTGCAGCTTAATGACTCAAACGTGTGTCAATATACCTGACAGGAGTAAAGCCATCCAAAACCTTAATAATTCCGGATTCATGAATGACCCTTACTGCATCAGACAGCATACCATCAGATGCCATTCCAGGAGTACAGCCAACCAAATCTTTAACAACATTGCTATGAGTTATTATAGGAGCTGGCGTAGTTGAAGAAAGTATTTCTATAGATAGGTCCTTGTCACATGCCACATTGGTCTTTGGTCTAGACAAACTTATAGATTCAAGATTTTGACTAAGAATATGAGATTGCGCAATAGTCGTATAATTTACTGTATCGCATTTCTCAATTACAGCCTTAAGTAAAGCTACTAAGGCTTGATATCACGTGCATGACGAGGCCGCGTTTAAGGAAACACGAGAAAAATTGGCCCTATGATCAACAGTTATGGTCCCAACGGCAATGTTATCATTCGCGTCAACATCCTCCAAAGTGGAATTAAAAAGGGCAGTTTTAGAGTGCACAACTAACTTTTGTTCAGCCCCTGTTCGATGTTATGATGCACAACATACTGATCAAATGTTCATTCTCGGATGTCATTGCTCCGAACAAGGAGCTGCTCGGACCCATTAGGCTGAATAATCTGACTAGAGAGAGAAAATACAGACATAGCCTGTATAAGGTCAGTATAGTCAGAAGGGGCAGTCAGGGGTGTATACAGGACCGTATTAACTTGTTCAATCTTCTTGGAACCATACAGCTCTAAGAAATCCATAACTAGCTGTCAAGCTCAAGTGGGATGGTGGTTTTGCATAGAGTCCGTGGGGGGAAAACCTTGTGATCTTAGGCAAGGCCACAATTTTGGAAACTATAGGAGCTTTAATAATCTTAAGCAGGGACATTATTTGTTGCAGGAGGTCATTAGAGTGTGTTTGACATGATTGTCACACTTTCCAAGGTGCACTCCATTCCAAGAACCAAAGTATGTGGGGACCGGCCCTGAACGGCCGCGCTACGGCGATGCACGACACATATGCTGCTTCTGCATAGGTACCTTGTTAAAATAACCAGCTGAAGGGGATGAAGGGGCGCAAGCCTGGCAGTCACCCTTTCTGAACGCTGGTAACTGTAGCCCAATAAATAAAGCAGCAAGCAGCAAGCAGCAAGCGTTAAGCATACATGAGCAGCCAAAATCCACAGAAGATTGCAGGTAATAGCCCTGCTTGAGCGTAGGCGCCTTGTTAAAATAATCAGCTGCGAAGGTTCAAAGGGTGCAAGCTTGGCAGTCACCCTCTCTGAACGCTGGTAACTGTAGCCCAATCAATAAAGCAGCAAGCAGAAAGCAGCAAGCAGCCAGGAACAGACGAAATTCAAAGTGGATTGCAGGTAATAGCGCTATAGTGCTAATAGGGTCATCCTCAAGCCGCTTGCATCTACCGTTGTGTCTGTCTGAACGGTGGTAGCGGAGGGCATAAGCAAAACCAAAAGGTGTTGGCTGGAAGGTTAGAATCAATCTTAACCACAGGCACCGCTTTGGGCAACCCTCAAGACCATCATTTTTCAGCCTGCCAAGCCATTACACAAGGGGAAAGACCATATAAAAAACATGCTTGCTCCCACCCTAAAAGGGGTAATCCAGCCCGAACTGCTAGCCCACATCTCTTCTGCACAAGACCACAGGCATCCTCAGACATGTTTCGGCCTCGTGGTGGAGGGCATGGCAATGGGTGTAGGGCAGCAGAGCGATATCTGGCAGTCTTCGAGGGCAAGCATGTAGTAGGGACATCTCTTCTCTCAATGTTCTCGTTCTTCAGAGCCACATATGACATGGTGCTGTATATCCTTCTATGCTAATCAACGGATGCGGGATTCTGACCTGCACAGGCCCAGAGGATGCTGAGGACGTAGACACATGCCCATAGTCATCCATTACATTTTAGATCCAGACAGTCAAATTTCCTGGCAGACCTGGACTCTACAAAGTATGAGGCAACATAGTTGGTCCGTTTCTGAGATTGCAGAAGATCCTCAATTAGTCCACTCAAAACCTCTTCACACAGGATAGATTTGTGACCAGGCATGTTGATATGATCTCTGTGGTTTTGAAATCCTTTGTCAATGTTTTTCCCAAAACACCATGTTGCATCTGTCTGTTTAAGTAAAAACTTAACAATGATGGGCCGGGAGCTGGAGAATAGCTCACGGGCAACACGTTTGTCTAGGAAGCGAGGCAATTCAGAGCAACGGTCCGGCACTTAGAGACTGGTCTCCGGTATTAAGTGTGTTATAAAACATCAATTAATTAATTAATTGGTTGATTGATTGCCTTTATTCATCAATATGTCATTAGGAATGCATACAAAAGATAAAGCTACATTGTTTTGCAATTTAAGCAAACCGTAATACATAAAATAGAAAAGAGAATACAAAATTACAAAGAGCTGTTCCAATAAAAGATTAAGAATCCACTAAAAGTTAATAGACACCCAGCGATCAACATGTTAGATTCACAAATGTCTTTCTACACGTCTGTGCTCTATGTAGACATGTGGCTACTGCATGTGCCATATTTATTTACCTATCATTTTAGACACAGTCCTGACTGTTTAACATTGATTTCATGTTAATTAATGAAGAAACAATCATATGTTACATGTCTTTATATCGAAACATTTTATGATGAATGCACTTCTAACAAAACTTTTAGAATGAAAAATGTTTTTTGGGGGGATTCCCCCCTGAACTCATGTTTCCCACCACTAATAACCGACCCCATTGGTTTCCCCACACGCTTTAACCCTTTACCCAACCCATAAGTGCATTCTTCATAACATTTTCCGTTATAAAAGATTCGATATAAAATCATTCTTCAAAAAATGTTCGATATAAAGACTGCATACTTTTCTACCCTGTTACTCAATGGAGTTTGACGATCTCTTTTCTATATTATGCCCTTCTCGAGCCTCAAATCTATCGCCTTCCCTTTTGCATGGATTTTGCGAACTGAGATCAATGCACTGAGAGGTCATGCAGAGACCTCAATTAGTTCCTCGCGTAGTTCAGATAGTCGTATTCCTTGCAGTGAAAAATAAGGGCAGATCTACACATCCTCATCCTACAAATGGCACTGATGTCCAAGGTGCCATGTTGCATTTGCATGAAGAAAGAATTATCCATCCCTCTAACCGCAGCAGAGGAAATATGCAAAAAGAATCTCACACATTACTTTGTATGGTATGCAGTATTAACATTGCAGCAAAAATGTTGCCTCTACAAAAAATTGCAAAAAATGCTGTGGTTTGACCCAGTAAAGGTGTTCACCATTATACCATTTAAGGAGAGCGTGGTTTGCAGGGGTGTCCCTTGCTCCTTTTAAATGGTATAATGGGTCTGGGGGTTGAGGGGGTGTGCCCCGCATCCTTTACATGCATTGCGGCGGCAAAACCACTGCCTTTTTGCCACGATTTATTGTGTAAAAGGCCATTTATTCCACAATTTTAACACATGGAACCCTTTATATTTTGACACAATGGAGAGATCTGCCCCCTTTCCACCCTCGTAAGAGTCTTCGGACATTAGAGTACTGCCATGGGATCCAGAACCTTGACAGCTAGGGACAAACCCAACATGGCTAGATCAGTGAAGGCAACTTGCCCCACAGGTGAAAGTCATTCCCATTGCAGCCAGGGCTCTGACCACAAGTCATTTTCAGAACAAGTGTTTTCTGTTAAACTCATTGCTTCTGTTGTTTTCTCCTTCTTTACTTACCCTTCTCCCCTCTGTCCCTTTTTTTCCTTTCTCAATAAAATTGAATGTATATTGTATATATTTGAAGATTTGTGCATATATGTTTACTTACCTGTGTACATTTTCCTCATTTATGAAGCCAACAAGTGGCGATATTCATGTTCACTCTTATAAATAACTACATATATATTTTTTGAGTTTTTTATGATATGTGCTACCAACAATAGGCACAACTGAGGTTTAGTATGACTGGTGTTATAAGTACATATGTTAAACTGAATGATTTGTTCTGTTTTAGCTATCAGTTGAATATGCACTGATAGCTTCCTAAATCACTTTATAACTTGAGCCATATGGGAACATCTTTTGTTTCATGTTAGCTTTTTCGCTCCATTGTGTTCCCTAGGCATTTGGAGATCCTCTCTGTTGATATTACACAAGTCATGTTCTGACATGACTTAAGAAAGTATTCCAAATCGATAATGGAGATCTCCAGCCAACAATGCCACCAAAAAGAGACAGTTGTTTTTTTGCAAAACTACCAATAGTCTAGACATGAGAGTTAATTAAAGACTTCCATCACATCACAGCACAACACACAGTCCTTGTCGTGGTCTATGGACCGAAGGAACGAAACTGATGTCCCCTTATTACTCTTTAGATCACAATAAAAGCCACATCCTGCACCATTTTCCTCCAAGGCTGTACGTTACTGACGAGGTGAGGATGACTCATCACATGTATGTCACACGGCAGAGGAGGTCGGGATTGTACGTGGAACCCTGGGATTGAGTTACATGGAGCTTCTAACAAGGGACAGTGCTAAACAGCCATGTCAAAAACAATGCAAAATCAGACTAGACTGGAGTCTCTTTCTGGGCTAGCACCAACCTCAATCTTCTGAGCAGCTGCCTGATTACGCCCATCAAAGCGTGCCCCGCACAAACGCTTTTCAGTACTCCTAGGGGGAGGCAATAGATGGAGCAAGTGTGGCAAGCTATTGAGATATCTCAGAATATCTGGGAAGAGTGGCATTTTCTATTGTATCTTCATTTCTTCAATGTCCATGAAGATTATGCTGCTGCAGGGGCATGAATTACTCCAAGTGAAAGAAGTAAATATGTTTTTAAACAAAGTTGAAATGTTTCACCTACTGTAGAAAGAAGAGGGTGGTGCCTGGTCCCCAAATATACCAACTAACACACAGGGATTTTACTCAAATACACATTACCTCAACCAGCGGGTATGTGTCCTTTGTGTTATCAGAGAAACACTATAACACACAAAACAGAGTAAGGAACAAAAGCTTCACCGGAGCTATTTATTATATTGTGCAGTTAATGCGACCCTAACTCTTTCCCTACAGGGAGTACACTATACTAACCCTGCATGATGTTTCTAACCCTCAAAAGCACTAATGCGCCGGCTACCGGCAGGGAATGCATGGGGACTATTCTTGCCCTATGTCAAAACAATGAAAAAACCTCGGCGTCAAACACTCTGACAATTTAATTGCCCTCCGTGAGGTGTGTCTGGTTGATCCAGGAGTAATTTCTAAAACATTTTGCTTTAGAAATTCTCAGCACAACATGCACTCTATACTCAACTCTTTTTTTACAGGTGCATGAACCATTCTCCTGTGCGGGAATACATGACAACTCTATAAAAGAAAACATAGATTCTGTGACATTGATTCAAACAATTTTTGTCTAAAAGTGCATAAGTCCACTTGTGTCACTCTAAATGAGGTGACATCTGTAAGAGTTGAGTATAGAGTGCATGTTGTCCTGAGAATTTGTGCGACACTTATACTTTTACAAAATGTTTTAGAAATTACTCCTGGATCAACCAGACACACCTCACGGAGGGCAACTAAATTGTCAGAGTGTTTGACGCCGAGTCCCACGTGACCTGTCTGTTTCATCCAAGGGTGCAGCCGGGAAATGGTTTTCCCGTAACTGCTTTGGTTTTAATTGTTTGGGCTAATGACCCATAGCTGTATGAAACTTGTATGCATAAAATTTACTGTGGTAGTTCATTGTGAAAAGGTTTTTTCATTGTTTTGACATAGGGCAAGAATAGTCCCCATGCATTCCCTGCCGGTTGCCGGCGCATTAGTGCTTTTGAGGGTTAGAAACCCCAAATATACCAGCCACCAGTGGTGGTTGGTGAGTTGTTTTATTGGAGGGTGTAAATATTTGCCACAATTATGCGATTGCGAGCAAGCATTGTGATGAGGCCAGAACTAATGAAAACAGGTTTGGGAGGTTCAGGGGGATTCATCCTGCTTCCACGAGAACATTTTTGAATAATGGGTTAAAACGGTGCATTACACAGCACCTGTTCTGGGAAAATGTGGGTAAAGGCCCAGAGAGTTTGCAATCGGTTTTGTAGATTGTAGGGTAACTCATGAAAAAAGTACAATAGATGCAAGTCACCAAACCTGCACAAGCACATTCCCCAATGCATTGTCATGCCGGTCACTTCAATACATGCCCGTGTAACAAACATTTTCATGCTGACTCTGCCCATACATTTCCATGCTGGCTTCACCGACATATGCTAGTATTCCCATCTAGGAACATACTCATGTTCGCTTTGAGATGTTTTTTATAGTATCACTACTGGCAGTAGGCACAAAGCTGGCTCTGCCAATATATGCCAGTATTCTGATGAAAGTAAATGCTCCCGTTGGTTTGGCCAGGAAAGGTGACATGTCACAATAAGAAAACATGTTTAAACTAGTTCCAGTGTAAGCCAGTCTAGTCCCATAAGAACACTTATCATCCTTGCTTCATCATAGGTGCTCAGTTAATAAAAATACATGCCACAGTAAGAAATATACGGGCCACTACAGCTAAACGTTAGTCTGGCAAGGTAATACTACTTATCATGCTTGCTTTATCAAAGATGCTGAGTAATACATGTCATGCCACTGTAAGCAATGGACAGACTGGCTGCACCAAAATGCCAGTCTAGGCAGGTAATGACACACAGGAACTTGGTTCTGCCCGAGACAATACCAGTGAAACATGCAAAGTCAATAAAAGATGTGTCAAAAATGCTCTAGTGATCCCAACTCTGCATTCACAACACAGGCATGCACCCACCCACCCAGAACATTCAAACCCACAATCACATTCATACCCATTCACCCACCAGTCACTCACCCGGGCACCCACCCACCCAGACCATTTACACACACACACACACACACACACACACACACACACACACACACACACACACACACACACACTCGCATTCCTACTCTCTCACTTGCCATTGACTCACCCATAAACATCTCATGTCCACTCACATTGCATTCTCTGCACAGCCACGTACCCATCCAGAACATTCAAACACACTATCATATTCATAGTCATTCACCCACCAGCCACTCGCTCATACACCTTCTCTTACATCCACTCTCACTGCATTATCTACACAGGCACACACACATCCAGAAATGTGAAACACACACACTATCAAATTTCTTCTCATTCACCCACCACTCACTGACCCATAGCACATCATACATGTGACACACACTTCACACATGCAAAATACACATCACATTTATTTTTTAAAGCCTTCTTACCTGTTTTTCCATGTTCGGTCTGTCACTGCAGGCCACCCTCGAATCCTCTGTGCTGCTCACAAACAGGAACCAGGAAGTTGGGAGAGTTTACTGGTTCCTTTATATGAGCCATGAGGAAGCCGGAGGAGAAGGGGTTGGAGCTGAACATGGCTTCTCACACTGCAAGCCCAGGTCCAACCTTCACCCTGATCGCTGAGGATGGGATTTGACCCTCCCTAGACCTTGTGTTAAGGGGCCCCCCACACCACCGGGACTGCAGGGGGCTCTACTACTTCAATGCCCAGAAGCTTCCATTTAAAACATTTTTTTTGTTTTAAATACAGGGGTAGCAAGGGAGCATGCAGGGTAGCAAGGGAGACCCCAGGGGTAGCGGCTACAACCCCAGGCGCCCCCCAAATGTCATCTGTGCCTTACGCATAGCAATTATGTCACCCACACATGGCAATTGAAGACCCATCCCAACAGACATCAAACATCAGTCCATTTCACCTCTACAGCCAACTCACTTTTTTTAAACATTTCTTTATTGACATTTCTTAAAGTTACATTTGCAGTGTATCATTTTCGACTCATAGTGCCATTTAATGCATTAAACAATAACAAAAGTATAACAAATAAACCAACAAATTAAACAGTAACTGTCTCCGTCTTTGACTCGTTGTTTCAACTTGTTTCGTGGAAGGAGTGGTGAGTGAGGTTAGGCAAGGGGCAACAAAAAAAGGAAAAGAAAAAGGGGGGTGGTGGCATATCAGGAGTCAGCAGGGTGCCATGCATCGGGGGATTCTACTTGTGTTAAACTCCCACTTATAAACGAGATCCTCTGCTCAAGGGGGTTTATCATCTGATGGATGAAACATGTTCCATGTCAGAGCTTTCCATGCATCAAATGACACATTAGTTCCATCGGAAGACCTGGAGACTCCGTCCTCCCAATCCCTGGTCTCTGCTTCCACCCATCGTTCCAGCTCCCCATTCCATGCAGCATACTGTGGGCCCTTGGGCCACTTCCACGCCATCACAATGGTTCGTTTAGTTAGTACACACGCCATAACCATACGTTTTACAATGTGCTTTACCTTGGGTAGTCTAGGATAAGTCCCTAACAGGCACTCCTTAGGGGACCAGTCATATCGAGATATTCCGGCCTTCCTGCAAGTGTGTCGCACCTTGGACCAGAGGCACCGCGCTTTGGGGCATTCCCAGAACATGTGAAGTAGATCTGCTATTTCTGCGCTGCCCCATGTGCAGTTGGGGTGGGCTTGCTTGTTGAACATGGCCACTCTTTTTGGGTCATGTATGTTCGATATAATACATTCAACTGAATTAATTGAAATCTAGCATATCTTGACACTTCCTTGGGGAATGCTAGGGCCCTCTCCCATTCTCTGTCCTCACTCTCCAGTCCTAGATTTATCTCCCATCTGGTTTTCAGTTCTGTGCCCCGGGGGTTAGGTTTATCTATTAACTGGCTGTATATTCTGGACACCAGTTTCCAGCCATCGCCCAGACTGTATAGTAGTGTCACAAGGGGATTTGCTGCCGGTTCTTCGGGCCACACATCCCATTTTGCTCTTGCTGCCCTCTTGGCTCGCTGGTACCATAGGAATTGACCCCCTGGCGAGCCCTCTATGGATTGTAGTCAGGTAAATTCCCTAAAGGTTCCATCCTCGTATAAATCCCCCCACGTGTAAGCCCCTTTCCTTTCCCAGAGTCTGATATTTGCTAGGTCTACGTTGGCCTTGCATTAGTCTGAGATCATCGGGATCTCAGGGGAGTATGAGTGTTCTAGGTGTAGAAGCGCTCTGATTCTATGCCATATTTGCCTCCCTAAAGTCACTATCATAGGTGCGTTGCTTAGGCAGTGCTGTGGTGCCCAAATGAGTTTTCTCTCTGTCATGACCTCATCGGACAGCCACCGGGCGACGAAGCTAAGTTGTGCCGCTAGGTAATATCTTTCCTGGTCTGGAAGTTGAATACCTCCTACTCTGTAGGGTAAGGTCAGCGTGGTCAGTGCCAACTTATGTGTACCCGTTCCCCACAAGAACCCTCGGAGGATTGTTTCAAGCAGACGAAAAAAGGGGACGTTAATGTAATAGTACACATTTTGAAAGTGGTATAGGAATCTGGGGAGTACAATCATTTTGACTACCGATGCCCTACCCATCACAGATAAAGGGACTTTGGTCCAAAAGCCAATCGATTTGTGTAGGGCTTTGAGTGCTGCTCCGGTGTTGTGTTCATGCATCAGTTGTGATGTATGCATTATATTGACACCCAGATATCTAAATGAGACTGGCTGCCATTGGATCCCCACCTCAATGTTTCTGCCCCTCAGACCTGCCAAAGGGAACAGGCAGGATTTCGGACTGCTGAACTGTAGACCAGATACCCTGGAGTAGTTGTCCAGAACTTCCAATATAGTCGGCACAGTGTGATGTGGGTCCTTTACATACAAGAGGACATCGTCTGCATACAGCGAAATTATGTGATTTAGTTCGCCCGCCCGTATTTCGACATCAGAAAATTGCTTTCTAAAGAAAATAGCAATAGGTTCTAGGCCCAATATGTAGAGCCTGGGCGACAGTGGGCAGCCTTGTCTAGTGCCCCAACATATGTCCCATGCTGAGGATACGAACTTCCCAGTCCTCAATCTAGCCCTTGGTTTAGTGTATAAGATTTCCACCCATTTGATGAACCCCTCCCCGAATCCAAATTCCCTTAAGGTTGCTAGAAGCATTCCCAATATATAGAATCAAATGCTTTTATAGCATCTAATGATAATAGTGCAAAGGAGCCTTCCTCGTTGTCCAGATGGGTCATAGTATGTTGGAGCCTACGAAGATTCACTGTTGTGTTGCGACCAGGCACAAAGCCACTCTTTTCTGTGTACACTAACGTGCCTATCAGCATAGATAGCCGCTTGGCAAGTACCGTGGTCAATATCTTGAAGTCATAGTTAAGCATTGCAAGTGGGCGATAACAGTCACACTCGCCTATTGGTTTCCGAGGTTTAAGCATAGGTATCACAAGCATTTCCCTTATGCTTTCGGGCAGAATCCCCAGGTCGTACGCTTCCTGGAACACTTTGTGTAGCAGTGGTGTAAGAGAGGGTTCATACGTCACAAACTGGGGTTTTGCAAGTGGCTAGGGACTTTATTGTCTCAGTGATGTCTTCAGTAGTGTTATCAGTGTCTTGGGCTTCTCTCTATGCGGGTGTCAGCCTCGGTAGTAGGACTATCCTCCATTCCACCATTAGAGGTGAGTGGTCGGGATGGATCGCCGCAAGTATTGAGCCAGTTCCATTTGGGGGAGATGGTCTCTTCCTACAAATATGTGATCTATCCTGGTGTACAGGCCATGAGGAGATGAAAAATAAGAATATCCCTGCTCACCCGGATGCAACTCCCTCCAGATGTCTGCCAGGTCCAATCACTCAATCTCCACTCAAAATAAAGAAACTGTTCCTATACTGGGTTATCTTGGTGTACACTAGATCCAGATGAGCCGGGACATTGCAATTGGGAAAATAAGAGTTTACTATGCATGTTTCAGTCTGCTCAATGTGACCCCATAATATCGTATATCTGTCCTCTGAATCTGTCTCTGCTCTGATCAGTTTGAAAGGAATCCACGTGAATACTCCCCTGGCGTATTTTGATTTTGCTGCCCCGAATCCTTGCCCCTCTAATGGGTCCTCTAATCTGGCCATGGATCCCTTCGTTAGGTGTGTTCCTTGCAATAGGGCAATCCCTACCTTTTTCCTGTTTAAGAAGATTTAATTCTCTTTCTACGAAGATATGTGCCCAATCCCCGTACATTCCATGTTAATATCTTGATTCGTGCTGCCATATTCGTTTAAAGACAAGTCCCAAGACTAACTTCGCACTACCCCTGCTATTCATGATGACATTTGTGTCACAGAAATCCCCTGTGCTTTTGGGGCCTTGTCACAGTCGGCCCAACATCCCCACCCCTAACCACATCAGATTCCTCACATCCTTTTCTGGAGACTTCTCAACTATTTGAACATTTGCCGTTATGAACGGAAAAATTAAACAAATTAACAAAAAATGGCTCCCAGCTGCTGTCTTGGTTCGGCAGCGCTCAGGTGCCCCACCCGCCATCTGGGCCCATCCAGGCCATTTGCCGCGGGTAATGTGCTAGCAACAGGCTTGCACTAGTCTTTTGTAGGGTTGGTTTTAGTGCGCTGTACGTGTGGCTAGGCGAACTCACCGTCCGAACCAGCAATTAAGATTACATTGCAGCAGTAATGTTACATAGTGGTGATCTTACCGCAGTTACATATGGAAATTTCCAGTCCAAGTGCATCTCTCCCCCCCTGCCCATACCATAGTTACTCATGTGATGGGCTCTTCGTCTCCGGCCAGGTTATTGTGCTCCAACCACATGTTGGCTGCGGCTGGCATTTCCAGGAATATCGTCTTCCCTTTGTAGAGCACTTTGAGGCGAGATGGATACAGCAACATGTATGTGAGGTTCCATTTCTGGAGCCTTGCCTTTATTGGCACAAAGGAGTTCCTTGCACGTTGTACTGCAGGCGTGTAATCTGGGTAGATAACAATCCTAGAATCCTCTTTCTTGATTACCCCTCCCTCTCTTGAGTGTTTGAGTATTATTTCCCTTTCCCAGAAGTTCAGGATTTTTGTGATCATCAGGCATGGATATCAGCCACTGGGGGCCACTTTTGTACGGATCTATGGGCTCTTTCTATCAAGAAGCCTGGAACAACCAGCCGGCACTGATTTCTTGTTGTAACATGGTTTCCACAAATTCAGTCGGGTTTGACCCCTCCATGTCTTCCGGGATTCACGGTATGCGAATGTTATTGTGGCGGGCCCGCCCCTTCGCGTCTTCTGACTTCGCCTCCAGTCGTGCCACTTTCCTCTCCAATTCTTGAACTCTAACCTTCAAATCAGCCATTGTCTCGATGGTTTCCTGGAGTACAGCTTCTGCTGTGGTCACTCTTTCCGTCAAATTGCGAGCATCTTGGCGCATCAGTTGCATGTCAACTTTGACCTCATCTATTTTTGTGTCAATTAATGTTCTAAGGGCTGCGATGGCCTGCAATACTTGTGCGTCCTTAGAGTTATCGTCTGGGGGGTGCGATTCTTGATGTGTGGCCTTCTCCCGCTGCGACTGTGTCTTCGGCCTGGCCGCTGAGAAGGAATCCATTATTGTCGATTTGGATTCCTCTTTAGTGGGGGACATTGCCCTCAGAGTCCGCTGGAGTGTAATAGTGGTGTCCTATCAGACAGGCCGTCTTGATGATACTGTAGCTATGAAGCTTTGTGGCTAAGCCGCCATTCATGTGCCACTACTTGTTCAGTGAGACGGTCACAAACTGGATCTGTAGTACCACCTCAGTGCCCTATTTAGTGTGTGAGCAGCATACCAGAGTACCCGCAAGGTAGCAGCTGGTGGTCGTCCGTACAGTGGGTTGGGTAAAGAATTGATGGCCTCGGGGAAGTGGGTTTTATTGCGTTCCTTCAGCGATCCAGGCAGGTTTGCAGCAGTGACAGTGGGTCCTCTCCTCCACTGTAGTCGCGTGCCAGCGTTCTTGATCACCCCCAACTGGCCATGTACAGAGGGTAGTCGCAGGCATACTTCGGTATAGCTTATGTTCTTCTATAGCTATTCAGTCAAAGTGTACACCTGCGAATGCTTTTCACGTGGGCGCTCACGCTACGGCATTAATCCCGCCGTTAGGTGGCAGTCACCGTTAGCTTCCCTGGAGTCGTGACGTTCGGGCTACCAGGGGGGTCTCGTTTTTGGATTGCTGGTGTCCGTGGGGTGATTTGCAGGGTAAGGATGTAGGGAGGTGTTCCTCCTTAGCAGAAACGTTCCGTCCATGCACAGTTTGCAGAATATTGTTTGGTGGAGTATCCGATGCTAGTGTGTTAACTTGCCAGAAGCCACGGACACCATGTGGCGGTGCACGTAGTGTATCCTATCCTTTTGTTTGGGGGCTCACCTGTGTTTGCCTAGGCGGCACGGGCGTACATAGCAAACCAGTATTTCAAATGTATTTTACATGCTAGAGATCTGAGGCATGAGTGTCTCTACAGCTTTCTGCATGTGTGCTGTCTAGTGCTAGTTCCTGTGGTCTCAGAGGGGGTCCTATATGCCGCAATATCAGGAGCGGGCCTGATTACTTATCTGGGCGCTTTACTTGCTTGCAGTCACAGGGATGCCAGAGCTCACTACGACCGCTCGGTCCGCGCTGATGTGCCGCTGGCGGGGGGGCTGGTGTGAGGTGTACCTTGGTATGCTGGCTTCGGTTCCAGTCGGCTGTGCCTGCGGAGAGCGTGGGCCGCCTCCAGCTTCCTGGATGTGTCCGTGGGCTTGATGACGGAGTCTCGCCCTCTATGAGCCTGGCAGTTCTCCTCCCTCATGTCTGCTTGCAGCACAGCGGGCACCGTCGCAGGAGGAGTCGACGGCACCCCCCTTCTCTTCCGTCCTCCCGCCGAGGAACAGCGTGCCTCAGGCAGTGTACCGCGGCAGACAGCGTCGCCCTCTCCAACAAAGTGAGTGCAGGAATACAGTCCGGCGATCCAAAGATTCAAGTAAGGATGGGGAGATCACTTCCAGTCTGTTGTGAAGTCCCTATACGAGCCTACGGTCCGCAGTGCTCTATAGGCTCACACTCCCCTCGAGTGTCTATTGTGAGCCGTCAGCGCCATTTTGTGAGGGCAAGGGGGGTCTCCGAAAACAGGCATTGCAGTGACTTGTAGGGTCCAATTTACATCAGAAAAAACACCGGGTGGCAGGGAAAGGGTTCTTCTACCAGCAACTGCGTTCAGTTGTGGCAAATTCGTTTCTCGTCCGCTGCAAAAGGATCATTTGTAGGATCCCGGACGGGAGCTCAGCAGAGCTGCTTCCTCACGCCATGCGCGCTAGCCACGCCCCCTACGGCCAACTTACACACCACATCCCGGACCAATGAATCATAGCGCCACGGGCACACGAGGCGAGCGCTTCAGACAGAAATGCTGCTACGCTCTGGACACAGAACACCTAGAAACAGACCCACATGCAGAGCTCATGGTACTTCCGGTCTGCATGCAAACTTACCTTGCATTTTCCCTTCTACCCCCATTAACTTCAGCCACTCCCCTCTCTTTCAGACCCACCAGAACTTCTGGAGGCCATGCAAATGCAGCAGCGTGGGGTACACATCTAATGCCATACCATCACATATGTCATCAGCTTTCTGTTTAAAGTCGCCTCTGAGAAGATATGCACAACATTCGTGATAACTATTCTCGACTTTGCGCATATTGTGCCTGCTGTTTGTGCATAGTAAGGGTGCTTGTTTTGCACACACGAGTGAGCCGTGAACCTCTCGACACATCGCAAGGTTTAGACTTGGATAGCAAATAACAGGGCGAGGCGTTGACTCAGTATCACAGCTGAAACTGCTCAGCAGCCGAGTTCACTTGTCGAGTGTATGCCTTTTAGGAGTGTGCAGGAAGCTTGCGGTTAAAGAACTCTGAACACTAAGGTCAAACAAAGGCAAAGGCTAACAGCATACGCGCCCTTTGTATTTTTTAGGAGTTCCCAGGAAGTTTGTGGTTAAATTGCCATCACTCCAAGGTTAAATTAAGAGCCGGGATGGGCTCATGCATTTCGCTAGAGAAGGGAGCCTGCGGTTAAACTGCTATGCCATGTATTGCAGAGTGGCACGCACGTCATCCAGCGTGAAACGTCTTCTCCACAATACTAGGTGAGCAGGAAGGGACAGAATGGGGGGCCATCAGAGGAGAAGGTGTAGTGAAGGGGTGAGTTGGATAGGCACATCATGGAGGGGGGCAAGCAGCCTCGGGAGTGGTGAGGGGTCAGGAGAAGGGAACACAAGAGGACTGGTGGTGGTGTCCCTCGCAGAGCGGCCTTAGGGGGGGCGAGCCGGGCGACCGCCCGGGGCACCATATGCCCCCACCACGCCAGGGGGAGTCTGTCAAGGGCTCCCCCGAGCTGGCCTGGTGGGAGAAGGCGTGGCAGACGCCTAATTGTCATTGAATGAACCCGCGGCGGCGGGCACATTCAATGACAATGGGGTGTTAAAGCGCCCTATTCACACTATTACCTCCTCGCAGAGCGAGGAGGTTTAAAAAAAAAAAAAAAAATTAAAGTGGCCCCTCCTGGCCCAGCCCCCCTTCCGCCCCACCCCCTGTTAACCGGGGGCGCCAGAGGGCGAGGGGGGCGCCAATTCGCCCAGGGCGCTGCTGCCCTTAAGGCCGGCCCTGGTCCCTCGGCCAAGGCAAATGTGGAGATAAGGTGGGTGTTTGCGAGGATTTACGGGCAGGGGTACCGGCGGTGCCCATCCGAGAGGCAGGGAAGGGACAGGGTGGTGGGCTGGCGACATGGGGTAAAAAATTAATCAATTTTGCAACTCTTGCTGTGTGATGCACGCAAGCAATAGCAGGCCCAAAAGGGATTGATTTAGCATCGCTGACACAGAACCCGAATGCAGGAGCCGAACAAAGGCAAAGGATGGCGGGATATGCAGTCTGGGAATTCAGCAGAAATGCAGGAGCCAAACAAAGGCAACGGATGGCAGGATATGCAGGCTGGGAATTCAGCAGAAATGCAGGAGCCGAACAAAGGCAAAGGATGGCAGGATATGCCGGCTGTGAATTCAGCAGAAATGCAGGAGCCGAACAAAGGCAAAGGATGGCAGGATATGCCGGCTGTGAATTCAGCAGAAATGCAGGAGCCGAACAAAGGCAAAGGATGGCAGGATATGCAGGCTGGGAATTCAGCAGAAATGCAGGAGCCAAACAAAGGCAAAGGATGGCAGGATATGCCGGCTGTGAATTCAGCAGAAATGCAGGAGCCGAACAAAGGCAAAGGATGACGGGATATGCAGTCTGGGAATTCAGCAGAAATGCAGGAGCCGAACAAAGGCAAAGGATGGCAGGATATGCAGGCTGGGAATTCAGCAGAAATGTAGGAGCCGAACAAAGGCAAAGGATGGCAGGATATGCCGACTGTGAATTCAGCAGAAATGCAGGAGCCGAACAAAGGCAAAGGATGGCGGGATATGCAGTCTGGGAATTCAGCAGAAATGCAGGAGCCAAACAAAGGCAACGGATGGCAGGATATGCAGGCTGGGAATTCACCAGAAATGCAGGAGCCGAACAAAGGCAAAGGATGGCAGGATATGCCGGCTGTGAATTCAGCAGAAATGCAGGAGCCGAACAAAGGCAAAGGATGGCAGGATATGCCGGCTGTGAATTCAGCAGAAATGCAGGAGCCGAACAAAGGCAAAGGATGGCAGGATATGCAGGCTGGGAATTCAGCAGACATGCAGGAGCCAAACAAAGGCAAAGGATGGCAGGATATGCCGGCTGTGAATTCAGCAGAAATGCAGGAGCCGAACAAAGGCAAAGGATGGCAGGATATGCCGGCTGTGAATTCAGCAGAAATGCAGGAGCCGAACAAAGGCAAAGGATGACGGGATATGCAGTCTGGGAATTCAGCAGAAATGCAGGAGCCGAACAAAGGCAAAGGATGGCAGGATATGCAGGCTGGGAATTCAGCAGAAATGTAGGAGCCGAACAAAGGCAAAGGATGGCAGGATATGCCGACTGTGAATTCAGCAGAAATGCAGGAGCCGAACAAAGGCAAAGGATGGCGGGATATGCAGTCTGGGAATTCAGCAGAAATGCAGGAGCCAAACAAAGGCAACGGATGGCAGGATATGCAGGCTGGGAATTCAGCAGAAATGCAGGAGCCGAACAAAGGCAAAGGATGGCAGGATATGTAGGCTGGGAATTCAGCAGAAATGCAGGAGCCAAACAAAGGCAAATGATGGCAGGATATGCAGGCTGGGAATTCAGCAGAAATGCAGGAGCCGAACAAAGGCAAAGGATGACAGGATATGCAGGCTGGGTATTCAGCAGAAATGCAGGAGCCGAACAAAGGAAAAGGATGCCAGGATATCCAGGCTGAGAATTCAGTAGAAGTGCAGGAACCGAACAAAGGCAAAGGATGGTAGGATATGCAGGCTGGGAATTCAGCAGAAATGCAGGAACCAAAGAAAAGCAAAGGATTGCAGGATATGCAGGCTGGGAATTTAGCCGAAATAGAGGAACCAAACAAAGGCAAAGGATGGCAGGATAAGTAGGCTGGCAATTTAGCAGAAAAGCAGGCACCAAACAAAGGCAAAGGATGGCAGGATATGCAGGCTGGGAATTTAGCAGAAATGCAGGACACGAACAAAGGCAAAGGATGGCAGGATATGCAGGCTGGGAATTCAGCAGAAATGCAGGAACCGAACAAAGGCAAAGGATGCCAGGCTGTGCAGGCTGGGTATTCAGCAGAAATGCAGGAGCCAAACAAAGGAAAAGGATGGCAGGATATGCATGCTGGGAATTCTGAAGAAATGCAGGACCCAAGCAAAGGCAAAGGATGGCAGGATATGCAGGCTGGGAATTCGGCAGAAATGCAGGAACCGAACAAAGGCAAAGGATGCCAGGATATGCAGGCTGTGTATTCATCAGAAATGCAGGAGCCGAACAAAGGAAAAGGATGGCAGGATATGCAGGCTGGGAATTCAGCAGAAAAGCAGGAGACAAAGAAAGGCACAGGATGGCAGGATATGCAGGTAGGGAATTCAGCAGAAATGCAGGAGCCAAAGAAAGGCAAAGGATGGCAGGATATGCAGGTTGGGAATTCAGCCGAAATACAGGAACTGAACAAAGGCAACAGATGGCAGGGTTATGCAGGCTGGGAATTCAGCAGAAATGCAGGCACCAAACAAAGGCAAAGGATGGCACGAAATGCAGGCTGGGAATTCAGCAGAACTGCAGGAGTCAAACAAAGGCACAAGATGGCAGGATATGCGGGGTGGGAGCTCACCGGAAATGCAGGAACCAAACATATTGCCTGTAAATATTGTAAAATATTCTTCCATTTTTATCCTGAATTGTAATGATATATCTGTCAATGCTAATCTTATGTTTTGAACATGTTTGTACAACACCTGTAAATGTTTGCTGGCAATCACTTGTGCCTTACAATTGAGTATATATGCTTGAATTATATTTGTAATATGGACCTACCAGTAAATATCTTATGTCAACCATGTGTGCTTTATAACTGGTTATGTTTGTATTATCCTGTGCAAGCTAAGACATGTGCCCAGATGCCTTAGGGCCAGGCGCGCTATATAAATGAAGATACAATGCAAAACAATACAAAGACAAAGGAGGGCAGGATGTGCGGCCTGGGAACGCAGCAGAACTGGAGGAACCGAACAAAGGCAAACGATGGCAGGATATGCAGGCTGGGAAGTCATCAGAAATGCAGGAACCGAACAAAGGCAAAGGATGGCAGTATATGCAGGCTGGGAAGTCAGCAGAAATGCAGGAACTGAACAAAGGCAAAGGATGGCAGGATATGCAGCATGGGAACTCAGCAGAAATGCAGGAACTGAATAAAGGCAAAAGATGGCAGGATATGCAGGCTGAGAATTCAGCAGAAATGCAGGCACCAAACAAAGGCAAAGGATGGCACGAAATGCAGGCTGGGAATTCAGCAGAACTGCAGGAGTCAAACAAAGGCACAAGATGGCAGGATATGCGGGGTGGGAGCTCACCGGAAATGCAGGAACCAAACATATTGCCTGTAAATATTGTAAAATATTCTTCCATTTTTATCCTGAATTGTAATGATATATCTGTCAATGCTAATCTTATGTTTTGAACATGTTTGTAGAACACCTGTAAATGTTTGCTGGCAATCACTTGTGCCTTACAATTGAGTATATATGCTTGAATTATATTTGTAATATGGACCTACCAGTAAATATCTTATGTCAACCATGTGTGCTTTATAACTGGTTATGTTTGTATTATCCTGTGCAAGCTAAGACATGTGCCCAGATGCCTTAGGGCCAGGCGCGCTATATAAATGAAGATACAATGCAAAACAATACAAAGACAAAGGAGGGCAGGATGTGCGGCCTGGGAACGCAGCAGAACTGGAGGAACCGAACAAAGGCAAACGATGGCAGGATATGCAGGCTGGGAAGTCATCAGAAATGCAGGAACCGAACAAAGGCAAAGGATGGCAGTATATGCAGGCTGGGAAGTCAGCAGAAATGCAGGAACTGAACAAAGGCAAAGGATGGCAGGATATGCAGCATGGGAACTCAGCAGAAATGCAGGAACTGAATAAAGGCAAAAGATGGCAGGATATGCAGGCTGAGAATTCAGCAGAAATGCAGGAACCAAACAAAGGCAAAGGACGGCTGGATGTATGGGCTGGGAACTCAGCAGAAATGCAGGGAGCGAACAAAGGCAAAAGATTGCAGGATATGCAGGATGGGAACTCAGTAGAAATGTAAAAACAGAACAAAGGCACAAGGTGGCAGGATATGCGAGCTGGGAGCTCACCAGAAATGCAGTAACCAAACAAAGACAAAGGATGGCAGGATATGCGGTCTGGGAACTCAGCAAAAATGCAACCGAACAAAGGCACAAGGTGGTATGATATGCAGGATGCAAACTCAGCAGAAATGCATGACCCGAATAAAGGCAAAGGATGGCAGAACATGCCAGAAGGGAAGTTCAGCAGAAATGCAGGAACCAAGACAAAGGGAGGCAGGATATTCCAGAAGGGAAATCAGCAGAAATGCAGGAACCGAACAAAGGCAAAGGATGGCAGAATATGCCAGAAGGGAACTCAGCAGAAATGCAGGAACAGAACAAAGGCGCAAGGTGGCAGGATATGCGGGCTGGGAGCTCACTAGAAATGCAGGAACCAAACAAAGACAAAGGATGGCAGGATATGCGGTATGGGAACTCAGCAAAAATGCAACCGAACAAAGGCATGAGATGGCATGATATGCAGGATGCAAACCCAGCAGAAATGCAGGAGCCAAACAAAGTCAAAGGATTGCAGGATATGCGGGCTGGGAACTCAGCAGAAATGCATGACCCGAATAAAGGCAAAGGATGGCAGAACATGCCAGAAGGGAACATAGCAGAAATGCAGGAACCAAGACAAAGGATGGCAGGATATGCCAGAAGGGAACTCAGCAGAAATGCAGGAACCGAACAAAGGCGAAGGATGGCAGGATATGCCCGAAGGAAACTCAGCAGAAATGCAGGAACCGAACAAAGGCAAAGGATGGCAGGATATAACAGAAGGGAACTCAGCAGAAATGCAGGAACGCAGACAAAGGATGGCAGGATATGCCAGAAGGGAACTTAGCAGAAATGCCGGAACCGAACAAAGGCAAAGGATGGCAGGATATGCAGGTTGGGAATTGAGCCAAAATACAGGAACTGAACAAAGGAAAAGGATGGCAGGATATGCAGGCTGGGAATTCAGCAGAAATGCAGGCTCCAAATAAAGGCAAAGGATGGCACGATATGCAGGCTGGGAATTCAGCAGAAATGCAGGAGTCAAACAAAGACAAGGGATGGCAGGATATGCAGACTGGGAACTGAGCAGGAATGCAGGAACAAAACAAAGGCACAAGATGGCAGGATATGCGGGTTGGGAGCTCACCGGAAATGCAGGAACTAAACATATTGCCTGTAAATATTGTAAAAGATTCTTCCATTTTTGTCCTGAATTGTAATGATATATCTGTCAATGCTAATCTTATGTGTTGAACATGTTTGTACTACACCTGTAAATGTTTGCTGGCAATCACTTGTGCCTTACAATTGAGTATATATGCTTGAATTATATTTGTAATATGGACCTACCAGTAAATATCTTATGTCAACCATTTGTGCCTTATAACTGGTTATGTATGTATTATCCTGTGCAAGCTAAGACATGTGCCCAGATGCCTTAGGGCCAGGCGCGCTATATAAATAAAGAAATACAATGCAAAACAATACAAAGACAAAGGACGGCAGGATATGCGGCCTGGGAAATCAGCAGAAATGGAGGAACCGAACAAAGGCAAACGATGGCAGGATATGCAGGCTGGGAAGTCATCAGAAATGCAGGAACCGAACAAAGTCAAACGATGGCAGGATATGCGGGCTGGGAACTCAGCAGAAATGGAGGAACCGAACAAAGGCAAACAATGGCAGGATATGCAGGCTGGGAAGTCAGTAGAAATGCAGGAACCGAACAAAGGCAAAGGATGGCAGGATATGCAGCCTGGGAACTCAGCAGAAAAGCTGGAACCGAATAAAGGCAAAAGATGGCAGGATATGCAGGCTGAGAATTCAGCAGAAATGCAGGAACCAAATAAAGGCAAAGGACGGCTGGATGTGTGGGCTGGGAAAACTCAGCAGAAATCCAGGGAGCGAACAAAGGCAAAAGATTTCAGGATATGCAGGATGGGAACTCAGTAGAAATGCAAGAACAGAACAAAGGCACAAGGTGGCGGGATATGCGAGGTGGGAGCTCACCAGAAATGCAGGAACCAAACAAAGACAAAGGATGGAAGGATAAGCGGTCTGGGAACTCAGCAAAAATGCAACCGAACAAAGGCATAAAATGGTATGATATGCAGGATGGCAGAACATGCCAGAAGGGAACTCAGCAGAAATGCAGGAACCAAGACAAAGGATGGCAGGATATTCCAGAAGGGAACTCAGCAGAAATGCAGGAACCGAACAAAGGCAAAGGATGGCAGGATATGCCAGAAGGGAACTCAGCAGAAATGCAGGAACCAAGACAAAGGATGGCAGGATATGCCAGAAGGGAATTTAGCAGAAATGCAGGAACCGAACAAAGGCAAAGGATGGCAGGATATGCAGGATTGGAACTCACCAGAAATGCAGGATCTGAACAAAGATACAGGATGGTAGGATATGAGGGCTTGGTATCAACTAGGCCAATCTACACCATAATGCAATATACTTTTATTAGATAGAAGGCGAGCTGAGTGATTTTTTTCTTCCTGAGTGATCGTGTCAATGCCCTGACTCGGGAAACCTCAATATGGTGAGGGTGATGTGTCTTGGCAATTATGGGTAATACTCACTAATGGACTGAGATACAAGCTACTGGGTCAACTGTGCTGCCTCTGGCAGATTTATTTTCTTATTTGCATTTTGAAAGCGCTCACACAGCCCGGGGGCATGTCACACCACTGATATGCAGATTTCACAGGGGGAAGTCGTTTTTCTAAGTTACGTCCACAATGTATGCTGTGTTATTTCTATAGCGCTTTTGCAAAGCTATTTACAGAGAACATGTATACATACAATAGCAACCAATCAAAGTTGGTACTCATTTCAACCTCAGAAGGATGAAAGCCTAAATTGGCCTTGCTGGGATTTGAACCGGCAACCTGCAGATCACACACAGATTGCAGCAACAAGCACTGAACTCTCTGAGCTATTTTACCAGCATAAGCTAACTCAGTGTGGCACACGTGGTGGCTTGCGTGCTGTGGGTTGTTATGCATTGCTTCAAACTTAGTGCAGGATCTGTTGTAGAATCAGTGAACAGAAAACATTTGACAATAATGTACTCTCTTGTTATCATTCGGGGAGAAGGTGGGAGCTGGGCCTGGGAGGTCCAACTTGAACTCTAGGTGTGCTCATTTCCGTGCTCACTCAAATCGGAGAAAAACCAGTGAGATGATCTCGCTGTCATGTGTTTGTCTAAATTGATGCCTGTCCCAGTGTGATGTAGGTCTGGGAAACAGCTGTCGTGTGGATTCCAAAACAATAGGGAGGGATAAGCACACTGTACAACTCCACACTGGTGCAAAGCCGGCGAAACCATTATGTGACCAACTTTTAGAAAGACTTCTTGGCGATGCATGGCTTACAAGCTAAACCTTCTGATCAAAAGTCAGTAAGGCCAGAGGATGGTGACTAGCTACGGGTTGACCATAGTACAGATCAGTTGGGCTGGAACGCACAGCAGCCCCTCACCCTGTCTACTTCCCATTCTGTTTTCAACTCATGAAGTGTTTGTGACATACAATTGGGCACATTCTTTTTGAGTACACGTTCAGCATTAACTTCAATGCCTCACAGTTCCTAATAAATGATCTGAGCTATGAAAACGCAGACTGGAGATTTGTTTGTCTGGTTCTATGGTTCCTTTGTATTTGCTATTCATCCACTACCTAAAGGGAAATTATGGAGCTCCTACCAGTCTCACCTAAATCTTATGGCGGCCGTGGAGAAGTTTTTCAGATTGTTATTAATTTCACTGCACCACTGTCCAGCTGGCGGTCATGTTCATGACGTTTCTTCTGTCGAAAGTTGATCTCAGTTTTACATTGTGTGCCCCTCTCCTCCCCCCAGCAGTTGAGAATTTCATCTCCTTTCATCCAAATCAAAAATGGGCTTGCGCATCACCACCCCGGGGCAAAGGAATGCCAGGACAATTTAACCTAAGCTTTAACATCAACATCCTCTAGTCAACATTTGAATGGGTTTATTCCTTGAAAGGCTTCAGGAAAAATTTTTTTGCCTACATTTGTCTTAGAACCGTATGTGCTGCGAAAATCATTTCACAGCTGGAAACTGAATGGGGGATTCAACTCAAACAATGATTGGCAGTGCCAACAGTTTTGTTTGTATTTTGTGTAGGCATGAAATAGAACCATTTCCTCAGTGCCTGGCAAATGATACCAGCTGCAAATTGGTGGGAGTACCTCGACAAGTAACATCAGTGCCTGGCAAAGCCCATCTGTTACCTATGCACATGCAAAGACAATTAGCTTTGCTAATGCTCGTTTTAACAGGGCTTGCTTGAAGGGCAAGCACACTGCTTATACATCAAGTAGCTAAGTTAAAGACATTTATATTACACTAGCAGCACACAGCTCCAATTAAACCATTAACTCTCAGATAACTTCTTTGAAATAACACTGACAGGCACTTTAAGCACCACTGCTTGGTAAAGCTATCTCAAACAGACCCCAGGAAGATGTGGTTGGAGGGTTGGGGGGAACGGAGAGGCAGGAAGTGGGTGGGAATGGCCATAGGCATCAGCATGGCCAAGTGCATTGAATGGGTGGGAAAATAAACAAACACCTACCAGCTTTGTGCCCCTCTCCATATCCTACCTCCCACCCAGCTGTGTTAAAATTCTATACTTTTGGCTTATAGATGTCCCTTTAGCACCACGTAATACCCAAAAATTAAAATGGAAGCTCACATTTGCATTGCTCATTGCTGCTGTACACATTGGATCTTTGCAGAGCGAATTGGCCATCTTGTGTGTAGGGGGTCATTTTTTTTATAAAATCCCACAGAACAAAAAAAGGTTATCCTTTACGTTTGCAAAACAAGGCATATTGGCTTTACCATCTTGGACATATTCACTAAATCGACACACTGTCAAACTGCCTAGTCTGGTGAGACCATTTTGTTCTGCATCCTGCTCAATTGCCTTTTTTGTTTCCCATGGATGTTTATTTACTGTCGATTCCATGAACGCATGCATTTTCTCTGTATTTATACGTGAATATACATATGTCATTAAGATTGTTTTCTTTTTAGAAATCTGTGCAGTTCCAAATAATACTTGAATTGTGATATTAACTATATTGTGTTACTGACAAGCAGAAGCAAATATTTTTTAATATTTAACTTCGATCACTACTCTCTGATTTGGGCCTTGTTATCTTATCACTTCTTTATGTATATTTGCTTAGTTTGTATGTACTATAGGATAACATAAGTATCGCATCATATTCTGACTTTGCATTGTATTAGATGCAATACATTTGACATTAATTCGCAGCAATGGTTACAAAATAAAAGTAACTATATTGTACAATGCTCGTCAAGGCATGGAGCATAAAGGTACGAGTGGAGCAAATGTGTATGGGCAGGGCATATGGTCGTAGGCGTGGTCTTCTTTGGTGGCTGGAGTATAAATATGTTGGACGGAGTTTAGGGGGGGCCCTAGCAGGCGGTCTTGCAGGGGGGACCCCACAAACTATTGTGGTTATTAACCATACCAACTACCCTCTTGTCAGTTTCCAGAGAGCATCCCATTTCCTTTTTAAAAACTGTCTGTTCTCTACATTCCTTTACAGGGGGGGTCGTATTTAGTAGTGTTATTAGATTGTCTGTTGTGATAATAATAAAGTGGATTTTTTAATACAACCTTGATCGGACACTCCTTTTATCAATGGGTAATAATTGTATTTTTGCTGTGTTGCAAATAACCAATGATCCACAACCTTTAGTGGAGATAAGCCTGCTCTTCCATCCACATTACCAAAATTGAACAAGGAGGTTTATCATTTTAAATTGTATGCTTGCTAATCCAATCTGTTCGGATCCATTCTGGTGTATTAGAGGTGTGTGGCTGATTGATAGTTTAGAAACCGATATTCACCCCTGGACCGCTGGTACCTCAGAATTTGATTCGTCACAAGACCTATCCTTGGCCTCAAGCCCAGGGAGCACATATCTTCAGCCCTAAAATCCCTACACTGGCTCCCGGTTGCTGCAAGGATCAAGTTCAAAACCCTCTACATCACCCACAAGGCTTTCTTGGGCCAGGGACCCCACTACATCAAACTCTCTCTCCCTAAATATCACCCTGCTATAGCCCTTCGTTCTTCTAGCTCCAACTCTTTGCAGATCAGACGCTTTTCCAAGCAGAGAGTGGGGGTAGATCTCTCTCCTCCGCAGGTGCCCCCCTCTGGAAGGGTCTTTCTGCCCCTCACAGACTTGAGTCAGATCTCCTTAAATTCTGGAAGCTTCTCAAGACCCACCTTTTCTCTTCCTCTTCTCTTCTCCCCCTCCCATGCTAGTGTTCACCCTCTGCCTCTTGGTTGGCTGCTTGGTTTCTTCAGATTCTTACAGGGCACCTGGCCCTTCCCGACTAGTCTACCCCTGCACTTGGTCTCCTCTGACCCCACTCGCCCCCCACCTGCACTTGCCCTTTCGGGCTCCCTCCCCTGCACTAGCCTGGCTGGCCCTGCACCCTCTGAGTCCTTCCAGCCCTGTTCCTTGCACTTACCTCATGGACCGTCTGCCCCTGCACTCTCTTGTCCCCAGGCTTTGTCCACCTCACCTCCTCTGGCACATGCTTAACCCTCCGCCCCCCCCTGCACTTTTGTTTACTGCACTTGCACAATCCGAATGTCACAAGATTTAGTAGGACCGTTTTTGTTTTGTCCCCCCCATGCCCTTGAAACACTCTGTGTATAGGTGCATTATAGAAACCCAATAACTAAACAAATGTTTCTGTTACATATAACAATTTGGAGCTATAGCATTTGGGATTGTCAAATGTAGATAGGCCCCAAATCTTTAAGGCTTAAATAATTCCTCTGCTTCTCTGAAGACCTCCCGATATGCTAATAACTTTGCTTGCAGTGGTGAAGAAGAAGATATGCTTATTCTTTCATGGTTTGTAAACTAAGCTTCCAAGCCCTATGATAAAATAACATTTGCATTAAATCCTATCCAATCAGTAACAATACAAGTTGTGCAATGTTCCTCCACTTTCAAATCCTATTTTATGTTTTTTTTCCACAACACTTTACAGACAATGGGGGTCATTACGAGGTGGGCGCAAATGGATACCGGGCACCGTTAAGGACACTGGTGCCGGTAATCCTTTTGCGCCCTATTCCGAGGTCCCTTAGCGGGTCTCGTCCTTAACGCCTGGTTTTATCAGGCGTTATGGACGGGGCCCGTTAAGGGACTTCAGAGCTAATAACGGTACCGCAATTTGTGGTACCTTTATTAGCGCCTTCCCATTGAGCTCTATGGGGGCTGAAATGGGAATGGGGAATGGCTTTTTCAATGGGGAGTTACCGGTCCTGCAAAGGTCGGAATAAACCGGTAAGTCCCCACTGAACGAGGGCGGACTCGGTACCGGTATTGGAGGTAGTCATGGCGCTATTAGCGCTCCAATCTTGGAATGAGGCCCAATGTGTTGCATTTTCTACATTACTGTTACACCTTAATCCATATTGTTTTTCTCTGCTTGTTAATTTACATTTCATTGGAGTTCCACACTCTTTATCTAAGGAAAAACTATATTACTTCGATACCCTTGATCCAAAGAATGTTTCTTTTTTTCTCCTTGGTTACGCCTTTCCTATATCAAACATACACTCTTCAAAAACAATAGTATCCTACATTCTGAACCACAGCGCAATACGTGTGGTGTACTGTTCATACTGACATTTGTGTTCAAGTTTGGAACAATGTTAAATATCACCTATTGTAGCTTCTCCTAACTTTGACTAACTTGACTTATTTAATTCCTCATTTTCTTCCTCATCGCCTTGCTAAACAATTGCCAACACATGTTTTGCTCTGTATGATCGCTTCCTTTATAAAGATCTGCAGCAAGCTTCCCCAGGGAAGTTATAATTCAATATATCACAATTCCTGTCTTTTTGAATCTCATTTTAGGTTCCTTGCAATCAATTCAATCACCATTATTTATATCTCCATTCTTCTTGGTTTTTTTGGTCCTTCGATGAATGCGAAAGTCCTGAACCTCCTTATTTCAGAGGTCCAGGTGGCGTGGAGGCTGCGTGTGCTATGGCAATCCTCAGACAGGACGGGCACGATAGTTTCCAATAATGTGGTTCATGGCATTTGCACTGATCCTGACGGGGGATCTTGGCAGTGATAACTGATGCTTAGTGTTACCTGACTCAATGGTACTCAGTTTATCAACCTCATATGGATGAAGGGCAGCGTGGACTTGCTGTGGTTTGAACCTGGGACCACGAAGTCCAACACAGATGCCTACAGTTTGCGCATTAGTGGACTAAATGCTTCATTTATAACACATTTTCTCACAGATGGCCCCGTGGTTACATCTCAGTTTGTCATGAAAATCCAAAAAGAGCATTGTGGACCTGAGACACTTCTGGTGTTCGGCCAAAGTTCTTTGGTAGTCTGTCCCAGCAAAGCATGCGTTTGAAACACTGTGTCGCAATAAGGTTGCGTCAGTGGGATATGTCGACAGTTTCCATTGAGAACGACGATTGTGTGGTGGAGAGGGCGTTTCCGCCAATGCCGTTCGGCTCATTTGCATCTGTTCACTGAATTGTGAGAAAGGCTTTTCGAAATTGGACGACTTCTGAAAAACGATCACTCATAAACCGCACGCTCATTTCTTCAAATCCATCAGCTTTCGAAATCCTGTCGCAGTTGCGCCAAAGCTGCACGTGATGCATGTGTTCGCTTCCGGGTGAGTCCTGCTGCAAGGCGCGCCATTGCCACCACCCGCCACGAGGCCTCGGCCGACCTCGGCGGTCTGCTGCGGGAAACGGGAGAGGAAAGCTCCCAGTGTGGTTTCCCTCAGCCACGGGTCCCTTCCTGGAAGGGTTGATGTCAGCTCTCAGCTGCTGTCGAGCTGTGTGTACCTTGCAAGATGGGGTTTAAATCACACGGGAGAGGTACAGCTGAGGGAATGCGTGAAAATATGATTTGTGCAGTGCGCGAGGCTGGCGTGTTGCAACACAAGCACTGTTTTGCTGTTGTAGCCCTCAGATCAGAAGATAGGACTTCCCTTTTAATCATAGCACTCACTGCTTGTCAGGATATTGCAAAAGACCACACACCATCTCATTGCATGTTATTTGATTAATATGCAACACTCACCCTGGATGCCCCGCCACTCCTCCCCCTCCTCACTGGCTGAAAAAGTATGCACCCCTCCTACCTTGAATATTGATGGGTGCCCTCCCCTCTCCTCATTTCTCAACTCTCCCCAGGCTGTTCGTAAATGCCCCCAACCCCTGCTACGACCAGTGACTGGTCCTGGATGCCCCCCCCCTGCCTGCCTGTCATGTACTGGATACCTCCTAACCGGTATTACCTCTCCTGGCTGGTCCAGGATGCCCCTACCCGCTCCTCTTCCACGGCTTGTTCTGAATACCCCCACTACCTCCTGCTCTGTGACTGATACTGGGTGTGCCCTCCTACCCATGACTGGTCTTGGATCCCCCCCATGCCCTCCTCACCTGGCTGGACCTGGACTCCCCCTCAAACCACTTATCCATATACATGTGTATGATGTCCCCAATATACCCCCCACACACACTCCTCCTTTGGCTGGACCCGGATGCAACCAATCCCTGATCCCCATCCTCCTCTCTCTCCTGCTGGATGTCCCCACTTCTGATCTGTCCACCCCTATCCTTTTCGTTTGTTAGGGTTTATTTTGAGTTTTCCGGTGTAGTTGAAAATTGGCGGTATTGTCATTAATACCACGCTACCATATTAAGAATTTGTAGGGAAAGTGGGGGGGGATGCCTACAACAGTTTGCTGGAGGAATTTACTCCCCTTTTCCACCAAATATTGTGGTATTTGAAACAGTGAAATTACCAGTGGCGGTAATTCCTCCAAATCCCAATGGAGTCCTACGCAGCCCCTTAATAAGGAAGAATACCACGAATTACCACCGAAACATGTATTTTCTATTTATATTATAAAGACAAATAAATATTAGCAACAAGGGTCTCCAAAAAATAAAGTTGTTGTCACAACTATTTGAAACACATGATAAAATGGTTCCATGTGAAAATGTCGCTAGGAAGATGTAGTCAATGGAAAATGTAGTCTGAAAAAAAGTTGTTTAAAAAAATGTAGTCATTCACTACAAGCAATGCAAAGTGAATATGTTGCCAGTAATAAGGTCACCAAAAAAGATGTTTTAAATACACAAAAGGTTCAAGGTTGTAACCCTAATATGGCCCAAACCTCCAACGAAAACTCCACAGTCACCCTTATTGCATTCCTAAACCTACCCCTAACTCTAATTACAACCCTTATTCTACCCTGAACTCTCACAGAACACCAACCCTTCAGCGTACTAATTGTATATTACTCAATGCAAAATAGAACATGAACAGTGAACCTTTATTCAACCCCCATCCAGAGCTCACCACAAATTATATAGCCCTTGCTCTAAGCCTTGCTGTAATACTAATCTTAGCCTTACCCTACCTGCAAATATAGCACTTACCTTTATGCTTTCGTTACCCTAACCACTATCCTTCGTCAACATCACCAGCCCTCTTCAACTCTGTATCCCTTTCTTTAACACTTGCCCAAACCATTACTCTATTAGACCTAGCGTTAACCTAACCCCCTATCCTAACACTAACCCTGACACTTAATCTGTCCTAACGACTAATCAAACCCCAACATCTTTACTCTTACCTATCCTTACCCTAACCCCTATCCTTACCCTAACCCCTATCCATATCCTAACCCCTATCCTAGTGATAACATGGATGCATGAAATGGCGTCATTTGGGATGGGAGAAACATCCTGCATCACATTCAGATACAGGGAAACACAAAGAATAAAGGCTTTCTGTCAGTGCAGTCACTGAAATGAAAACAACAGAAGATGTTCAGAATTTTGATATAATTCCAAACTACCTTTTGTAAAAAAATAAATTAAAAGAAGCACTTTGTCACCTTGACCAGCCAACAATTGCCTCTTTCCTTCAAAGGATGGCCCTTAATTTTTCAAGGAGTGGATTTTTTTCACAGACGACTCTAACATTTATTTGAGGAATGGCTTTCCTATGAGGAAGAACCGGGACACATTTTTTAAGGAACAACTTTCCTATGCATTCTCTAAATCTCCAAAGAATGTCGGTTTCAAGTTGAAATTAGGCACCGAGAAGTTGGAGGTTGTTCATGAAATTAAATATCTGAGGTCTAAATCCCCGAAAACGATTTTGTAAAAAAAACTCTGTGCAAAAGTGGAACAACTCGGATATAAATGAAATGTGTTGATAGGAAATTTGGAAGATTTACAATAATATCCTTCATCAACGTCTCTCGAGCTAAAGCTATACCAACAATGACAGCTTTGTAATTGCCTAACTGTGTCCCCATTATTATATTGAGGTATGAACTGGAACTAATTTCCATAGTGGCTCACTATACATGGAGAATATTTCTGTTACATGGGAAATCATCAAGGCAGCTGCACACACCTCTACTGTGAGCTTCTACAACACATGGATATTATGCAGAGGGGAACTATGAGATCCCTAAAAAAGAAGTGCCATGATGCACTGGGAGTCCTGATTTTGAATCATGAAGCTTCAGTAGCAAACCCTGCCTGTCTTAACAGGAACATTTATGAATACGATTGGAGTAGGACTTATGATGGGAGACGCAAATATAAACTGCATAAGATCATGGCTCGTGAAAATAAAAAACAAGGCACTCTTGCCTATTATTAAAAAAATGTCCCAGACTCAAGATATAGAAATGCCTTTGTAAGAGTTGGATTAATCCTGATACAAGATAGATACCATGTATTAGGAGTACCACCTCACTAGCTACAATTGTAGATTCTGTGAACAGGTCAATGAAATAGAGTCCCTGAAACATACCGTGGTGGATCGTCCTTTGTTAGTGTGTTTGAGGCAAAAACACCTCTCGAACAATGTGTCGCTTGGTCAATGTGGAAATTCTGATAAACTCCGGAGAAGACTGTGGGAATAATAACAGCTAAACAACAACTGCTGTAAATGTTCTCAAAAGATACACTTGATCAATTTTGAATGCATCTGATTTTAAAATAAGTAGCACAATTTATTTTTAGAATCGTTACTTGCATGAATCGTTTCATATAATGGAAATTAACATATATAGTATGTAGGAGTATAACAAACATGAATCAAATTTTGTTAGAGAATTATTTTTTTCCTATTGATGTTTCCCGTTAGACACGATTTTTTTTTCCTCTGGAGATTTCCTGTTAGGCCTCTGCATCCTGGGCAGGGGTTGACTGGCCTATAGGCTTCTGCAGCCTGTGCAGGGGTGGACTGGCCTATAGGGAACTCTGGAGATGCCTCCGCACCCTGGGCATGGGTGGACTGGCCTATAGGGAACTCTGGGGATTTCCCGTTAGGCCCCTGCATCCTGGGCAGGGATGGACTGGCCTATGGGGAACTCTGGAGATGCCTCCGCACCCTGGGCATGGGTGGAATGGCCTATAGGGAACTCTGGAGATTTCCTGTTTGACCTCCACACCCTGGGAGAGGTGGACTGGTCTATAGGGAACTGTGGAGATTTCCCATTAGGCCACGACACCCTGGGCCTCTTTTGTACCGTAGCCCTATTTTATTTCCACATTTTCTCATAGGAAAAGGGTTGGGCTACCTGAAAATGTGACACATGGGGCCACTTTGAACATTATCTCCAGGACCTCTTTTGGTTCCCAGTCCCCCCCGGGCTGCAGGCACACGCAAACAAGCTCATCATCCTGAGACCGTGCCTCGAGGACCCATATTCTGGGTATCATACTGTGGCGGCTTAGTTATAGTGCCCTGATATCTGCAGATCGTACCGCATGCACCATGAATTGAATAGCGAATAGGCGCTGAGCTGATCTAGAGGGAAGAAGCGTGGCAGTGCCGCAGAGAGTCCGCGTGGGAGGTTCATGGTTTGCTGAATGACCGGGTCTTCAGTAGTTTCCTGAACTGAAGCAAAGGGATGGCTTGGAAGATATAGACAGGATGAGAGTTCCAGAGTGTCGGGGCAGTCACAGAGAACCTTCAGTCACCAAAGCCATAGGAAGAGGTAAAGGAAAATTGCCCTGAAGGAAGACTACTGTGTATGAAGGAATATGTCCATACACGCCTCCAGTGTTGCTCGGAGTATTAGGTGCTCCAAGTCAGACTTGCTGCAGGTGAAAGTGTGCCATGGGGGGCACACAATGACAGCGCTGCCCTAATTGAAATAAAGATGAACTGTCATGGAGTCACTCTACAACCACAGACATGATCCTCGTTTTGCACCATTATGATTCTCAGAGCATTTACACTTTGTGGAAACCTGTCCATCTACACATTTGAAAGCCCAAAGCTAAGTTTGCTCCAAAGATTTAGAACTTTTATGGAAACTACTTGACAAGCCCCTTTATTGTTTTTCTAAAGGGCTCGTATTCACTTTTTGTGTGTTTGGGAAAAAATAGATTTCATCACAGCAGCTTCCCAAAGAGGAGTAGTACCAGACAGAAAGAACTGCTATTAACTTCAACATCTAATACCTCCAAGGATACCACTGCATTACTAGGGCGACTTCCTCTAACACAACAGACTCACAGTCCTTCGCAGTTATATCATCCTTGCAACCGTGTGCAGTAGTGATTGGTAGTTAGAAAAGGCGTAAGCCAATCATGATGGAAAGAGACTATGCAAATCAATTTGGAGGAGCATTGTGGGATCCGTCTATTATGGGAATTCAGAAATTGGCAGCACTATTAACATGTGCTTAGATAGACTTCGCCTCTAACTCCCCCCACCACCCTACCCCCGCAGAATTGAACCAGGACTCTCGGGCTGCACACACATGTTTGCAATATGTGCTTGAAGCACTCATATGTCATGAACGCTGGTGTAGTTTCCAAGAGTAACACACCTTTATCTGATCTAAGATAAATTCAGGGATGAAAACATGAATTTGTTACTAATTACCACTAAGCATCTTCAGGCATTTAAGCATCTAAGCAGTGCAATTGCATGCATTTTTCTGTTGTACACAAGCAATCTGTACTTTTCCCCACATTCCTACTTGCACAGTTGCACAGATTGAACTCTCAAGCCCCTCCTTTTTCATCGCCTCGGTGATGCTCGTTCACATTGACCCACCCACATCCAGCCAGGGGGAGCAGCGCTGGGTCGATAACCAGGGATTTTCCATTCTCCTATTTGTTCCTTTTATTGGAGTTTTGTAATGCGCTAGGTAGTCACCAAGCTACTTCAAAGTGCAGCGGGTTGGCGCCGGGGTGGGGGAACACAAGGATTTGCAGATAACGATCATGGCACATATGCAGCTGGTCTGCAGGGAATGCCTAACTTTCATAACATTATGCTTGATGGGAAGATACTAGTGTGCAGATTACTGATCAGGTTTAACTTCCTGTGGTACCAATCCTTGCTTGACTCAGGGAGTTAAGGAGGTGTGCAGGTCAATGGGCTCGTGAAGCTTTGTTCATATAACTCATGTGGATCTTGGCTTGTGGGCCTCATGGAGAGGTGTGTGTCTAGGTCTTTTCTAAATCTCTTATGTTCTATTGGCTTCTCACGTAGTCATGGAGATTGTTCCATAGATTTGGTCTGATGACAGAGGTTCTTTTTCCACTGGTTCTTATTTCCCGGAAGCTGGAGGTGATGATAAGTTGGTTCTTTGACGATCTTAAGATCCTTTTGGGAAGGTGGGGTTTGAAGGGCTCCCTGGCAAAGCTATATAATGTCTTGTGGATATGGCAAAGGATCCTCGGGTGGATGGCTCAGGGGCAACATGGTCGCCTTGGAAGCAAGACGACGCGGAGCAATACAGTTTCGATCTCCGGGTCTGCGCTTAGAAACCTCTGGGTATTGAGCGCGTTATAAATAACCTATCAGATCATATCATGGGCTGGTGAGCTGTGCTCTTGTCTTTTACCCTCAGGAGAAGTCTAGCAGCCCTATTCTAGATGAACTGTATCCACACGATGAGTTTCTTGGGTGCACTAGCCAGCAAGCTGTTCCAGTAGTCCAGAGCATATGGTCGTATCCCTGGTGGAGTTGTGTGAGAGGTTTGTTGTTTACGAGCATGTGAAGCTGGAAGTTTTCTTTGGAGCAATTGTCATTGGTTTGGAGTTAAAAAGTTAGAAATAATCAAATATGAGTCTTCGATTTTTGCCGTAGTAGTGGGTTTTGGTTGGTGTCCAAGTCCAAACGGCCAAAGCAAAGATGGCAATGAAAGAGGGTATGTTTCCTGGGGGCATGAACAAACATTATGATTTCTGATTCGTCTATGTTGAGAAGATGAATGCTACCTGTCATTCATTCATGGACCTGTGATACGGAAGTAGGAATTAACTTGAGTTATGCAGGTATTGTGACCCAATGTTATTATGTGTATGTAGGTCATCACCGGAACATTAAAATGGCAATGGTAAGGCATCCAGGCAGAGCGGTTAGTGGTTTTAGGTAAGTGTTGAACAGCCAGAGTGCTATGTCAGAGCCTTGGAGGACCCCACAAGGCGGGACATAGTGTGGGCTTTACGCCAGTCAGGATTTGAACCAGTAGAGGTCCATTCTGTGTATGTTGGGTTCTGTTGTAAGCAATATATGAGGATATTGTGGTCTACATAGGTTACCGGCAGGTCACTGTTCAGCGTGCAGAAATGCAAGCATGCTCCGGTGGCATAGAAGATGGGCTGTAAAAAGGACTGGCTGGATTGCTTTGAGTAGCATAAGGACAAAGGCTGAGGCACAGCACGTGTCCTGCTCTGAGTGATGAGGACTGCTGATTTGGATAGCAGCCTCCAACTGCAACTGGAATAGGCTGCTCTGCACCATGGCGACCTTCCTGGGGGCCAATACGCTATTCTGGTGAGTACAACAGCTTGCATGCTGTACATGTAGACACACATGAAGACACACACACACACACGTATTTTGTGTAGCTGTGTGTGTACAAAACCTCTGCATCGGCACATTCATTTTCTATCTTGTTCAATCAAGTATTTCTTCGACTTCTACTCCCACTCCATTTTTAGGTTTCATTTTGCCCTGGCACCTTGTTTCCTGTAGCACTCTTCTTGGGCTTGTCACTACACAACACTCAAAGATACTGGCTTTGTTAAACCTTGTTTTATCGGCTATCAAAATGTTTGTGGAATTTTTCTGATGTATGTAACTTAGGTTAAGTATCCCATATGTACATCCTTCACATTTACAATGAACACAATCTAACGTTGAGTCAATGGCATGAGTGGAGGCCTCTGACAAGCTGGATTCCAACCACTTGGATTTGATGGGCACAAGGCTCAGTATGCGCAGTGCACATGGTGCAGCTGCGGGCACTGCACAACTGTGAGTAAAAGATGTCCACAATTAGTGGTGGTGTTGAAGAGAGCTGTCAATAGATAAGGCTCCTCAAACTGGGCATCCTGGTAAAGGATTTACTCGGTGGCAACCATTAACGTGGGTGATGTGGGAGAAAGTACACACTACTGTATATTATGAGGATATTGCAGGGCACTGAGGAGTTCTATGGCCAAATAGTGGAATGAGGCCAAAGGCCAAGTTCCTTTATAAGGACACAGAATTACAAGGGGACCTGCAGTATCCTTTTCATGTGCAGCATGAGTTATGGGATCCCTTATAATAGATGCTCGTCCCCAATTCTCTTTTTGAATACTTGGTCTCTTTATCCTCATTATGCATGAAATATTCCAATTGTTGTTGTGTTGAATACATGTAGAATCTGATCAGCTTGAAAACATAGCAACATACGACTTGTAATGTACTCCGGGGTGCAAATAGTGTACCTTTAGTTTATTGAATTTGGGGTCCACGTATACTGCGCATGCTGTCGGATCATTCCTAACACTGTCCTTCTTTGCCACAGTTTTACACTGTACTGTGGGATCAGAGCTAAACATCTACTGATGTTATACTGTGCATTTCATTATACATGTGCATTCATCTCTAGATGCAAACCAAAAACTAAACACAGTAACGACCACCAGAGGCTTTCGCACTTAGGCACTTTTATAAACAACACTCATCAGAAAGAACAGAGATAGCCAAGCAAACCATTTGGTATAGCGGCGAGCATAGAAACATAGGTGGTAAGTGTTTGCATGGACTTGTGAGAAGAACAGTGAAACACATGTCTTACAGTGAATCAGTACAGCATTTCAAATGTAAGTGACTTCTCTCTGGCTTGAAACATCCTAACTGGCACCCTTTGGTTATGAATACACTACAATATGAAACAGTTTCGGCTCTTAGTAACTCCTGCACCCTCACTTTGGATTAGTAGCAAAATGATGGTTATGAGATTGCAAAATTATGATATTGTCACCCCCTTCTGCGTAAACGAAACAACCCACCGCTAATACGTTTTGGATTCTGGCTACATTGTTAATCCTTTGGTAACAGAAGGATTAAGAACGTTCTGCCTTCCGTGTCAAGGCTGACACCTTGCCAATTTAAATACCCTGCAGAAGGGATCCTAACTGATGGATTGATTGATTGATTATTGCCCTGTTTATAATCACACTAGGCTCTTTGCTTTTTCGGAATGTCCATCAGGCCCTTCTTGCTACTAAGCATGATTCAGCCTGTCTTTCCCAGGACACTACCCCCCACTCAAACTCCGGCCTTCCTTCTGCAGCTACACCACCCTCAGCCTTCACAGGACAGCCCCCTCCTTTCAACCAGCTGGCAGCCCAGAAGCAGTTCATCCCTTTCTGCAGGTACACTGGCCTCCAGCCCCTCCTTTCTCCTGCCAGTCAGAAGCAGCACCTCTCGGATGCTCGAACCAGAAGCCCAGGAGAAAAGAACCAGGAAGAACCTCCCTCCTTCTGCCTTTCTCCCGCTATTAAACCTTTCAATGGGCACTGCCTCTTATGCTATGTCTCCATGTAACCATTTACCATTTTCCAGCCTCCTTTGTGGTGTCCGCTGTCACCTGTCGTATCACGGGCCAGAACTTCCAGCACTTTCTAGCACCTTTCTTGCCTCCGTCTCATGTAACTTTCCAGCCCAGGCTTAAATGACCTTTGGACAGAATTTGGAACACAACACCACCCAATAATGTTGCATCTGCTTCCTCTCTCTTCCTATTTCACACAATGCACGTTTTATTCTCATGGCCCTTTTTGAAGCTAAACTGCACACTCTGCCTCGTGAATGTTCGCCCTGAGACCTTCGGCTGAGCTGGCGAGTAACAAACATTTAAATAAATAAATCAATAATAAATAAATAAATAAAGACTGCTCTTCAGCTTTCCATTTTTGCATTCCTTTGAAACTGACCAGCGATGTTCGTGTGCCTGCTGCACCGTGCACTGTCAGAGACCGTGGCCTAACAGATCTGACCCACTCAATTCACGCCTATACTAATTGTTAGTACTCAATGTCACCCCCTTTTTGTCTCCAATACTAAATGTTAGTGTCCATGCACTACCCTACACATGTAATATGCTGCACAAATTATTTAGCTCATAGCCTTTCCTACAATGGCCAATCTTTTGATTACTATGGTGGCAAAGGCACGAATGGCGAGGGAGTGGGGCAGACAGAGGCGGAAGTCCTACATCAGCCGATACGCCAGCAGGGAGGGAAGAATAGGGGTACTGGATATCATAGGGGTCATAGGTGGGTGGGGGGGTTCAAGGGAGTGAAAATCATGGCAGCTCCAGGAGAGGGGGTATGAATGTCTGAGAGAATGCGGGCAGTTACTGGTAGATTCTGCCCCCGTTTCCAGCCATCTGATTGGCTGAGCACCCTTGCTTGCGTGCAAATAAAGATTTTACAAACAGATTTGTGGAATGATATTGCAGGCTCTCATGTATTATAACAGCCATGAATATAGTGTTTAAAAGAGTGAGGAATCTGTTCCGAAACACTAAATAAAAGCCTGATGCTATTATAATTTTTTTCCTCTGGTAGAGGTTTCACAGCACTCCTGCATCTTTCTTAGACCAAAATGTTGCATAAAATGCGCTTTTATGCCCTATGCATGACATAGGATATCATCATTATTTATAGTGTATACATAATATATAGTGAGAGTGGTCCAATCACAGAAAGCCAGTCTTCACCAAAATATATTCATTACTTGTAAAGGACTTCGAATAATAGGATGCCCGACTGGTTTTCACTAAACAACACATATGTAATTTGGATCATTTGCATGAGCTGGCAAACATTTAAATTCAAGACCTCCTCTTCCCCCCACCAGTTTAATACTCAACTTTCCAATGTACTTAGCAAGCTAGCGCATTTTTTGGTGCAGGCATTGCTAAATTCAGTCCAATGCTATTCCCATATTAAGAAAAGTGTGTGCTGGTAGGACTGAAGCAACCCTGGTGATAAAACGGTTCAACATCACACCATCTGCTGAAGAAAACGTGCTATGATGAAGTGCCACAGGGATTCTGCGCGACCTCAGAGAATAAGGATCAGATTCTTTAAACCTTTTTTGGCATAAGCGAGGAGATGTGGTAGCGCATCTCCTCACTTGCGCCTAAAAAGGAGCAGCTCAATTCTCAAAGCAGATCTGCCTGAGGGTGCCCTGGTTCTGATTCCCCTTTTCACCTCTTTGCGCATTAGTGCAAATAAGCAGGCGTTATGTGATTCTCTCATTGCTGAATTTGGGATGTGCTTTTAAATGCACAGAAATGAGGGTCTTCCTCCTGCGTCTTTTGGGAACTGGAACAGGGGGAGGCGTAAGTCATGACAGGGTCACTTCGGATCCATCATGATTTGTTGGTGAACTGACAGCCACAGTTTTAGCCACAGTTCTCAGACTAGCATTTCCATCCCTCAAACCTCTTGGTGAAATGCCCCTGCAGCAACACCATGGTTGGCTATCATGCATTTGTGTCGGGAGTGTGCTCTCGACTCTAATGCATGCAAGGGGGCTGAGCAGCCCATCTTTGCACTATTGTCCAGCCCCTCTGGAAATGCTCAGGTCACCTTTGAGAATAAAGTTACCTGGGCATGTCTGCAATGGATCCAAAGGGAACGAGTACATTCTCTACGCTCCTTTCGTTTGTCATCATTTTTGAGATTCTGGCCCTTATGCCCAGAGACCATGCCCTCCTCAAACAGAATGTTGCCTACAATCCAGAGCGAGTCACGCAATGATATAAACAGCTACCAGTTAACATGCCAACACGTGATTAAGGGTGCGCGCAGCTGCGAACCTGAGCACAGCGCAGTTTCCAAAATAATCATAACCACTGGCAAATAAACCTTTGCTGTGCCGATCCTCTGTAGATTCCTTTGTTGTTGAATATGTCTACTCTAACAATAATTATTTTCGTTTTTATATAGCACATCTTGCCATATTACCCCACATCCAAGAGCGGTGATAAGAGGTTTTAATATCCCATTTAATAGTAATCAATCCATCCACCTGGGAAGGATAAAGGCTGAGCTAACACTGCAACAGGATTCAAACCTGCAGCAAAGTGTAGCCCTGCCTTAGAAGCCAGTGGTCGAAGTGTATGTAAATAAGTAGTGGAACTATGTTCCCTGCTGACCGGCCCCCTCTTCCCCACAAACCCCATCTCCACACCACCTCCCACGCACAATCCAAACCCTCAAACACACACACCTGCTGTTTAAGGGAATGCTCAGTGCAGTGAACTGAAGTGCAAGCTTCAACTTCTTCCTACACTTTTATTTTAAAACAAAAACATTCCTGAACGGTTTCGTTGAAACATAAAAGTATAGGAACAGTAATGCCTTTTTTTTAAAGCAGATGAGACCCACTCCAACCTCTCCCACCCACTTTAACCACCGTGAGAAGTGAGTACTTTGCTCGCAGTAACCACTCCACAATAATACGCCAGTGTTTTTGTGGGTATGTGTTTCTTGTGGGCACGGTGCCCTTCCACTGCTTTTGCTTCCGCACCCTTTTCACTATAAACTTTATTTTGGCCGAGTTCCAGTTTTATTCCAGACATCCAAATAATCGTTCGAGTGAGCAGCTCTTGTCCATGTATAGAATTATTTTTTAGCTGTGCGCCTGACTGTTTGGATGGGTTGGAATTCAGCATCCTGACCCCATATCCTGAGGTTGTTCTCCATGTGCATCAACGCCTTGAGGGATGTTTGCTAAAGGGTCGTGCCGCATATAGCGAGACAACTCTAAAAAAATCTGTTTACTCTGTTTCAAGGTTTTAACAGAACGTTTCACACCAGTGACACAACATCTTAAAATCACATTAAAAACAAGCATTGGCAATGCCAACAGTTTTGGCTTTTATGTAGAAATGGCGAAGGTATTTGACAGGCATTACCATAATGGTACTAACTAGGACATTGATGGTAGCAACTGTAAAATTGGTTCTATGTGAAATGACCCCATTTTAAAGGTCTCAAGTGAAAAAGACCATTTTACAATAACCAATTTTCTTTTGATCTTAAAACCGGCATTGTAAAGGTTTTTTTTTTGCTTGAGAGCTTTACAATGAGGTGTTTTTCAATTATTTTTAAAGTTTTCGCAGGGTTTCAACGCTGAGCGCCCTTTGTTTCTCGTCGGCCCTCACCCCCAAGCCCCACCGTCTCAGCCCCCTGCGTCCCCACCCAAGACTCCTCCACCCTAGCAAACCACAACACAGCAAGACACACAACACACACACCAACACACACGTGCACACACACAAACACACACACACTTACCTGTTCTCCTCGCCGTCCGCTTCCGGGTCCCGCAGAGCCTATCAGCCCCTGTGTGCACTCGTGTGCGGCGGCGGAGTGACATTTTGATTTAGGAAGACAGCTCTGTGCGGTCACGGAGCAGTCTTTCTAAATCAATCTTTTGATGAAAAGATCTTTCTAAAAGATATTTTCACCTAGAATGGTAAAAATGTGTGCGCTTGTGGGCATTTGGTAGCAGTGCCTGGCAAATGCCTATCTAATACCTATACACAAGCTCAATCTGTTGGCTTTGCCAATGATTGTTCTTAAAAAGACTTCAGTGAAGGACACATATACTGCTTATACAAGTGGGTGAAAGCAGACCTGGTTAAGAAATTTTAAATACCTCAGTGGTGCATTTGCAGCACCAATTAAACCATTAGCTTTCAGAAGATTGCTTTGAAAAAACCTAGCAGGCACTTTGAGCGCACATTGTTTATTGTAGGGCTTGATAAAGCTATCTTAAAGAGATCCCAGGAGGGGGTGTTTTAGTTGTGGAGGGTATGGAAGTGGACGGGAATGGCAATAGGGTTTAGCACGGCATGGGCAGTCAATGGGCGGGTAAATAACCACTACAAGCATTGTGTCACTCCCGTATGTCATCTCTCGCTAGCTGTACTCCAGTGCATTAGTTTAGTCATATAGGTGGAGCTAACGCACCATTTTATATCCAAAACTAAAAAGCACAGAAGCATTCCCAGATAACACCACTTTCACGCATTGTCTCACCTTTGAAGCAAATAAGAAAATTCTGGCCATAGTGTTGTCACTTCCATTATCAAAGAAATGTGGGACCCATTCATAAGTCTGATGCAAAAAACTCATTGATAGGGTGTTCACATTTTATTTATTTGTATTTGTAAAGCACACGAGCAGCCCGCAGGCATCGAGGCGCTTTTGCAAAGATTGTCTTATATGCACATATTTAACTTAGTTATGCAGAAATAATGAGCTCTTGGTCACATTGAGCTTAAGAAACAATGTTGCATTAGTTACGAGTGGAGAGGTTGGTACAGGAGAATGCACTAGCTTGTGGTTATAGAGTGCATCAGTCAGGTGAGCTGAAGGAGGGCTCAGGTGAACAGCTCTTACAAAACGCCCAAAGTGGCTCTTCTCAAAAGTGTGGTTAGCTCACGGCTGACCTTTTGCACAGCCTTCAAGGCTCCACTTTTCTCAGGATTTTTTGACACGACCTACAATTTCCATATAATCAAGATTAATGAAACAACGTTTCAAAAAGATAATATGGCAAAAGCTATCAGCAAACTTGACCACATACTGTGGCGGTTCCATAACGAATGGGAACATTTTTAATTACCCACCTGTCAATCTTTTTCCTGGCAATCATAATTTAATACAAGCTCCAATTTGGGAGCATTCTCTTTTATAGGCCTCATTAAGTTTTTGGTGGTATACTGGCGGAAATACTATTTATTTATTTATTATTTTTTATTTTTTTATTTTTAAATTTTTTCATTTGATAAACACACTAGACACAAAAGCATCAAGGCGCTGGATACAGAGCAGTCAAGCAAAGCAGATTACACTTCAACATTAAATTAGGCATCAAACATTACAACGTTGCCAGTTTCGTCCAGTCGGTTGTCATCTGAGGGTGTGCATAGATCAAACCGCACTCAGTGTGAAAAGGAGAGCCTTTGTATATTTCCTGAAAGACCAATAGGACTGATCTCATCTTAGTGTAAGCGGTAAAGGGTTCACCCCGGAACCGGAAGCTCAGTCCTCCAGATATCTTCCTCCTAAATCTGGGGATTGTGATCTGGTGGGCGTAGTAGGAGCGGTTGGGCAGGTTTGCCTGATTGAAATTTATTTTAGGATTTGAGAGAGGTATCTGGGGGCAGTGTCTGAAAGGCACTTGTGCGTAATGCCCATGGTTTTGAAGAGAATTCTTTCTTGAATTGGTAGCCAATGCACATTCTTTCTTGCAGTAGAGATAAGATCCCGCTTGGGGATATTTACGGCTGCTCTTGAGGCATTGTTTTGCATGATCTGTAGTTTCTTGATGTTTTGTGAAGGGGAGCGGGCAAATAGTGCATTGCAGTAGTCGAGCCTAGAACATACAAGTGCACAGGCTAATGTCATGCAGCTGGCAGTGGGGGGAAATGATATGCAGGCATTGATCAGCTTGGAGTGTGTGCTGCTGATTAGGCGATGGCATTAACCTGCCTAGTAAGTGACAGGGTAGCGTCTAAGTGCAACCCGACTTTCTTGACAGATTTGGAGACTGGGGTGGTGTTACCTTCGATATGGAAAGATTTGTAAGCTCCGTCCAGTTTGCTGCGAGCGTGGTGTGTACCGATGAGAAGGATCTCCGTCTTGTCATTGTTAAGGCAGAGAAGATGGGAAGCCATCCAGGCTTGAATCTTCTGAAAAACTGTTTCTAGAGAAAGTAGGTCAGCGGAGTAGATTCCTGTAAAAGGGAGTAGGATCTGCATATCATCCGCATAGTGTGTGCAGGATATTCCAGAGGCGTCCAACAGGTCAAATAAAGGCTTTGTGAAGATATCGTAGAGTGGGGGGTATGCAGGATCCTTGGGGATGCTGCATGTAACTTAGGTGGAGGGAGCCGGCGCAGTAGCTGAGAAGACCCTCATGGATGTGTCTGGCAAGAAGGAGGACCTCCATGAGAAAAATGGGCTGCTGAGGTGAGGTGTTGGCAAAGGATTTGGTAATCTACCAAATCAAAGGCGGGAGACAAGCCGAGTAGTAGGAGAAGGGCTACATTACCAGAGTCTTTCATTTCATCCATTTGTTTTTTTAAGTCCAGTATTGTGGTTTCTGTTGGTATGCTACATGGTCCAGGATTTTTAGGAGAAAGGGGACAGTGCTAATGGGTCTGTAGTTGGTAGGCATGTCCGGGTCTAGCGTTGTTTTCTTTTTATCAATGGGAGGACCCAGGCCTCCTTGAGGCTAGAGGGCACTAAGCAGGCAGATAAGGAGGCATTAATAAGAGTTGTTATGAAGGTAGGGAGGGTTTCAGCGCATTCTTTAATGACTGAGGCTGGAAAGATGTCACCTTGGCATCGTGAGGGCTTGAGGCTTTTAATAATCTGAAAGATCTCGGTTTCTAATACTCTGTCAAAGTGAATAAGGGAGCAGTCTGACTCACAGTTGTAAATTTGTTTTTAGTTAGGGCTGGGCTGTCAGTGTTCAGTTAATCTAGTTTAGTCAGTATCATCATTTGGACCATATCTTTTTTCCCCAGTAAAGCATTTTGAATGTTGGAGCACAAGGCACCATCCTTGATGCTGGCTGTTAGAGGAGATGTGGGAGTTTCCAGCTCATGCAGGATTGTGAAAAGCTCACGAAAACTCAATTTCGCATTTGCAATTCTATTGTTAAAGGTAGTACCTTTTTCGAGTAGTATCTCCTTTTTGTAAGCTCTAGCTGCAGCTGAGAAGCTAGCTTTGCTACCTTCAGAAGGGTTGTTCAGCCATTTGGTTTCTGCCTCCCTTTACAATAGTCAGAGGGCTTTCAGTTTAGCAAAGAACCAAGTGTTCCGGTGTGAGGCTGGTTTGGGTTTTCGTGGTGTAAGGGGAGCTACCTTGTCAATAGCAAGGGTAAAGGTTTTGTTGTAGAGGTCTACTAGGGAGGCCGGGTCAGTGGCAGAGAAATGTGATGATGCTAGCTTGCCTAGAAGAGTTAATAGGGAGGTTTTGGATATTGTACGAGTGCTACGGTGGCTACCGCAGGAAGTGTGGTGACCGTAGGGGCAAAATAAGTCACTGGTACGCTGGATCGGATGATGTTTTGATCTGTGCACGGACATGGTATATTTGAGGTGACCGAAATGTTGCAGTTCAGATTAGCTAGCCAATTGAAGGGAAAGCCTTTTATTTGTGTAGGGGTAAGAAGCCTAGTGAGGTCAGTGAGCAGGCTCGGGAGTCTGCATTCTTATCCGTGTTGTCATGTAGGCCAAAGTTCATATCTCCAAAGAGCTTCGTTTTTGATGATGGTTTGGCATCGGAGAGCAGGTGCAGGATATCCGATTCAAATGTGAGGATGGGGTCTGGGGCATGAAAGACAAGATGTAGGATGATGGGGGTTGTATGGGAGACGTTGAGCTTAGTGCTAAGTATCTCTCCAGTGGAATCAGAAGAATTGGAATCTACTCTAATGGATAATGATTCTCTGGCTATAATTGTGACCCCCCCCCCCCCACCTTTTACAAGTGGTCTATCCTTGTGGTAGATAGTGTAATTAGGGGTAATTGCTAGAGATAGACTAGGACCGCATGTGGTAACAGCAAGGGTCTCTACGAGTTATGCAGACCCTTCAGTTATTCCACATTTTGTAGTCTCAGAAACTCCATGCTGATTGGTAATCACCTTATGCGGAAATGACTGCATGCGATAATGGCTTTGCCTATGCACAAAACCAGGTGGTTTTAAGAAACGCCCATTTTGAGCCTCTGAATTCTGCAGACTGGTAAAATTGGTGCTGGACTGCCCCAGGGCAGGACAAAGACTGATATGTTTGGGATATTTCTTCTCTGTGAAAAGATAGTGAGCTTAAGACTCTGGGTAAGTCTCTCGTAACCAGGACTAATGTCTGGCAGAGAGACTCCCAGGACCCCCCTTGTTAAATCTGCATATTTAAGTAACTTTGGGTCTCACCCTAAGTTACTAGGGGAATCCAGACGTGGACCCCTTGCTCACTATTCTTAGAGAGGCACAGATCCACCCTACTGATGAGGTCCAACCAGACCGAAACACGTGTCTGGGGTTTCTGTTGGTACTCTTGTTCAGAGGAGAATTGCCTCGCATTTCGGTGCTGGACTGCCCCAGGGCAGGACAAAGACTGATATGTTTGGGATATTTCTTCTCTGTGAAAAGATAGTGAGCTTAAGACTCTGGGTAAGTCTCTCGTAACCAGGACTAATGTCTGGCAGAGAGACTCCCAGGACCCCCCTTGTTAAATCTGCATATTTAAGTAACTTTGGGTCTCACCCTAAGTTACTAGGGGAATCCAGACGTGGACCCCTTGCTCACTATTCTTAGAGAGGCACAGATCCACCCTACTGATGAGGTCCAACCAGACCGAAACACGTGTCTGGGGTTTCTGTTGGTACTCTTGTTCAGAGGAGAATTGCCTCGCATTTCGGTGCTGGACTGCCCCAGGGCAGGACAAAGACTGATATGTTTGGGATATTTCTTCTCTGTGAAAAGATAGTGAGCTAAAGACTCTGGGTAAGTCTCTCGTAACCAGGACTAATGTCTGGCAGAGAGACTCCCAGGACCCCCCTTGTTAAATCTGCATATTTAAGTAACTTTGGGTCTCACCCTAAGTTACTAGGGGAATCCAGACGTGGACCCCTTGCTCACTATTTTTAGAGAGGCACAGATCCACCCTACTGATGAGGTCCAACCAGACCGAAACACGTGTCTGGGGTTTCTGTTGGTACTCTTGTTCAGAGGAGAATTGCCTCGCATTTCGGTGCTGGACTGCCCCAGGGCAGGACAAAGACTGATATGTTTGGGATATTTCTTCTCTGTGAAAAGATAGTGAGCTTAAGACTCTGGGTAAGTCTCTCGTAACCAGGACTAATGTCTGGCAGAGAGACTCCCAGGACCCCCCTTGTTAAATCTGCATATTTAAGTAACTTTGGGTCTCACCCTAAGTTACTAGGGGAATCCAGACGTGGACCCCTTGCTCACTATTCTTAGAGAGGCACAGATCCACCCTACTGATGAGGTCCAACCAGACCGAAACACGTGTCTGGGGTTTCTGTTGGTACTCTTGTTCAGAGGAGAATTGCCTCGCATTTCGGTGCTGGACTGCCCCAGGGCAGGACAAAGACTGATATGTTTGGGATATTTCTTCTCTGTGAAAAGATAGTGAGCTAAAGACTCTGGGTAAGTCTCTCGTAACCAGGACTAATGTCTGGCAGAGAGACTCCCAGGACCCCCCTTGTTAAATCTGCATATTTAAGTAACTTTGGGTCTCACCCTAAGTTACTAGGGGAATCCAGACGTGGACCCCTTGCTCACTATTCTTAGAGAGGCACAGATCCACCCTACTGATGAGGTCCAACCAGACCGAAACACGTGTCTGGGGTTTCTGTTGGTACTCTTGTTCAGAGGAGAATTGCCTCGCATTTCGGTGCTGGACTGCCCCAGGGCAGGACAAAGACTGATATGTTTGGGATATTTCTTCTCTGTGAAAAGATAGTGAGCTAAAGACTCTGGGTAAGTCTCTCGTAACCAGGACTAATGTCTGGCAGAGAGACTCCCAGGACCCCCCTTGTTAAATCTGCATATTTAAGTAACTTTGGGTCTCACCCTAAGTTACTAGGGGAATCCAGACGTGGACCCCTTGCTCACTATTCTTAGAGAGGCACAGATCCACCCTACTGATGAGGTCCAACCAGACCGAAACACGTGTCTGGGGTTTCTGTTGGTACTCTTGTTCAGAGGAGAATTGCCTCGCATTTCGGTGCTGGACTGCCCCAGGGCAGGACAAAGACTGATATGTTTGGGATATTTCTTCTCTGTGAAAAGATAGTGAGCTAAAGACTCTGGGTAAGTCTCTCGTAACCAGGACTAATGTCTGGCAGAGAGACTCCCAGGACCCCCCTTGTTAAATCTGCAAAATTGGTGATCATCCAGTTGCCGTACATAGTTACCATCCTCTGCAACTCTAAATAAGGCTCTATATCTTTAAGTAAGATAAATGAATTCGTTTGGCCATGTAACTGATTTGTAGTTCATTCAAAATAAAGCACCTGAAAAGCTTGAAATGCTCTGAAAGTGGGTTGAAGTTTGCATGAAGTGGCAAAAGCCCTGGGTTGGCTGTAAGTGCGTCAGACACAAGCAAAGTGTTTCTAAAATGGTTTGAAGTGGAGAAACAGCGTTCGAGCCTGTTTTACACTTCTGGTTTGCTGTCAGTCCCACTCCACAGGTCCCAGAACAAGCTGAGTACTTACTGCTGACCTCCCAGTGCAGAAAGTTTGTCTGGCACCTCCAGGGGATATTTCATCTCCAGTGAGGAGCCTGGTTTCAGTGCAGCTGGCAGAGTGGAAGGTCTTGGTCCATTTCAGTTCACCCTGACTGGACCCTGGGGATGGTTTGGGAGCAGAGGTTTCCCCTCACTTGGATGCCTTCCCTTTTCACCACTATGGCAGAGGTCTCTGAAATGGACTGCACTTCCAACAGAGGTCCAAAGGTGCATTCTTCTTCTTCCTGGTGTACACGGATGACTCTATGAATGAGGGGTGCTCTCCTTTTATGGGCAAAATTCCACAGAGGATTGGTCTAAAGCATGCTTACTAGACAGCTTCCAATCTATATTATTGTATTCAGGAAATATAGGAGATAGGAAATAGAAAAAAACCTTAACAGAAGCAAGATGGTGGAACCCTTCTGCAGGCCTACCTTTCCTCTCAGGCTACTCTGACCCTGCCCCCTTCCAATTCATGCTAGCTTCAAAGTTATTTCAATTTGTAGCACCTTTGTTTGCGGCTGGCTTTTCTTATGTCATTGTTGCTTCTGAAGCACCAAACCAAGGAGACTGTAATGCTTATGTGAAAAGGCGAGCTAAAACAACACAGCGCTGGTGCGCAGTCATCTTGGACATTCACCTCCCATCACTGCAATGAAAGCCTACGTTTTTCATGTGCTCAGTAAAGTAAACGTGTATCTCGGCAGCAAAGGCAAGGCAAGGTCACATAAATATTGTTGCTAAGTGGATTTACTGTGGAGAATAGTTATTGTATTGTCCGCTGAAGGACGAACACCGAGAGGGAGTCGGAGCGCTCTGCAGGTGCAGTGATAAGTGGTCCTGTGAATGAATGCGAGGAGAAGGAAGATGGGTTTTTCCACTTTCAGCTGTTTTTATCCACTTTGCCCCTTCTACGTGTATCTGCTCTTCGCCCGAGGGCAGTCATAACTTAGAAGGGCGGGGACTTTCCCCATAAAGAGAAGAAGATTTTCCTCTGTGAAAGAGAGTTAGAATTTGGACCCCCGGGTGATGCAGTCTCGCTGAGAGGGAGGACGCTCCGCTCCAGATCACGTTAACCTGAGTGGATCTCTCTGCCTACCTGCTTTGGGACTAAGCAGTGTTGCCAGTGGCCGAGATGAAGGTGTCTTCTGCAACTATGATAACAGTGATGATTTCTCTTTATGTCTATGTCAAATCTATAATATATATCTGTGTGATGTTTATAGGTGTAAGAGGTGAATAAAGGGCCTATAACGAGCCATTTACATTTTTTTTTATAACTATTGGTCTAAGAATGACTTTTTTGCCTATCCGAGTACAATAACTGGTATTGTCTGGGTCCGGGGCACCCTAAGTCTGAGGTTCCCCCAACATGGCCAAGCAAAAGCAAAACAAAGGCCTCCTGCTGTATGTTTCTATGCCTTGAAGAAAGGTGTGTCCCTTCCTTCTGTAGACTCAAATTAGGCAGTGTCCTGACCATTGTTCCACAAGGGATCCGTGGAGCCACTCAGCCTAGACATCAATACACAACAGTCCTGTTACATCAGATCTGCTCACAGAGCTGACACAGGTGTTATATCTGATGTGTTTGCCTGTCATAATTGTGTGCCCTTATCAGTCATCAATCCACAACCCTGGCATGACTTATATTTAGAGCTATTTCTGCCACAAGACTGATTAAGGTAAACAATTATAATTACAATCAGCATTGCAGAAATTAAAACTGCTACCTCTGCCTGCAGTGCCATGGTGTCTCAGTAGCTGTCGAGGATGCACAGTTGACCTTTGCACCTGCTCTGTGCCACAGCAGAGCTGGTGCTGTCATGTCAGTACAATTGTTACAAAAGGACACCTGTGTGTACTATAATCTTGGCATAGAGCAATTTGAAAAAGGGGTTGGGGTATGATTAGCAGATATCCCTATCAGAAACAGAATTGCCTGCATCATTTTCTGTTAATAAAAATCAAAAAGCTAGGTTCATTCACACCCCCACTGGATGTCCTTCTGTTACATTTACAAAGAGGATTCTATGGGGCAATTAGGTGCTAGTGAAGCATGAGCACCTGTGAGAACTGGATCCATGTGTAGGGCAAATATCTCCACACAAGAAGTGCCAACGGGAGCCAATGTTTTAATGCCTTGCTAAAGAATGTGCACTACACTGGACCATGTCATCTTTACACTGCTCCAGACAATGTTGTTGGCAATGATCAAACAGGAGGAATTTGCAAATGCTTCGGTTATGTATGTGCATACCTTTGCACTGCACCATATTGTAGGAAATGATCAAATGGGAAGCCTGTGCAGTTGCTCAGTGTATTTATGCATCAGACGTTGCACAGCACTCAGCCTTTGCACTGCACTAGACTATATGGTGGCCAATGATCAAACAGGAAGCATGTGCAGTTGCTCAGTGTATTTATGCGTCAGCCTTTGCACTGCACTCAGCCTTTGCACTGCACTAGACTAGATTGTGGGCAATGATCCAACAGGAAGCTGGTGCAGATGCTCAGTTCAAAAATGAAAAATGAAGGAAATGGGTGCATGGTCAGAGAGCACCAGAAGATCAATGACAGCACTGAATCTGTGCTCACAAATAGGTAGTCTATCCGAGAGTTTGAGACCTGGGGATGGGAGTAGATGGTGTAATCCAGGACACCAGGTTGGCAAAGCCTCTAGGTGTCCACTAAGGCAGTTTATTCTACTAGAATCTTGAACTTAGTGTGTTGCCTGTTCGCTCTTAACCGACCCCTAGACCTCCTGTCTAAAACCGATCCAGTGGCACATTGAAGTTGCTCCCGCGATGTACAGCCCAAGCAGCTCCTTATGAACGGAGACACATCCCACCAGAATATTGAGAGTCCTGCAGGTGGAGAATATATGTTCAGTATTTATCATCTTTCTCCTCTCAGTGCCACAACAGCCAACACCCCTCTTCCCTCCAATGACTAGAAATGCCCCTTTCACTATAAACCATTGCAGTTGGGATTGCAGCACCCACTCTTTTTCCATGCGTCACGTCAACTGATGCATCCTCCACCCAGCCGCCCGCCATCTTCTGTTTTATGTGAGCGTGTTTCCTGTATAAACTCTATGGTAGATTTCTTTGCAGATGTATTCATATTTTCTAGAGATTCATGGGACGCTTGATGCGCTTGATGTTCAAGGTCCTTTCTTTGTTAGCCACCCTCAATTACTGGATTGTGAGGTAGATATCTCTCAGAATTAAACTTAAATGTAGGTTTTCCAAACCCTGGAGACCCACTGTGGCTTCATTGCGCATTACTCTTTTGGGCCAATACTTCCCTGCCACAGGAGCAAGACCAGTTCTAGCAGCAACATTACCTCAATCAGGACCCTGTGTATCTTGATTTGCAACATGACAACACCAATTCATAAGGTGACAAGATGGACACAAACAACTTTCAAACACATTATAATCATCTGCAACCAGCAGATTAGCCAGCATCCCCTGGGAATGGTCCTGCCACAGGGGAGACTCCTCCATTCTGAGTTCCCTTGACCCCAACCAGCATAATTATGCCCAGCCTAGACTTAGAGAAGTATTAACTATATGCTCAACCGTGAATAGAATATTGATAACATGACACCGCCAGAGGGAAGCATATGCCTACAAGAAGATAATAGCATTTAGTTGGTCTGTTTGGTGGTGTTATGTTATGTTATTGTGATTTGTACCAGATACCACTGCCATTGTCATGGTCTCCAAGTGCTCTGGCGGATCTGGAAAGGAAAGAGGGCTCAAGACCCAGGCGTTGGTTACTGGGATTAAGATGGAGAGCACTAAAGAGCTTTGATTTGCTGTTGGTAGCTTCAGTTGGGAAACATTGGTCATTGTGTGCTGGGTTTGTTTGTGTGTAGTTGTTAGAGGGTGTGGTGCTTTTTGGTGTATCAATGTGTGTTTGTGGGATGGCTTGTGTGAATGAACTTTAGGTTTCTGTGGTTTGTTGGGTTTGGCTGGTTGTTGCAGAGTGTGTGCAGTTTGTGGTGATTGTATGTTTCTGCTGCAGTAGAGCTGTTTGTGTGTGTGGGATGGTTTGTGTGTATGAGCTTTAGTTTGCTGTGGTTTGTTGGGATTGGTTGGGTGTTGCAGAGTGTGCAGTTTGTGGTGGTTTTATGTTTCTGCTGCAGTAGAGGTGTGTGTGTGTTTAGATTGGTGTTTCAGGGTAAGTAAGCAGGATATTGGAAAGTGTTTAGTAGGGTTAGTGATGGGCATCATGTATGACTTTCTCTGCATTGATTAAGTTGGTCTGGCAGGGGTCATATTCTTGTATGGTGGTTTGCATTAATTGTTTGATACATTGGGTATCCAGGTTTTGGATCAGAAGGGTTTCAATTATTTAGTGTTTCCTCTTGTGTCGTGTTTATTGTTCCTCTTCAACAATGTTTCCTGTTTAGCTCATTGAGTTGAAGAGCCATGTCTTCAGCATTTTCCTGAATTTGATGTGATCTTCTGTTGTTCGTATTTCCTTCTGGAGTGAATTCCAAAGTTTTGCTGACATGGAGGAGAAAACGGATCCACCAAATTTCTGCTTTGCTCAAATTTCTGTTTGAGGCCAATGTCATTGCTGGATCTTAATGTTCTTTTTGGTTTGTAGATGTACATTTTTCCTTGTATGAATTTTGCTCCTTGACCGCAGATTGCTCTATGGGCTATGCAGAGAGTGATGAAGAAAATTATTTTTTTGACTTGCAGCCAATTTAGGGTTGTCAATGCTAGTGTGACGTGTTCTCTCTTAGTGAGTAGTCTTGAGGCAGTGACCTCTAATCGCTGTATTTTCTTTGAGCGGTATTCTGGCATTCTCAGATGGATGCTGTTGGTGTAGTTTATTCTTGACATGACGAGAGAGATGATGGCGAGTTCTATGTGGGAATATGGCAAAAGGTAGGAACCGCTTGATTGTGTGCTGGTGGAAGAAGCACTTCTTCATTAAACTAAGTTGACTTATGGTTGGGATGTAAGGGTGTTACCCATTAATATTCTGAGGTTTTTATCCACTTTGGAAGGTTCTGAAGGTGATGCAGAGATGAGATGCATTGCCAGCCTCCTGTGCCACTCTTCCATCAGTCACAGCCACCTCATCTGCTTCAGATTCAACAGTAGCTAAGTCGCAATTGAAATCAGGCAGCGCTTGCCCACTGTGACTAGTCTCCAAGCTTTGGTGGTGATTGTAAAGATGAATTGGCTGGACAAAGCCAAACCTCCTGGCCAGGGCTCTCAGATTTGATGTCATATCAAGGAATATCATTCTCCTGATGACTATTTCCCTGGCAAAGACCTGCAACTCATTTGTTGGATTTCCGGGCATGCTGTCATGGTCGTATCACTGCTGGCTATTTATATTAACAACTCAATTTTATATAAAGTAACACGCCCCCAGAATAAAACAATGCCTTGGGTAAAATAATGCAATATAAATTGACAATACAATTATCAATTGTGTTTCTTGGAAGCACAGTGGTATACGTTTTGTCTAACAACGAAAGTATTCTGTGAATTTAAGACTCCTATGTAACATGATTCAGGTTTTGAGTGCAATAGAATAAAAATAGGCAGCAACGTGGATCTAATATTGTGGCCATTGGAGACAATTGATCAAAAAGTACTGCTACATGTGCAGTTAGGGCGGGACATTATGACGACAGGACATTTGCAAGATTGGGAGGAAGACTCTGAAGCTGACCTCTAGAAGAGACAATGGGAGAGCATTCGGTTAAATGTTTAAGCGTTACTAGATTGCCAGAAGATGGGGGCCTACCTGGGCCAGAGTGTGATTTTCAGGAGGCTAATTATGATATGATAGGTTATTTACAACGCACTTAATACCCAGAGGTTTCTAAGCGCGGATCGGGGGATTGAACCTGTGGTGCTCCGTGTCCCCTTGCTTCTACGGCGAGCACGTTGCCCCTGAGCTATCCTCCGAGACATTGCTGTTTCAATTAAAACCTTATTAGCAAACTAGTTAATGCACTCTTTCATGGAATTCCCTCGATTTGCTCCATAATTTGGAAAGAATCGGACATAAAGAATCATCCTCCTTTGAAAACATCTGGTCCCCTCGAAAATGTCCTGGATGAGGACACGAAAAACACTTGGGTGCACTTTTTTGGGCCCGATTCATGGAATTCTTTGCATGGTTCAAGGTGAGTTTGCACTGCTGAAAAGTGACTTTGCACTGCCGACACAAACCTGTGAAAAGTGTATTTTTGCAATCTGTGCAAAGTCATTTTTTACTGCAAAAATGACTGCACTGTCTTTGCACGGACTTTGCATTGCAAAAGTACCCTTTACACAGAGCGATGAATCAGGGTTTGTGTCGGCAGCGCAAAGTCACTTTTCAGCAGTGCAAAGTCACTTTGAACCGTGCAAAAAATTCCACGAATCAGGCCCTTGGTGTTTAACCCCTCCCCTGATGGCGGTCCTGATGTGCTACACTGAAATGAAGTGGAATCGCCTCTTCTTTGCAATCAGGCCACGTCTGAACAGTTTGTTCATATATGCATACCTCCCTGGCTATTCTTTGCGTATGGTATCTTCAAGTTTTGCTGGGTCCAGCATCTTATGGCCTATTGTGTGATATCTTCGTATGTGATGCAACGATGCTGAAGGTAGTTTTGTATGTTTCAGTACTCCAAGCTATATGCAGGATGTTTGACATGAATAAGTGAGTATTAGGTAGGTACTGTTGATTGGTTATTTTTTCATCTTTTGAATGTCTACCTCTGTTCCTTATGTTTACAAAAAATAAAGATATTATAAACAACACAAAAAACAATGCTTGGGGACAACGCTTCAGTCACAGTGCTATCTGTGAATTGTAATCTCACATCAGTGTGAATACTGTGTCTATAATTCTCAAAGGGTGTGCATTGGATCCAGAACATGTATACATTCATCCTTAGCCTGAGATCCGGCACCCCCTCTCAGCCCCTCTGCTTCTAAAATACAGGATTGGGAGATAATCTGGATGGCCTGTTGGATCTAAATGTTATGACAGATGTTGCAGTCATTGGGCCTCATCACAAGGTTGGCGGTATTCTGGCGGTAATTGTGCCGGGATACTGCCAGCGCAGCTTCAGATCACGAGTAGTGGTAAGGCGGTAAATCCCCATTCCCCATAGAGTCCATCCACCCCAATGGGTTTTGTTTAGCACTATTTGCGCCGGCGCAATCAGCGCAATGTTAATCGCACCGAAATTGGGCAGAAAGTGGAGATTGTTACCTCCAGCAAACAGCTGGAGGTATGACACCAACTTTCCGCCTGACTCGTTTTTGGGCCAACGCTTAAATGCAGCGCATCGCATTTAAGGGCTATCGCCCAGCTTGTGATATCACAACTTAATCCTGAGGCAGCTCATAGGAGTATATATGATTCAAGGTTACCGGTGCTTTCATGCTGGCTTGAGTGTTGTATGATTCAAGGTTACCGGTGCTTTCATGCTGGCTTGAGTGTTGTATGATTCAAGGTTACCGGTGCTTTCATGCTGGGTTGAGTGTTGTATGATTCAAGGTTACCGGTGCTTTCATGCTGGCTTGAGTGTTGTATGATTCAAGGTTACCGGTGCTTTCATGCTGGCTTGAGTGTTGTATGATTCAAGGTTACCGGTGCTTTCATGCTGGCTTGAGTTTTGTATGATTCAAGGTTACCGGTGCTTTCATGCTGGGTTGAGTGTTGTATGATTCAAGGTTACCGGTGCTTCCATGCTGGGTTGAGTGTTGTATGATTCAAGGTTACCGGTGCTTCCATGCTGGGTTGAGTGTTGTATGATTCAAGGTTACCGGTGCTTTCATGCTGGGTTGAGTGTTGTATGATTCAAGGTTACCGGTGCTTTCATGCTGGGTTGAGTGTTGTATGATTCAAGGTTAGCGGTGCTTTCATGCTGGCTTGAGTGTTGTATGATTCAAGGTTGCCGGTGCTTTCATGCTGGGTTGAGTGTTGTATGATTCAAGGTTGCCGGTGCTTTCATGCTGGGTTGAGTGTTGTATGATTCAAGGTTGCCGGTGCTTTCATGCTGGGTTGAGTGTTGTATGATTCAAGGTTACCGGTGCTTTCATGCTGGGTTGAGTGTTGTATGATTCAAGGTTAGCGGTGCTTTCATGCTGGCTTGAGTGTTGTATGATTCAAGGTTACCGGTGCTTTCATGCTGGCTTGAGTGTTGTATGATTCAAGGTTACCGGTGCTTTCATGCTGGCTTGAGTGTTGTATGATTCAAGGTTACCGGTGCTTTCATGCTGGGTTGAGTGTTGTATGATTCAAGGTTAGCGGTGGTTTCATGCTGGCTTGAGTGTTGTATGATTCAAGGTTACCGGTGCTTTCATGCTGGCTTGAGTGTTGTATGATTCAAGGTTACCGGTGCTTTCATGCTGGCTTGAGTGTTGTATGATTCAAGGTTACCGGTGCTTTCATGCTGGCTTGAGTGTTGTATGATTCAAGGTTACCGGTGCTTTCATGCTGGCTTGAGTGTTGTATGATTCAAGGTTACCGGTGCTTTCATGCTGGGTTGAGAGTTGTATGATTCAAGGTTACCGGTGCTTTCATGCTGGTTTGAGTGTTGTATGATTCAAGGTTACCGGTGCTTTCATGCTGGGTTGAGTGTTGTATGATTCAAGGTTACCGGTGCTTTCATGCTGGGTTGAGTGTTGTATGATTCAAGGTTACCGGTTCTTTTCATGCTGGGTTGAGTGTTGCATGATTCAAGGTTACCGGTGCTTTCATGCTGGCTTGAGTCTTGCATGATTCAAGGTTACCGGTGCTTTCATGCTGGGTTGAGTGTTGTATGATTCAAGGTTACCGGTGCTTTCTTGCTGGGTTGAGTGTTGTGAAGGTTCGTTGTTCTTGCAACACCCAGTTTTTTAGGTCAAAAAAACTAATCGAAATGTTTATTTCTTTATTTTTGGGATGTTCCCCCTCAAGACCTCCCTTCCCTAATATGTCTTACCTATCCCCTACTCCTCTAACCCTGATCTCCCCTTACGCACCCCGAACACCCAATATTTTTCAATTCGTTTTTTCGGCAAACATCTGCAACGTGGTGCCATTGTGAAAAATGAACTTAGCACTATGTCCAGTGTGCATTACATACTTGGTGGTTAAGCATACAACCCTTTCCTCACAGACATATTTGTCAAATAAAAATATCTGTAGTCATTCATTCGTTCCCAAAATGCTCTTTGGTCTTGTGCAAAGCAAACGATGTGTCCACTTCCCTTTCTTATAGGGGTAGTTTCAAGAAGCATAATATGGTTTTGCTACCTTTTGATAATATAATGTGCTTTGCTCAGTAAACAAGTATTGTGGTCGTATTATGACTACAATGCCATGGAAGTGATCACTTGTGTAAACATTTAAAAAGAGACAATTCAGAAAGTTAGTACAATTAAATCCTGTCTTTTCAATAGCTTCTTTTACCAAGAATGTGCACCAGTCTCTGAAAATGTCTGTCCTTCTTGGAAGGATTTACGCTCAGTTTAAAACCAATGAACGGTTTATCTTCTGTGTGCACAAGTGCAATATTTTCATCTATTTATTTATTTGATCAATTTGTTATAGTTTATGAATACACTTTTCACATAATATAAATACATAATAATTACAATCATAATTCATCATTCATCCATATATTAAAACTACATTTAAATAGATATAAAATTACATATATTTAAAATATTTAACAATTTAATAATTAATTGCTTACCAATACATCTGTATTATTATACATGTATATAAGCAATCTAATCCTAGCCACAAAACAAGATATTTATACATCCCTCTGATTGACTCATCCTCCGTACAAAGCATCCTTTCACAGTTCCTCCTCGGGTCACGCGCTTCATACCAATCAACGTCTAATGGTGACCTATCTTCCAGATTCTATAAAGTTATTCCCAGAATCCCCTCTATCTTCTGCCAGATATTATACACGGAGATATGTAATTTCATATTCCTTGTATTCACACACTGTAGCCAGAATGCCATACCACTTATTGAGTCTGGGTTCTGTACATCACTGCCATAAAATGTAAGATAGGTCTTAGACATATTAGGACATTGTGATATCAGATGTTTAGCACTTTCGATGGCTTTTCTGTTTTTGCATATCCGACACCAGCGATCGGCCCACGGAATATGATTCACTGTACTTGTAACAGCTAAAACGGGCAGGTAGTCCAATCTTAAGAGTAAAATGAAACTCCTGAGCCTAGGAGAAGAACAGAGATTTAAATATGGCTGCGGCTTCTTAAACGTGTACAGCATATAGAACCTGGATTGATACCTTTTTAAGCTATTTAAATAAGCATAGTTTTCCAGCCAGTCCCACAGCTCCACACACTTACGTGCACTATTTAATTGTGAGATACACAGAGGGCAAGATAGCAGGAGTGAGAGAGAGGGAAGAGTTAGAGGGAGACTCACACACAGGCGAAGGGACACATAGGACGGTGCTACCCGTATTATCAAAAGCATTTGACAAATACTGACTAATTTACCATCCACCCAATTCAGTATTTGGTCAAATGAAGGTGGCAGTTTTTTTCACCAGTTTTTACCTTCACCTCTGAGGAGGATGTAGACATTCCATTGATTGTTCTCCAATTTAGCATTTAAAAAACATGTGTTACTTTACAGAAGCGTACAGCATTTGTTATTTTGTAAATGGCCCATGGTAAGCGGGTGGAAAGGTGGGCATCACTAAAGAGACCCACACCTCATTACAAATGTAATGCATGCAAGGGTCGGTCAGAAAGAAATCTGACAGAAATCTGAAAGAAATCTTGTATAAAAATACCTTTTTTAGGTTGCCACAGGTGGAGGTGGTGTTTTGCGGCTACCTTCAGAATGATTCCATAGATACCACATGCACTGGTGGTAAACAGAGGTGAGGGTCATGCTGGATTGGGCAGGGGGGCGAAAGTCGGGAATATAGATGGAACCTGTTATGAGGCTGTTGCTTGCCCCGGGCCCCCTCCGTATCATGGCCCCCTGCCCCTGTACCTGAAGGAAAACACAGAGGCAGGTCTGCATGCCATGGGATCCCGGCGGCAACTGCCGAGCTGGGGCTCCTTCTTTATTGAACTTTCATGCGCGACCCAAGACCAGGCGTCGCGCATGCGTACATGCCCTTCACTTTGTAATATCCCTCCTTTTTCATAACAAACAAACAAGACCATTACTTGAACTTAGAATAACATGTCAACGTGGCGCACAAGTGAAAACACAGTACATAATATAGGTTGAAGCCCAACTTGGGCTGTTACCATTCCCTCTGGCCCTCAGGAACTAGGGTCCATAATGTAGTCCTGGAAAAGGGTCGGGCATCTTCGTCCTTCACAGCGGGGGTACCGCCCCTCCTCTCTGCTCTCCACTCTAGGATGTTCCTATGGGGTACGGTCCTTGGTGTCCTTTTCGAGCCTCTGTGCTGCGCTGGAGGTGGGAATCGGTGGCATGCATTCCCGGGGCACGTCAGGGGTCTCGTGGGTGTACACCTTTTTAAAGAAACAAGAGTTCCTCGTTACTGTTCATCTTCTGTCGGATGCCATCACCATCGATCCTTTAACATGAGTTAAGCCCATGGGTTTGGGCACATAGTTGGGGGACAGTTTCCCTTCAGGGTGCCAATTGCGAACAATGACAGTGTCGCCCACTGCGATGCTGGCCGGCTTCTGATGCATTCGGATGTTTTCACGCTCATTGGGTGTTCTCCTTTCTTCCAGGACCCTTTAGTTCTCAATGACCTCGGGAGGTCGTCCTTCCTTCTCCGGTATCAGACCCCTCAGGCACCATTTGGACATGGCTTCCGTGGGGTCACCCCTGTAGACTGATGGGGTGTGGATCAATACTCGTGGAGAAAGTGGTAGAGGTTCCTTTTCAGCTCCTCCCCTTGGCCCTGAGTGATCCCGAAAACCTTATTCAGAGTTTTCATAAAGCGTTCCACCTCCCCATTTGCTCTCGCCCACCTAGGCGTGACTTAGCTGCGTGTGATTCCACATTCGTCCATAAAAGTGGCAAAACGGCGGCCCTGAAACGGGGCCCATTGTCCGAACACAACTCATTTGGAAATCTATTGGTTGCAAAGATCTTGTCCATGGCTTGGATGGTCTGGTCACTGGACGTGGACTCCACCAGCTCCACCTCTGGGTAGCGGGACCATTGGTCAATGATCACTAGAAAGTACATGCCCCGTCCAGTGGAACCAAAATCGGCATGTACCGTGCACCAGGGCTTGTCGCTCCTTTCCATGGACTCGATGTGCAGGTCTTTAATCAGTGGGGCAGCAGCTTGACACCAGAAGCACCGGTGCAAAAATTCATTGACCCTCTTCTTGAGGTCCGGGAACCAGACTTTGGCTCTCAACCGCACCTTCATTTTGGCCGGGCCCTGATGGCCACTGTGGGCAAGCTCTAGGACCCTCTCCACCAATGCTCTCGGGATCACAATCCCCCTCCCCCTCTGTAATAGTCCTTCATCCGATACTGATAACTCATGACGATCCGGCCACAGTGCCTGTAGGTTATTTTGAGCATCTGTTTCTCTCCTGGATATGTCCACCAAGGTTGATTTCCAGTCCCTGCTGCCCATGGCATCTTGGATCATCTGACAACACCCATCAGCCTTTGAGGCTTTGGCCACCTCCTCCAACTTTAGAACTATCGGCATGGCTGCCTCCACCTCATGTCTGATGATCTCGGTACAGTCATCTCCAGGCTGTCCTGCCTGCGAGCTGTCACCCCTGGGATGGCGGGACAGGTAGTCCGCCGGGTTGTGTGTGTCCGGCTTGTACTGCAACTTAATCCCATATTTTATAAGGGTGAGCGTTCACCTTTCAAACCCCGGGGGCAGTTTGGCAGATGCCCCAGTCATGATGGGGATCAGAGGCTTGTGATCCGTGATGTCGACAACTGGATTGCCCAGAATGTAGATTTGAAAGTGCTTGCAGCCCCACAGTATGGCCAGTGCTTCCCTTTCAATTTGGGAGTACCGTTGCTCGGTCTCTGTTAGACCCTTACTGGTGTATGCGATGGGCTGCATCTGTCCTTGGAGGTCAGGCTGCAGGAGCACCGCCCCTAGACCTACAGGGCTGGCGTCGACGACCAGTTCAGACTCCTTCTTGGGTTTGAAAAAGGCCATGGTTTCCTCCCCCATTCTTGATGGTATCAAAAGCATTCTGCTCCGACCATGTCCACTCAGCGTCCTTCTTCGTAAGGGCCCTCAGCGGTTCTGAAATGGAAGCAAGGCTCTTGATAAACCTCCTGCAGTAATTCATCATCCCCAGCAAGCTGCGTACCTCAGAGGGAGTTTCCGAGGCCCTGGTGTCCCTAATGTCTTTCACCTTCTGAGGGTTTGGTGATATCCCTCCGGGGTGAAAAATGAAGCTGAAAACTTGATGTTCTCCTTGAGAAACTCACATTTTTCCCCGATGAAGGGTCAGCCCCAAATCGCGGATCCTCTCCAACGCCTTCTCCAGCCTGATCATGTGCTCGGTTTCAGAGTTGGCATATACCAGGATGTCATCGCTTAGGTTGATTACCCCTTTTAGTCCAGCGAGAGCACCCCTGATCACGTTCTGGAACACCACTGCAGCTGAGGAAATTCCAAAACTCAGCCTTTTGTACTGATACAGGCAATTATGGGTGGTGAAGGTGATGATATATTGGCAGTCTGGATGCAGCTCAAACTGGTGGTAGCCCGAGCGCAGGTCTAGCTTCGCGAACACCTTGGTACCCTGCAGCTCCCCCACCACATCATCCAGCGTTGGCATCAGATGTCGTTCCCTCTTGATAGCGAGGTTGGGCAGCCTCATGTCCACGCAGATGTGTAAAGCCCCCGGCTGCTTAGGTTTGGTCGCCACGACAAATGGAGATACCCACGCAGTGGGCCCCTCCACCCTCTCGATAATGTCCAGATCCACAAGGTTTTGAAGTTCCTGCTCCACCTGCGCCCGCAGGTGAAATGTAATGCGTCGGTGCTTCAATGTCGTCGGTCTCACTGACTCATCAATGTGTAAGCAGATGGGTTCCCCTTTTAGCTTGCCCACTCCTTCGAATAGGCCCGCGAACCTTTGGGTGATACTGCGGATGTCTGTCCGATAGAGCCACTTCGGGCCTACTTTGGATGGAGGGCCAGACATGTCAAATTCAGGCATGGGAACAAGAGTGCCTTGCTGCCTCGGAATGGGCCTGGCCGGAGGCTGTGCATCTTGCAGAGGTGGGGCCCCAACCCCTTGATTGGCGTTTGCATTGTCCACCATGGCTGTGGACCACACAGGCACCTCTCACGCCCTCAGAGGCTGCAAGTCCGCAGGGGTGAACATGATGGAAGCAACGGGAGTCCAGACGTAGCTGTCCGCACTGAGTCCAGTGCTGAGCGTGCCCCACCCTCGACGTGATGTAGAAAGATGATGGCGCAGAAATATGTCCCTCTACCAGGGAAAAGGTGCGTGCACCTGCCTGCTGAAAGGCCAACTTGCTCAGGAAGGCACTGAGCCTAAGTGAACAGGATCACTTAGTCCCTGGTATTTTGATGACCTCATACACCATGGCCTATCGATTACAGCAGATTGCCCTTGAACTCCCAGCCACATAGCACCCACACACTATGGGCCTCATTACGACCCTGGCGGTAAGGGGTTTACGCCAGCGTTAGCTGCGCCGACCCCTTACCGCCAATTACGAGGTCCCTTAGCGCCATGGAGGTTTTAACACCCGCTTTTAGCGGGTGTTAAAATCCATGGCGCTAAGGGACCATGGAGTTAATTACGCCACCGTAATTTACGGTGGCGTAATTAACGCCTTCCCCACTCCCATTATGCCCTATGGGGCAAAAATGGGAATGGGGAAGGGTAAATGGGGATTGGGGACTTACCGCCCCGCCAAGGTCGGAATGGGGCGGTAAGTCCGCCAACCACCATGGCGTAAACGTAGTTTACGCCATGGTGGTAAAGTCACGGCCCAGGCGGTAACTTACCGCCTGGGTCGTAATGAGCGCGTATATGTCCATGGGAGATAACTGGACGTAATCCACAAAAACCACTGCCTCACAATGTCCAGACTCTCCAATTGTCCATTAAGTAGCCTTGAAGGCTCCAGAAATGTTCCTCGAAGAACCCAACTACTATATGCCCATGGGAGATAACTGGAAGTAATCCACAAAAAGCACTGCCTCACAATGTCCAAACCCTCCAATTGTCTATTAGTTAGCCTTGAAGGAACCAAAAATGTTCATTTTGCGACGCACGAGCACCCAATGAGGGGCCGCAACCATCAGGATTCCAAAATGGCGGCTCCATGTGCACCATGCGGGTGACGCAGCTAGTGGGCCCAGAGAGAATGCTCAGGAAACGATGCGTTTGATTCCGAGCATCTATCTCCCCACTGCAACGTCCTTGTCGCCAGTGTTATAAGGCTGTTGCTTGCCCCAGGCCCCCTCCGTATCATAGCTCCCCGACCCTCTACCTGAAGGAATACACATAGGAGGGTCTTCGTGCTACGGGATCCCGGGGCTCCTCCTTTATTGAAGGCGCATGCGTGAACCACAGCCAGGCGTTACGCATGCCTACACCACCTTCACTTCACAACAACCCACTAATTGAGGAAGAGGGAGAGAAGTGATCGGAAACCTACACTTGGGTGTTTTGGACTGCGACTCCCTCACTATTGAGTCTACTGGCTACAGCTGAAGGGAGCTGTAGTCCAAAACCTCTGCAAATTCAAAGGTTTCAGAGAGAAAAAGAGGGAGAGACATACTGCATTGACACATAGAAATAAGAGTGAAGCAGAGTGTGACAGAGCATATTGACAGAGAGATAAAACAGAACGGGGAGCACCACCGGCCAGTGGGACTTGCCCAGAGACATGGTATGTTGGTTGCTGAATTATGAGTTTAATGCATCCATTGTAGCCATGAAAGGGACAGTAAAAGATGAGCGGGAGTGCTGAAAAGAACAACTTAATGAGCGTGCTATGGCACCTCTCGGTGCAGAAGGCAGAATAATAGGAGAATACTTTGCTCGCTTCAAATGAATGTATTGTAGGATGCAAGCAATAAAGACGCCCACTGAGCACTTTTCAAACGCAGGCATCCTTGGCAACATGTGCAAACTACAGGAAACAAAGCAATCCAGGCGGCCTTTGGGAAGTAATGGAAAACCTATCTTTAGAAATACCCCAGAGGCAGGGGAGAGGCTAGCGGTGAGAATACACATTAGGAGCACCTGCCTTTGGTAAATGAATACTAACAGGTGCATTATGATGCGCCTGGTGACTGCAGGTCTACGAGACCGGTCAATTGCACGCCTCTGCTCCTTCAACCAGACTGCGATCCATTTGTGCGCACAGCTGAGGCTGACAGAGGTGTCACCTCCTGCTGGGATGACTGACCAGGGTACTGGAGATCTGAATCGCTTTACATGAGAGTGTGGCGCAATCTGTGGCCCACGCGCCCCAAATCTGCAATGGAGGCTGTCACGGGAAACATGGTGGTCGTCGGCGCCTATTGATGCCAACTGATTACCCCTTCTTTTTCCTTATACCGCACAGCTGAGGCTGATGGAGGAGTCACCCCCCTGCTGGGATGACTGACCAGGGAACTGGAGATCTGAATTGCTTTACATTTATTTTATTTATTTTTATTTATATATTAGTAACGCGCCGAAAGCTTGCAAACATCAGGACGCGACAAAGACACAAGGACAGAGAGTTCACAGGACAATACAAGTAGAGAGTAAGGTAGGTTCAACATGAGCGCAGTGGAAGTAAGTGTGTCAATTTACCTAAAGAGCATCGTTTTCAACTGCTTTTTAAATGATTGGATGTTGCTTTCCAGCCTGAGGTTACAGGGTAGTTCATTCCAAAGGGAGATAGCTTTGGTGGGAAAGGCTCTACCTAGGCCTGTGGCTTTTACTCTGGCGTGGCCGGATTCAAGTAATCCTTGCTTGGCAGATCTTAGGCTTCGACTTGGTTCGTACCATTTAAATTCCTTTTTCAGGTATGCTGGAGCTGTGCCATTTAGGCAGCGATGGACCATTGTCAAGGATTTAAAAGTGATACGCTCCTTTATAGCAAGCCAGTGGAGGTCGTTTCTGTCTTTTGGTATGTGGTCGCGTTTGGATTTTCCTGCAATAGATCTGACTGCATTATTTTGGATTATTTGACATTGCTTAATACAATTGCTGCTGGAACCTAGCATCAATGCATTTCTATTGTCCAGTCGTGACAGGATAGTGGCTCTGGCAATTGTGGCACTGTTTCTGGTGCTTAGGAATGGCCTAATATGGCATAGCAGCCTCTGATAGTACTGGCAATTCCGTTTTAGGTACAAGACCTGTGCCTCCACTCCTAGTGAAGATTGCAAATAGATGCCAAGTGTTTTAACTTTGTTTGCGACTGTGATGGTGGAGTCCTTTATAAGGAAGGAAGAGTAAGCTGGTCCTAAGTTTTGTAAGGCTTTTGGGGTGCCAAATGCATGAGCTCAGTTTTGGAGCTATTGAGACACATCCAATGAGATTTCATCCCAATTTCGATGGTATTATAAATGGCTAATAGTCTGTTGTTGTCTAACGTATGGTCTCCACATAGTTCCACGATTAGTTGCGTGTCATCTGCGAAGTTGGTAAAGTAGATCCTAAGCTGTGAGAGTAGGGAGCAGACACAGCAGATGTATGAGTTAAAGAAGAGGGGAGAATAACGAGCTCCCTGCGGGACACCACAGTCTACAGGTTTGGAAGTGGTGGAATGCCCACCCCCCCCCCAGATGATTTTGGAGTTTCTATCCTCCAGAAAGGATGATACCCATTCAATGGCTTCCTCTGAGCAATTTCAAGCTGTGTTTAGGGCCTCTCGGAGCTTCCCATGATCTAATAAATCGAAAGCTGCCGAGAGGTCCAAAAGGATCAGCAAGCCTGCCTTTCCTTTGTCTGGAATACCCAGCATTTTAGTTTGAAGATCTAGTAATGCAGATTCGGTGCTATGAGCACTTCTAAAGCCTGACTGTTGTGAATGCAGAAGGTTATGCTTGTCAACGTATTCTTGTAGTTGACGTGTGGCTATTTTATCAAGGATTTTTTTTACAGGAAATTGCGATTTGTAATTGGTCTAAGATTGATCGGATCCTGTTGGTCTAGACCAGGCTTTTTCACCAATGGTGTGACTGTGACTGTTTTTATTCCAACAGCGACTTTCCGATCTCTGAATGAGGAATTTGTCATACGACATAGAAATGGTGCAACGATCTCTGCATTGTCTAGTATGAGTTTAGGGGCAAAACGTTTTCAACACATGAGGTACAGTTTAAGGATGAAAGAGTATCTAGCATGTTTTCTAATGAGACCGGTGAAAACTGAAAATAAGGTACCTTAGGTTCTAAATTTTCTTAGTTAATGTGGTGCAGGGGTGGCGTATCTGTAACTTTGCAGTTTATTATGGTGTCACTGGCTTTTGAAATCTTGTGTGCAAAGGCTGTTTGGACTTTTTCACAGTCAGCTATGGTTGGCTGGAAAGGCGGGGAGAGAGTGGGTGGTTTTTCGATAGTTTTTAGGATTTGGAACAATTTGCTGGTAGAGTTTGAAGCACCGGCAATTTGCTCATTATAGTAATTTATTTTTGTTTCTGTTATTTTGGTTCTGTTCAAAGAGTCACACTTTTTCCAATTTTCTTTGTTAAGTTCCAAAGGGGCTTTTTGCAACTGTCTTTCGAGTTTTCTTTTGGCTGTATTAAGTGTACCTAATTCTGCCGTTTACCAATTTTGGTGGTTTGGATTAGGACGAGCTTGTTTATTTTTAAGTGGTGCTTTCTTATCCAGTAGTTCCTGAAAATAGTTGCCATAGGTAGAAGTGATTAAGTTACAGGGGTCGTCATCTGTGGTTTTATCCATGATGTGTGTAATCCCTTCTAGTAGGATATCCGATGTGATTTTCTTCAGATTCCTGCTTTGGATGATTTTGAGTGAGTTGTCAAAATAATTTGTCTTGAATGTTAGAGAAAGCGTTGCTTCAATTTTGTAGTGGTCTTTCTAAATACAAGGCAGTGCACTTGTTACTGTGAGTTCAACATTGTTTATGATAATCCAGTCTAGTTGATTATTTGTTTTAATAGTAGGGCCATTATTTGCAATTGAGTAACTGATGTTTTGGAGATTTTTTTCAATACTTATGGTTTCTTTATCGGTGGAATTTCCTCGCCATCTGTTTAGATCGCCCAAGAGTACAGTTCCCGTATTGATTCCTTTTAGGTTGTTCAGTATGTGACAAAGATCGTCATTGAAGTCAGAGATTAATGAAGGAGGTCTGTAGATGATGATGAAGTTGATGCAGTGGTTATGGGAGGGGGTTCGTTTTAGGTGGAGAAGCTCACATGAGAGTGTGGCACAATCTCTGGCCCATGCGCCCGGATATGCAATGGAGGCTGTCACGGGAAACATGGTGTTCTTCGTCGCCTATTGATGCCAGCTGATCACTCCTTCTATTTCCTTTTACCACACAGCTGAGGCTGATGGAGGAGCCACCACTTGCTGGGATGACTGACCAGGGTACTGGAGATCTGAATCGCTTTACATGAGAGTGTGGCGCAATCTCTGGCCCACGCGCCCCAAATCTGCAAAGGAGGCTGTCACGGGAAGACCATGGTGGTCTTCGTTTCCTATTGATGACCACTGATCACTCTTTTTTTTTCCGTATACTGGAAAAGTGGGCAGAATCCACTGGAACCATGCCAGTACGCAAGCATCTGAGCACTGGCTGGAGGAGGTCCCACATTCACGCAGTTCCTGCACCACTTGGGTACAGCCTTCCACACGCTTTAGAAGGGGGCCAATGCATTTAAATGCCGAGATAGCTTTCACGCATTCCTACCTCATTTGCCCCATTTTGAGCTGGGGTGTTAATGAGTGGTGACCTGATCAGAAGGTATGACGTTCATTCATCGCCAGGGGTTTTTTTTGCAGCTGATTTTGGCAGAAAGAATTCATCACAAAATATAGCGGGAGGTGGTGGATAAAGGGATATAAGTGGCAGAAGGGCTGGGGCATAGGTAGCAAAAAGCTGGGAAAGAGTGGATTGGGGGAAACCCCCCAACATTGTTTTTTCAGCTCAATAATTGGCAAAAAACTGGGCACTGATATTCTTAAAAGGTTACATACATGTTACCATTGGTGTTCTTAAAGATAAGGGGTACATACATGTTATCAAAATCAATAGGATTAGCTTTCAGATTAATGTTTGTATTCAAGTAAGGCATAAGCGATATTATAGGTAACAGCATTTGAGGTCCAGGACAGGATGGATGGGTGGGTCGTCAGAATGTTTAGCTGGGCGAAGTATGTTATTCTAGCGTGAATAGCTGTTTCTTCAGAAGTTTGCAGAATCTCCAGAAGGATGCTTTGCACCTTAGAGAAGGTGGTAAGGCATTTCAGTGTTTCGTTACCAGTACTGGAAAACTGTTGCCTCCTGCTTTCTGTAGTTTGAATTTGGGGATAGAGAGGAGGGAGTGTAGACAGTGCGTGTTGGTCTGTTGGATTTGTTCAATGCAAAGTTGTTGGATAGGTATTTGGGAGCTGATAGAGAGATTCATTTGTGAGTCAGGGAGAGAGTCTTAAATAGGATGCGGTCATGTACTGGAAGCCAATGGGTGGAGCGTCTTGCCTCACTGACATGGTTCTTCTTGGGAATGTTCAAGGCTGCTCTTACTTCATTATTTTTAATCAGTTGCAGTTTATTATGTTGTTTTTGTTATTCCCCATGTAAAGGGAGTTGCAATAATCCAGTCTGGATAGGATCAGAGCTCTGGCTAGGGTTGTGCAACTGGCTGCAGACAGGAAGCGTCGACAAGCAAAATGAGCTTGGATACGTAGGCAGCAGCTGAGGCTGTAGCATTAACTTTTCTCTTTAGCGTAAGGGCTGAGTCAAGATAGATGCTCAATGTTTTTACTTTCTTAGATGCGTTAATGGTGTTGCCATCAATTATAAAGGAACAGTAAGTGTTGTCAAGTTTATTTATTCAGTGATGTGGGCCGATAAGGGGAAGCTCTGTCTTTTCATCATTGAGACAGAGGCCGTGTTGGGCCATCCATGCCTGGATAATTTGGTAGATTTGGTTTAGGGATTTGGAGTCAAGGTCATGGGAGCCTGAAAGGGGTATGAGGATTTGGGTGTCATCCGCATAGTTAGTATAGGTATGATATGATATGGCATTTATAATGCACCTATACACAGGTGTTTCAAGGCGCAACGAGGCAAGGGGGGGGAACAGAGGGAAGACAGAAAACGACCCTACTAGGCCAGGTGTCAATCAGATCGCGCAAGTGCATGGGAGGGGAGGGGGGAGAAGTGCAGGGTGGGAAGGGGAGAGGACATTGCAGCACATGGGATAAGAAATAATAACAGTAGGTAAAGTACGGCCAGCAGGAGGCAAGGGTAAGTGCAGAAAACAGGTGTCAAGTGCTGGTAGTAGGACTGTTGGGATACAGAAACAGTCCCCAAGTGCGGGGTTGCCAGGAGGGCAGTGCAGGAATGCGACTGGCAGGGGGCTGGGCCCGAGATCAGAGGGCGGCCAGGCAACCAGTGCAAAGTCAGTGTCAGCCATGGAGTCAGCAATGGAGAGGAGGAGAAAAAGCAGAAGCAAAGAGAAAGGTTTTCGGAACCGAAGATGATTCTCCTCAAGTTTCAGGGAGGCAGTGAGGCTGTTCCACAGGGAGGCCCCAGCTGAATAAAGAGATCTACCACCAACTTGTTGCTTGGAGAATCGACTGACCCTGACAGAGTTTGAGGCAGATGAGCAAAGAGCTCAAGAAGGAAGGTATTTAGGAAGAGAGAGTTGAAGGTATTGCGGCCCAGGACCCAGAAGGCCTTGTGGACGATGCAGAGGTACTTAACTTGAACTTAATCCTTGCAGCCACAGGGAGCCAGGGTAGAGATTTTAGTCCTGGAGAGATACGATCCCTGGACAAGTCTTGTGGCGGCACACCACTCCTGGATAGTAGACAGACAGTCAGAGATGAGGGAAGTAGAAGAGGAGGCTGGGGGTAGCCTGAAAATGAGCTGGGTGTCATCCGCATAACACTGAAAGTTGGGGCAGAGAGTTGCGGTGATGTGGTGGGCCAGGAGTGCCAGGTATTGGTTGTACAGCCCGGGAGAGAGGTTGGACCCCTGGGGGACACCACAGGTAGAGAAAAAGATAGCGGAGAGGAAGGACCCAAGTTGGACCTGAGAGGGTCGGTCGCAGAGGAAAGAAGTCAGCCACGCCAGAGCCTGACCGGTGATACCCAGGATATCAAGGAGACGGTTGAGCAGGATGGCATGGTTGACAGTGTCAAAGGCAGAAGAGAGATCAAGCAGGATGAGGACGCAAGCAGTGTTAGAGTCAAGATTGGAGAGCACCCAAACCATCAAGGAGGTTGAACAGTGTTTTTTTGAATATGTTGTAAAGCGTGGGTGAGACGCATGAGCCTTGCGGCACTCTGCATGAGACTGGGGTAGGTGGGGCTGATGCAGAGGGTGAGAAGACCCTCATGGTTCTGTTGGTCAGGAAGGATTGTATCCAAAGTATGGTATCAGGTTAGAAGTGGGCAGCTGTTGCAAGCTGATTGCAAAGTATGTTATGGTCAACCAGGTCAAGGGCCGCTGATAGATCAAGTAGGTGGGATAGTTAGCCGTTATCTTTGAATTCGTCCATTTGAATTTTAAGATCGAGCAAGGCTGTTTCGGTTACGTGTCCTGGTCAGGAGCCAGATTTGTGGGGGTCTAGGAGGTTGAAGGTTTCCAGGTGTTTTTGGATTTGCAGTTAGGCTGCTCGATCCAGTATTTTAAGGAACAATGGAACCGTTGTTATTGGTCGGTAGTTAGTGGGGATGTTGAGGTCAAGGATGAGTTTCTTTAGTAAAGGGAGAACCCAGGCATCTTTGAGGTTGGTGGGTGCATTGTTTGTTTTGAAGGAAGCGTTTATTATAGTTGTGATGAAAGGTGAGAGTTCAGCAGCACATTCATTGATGAGTGAGGCTGGGCAAATATCACCTTGACATTTGGAAGGTTTGGGACTTATGATTATGTTCAGAACTTCGGTGGCTGAGATTGGAAGTAAGTGTTCGCTTTCTGAGCTGAAAGTATGGGAGTTGTGCAGGCTGGCTAAGTGTTAGATTCAGCTTTTTTAGTTAGATTTTTGTTTGGAGTGAAGCTATTTTTCCTAGAAGAGCTTGTTGAGTATCTGTGTACCAGGCAGTGTCTTTAAGACATGCATCTTGGGGGAGCACTGAGGTCTCAAGCTCTCTAAGAATGGTGAAAAGTTCTTTTGTGCCGGAATTGGCTCTGGTGATTCTGTTGTTGTAAGTGGAGCTCTTGGTTAGAATGATAGCATTTTTATAATTTTTGGAGGAACTGGTGAAAATGGCTTTGTTCTGATCCATGTGGGGGCTTTTTTCCAATTGGCTTCTGCTGTTCTCTTGGTATTGCGTAGTGTTTTGAGGTTGGGGATGTACCAGGCATTAAAGAGGTTTGGCTTTGCGAATGCTTAGTGGTGCTACCTTGTCAATAGCAGCTAGAAAGGTTTGATTGTACAGATCTACCATTGTCGTTGGATTGTTACTAGTGTTATTCTGATAATCTGTGATGTGGTGCAGGAGTGGAAGGATGTTCTCAGGTGTTAGAGAGTTTCTGGATGGTGCAGCTGGGGCTTGAGCGGGTGGTATAACTTGGGTCTTGATTTGAGGTATTGAGAACGAGATAACGTGATGAACGAACCATGGACATGGGGTGCTGGATTGGATCTCGGTTTGGAAATTATGGTCAGCTAGCCAGTCGAGTGTTCGACTTTTAATGTGAATGGGGCTTGTGATGCAGTGGGTGAAGCCTAGTGCGCCAACGGTGTTGGCGACGGTGGAGGCAATGTTATCATTAGTGTCATGGAGACGCAGGTTGAGATCGCCCATAAGAATGATTTGTGAAGTGGGCTTGGTATTTGCTGAGAGGAGATGAGCCACATCTTCTTCGTAGAAGAGGATTGCTCCAGGGGGCCTGTATATGAGATGGATAGTCACTGTGCTGGAATGGTTTAAGGACAGTTTGATGGAGAGTAGTTCACCTGATTGAAATGATTGGTTGGGAATTTCTCTTATGAGGAGGTGGCTTTTGTCAATGGTTGCCACTCCCCCACCTTTGACACCCTGTCTGTCTGATCTGAAGATGGTGTAGATGTCCGGGACAGCCAAGGAAAGTGACGCACCCGCTGCTGCGTGGAGCCATGTTTCTGTTATGGCTTGAGAGGTCTAGTTTGTTAGACATGATGAGGTCAGCAATATCTAGGGCATGAGCTGGGATTGATCTAGCATTAATGAAGGATCCTTTGAGTTTTATATCTGTTGCGTCAGGAGTAGCTCATGGTGTAGTCATGTGGTTCATGATAAATGGCATTGGGATAACTGCCGTCTGTGTGGTGATGGACGTTGCGCAATGGATGTTGGTGCTGGCGGCGATATCCGTTAGGTCAGATTGGTTAGCTGAGGTGGATATTGCTTTTTTAGAGGGAGACTTTGTGTTTCGTTGTGTAGCTGTGCGGTGGGCTGGATGGGCTCTCCACAAATTATTTCCCATTAAACCTTTTTGAAATATCGCTTTGAGAAATGAGTAGGGAACATAAAGCAGTGTTCCTGGTCACTTTGCATAAAAGAAAGAAGCACTTTGGAAACCTAAGCATAACCACCGATCAGGATTTACATGTTAGAATCCAAAAGCTCTAATTTCACTCCATCGGTACCCCAGCGGGGGTCTTCTTTCTCTGCCAAGGATGGACTTTAGAACTGAAAGGGTTGTGAGGAGAACCAGCGTATCAAACCCAAGCCCAGCCCCCAATGCATAGATATCCTTAGAGAAGTATAGATATATATGTGTGCATCCATATGCATGCACACACACATATATGCTCACGATAGGAGAATTTAAAATTCTCCATCAATTTTTCACATAAGACAAAAGCAAAAAAGTATGGATCAGAAAATCACATACAAATCAGCCAACCGTAGAACCTGTGCCGAAAGAGTAGGGCTACTTATTTTATTTATTTTTTCATGCACTCAACAGCCCACAGGCTTTGCGGCGTTCTTACAGTGAATTGTTGAATGTATACATGGTGACAGTATGCAGTCAGATTCGGGAAAGGTTTTTAGAGCTCTACGGAATGCCAGTAGGAAGGTTCTGCTCTGAGGGTAGGTGGCGGGGAGTTCCACTCTTTGGCAGCAATGAATGGAAAGCTCACCCCTCCGGGAATACGAAGATACCATGGCAGGCTATTCCGAGGGAGAATTTGTTGAATTGGTTCCACCGCTTTTTACTACAAATGTATGTGGGGGTGGGTTAGGATAATAATAAAGGTAGGTGGGGATTGGAGTGGGTCTGTGGCGGTCTCCCCCCAACGCACATTTGCAGTGAAATGTCCTATAACAAATATATACAAAAGAAATCAATGCTATCTCCCTCGTTGAAATAAAACTGATGAGATCGAATAGAACCTAAAAAGTATACCCCACACTCCTCCCCCACTGCAAATTGGTCCACCATGTTGTGTGTGTTACTGTCTCAGTTGTGCACTTGAAGAGGACTGCATTCCAGGCATTAGTATTAAGGATCTGTTCCCGATTTTCGCATTGAACAGTGTTTTTTTCAATTTGTTCATTTAGAGCAAATTATATGTTCAAATTCATATGAATGTCACCCAGAAGAGGGCTTTTGTTAATCAGGTCTTCTGTATTTTCCCTTATTACTGTTTTGCACACATAAACACAGACAGAAGTCGATCTGTTTTGGGCCTTTTTTTAGGCTGGACCAGAATAATAAAAGGAAAGCCGTCTCGCTGCTTGGCTCCCTGTGTCGGGAGTCATGTCAAGCTGGCCAGCGGGTTTGCAGACTGGCAGAAAGATGGCGGTGAAAGGAGGCGGCCACAGCCCGAGCAGAGCGATTTGAATTGCTGAAAAGATGTGTTTCGGGTCATCAGCCGTCACAGACGCAGCCCTTTCTTTTTAAGGGAAAACTGCTTTGTTTTTATTAGAAAGGAGCCAGCTCCCCGTTTGTCCCAGAAGTCGTTGTTTTTTTAAAATTTTTTTTCAAAGAAATGTATGTTTCTGTTTGAAGAAGTCTGAAAAAATACTAGGTGTAAATTAAAATGTTTGCAGAAGAAACTACACGTTTAATTAACATACACGTGATCAAGGTGCGGCACAAAAAACAAGGCTTCACCCTGAGTTTGACAGTTTACAGATGTATTTATTTACCTGTGATGGTTATTAATATTGGTTGTGACTTTCCATGTTGAATGTAGGCGTACATGTATGTCAAACGCCAGGTGCTCCAGAATAGTGACGCACGGTGGATAAGAGGGTGGCGCCAGCCGGGAAGTTTGTATGTCAATGTATATGTATGCAGTCTATAATGCACGTGCACTTCACCTTGGATGTTGTTTGGGATGGGATGGGATTGAAGTATATGCGGAAGGATGTCTGGTGGATGGTTTGGTGGGTACACGATGTGCACCAGTGATTTGTATATGAATATCCTCAGTACATTTTCCATGAATGAAGCATACATTTGCACTTGTTTTTTGCACATGTTCAAATGTATGGTGATGTTTCAATTGTGCATTGTTTATTTCATGTATTGGACATGTGTACGGCGCCTATAAACACGTGTTTCCAGGCGTTAACTTTGTATTATGTTGCACACTTCGAGAAATGATGATACATTTGAAATACAAACATTCGTGAAAGTCAGTGCTTCACGTCTCGGAGCACCACATGGCTTGGACCGGTTAACCGTACATAAAATGTATGCAGTCTGTACAAATTGTTCGGGGGTCCCTGCTTTTTCTTATTGTTTGATGTGATTCCCACTGCGCCCCTGGGTTAAACTTATAGGTGGGGGATGGCCTTAGATTCGTGCGTTTCAACCTGAGTTGCAGACCCCAAATTATACATGTGAGACATTTCATGCCCAGGAAATGCATTTCAGATGCGTAGTAATAGATTCATAGAAATACATCTAAACACATACAGATCGAAATGAACAAAAAGGTAGCATAAATTGGGAGCCCTATTTGCGGAGAAGAACTTGACTTTTTCCCTCGGGTATTGAGATCAAGGATTGCATATTGCCCTGTAACTATGATCCCGTGGAACACATCCAATTACATTCCTTGAATGGGTTGCACAATATCTTTAGTGATCGGTAAAAAAAGTGAGATGGTTAAAAAAAAACATGATACTGTTGAAAGATGCCCTTCTAGCGATAGGTTACTACTGGGTCATTCTCAAACAAAGGTTTTCAAATTGGGCGGCGCGACCCCATGGGGGGTGGGGGGTGCAGACTGATGCCTGGGTGGTGGGGGGTGCGAGATCCAAAAATGAAAATTGCAGCAAAGACAGAGAAAGACAGCGTGTGGGATGGGATATATACATTTGTGCATATCGCATCCCAACATGCAGCCCCCCCCCCCGCTGCACATGCGCAGTGTGACAGGGGCCATGGTAACGGTCAGTGCGCATGCCCAATTCAGGAAATAAACACCCTGGGAACGCGCTCTCTGTCCCTTTCCAGAGAGCGCATTTCCAGGGCGTTTGAATGCAGTGATTCCAGTCAGAGGAATGGAACGAAATGGGACCCGAAGTATACAGGTAGGGAGGGGGTGTTGGGGATGTTTTTGGAGAGGGTGGGAGTCTCTGGGGTTGTATTTGGAGCAAGCGCGGACCATGGGGTTGTTTTTGGAGTGGGTGTGGATCCCTAGGGTTGTTTTTGGAGTGGGTGGGGGAGCCATGCGGCTGTTTTTGGAGTGGGTGTGGATCCCTAGGGTTCAGAAGTGGGTGGGGGAACACTGGGATTGTTTTTGGTGTGAATGGGAGTCCCTGAGGTTGTTTTTGGAGTGGGTGGGAGGGCTCTCGGGATGTGTTTGGAGTGGGTGGGGATCACTGGGGTTGTTTTTGGAGTGGATGGGGAGACCTGTGGTTGTTTTAGGAGTGGGTGGTGGGGTTCTGCGGTTGTTTTTTGAGTGGCTAGGAAGGTCTGGGGTTGTTTTTGCAGTGGGTGGGGCAATCCTAGGCAGCACAATAACTAATGGCTCCTCGCACTTGTGTGTGCCCATTGGACATTGGGGGGGCGGGGCCCGGACTACTGAAATGTGCTCATGGGGGCTCAGGGTGAAAAGGTTTGAAGACCACCGTTCTAGACATTCCACGCTTCTTTTAATTATACTGTTGCGTGGCCTTTCTGGGTGTGCAATTCTCTGAAATTGTCTTCGAAACGAAGGCTTCAGCGGAAGGGAGAGCTGAAGTTTAGTAGCCGGGGAAAAAGAGGCATGTTGTAGCACAGAAGGAACGCAACATTTGTCGCTCCGATACCTTAAGCCAGTGGTCAAACCTTTTTATGCTGAACCCCCCCTTCAGTAAAACAATTGTTGCAGAGCCACGCCCGATGCCATATCTGCTTGTATTTTCTATTAAAAGCATTCACCAAACTCCTTTTTTGAAGAGCCGCCCCGTCTACCTCCCCCGCATGCTTTGTACCCCCTAAGGGGGGGTCAGCCCCACAGTTAGAAGACCACTGCCTTAAGCCATTGGCCGTGGGAGGTTTTGATGTCAGAGCTGGTGAATGAAGGGCTGCACATGGGCAGCCAGTAGTCACATTTCTTTATTTTGCGGCTGGCAATGGTTCAGAAAGGGGTAACAGCACCCAGCTTGACACAAGTCAATTTCATGCCCATGAGTTCACGGAAGGGTCACCTCTGACATTGTATGCGTGTATGATGCTTTAAAGGCCGCCACATGGCGCGGAGGGCACCGCAGCCGTAGTGTTTAAAACTTCCTGCAGATCAGGTGCCTCGCACCCATCTGCTCAGGTCCTAACTATAGAAGTGACCTTTACGCTATTTGGGATTCACGAATCAAGCAGCCAAGGCTCATCTGAGCGCCAGCGGTTCCTTGACATTTTGACGCCATTTGCTCCTGCTCTTGGCAGCAGCAGTAAGCTGCTCTTGGCTCCGTTGCTTCAATTTTCCGCCTGCCCCGGCCGCAGTGGAATGAGAATCATCTAGAATATGGCGGAGGTGTGTAGCAGACGGACAACGGTGATGCATAAAAGATGCACTCAGAACAGAGCACTCGTCATTACTACTTGCTAGACATTCTCATTGTACTTAACCCCTGGAGTCCCTTTACTTGACTATTCATACTTCCCAAAGGAGCGGTGCCCGTTTGCCCTTACGGTATATGTATATGTCCTAATTTGCATTGCAAAACACAAAAGACCTGGAACTCTGGGCCACCTCGTGGTCTGTCAGAAAACAACTGAATACAAGAATTGTTTAATTACAGTAGCATTTACTGCATTCTGCTTTGATGGCTGTTTTACATGGTCCAATGGCAATGGGCAGCGCTACAGGTTAATGCCAGAGATTTTGCTTTGCCACTACAATTGATGCATTGTGATTTGGTGGTGGTCTTACGTGGTACAGTGGTACTGGGCAGCGGTACAGGTTTATGCAAGAGATTTTAGATTGCCATATCATTTGATGCATTGTGATTTGGTGGTTGTGTTACGTGGTACAGTGGTGCTGGGCAGTGGTTAAGGTTAAAGCAAGATATTCTGCATTGCCACACCATTTGATGCATTGTGATTTGTTGGATGTCTTACGTGGTACAGTGGTACTGGGCAGCGCTACAGGTTAATGCAAGAGATTTTGGACTGCCACCTCATTTGATGCATTGTGATTTGGTGGATGTCTTACGTGGTACAGTGGTACTGGACAGCGTTACAGGTTAATGCTAGAGATTTTGCATTGCCACATCATTCGAAGCATTGTGATTTGGTGGCTGTTTTATGTGGTATGGTGGTACTGGGCAGTGGTACAGGTTAATGCAAAAGATCCTGCATTGCCACATTATTTGATGCATTGTGATTTGGTGGTTGTCTTTTGTGGAACAGCGATACCAGGCAGCGCTAAGGAATGCAGGCTGTGAGGATACATCTGCAACTCAGATGCAACATCAATAGAGCAATGATGTGTGAATGAAAGCCTGCAACCAAGCAGTGTTGCTGTTTGACTTTTGGTTACAGCACAACTTGCATGGTTGCAGGCTGTCTCAGTGCCGCCCTTCAATATGGGAGTGTTCTTTTTCGGCGGTACTGCCACTTATTTAGTGAACAAACGGGCACAAGACTGATTAACATTTTTGCTGGAGGCTTCAATGAACACAAGAACATTTGCACACATTCAAAGTGAGGCTAATTTGGCTAAAATGGCTACCACAGTCAGCACCACAGAGCACACACCTGGGGTATGCGCAGAATAAAAGTGAGCCCATAACTTATTTCCAAAGGTGCCTAGGATACATACGTGTCTACCCTGATGCTTTGTTAAACTGGGGGTTAAAGAGAAAAGCTTTCACACAAATAGTTGATTCAAAACTGGTGATTTATAAAAGATGAAAAAAAAATCTAATACGTTTAAATCATGAACAAATATAATGTACTATGAAGCAGGCCGACACGTGTTTCAAGTCCAAGAGATCTTCCTCAAGACTCCAATAATTACAATCATGAGAAACAGTTCAAACGCTTAGAGATATTGTTAGTGCTGATAGTGACATGTAAATGCTTCGAGCTTTTAGGACTGAAAATACTACATCTATTTTGTGTTGGAATTAACAAAGGGAATAGAAATCCGCGAACCACTGCACAAATATCAGATGTGAAAACCGACAATGGAAAAGATACAGTGCACATGTTAACGCACTGATCAAACGCCTTTAAATTTGGGACGTTCTCTTATGTCAGACTTTCGTCACTCTTCTATTGGAAATGCACTCCCAGCAACATTGAACGGCTATATGCTACGATAAACCTAATAGAAAATGCAATGGAAAGGAAGTCAGATTAGAGTGGGGCAGCAACACATGCCTCCACGGAGCCCTAGTACCCATCAAGGGGGCCAGTAAGGGGGAGCCAGCATGAAAAAGTTGTTTTTCAGTTAATCTGTGCTGGGGTAAAAGGTTCCCGATGAAGGACACAAACTTATTTCTCCTCAGGACCTTGCTGGCTGTTGGAGCCCTGGATGGAAACGCATGCCTTATCAATGTCAAGCCTATGAAGAAACCGTGACCAAAAAACGATCACCCTTGAAATACACTCTATTTGGTAGTGTTCTGGAGAAGAATTTAAAAAAAAAACAATTCTTCAGACTAAGAATGTAGGTTTTCTTGTTTCACCACTTTGGGGGGTTCTTGCATTTCCTGTACCCAATTTCCAGTACCCAATTTCCAGTATTTGCTTTTTGGTGCCCATGCTGAACTGCCCTAAAACTTCATTGGTGACTAGAACTGTTCATGACCTCTTTTCTGTACTGGGCGATCTGATCCCACGTTCCTTTTTATAGATCAGGTGCCTTCATGAATCATTGGTTTGTCTGAATCTCGATACGCTCCCTCAGTCCCAGCAGCACCATCCCCGGTGATCCTGATAAGTCACTTGCCGCCTAGTCTATCTTATCTTAACAGCATTTATAAAGCGCAACATACGCCAGAAGGCATCTTTGCGCTATCATACAAGCACTCGCGTTATCACATTTTGATATGGGCTAGAATAGTTCAGCAAACTGTCCCCAATCATGGATGGATCCCATTGGACAGCCCAATCATGGATGGATTCCATTGGACAGCCCAATCATGGATGGATTCCATTGGACAGCCCAATCATGGATGGATCCCATTGGACAGCCCACGTGTCTCCTGGAGCAAGTGTTGCTCAGATGTTCCGATACATGGGAAGGGCCTTCATTGCCTTGCCCGGTTGTGTCAAGCAGTTCCTGAGACAAGCCTCAATTTTTCCAGTTTTAAATACTTGTTTTCCTTATGGGCAGGTGTAGTTCTTCATTCTGCCAAAGGGTACCCAGATCTCCCTAAGTGTGTAATGGCTGCAAACCTGTATCCCCGGTATGAATGATATTCATTTATTTATTTATTTATTTATTTATATATTTGTAACGCGCCGGAGCTCGCAAGCATCAGGGCGCGACAAGCACACGAGAGGACAGATCACAGGACAACATAAAAAAGAAAGGACGGGGGACTCAAGGGAGTCCGTGCTGAATATGTAACGGCTTACCGAAAAAGTAACGTTTTCAGCTGCTTCCTAAATAGCAAGTACCTACTTTCACATCTGAGATTGTCAGGCAACTCGTTCCAGAGTGCTATAGCTTTGGTAGGGAAAGCTCTCCCGAGTCCATTAGCTTTGACTTTAGTGTGGCTAACTTTGAGTAGCCCTTTTTTTGCTGATCTAAGACAGCGGCTTGGTTCGTACCAGCGAAATTCCTTCTCTAGGTATGTGGGGGCCATGCCATAAAGACAGCGGTGGACCAGTGTCAAGGATTTGAATTTAATGCGCTCCTCAATGGCGAGCCAGTGAAGGCCTCTGCGTTCATGGGTAATATGCTCACGCTTGGACTTCCCGGTGATGGTTCTAACGGCATTGTTTTGGATTATTTGGCATTGTTTAATGCAGGAGTTACTTGAACCGAGCATCAGCGCATTCCCATAGTCCAGTCGGGACAAAATCGTGGCTCTAGCGATAGTGGCGCAATTTGTGACATTAAGATACGGCCTAATACGGTGTAGTAGTCTCTGATAGTATTGACAGTTTTTTTTGAGAAAAGTGACCTGAGCATCTGCTCCTAATGAGGATTGTAGGTATATGCCAAGTGTTTTCACCTTATTAGAGACCAGGATGTTGGAGTCCTTAATAGTAAAAGATGAATAGGCTGGGCCTAAATTGGATAGGGCTTTTGAAGATCCGAAAGTCATGAGTTCAGTTTTAGAACTATTCAGACACATCCAGTGGGCTTTCATCCAGCTTTCTATAGTATTATAGATTGCTGAGAGTCTGTTGTTGTCTGTGATGTGGTCTCCACTGAGTTCTATAATCAGTTGGGTATCATCTGCGAAGTTGGTAAAGTAAATACCCAACTGTGAGAGGAGGGCGCAGAGGCAACGGATATAAAGATTGAATAAGAGAGGGGAGAAACTTGCACCTTGTGGGACACCGCAATCCACTGGATTCGTGCCAGAGGAGTGTCCACCCCATGTGATTTTGGATTTTCTGTCATTCAAAAAAGAGGATATCCAATTAATAGCTTCCTCGGCACAGTTACCTGCTTTTCCCAGGGCCTCACGGAGTTTACTGTGGTCTAATATGTCAAACGCCGCCGAGAGGTCTAATAGAACAAGCAGGCCAGCCTTGCCTCCATCCAGAATTTCTAGCATCTTGGATTGAAGGTCAAGTAATGCTGATTCCGTGCTGTGTGCACTTCGGAATCCTGATTGCTGGGGATGTAACAGATCGTGCTTGTCCACGTACTCTTGTAGTTGTTGGGTGGCCACTTTATCAAGAACTTTCAACAAAAAGTTGCAGTTCGTGATAGGGCGGAGATTGGCTGGATTTTGCTGGTCAAGGCCGGGTTTTTTAACCAATGGTGTGACTGTGACAGTTTTTAGGCTAGTAGGGACGGTCTGGTCTCTAAAGGACGAGTTTGTCATACGGCAAAGAAAGGGTGAAAAAACGTCTATGTTATCTAGGATGAACTTGGGGGGCAGTATGTTTTCAGGGCATGAAGTGCAATTCATGTTAGAGAGAGTCTCCGCCATGATTTCTGGTGTTATTGGTGTGAATTGGAATTTGAATACTTTAATCTCGGGATCAGTTTTGATGTGAGTCAATGGAATGTCAGTGGTGTTGCAATTTAAGATAGAGTCTCGAGCTTTTAGAATCTTTTGAGAAAAAGCAGTTTGGACCTTTTCGCAGTCCAGCAGAGATGGCTGGAAAGGAGGGGTAAGAGTGGGTGGTTTTTCGAAGGTTTTTAAGATTTGAAATAGCTTTCCCGTGGAGTTGGATGCACCTGAAATTTGCTCGTTATAAAAGTTTTTCTTTGTTTCTTTAATTTTATTTCTGTACTGAGTGTCCGATTTCTTCCATGTGTCTTTATTGGGTGCTGTAGGGTTTTTGAGCCACTGTCTTTCAAGTTTCCTTTTGATAGTCTTTAGGGTGCCTAGTTCCGTAGTGTACCAGCTTTGGTGGTTGAGATTGGGGCGCACTAGTTTGTTTTTCAGTGGGGCATACTTGTCTAGGAGATCTTGAAAGTAGTTGTTATAGTATGTCATGAACACGCTCTGGACGCACCACATTTACATGCAATCACCTCCATTATCATGCAAGGGGATCCTCCACCATGTGTCAGTCATTCTTTTAGTTGGCACTGCTTTAGCTACATGTCACTATTTCCAGAACATAGTGAGTTGGGAACATATTTAGCTAATTTGCTGCAGAACATGTGCGAGTTGTGCGAACGAGGTAGACAATGAGAGAATTGTGGACTCAACCTCGCGGATCATGCAATTGCGCTGTCCCTTCAATCTATGAATTCACTTGTTTTACAACCTCGCCAAACATTTATACATAAAGAAATTGACAAATTAAGAGTCGTTTACGCATCAATCAGACAGCCGTGAAGACTGAAAGAGCCACGCGTGCCAGCGGCTGAGATGGTAGTGCCTGGAAGGAAGAATGTTCTTCCTGTTGGTGGCAACATTGTATAGCTCATTGTCAGGGAGATTACTCCACTGCCCCCTGCTGAGTGGCGTGAAGTTATCTATCCTGAGTCGAAAAACAGGGTGTCCACCAAGTTAGACCAAAACTTTCTTCATTGGTAACGTAGCAGAGCAGTCAGGTTTCACCCTCAGAAGGTTGATAACATGATTAGTCCCATACAAATACACAGTAGACTAAACATCACATGATATACTATCATTGTATATACACATTAATTTAGTAATTGCTTTAGGATAAAAGGACACTGTCCCCTATGTTCTTTAGTCAGTCTGTTTAGAATGAACAAAGAAGGCAAGTGCATGGGAAAAACACAATAAAGGGATAAGACACCGAAACCAGCCCACCCCCAACCAATAGAGACGACTGCTGTAACTTATCCCGGAAAGCGAGGCTTATAAGAGTCCTAGAAAGGAGGGAGATCAAGGGTTGGAGGCATATGGGAAACAGGCACACAGGGCCAACAAAACAGACTGCATATTTAGTCACACAGGGCTGGGTCCAGTTCACCCCGAGAAAATCCTAGAAATAGATAGAACAAAGGCAACCACCAGTGGTTACTATGTGACAGGGAGTAAACTGCATTGATCTGTTTGTATTAAATTCCGTACTGTTACATTTCTTGTTCTAAACACTTGAGTGCCCCATGGGCGCCCAGGAAAAATGGTTCCATTATGAGTTGTAAGACACCATTAAAGGGTTTTAGAGTTGTTAAAAGTTCTCCGTTAGCCGGGAAAGACCACACGCGTTTGCTGTGCTTATAGAAAAAAGTAAGGCCAATTCTCCTTCTACCCCACAGGTGCAGCAGGCGAGGCAGGCAGCCACAGGAGCAAACAAAGGAACCAGCTAAGAAGACCCTCAGCCCACGGATTGGGAACCAGCAGGGCAGGAGGACTGACTACAGAGGGAACAGAAGGCCCATTCTAGAGAATGAAGATCTGTGGGGGATGGATGGGGCGGGGGGTCAAAGCCCACCTACTCCTAGACCAAAGGCACCCCAGAGAGTGGAACCAATTATAGGATTAAAAAAAATTAAAACATGTTTTTATTGGTATTTAAACATTTGCACCCTTCATATTTCGCCTCCCACTGCCCTCCCTGCCACCCACGCTCCTCTGGTCCCCGCAGTGTCTTTGCCAACCCGTTTTGTAACTGTTCTTCCTCCTTTGATATCCAAAGACTGATTCTTTTGCATTTATATTCAGTTCAAGTCCAAAATCCTCAAGTTTTGAGGACACCATTGTTCCATATAATCGCTTTTTTCAAATTAAATATTTATTGGTGTATTATTCAAATACAATTCCACGCAGTGCTCCAGAACTGTGTCATACCGTAGAACACCAAACATTTTTGTGTTTTCACCCCTTCCCACCAAATATTCCAATACTTATCCCCAGTCTGATCGAAAACCTATCTGCCTTCCCTTCTATATGGGATCCACTCCATTACTAATACATTCCACATTTTGTGTGTCTATTACAGGATTTTGACCCAAGGACCAGGGGACAGTTAACCATGGAGTTTGTTGAAGGACATTTGACCCAGTAACGGTGTGCATAGGTGAGTATGAGTGTTGGGTTCAGATGTGGAAAGCAACAGAGTAGAGTAACTCAAACTCACTACCCAGGGCCCAGATAATTGAAGCCCATCAAAGAATATACAAGGAAATATGACCCATGAGGCAGAAGACTTAGCCGCAACAGAGACAGGACAAGAGCTAAGAGGAACCCAGCAAGGGTAACAGGTCATCCCCAGAGAGCAGTAGGGAATAGCCAGCAAGGAATCAGCCCCACTGTTGAGGCAATGTCTGGAGGTGACCCAAGGTGACCAATCCTTGCCGTAGGCACTTGGGCCAGAAAGATGATGTTAGTCTAGAAAAATTCCTTACCATAGAATAGACGGTATATTATGTTGGCCGAAAACCAACTACATCACATGCCCAGCACCGCTAGTATAGAATCGTCAGCATAACCATAGTGCGTCCATTTTGTACCAACAGAATTTGCCATTTTTCTTTCTCTTGATTTTCTGTTCTAACGCTTTGCCAAAATGAATTCTATTTAGTTCTGCCCCTGCACAGAGCGAGGCCATAAGTTACACGTTGAGAGACTAGCCCAGACAGAAATGCATTGTTTTCCTCCCTCACAAGTCCTTCAAGGCGAGCAGAGAGGCATTTAATCACCAAGCAGGTGCCAGCTGGTCTCGCTGAAACTGCAGAAATTGTAGAAATAGACAGCTAACGGCCCCCCCTTACTGGGCGACTTTAGATCAAGCTGACCCCCAGCACACATATAGAAACTAGAAGATAGCATGCTTTGTAATGTGTCTCTCCGACGAACACAGCTCGCTCACAGAACAAGAGCATTATGTTCCCTGTAACAAAGAATAGTGTCTGCCTCTTCGCAGATTGCAAACTGTTGCTGAATAAATGTCTTAGAAGGTGTCATGCACGTCATAATTGTCAGCCACCGAACCCTTGCTGAAGAAGATACATTATGGGCGGTTTTGATGTGTCACTAACTGATAATATGATGATCTTTTTGTATATATGTGACTGTTGTCGAATGCTCGCTCTCTTGCGTCTCACAAGGTCTGGGTGACACCCGTTGCGAGACGTGAGATCCAGTCGGCCGACTGAGACTATTTACTTTGCAATAAACCCTAGATTTTGGGAACTGAACCTTGTGTCTGGCGTATCAGTTTGTGTATGCTGATTGTGCCTTGTTTCCATGTGCGAGGGTCTTCAAGGCCAGTCAAAAAAATGGCGCCCGAACAGGGACCCTTCTACATTTGCTCCATTGTGTACGTTGAAATTTAAAGAAGGCAAGAAAAACGAATCGAGGACGAGGCCGCCGAGCCGGGATCGAGAGGTGTTCGGGGCGCCCCTGTGAAAGTGATGAGAGACTCCATTGCAGATCTGTACACAACCAGTCCCTGATCGACAAGTCTGCCCAGAGAGCAAGAAGGCGAGGGTCCTGAAACGGGGCAGAATGAGCCAGATACGCAGACAGGACGATCCTTGGTTACGTCTGTATACGGACGAATTGCGTCTTGGGGGATGAGTTGATTGATCAGGTGAGTCTTGCCCTGATTCTTAAACAGCCCTGATATTGGTTGAGAGTTGCTCTTGCAAGATCAAACGGCCAGGGTAAGGTACGAATAAGATTAAACATGCCTGGGAAATGTCTTCCTGTCTAGTGTGATTTTTCCACTTTGGTAGACAATCTTTGGAAACTGGCCAGGCTGCGCAACCCGCAGGGTCACCAGCGTTCGAGATGTATGTGAAGTATGGAGTAGGGGCAATAATGTTTTGTGAAATTTGGCATAGGCAGACCAGACACGTAGAGGATTTGCAATGGCCAAAAAATGGTAGCTTTGAGATGCCACGAATAGAGCATTTGGAATCAGTATTGCTGCGCAAGAAAGCACGCACTGCAACATTTGACGTCATTAGAGACTGGAGGAAGGAAGCTAACCTCTGTTTAAGAAGTAGAGAGAAACATGCGCGTATGCACAAATATAATGCAGATAGGGCATTAGAACAGGAAGAAAAACAGTGGGATGAGGATATCAGAAGGGCAGATAGGAGCCTTCAATTAGGCATAGAAATAATATATCCTCAACAAGAGTTGCATGCATCAGATGAACTAATCAATAAGATTTTAAATGAGAAAAGGCAAGAATGCCCCAAAAGTAAGATTGACACAATTGCATCAGTGCCCGTTGCACAACCAGAACCCAGGTTGCCACCCACCCTTCCAGTTGTTCCATCTGCACCAGCCCTTCCTGAACACGAGAGCCCACTCCCCCCCCACCTACCGAGCTTGAATCCGCAGCTATCAGAGAAGGCAGTGTTGGAGTGGAGGGGGCTGCACAAAGCGTGTACGCTATAATATCCCGTAATGCGTTCAGCAGGGAGAGAAAGAGAGAGCTGAAAGAACAGATAGAAATGTACATTGAAGGGAATGATGAGGCATCAACGCTGGGGTTGATATATGATTATAAGAAGCTCAGTAAAAAACAGGTATTGTTGGAATGCATGGGAGAATATCTTATGGACAGATGGAAGCAATTAACTGGTATGGTGCCACCGCAGAAGTTGCAGGATTTGAATGCTTTTTCACGTATGAGAGAAAGTGATTCAGAGATAAAGGAACACGTGGACAGGTTATTTGAGTTTAAAGATGACCTTGATGAATTATATTCAGACATGTTTTCTGCTCCTGGGTTTCGGTACAAAGAGGTAAAGAAAGGGAGACGAGGGTCGGCAACATATGTTCAGCAGCGATTTTGCCCGCTATCAAAACCGTTTAGTGAAGAAATGAAAATATGTACAAAAGAAGCTTATGGATGCTAGTATTCCTATAATAGAGGTGTATGATACGTTTGAACTGTACACGATAGAGATGTAAAGGAAAGCATTACAAGTAATGGTTGAATATTTCCAAGATAAATATGTTGAGAGAAATGACTGCTGTCCCTCTGAGTTAATGACAGTATATAAGAGGGCGTGTTTGTCCGGAACTGGAAAGACTGCTCTATCTCTTGATCTAGCTATGGTACTTAATAGAAGAGAGAAAGGAGGGAAAGCTAGTGCGATATTTCAAATGAGAGAAGTCCCTCCCACTTTTGTGTCAAAAACAGAAACTCCTGGTGTAGACGGACAACCAGCGCAGGTAACAGAAGCACATTACACAGTACAATATGTACATGTCCCTTTCTCTAGACAAGAGGTGAATAATATAAAACAAACAATCCCTGATATAAGAAAGAATTCGGTGGGATTCTATAAAGAAATTGAATCATATTTGAAATCGGCAATTTTTATTATGATCGATATTGACCTATTATTCCCTGTAATTCTCCCAGCAGATATATGGAAGCAAATTAGGAATGTAGATGATCATGAAAGTTTGGGTGCTACTTGGGAAAATGTAATAAAAGAGGATGCGGACAGAAAAGCGGGTGAAAAGCCATCATCAAATATGACAGCGTTACCAGCACGAATAGTACAGAAGTTGAAGGTTATAGTGCCTGAAAGGAGAATTATATGGGACAAACTAACTGCATGCGTGCAAGGCAAAGATGAGTTGGCTACTGACTATTTCAATAGATTTGAAGAAGTGTTTACAGATTTTAGTGGTCAAGATTTAAGCATTGAACCCGGGAAAAGACTATTTGTTGACAAATATGTGAGAGGGTTGTTACCTCAAATCCAAAATTTGATAATGACATCTGAAAGTGCGTGGCAAGCAAAATCAAAGAGTGGGGTATTACACATGGCACAGTACTATGAAAATAGAGTAAATACAGAAAAAGAAAAAGAGGTGAAAGATAGAGTGAATCTAAAAACAAGAGTGCTACTACAGCAGGTAGCAAATAATAATAGGGGTAGAGGAAATGCACAAGGTAGAGGGAATTACTCGAACATGCATGTAGGTCCACTTGGACTAAATTAATGTGCATACTGTAAGGAAGAGGGTCATTGGCGAACACAGTGTCCACATTTGCAGAATAGAAATGGGAATGGCCGGAGAAGACAGAATAGAGGTCGCCTGGAAACACAGGGGCAAAATAGGAACACTAGGACACAACAAAATCAGAATAATCAGGGAAATAGCAACCAGAATCAGAACCAAAATCAAAATAAGCAGAATGGAGGAGGAGATGGAAATGTTTTTGATACTCAATCAAATACATATTATTCTGGTGACTTTACATCAGATGATGTATTGTTCCGTTAGGACAGCCCAAGATAGGGGTTGGAACCAGTGTCTATTCCCGTTGACCAGAAAGGACCCTATGTAGAAATGAAAGTTGGGAATAAGGAGCACACTTTTCTAGTGGACACAGGTGCACAGAAGTGCTCAATAGACCATCACTTGGTTCCAGAGATACCACTGTCAGGGCAAAAGAATGTTTCAGTAGGGTTCGCAGGCACCCCAGTAATTAGCTCTGTGTCACAATCAGTGCCTATAACACTAGGACCATTCACTGAGTGTTGTCCGTTTCTGTTGACACAAAATTGCAGAGAGAATCTATTAGAGTGTTTTTGACGATTTCACCACAGAAAATGCCAGTGTCCCAATTCTTGTCCAGACCACCGCCAACAGAATTAAGTAAGATACCGACTTGCATATGGGCGATGAATGATAACAATGTTGGTTGTTTGAAAATAGAGCCGGTGAGAGTTGTTTTGAAAGAGGGAGTAACATTGCCGCGTATCCCCCAGTATAGAATTCCGGTGGAAGGAGAGAAAGCATTGAAATGCATTGTTTCTGATTTGGTTAAAAGAAACGTGATTGAAGAAATTACTGGTAGCACTTGTAACAGTCCCATTCTTCCAGTTTATAAGAAAGGAGGTAATGAAATACTGTTCCGTTTCATAATTGATGCACGCGCATTGAATGAAGTAGTTGATCCCCAATTTCCATTGGTCCCGATGTCACTACCATTTTGACAATGATTCCAGCTTTGGCTTCATATTTTAGTGTAGTCGATCTTAAGAATGCATTCTTTAGCATTCCTTTACACCCAGATAGCAGATACCTATTTGCTTTCACACTAGGAGGGCATTCTTTCACATTTGCATGAATTCCACAAGGTTACACTGAGAGCGCAAGTATTTATAGCAGAGAATAAAAGAACAACTAGATATGCTAGAGCTACCAGCGGGTTGTGTATTATTGCAGTACATTGATGACTTGTTGATTGCTGCTCACTCAGAAGACATTTGCAAAGAGGGTACCACCATGTTGTTGACACATTTAGCACTGCATGGTCATAAAGCATCTTTAAAAAAATTCCAGTATTGTCGAAAGGAGGTGGCCTATTTGGGCTACCTGCTTTCGAAAGAGGGGAGAAGACTGACACCAGAAAGAATAGAGAGTATCTCTGGTATGCTTATTCCAAAGACACAGAAAGGAGTCATAGCCATAATGGGCATGGCCTCATATTGCCGGCAGTGGATACCAGATTTTGCTATGATTATGAAGCCAATGGTGGCATTGACAAAAAAGGATGTTGCCTTGCCTTTGCCATGGAATGAAGAATGTCAGAATGCATTTGATCTGCTCAACATTGCTTTGTGCTCAGCTCCAGTTTTGGACACACCAAATTATGAAAAGGTTTTCAAATTATTGGTGCATGAGAATGAGGGTTGCGCGCTGGCTGTATTGACCCAGGAACAAGACAGAAGAAATAGACCATGCAGTTATTTTTCTTCCGCGCTGGACCCTGTAGCATGCGCTTTTTCATGTTGTTTGCGAGCTGTTGCAGCGGCTGCTGCGTCAGTAAAACAAACTGAGGGAATGGTTCTGGGGCACAACTTAATTTTGATGGTACCCCACACAGTAGACATTTTTTCAAACAGAACACAGACGCAACATCTCACATCAGCTAGATTGACTAGATATGAAATTGTCCTGTTTGCACCACATATTCAAATTCAGGGGTGTTGCGCTTTGAATCCTGCAGGTTGAATGCCCCCTCCCAATGAAGAAGTGGGTGAGAATGAATCACCTCCCCATGACTGTTTAATGGTTACTGAGGAAGAAATGAAAGGGAGAATTGATCTAACAGACACCCCACAGAAAGAGCCAGATGGAGAACTGTTTTGTGAAGGTTCCTGTTTTAAATTACCTGATTGTACGTCAACTTATGCCTATGCCATCACGACACTAAAGAGTATTGTAGAGAGCAAAAGAATTCCATACAATTCAGCACAGGCAGCAGAGATAATAGCATTGACACGAGCATGTGAAATTTCTGAAAATCTAAATGTAAACATATATACTGACAGTCATTATGCATTCGGGGTGGTGCACAATTTTGGCCGACTCTGGGCTCAGAGGGGTTTCCTAACATCACATTGAACTAAAATCCAACATGGCCCTTTGATAACACAATTGTAGTCTGCACTTACGTGTCCAAAGCGACTGTCAATAATGAAATGCGAGGCGCATAAGAAAATAACATGTGAAGGAAAAGGAAACGCATTCGCTGACAAAATTGCAAAACAAACTGCCACTGATTTACACACGAACATGTTGATAGTACAGTCAGAAGAAGTGCCCTGCATGATAGAAAATGGGATTGCCACAGTCAAAGAGATGCAGGCGGATGCAACTGCCAATGAAATAAAAGGGTGGGCTAAGGGCTCCGCAGAGCTAGATTTAGAGGGTTGCTGGGTGGACAAAGAAAGTAGGAAGTGGATGCTGCCCAACTCCTACGTAACTGCAATGGTCACCGTGGCCCACAGCCCCACTCACATATGCGCGAAAAAGATGATTAAGCATCTGGCCACAGTGTGGCAGAACCCGCACATAAGAAAAAATGCTGAGAGGCTAGTACAGAATTGTATGACGTGTTTGCAACACACTATTGGAAGAGGAACAGCCACTCCAACAGGTAGTTTTGGCCCCCCTCTATGCCCTTTGAAGTTATCCATTTTGATTTCATAGAAATGGAAAGATGTCAGAATCTGAAATGCATCTTGGTGGTAGTATGTGCGTTCAGTAAGTGGGTGGAAGCATACCCACTAAAGGACAACACAGCAATGAGTATGGCAAAAATGATGCTAAAAGCATATTTTTCCCGATTCGGCCTGCCACGGGTCATACGGTCAGATAACGGTCCGCATTTTGTTGCCGCCGTAATATTACAGATTTGTGCAGGCCTTCAGATTGATAAACAGTTCCATTGTGCCAGGCACCCGATGAGTGCTGGTCTTGTTGAACGCCATAACGGCATATTGAAAAATAAAATAAGCAAGATATGTTCAGGGAGTCAATTAAAATGGATAGATGCATTACCTATAGCTTTGTTGTGTATGCGCACATCTGTGCAAGCAAGAACTGGGCTCGACCCGTACAAGATCATGATGGGGGGACCTGCTAATGTTTGGTGTGCGCCGCAGCCCAGGCACTTGAGTGAAGTGGAATACCCTGTGCTTAGTACATATTGTAACATTTTAACGCAGAAGCTTCGTTTGATTCATCAGCAAGTGCAGGAGGCTCTCACAGTCAGATATACAGGCTCGGGGCATTGTCTGCAGCCGGGCGTTTGAATCCTGGTAAAAAACTTTGAGAGGAAGTCATCACTTGCACCAAGGTGGCGTGGCCCTTAGCAGGTACTCCAGGCAACGCAAACTGCAGTCCGTGTGGATGGTCGAAAGGCGTGGATCCATGCCATCCACACAAAAAGAATTCCGTTGCCATTGACAGAACTGCCTGATCCAGACAGCCAGAAAGAAACAGCTGCCTCCGACTCAAAAGACACCATTGCCAGTTCTCTGCCACAAATTCTGCCTGAGTCTGAGAGAAAGCCTGAAAAGATTGCTAAAAAGGAGAAAGGGCTAGATGTGCCCCAACTTTGTCCAGCTGAACCTGCACCGTCACAAGCTGACATAAAGCCTGCATCATCACTTTGGCGCCTATCACCACTTGCTGCGCCGCAGGCTGACTCTGAGCCTGCATCTGGATGTGCACCTGCACTATTCATTGATCACACAGTACCTGGAGCAATAAGGTACAACCTACGTTCTCAAAATCGAAAGTGATCTGATCTTCGTGTTTTATTTTGTTGTCTCTATTCCCATAGCGGATGAATTGGGAATCGCAGACCTAGGGAAGTGGAGCGTGGGGGCTGTACCAATCTGGGAGCTATGGAACACGGCTTCCCGGTGCTATCTTTGAAAATAAAAATCAATTTCTCGATCACCCTGTGCGAATGAGTGGGGCGCTTATGGTACAAAGGCAATTGATTTTTGCTCTGGAGTCTTTTGAGCAATGTGCAGGAGCACGATAATCTTGCCTTACGTTTAGCAATCGAGGCTGCCGAGAACTGGCCTAAACACTTCGTTAACATTTTCGAATCTGTTGGTGTTTCAACGAGTGGTGCTGTGAGAAGTATTAGCGATGAACATTGTTGGAGAAGCAGAGTCACGCATGATGCCCATACATGTTTCTGCCCCCTTCTGCACCAACGCTGATGATGTAATAAATATAGAGACTATAAAGAAAAATAGAAAGAATTGCTGTAAGAAAGTAATGTTAATGATTATGACACTTCTGGTTATTCTATGTACCATTATCCCTGTATTGTGGTATCTGGAGAGCGTGCACCCATTAAGTTCTCTTTTGCCTGCCACAAAAGCATCTGTCACAGACATTCCAGTCCATGTACTCTCTTATACTCTCCCTCCAATAGAAGAAAGACACAAGGAAGGTTATGGTAATAACACATTGCTTTTGATTATGAAAATGACTCACTCAATCACTCAATCTTGAACAATACTAACTGCTGGGTCTGCACGCATTTACCCCAGCATGGCGGAAAAGGAATAGGTTGGTATGTACAGCCATTACCCCTTAACACAGCATGCTATACATCACGTAGTGCACTCTTTTATGGAAAGTGGAATCAGAGTGACACAGGTCAATTAGACAAGACAAACATAGAAGAATTAGAGAAAATGGTAATGAAACCCATAGGTTGCACCATATTTAACAAAGCAAGATTAATAAAACCAGTAGTAACGCCGATAGACAGACTGTATGTGCCTTATAAGTCAACTGTAATCACGTTTCACATGAACCCAGTAGAAAACAAAGATTTAGTGCCCCCTCATATACAATAAATTACAATCCTCGCACTGTTCCATTTTGCTTACGGAAAATCTCCGATTCAGTAGGGACATTTGATAGATGCATGAATATTGCTGTACTTGAGAGAGAAGAAGAACCAATATATGTAGGTGACCCTGTTTATTTTATATGTGGAGAAAAGGCTTATCCATGGCTACCTAGAAACTGGGGGGGGCATGTTACTTAGGGATCCTCTTCCCTGGGGTATTCCTTTCCCGAAGATAAGATATATCGAAATTATCTAGATCAAGGCCTCGGCGGGATGATGAAGCAGGATTTATTGCAGGGGACATAGCAAAATCATGTATGCCATTTTGGGGCCAAGCAATAAACTCTTATAATATAAGAAGATTATCAAGAATTTTAGAAAAAACTATAAATGGAACGACTGATATACTGCATAATATGACTCTAGAAGAGAAGGCAATTAGATTAATGTCACTTCAGAATAAAATGGCTCTTGACATAGTTTTGGCTGACCGTGGAGGTGTTTGCAAAATCGTGGGGCCAGCGTGGTGCGTATTTGTAAGTGATTCTTCCCCTACGATTTTTGAGGCAATAAAGAAGTTACAAGTTCTTAGCTCTGACCTTCATCCCCCAACAGGTGGTTGGGAACTGAATATAAGTTCCTGGTTTTGGGAGTTAATACGCTCATGGGGATGGAAATTAATTACAATTTTAGCAACAATGGTAGGGATCTTTCTGTTGTTGTTGCATACACTGCCAATTATTTGCTCTGAAATAAGCGATGAATGCATACACATGATAACAGAGAAAAGAACTCCCAAAGTGGATACGAATGCAAATAATGAAACACAAACTATGAAAGAGTTTATGTCAATTGATATCGATGACGACGATTACAGCAGCTGTACATAGTTCAGATTTAGATACATGGTTAGAGGAAGATGCAATGTATGGTTGATGCGTTTGGCTTACGGCCAAGAGGAGGTTTTGTTAGTCTAGAAAAATACCTTACCATAGATTAGACGGTATTTTATGTTGGCCGAAAACCAACCGCATCATATGCCCAGCACCGCCAGTATAGAATCGTCAGCATAACCATAGAGCGTCCATATTGTACCAACATAATTCGCCATTTTGCTTTCTCTTGCTTTTCTGTTCAAACGCTTTGCAAAAATTAATTCTATTTCGTTCTGCCCCTGCACAGAGCGAGGCCACAAGTTACATCTTGAGAGACTAGCCCAGACAGAAATACATTGTTTTCCTCCCTCACAAGTCCTTGAAGGCGAGCAGAGAGGCATTTAATCACCAAGCAGGTGCCAGCTGGTCCCACTGAAACTGCAGAAATTGTAGAAATAGACAGCTAAAGATATGAATTATGCTCTCTTTCACGGCCTCCCTTACTGGGCCCCTTTAGATCAAGCTGACCCACAGCACACGAATAGAAACTAGAAGATAGCATGCTTTGGAATGTGTCTCTCCGACGAACACAGCTCGCTCACAGAACAAGAGCATTATGTTCTCTGTAACAAAGAATAGTGTCTGCGCCTTCGCAGATTGCAAACTATTGCTGAATAAATGTCTTAGAAGGTGTCATGCATGTCATAATTGTCAGTCACCGAACCCTTGCTGAAGGAGATACATTATGGGCGGTTTTGATGTGTCACTAACTGATAATATGATGATCTTTTTGTATATATGTGACTGTTGTAGAATGCTCACTCTCTTGCATCTCGCGAGGTCTGGGTGACACACGCTGCAAGACTATTTACTTTGCAATAAACCCTAGATTTTGGGAACTGAACCTTGTGTCTGGCGTATCAGTTCGTGTATGGCGATTGTGCCTTGTTTACATGTGCGAGGGTCTTCAGGGCCCGCCAATGATGTCAGGGGTCCAGCAACCGCAGGAAAGGAAGAATCAAGCAAAGGAAGAGCCCTGGATGGGATTTAGCCATCAGGGCAGAAGCAGTATTCAAGAACAAAGGGGTTTGGTCGACCCAGTATGGCCAGACCTGGATCATCAGTTCTATGTTTAAATCCTGCCCATTAAAGGCTGAATAACAAAAAAGACAGCATTCATTTAGCCGATTTGGTGCTGGCTTCCAAGGGTGGGAAAGTGGCTATTTCAGGGGGCTTTACTCCCGAGTCCTCTCCCCCACCCCACCCAACGCTCATCACTTTACGCATTTTAGGGATTTCATTTTAATCTGGGTGTTTCACCCACAGAACCCATTTTTACCACCCCACCCCTCACATCACACATAAATACCCAGACACATACATTCATACATACACACAAACACTTACCTTCCTCTCCACGCTGACATCTCCCATCGTCCGGGGAGCTCAGAGGTCGGGCCTGTCAGCCCCTACATGGATGCGTGTGCACTGTGGGGTGGGACTCGACCTCAGAGCACCATGGCCTTCTGTTCACGCTCTTCTTTGCCAATGATAGCTAGATCGCGGGCAACAGGCTGTGAACGGGAGCTCCAGCAGAAGCCCTTCTTCCAGAAGTCTTTAGGCTGGCCCTAAAATCTGACAAGCTCACACCCACTGCCACACTCGACCATTGGTACTTTTTAGCACCCAATTTTCGTGCCATGTAGAGTTTATCCCATTGAAAGTGTGTTGTGGAGTAGACGGGTGGCATCTGTAAATTCCTTTTGGCTACACCAAGGTCTTACTGCTTGATAGCATTATGCACGTATATGGTAGCCATTGGGGTACTCATGTATCTTGGAAGCCCTGCTCCTGGTCATTTTTGTGTTCGTCCATGCTTTGGTCTATGTGGACCACGACATATTCCCAAAATGGCAACTGTGGTAATGTGGGTTCAACCTGAGCCCACAATGGTGCCCTCGCATATATTTTAAACTGCCATTTACTGGTGGCTTAAAGACATCCAAACTTCAGGAAATATACCAAAATGTCACTTCCAGAACTCCAACTGCCGAAATGTCTTTTTCGACCCCCTTTACACCACATATATATGTGGGAGGGGCGTCTGGGATATAATACAGATATGGGGGGTTACGGGGAGTCTCCCCCTGCATATGTTTGTGGTGAAAAGGGGGTTGGAAAAAAAAGTCAACATTTTTGGCTATTGGACGTCTGGGGGTCACAGTAGTGACACAGATCCAAACTTCCCAGTCTACATCCAGTAAAGAGCAGAATTCATTGAGGTTTTCGCTCTTTAACTTTCTGATTCCGCTAAACTTTGTCTGGCGACCATGGTTTGACAGTTTTTCTTTTGTGAACAGGGTGTACTATTAAAGTCCACACGTCACTGCAACCCTTTTTCTGGTGTGTTGTCCTTAGTAGCCCAATTGGCTACTAGTACTTTGCATGATCTGCTGTGTCAAACCAAGACACCGCAGAGCACAGACACAAAGCAATTCCATGAGTATCACCCCTGTTAATAACTGGGTCCCATTTCTAGGGACATAGAATTGAGAACATAGTGTCATGTGGCACTTCTCTTATGAGATAGTGCTGAGCAGTGCGAATAAATGACCTTGTTAGGCCATTGTAAGGATTTCAGTAGTCAGTCTTCTCTGGTAAGAAAGGCAGGGGAACAGAAACGTGGGATCCAAAAGCCCTGAAAAACTGGGGCTTCTTCATAAGAGTTTTTCATGACTCCCTAATATGCCACGAGCACAACTACCTTCCCTGCATAAAGTGATGTTTTGGGAGACTCAGTTTAAAACAATGTGTTTTCTGTCACGAGGCAAAGAGATTATTGACAATGAAATTCCAAAAACTTTAAAGATTGACACATTAAATAGATTTAAATAGCATAAAAGTACTTGAAACAAATTAAACAAGAAATGTAAAAAATTATTCTGCTAGAACAATAAAGTATGCATTTAACAAGGTATATACAGACTATAAAAAATAAATGGCAGCAACATTTCAAAAGCGTTTCTTTAGGGTAGCTGTCTACCACCTTTACTTTATTTTAATTTTATTGTGCATTTGTAAGGCACTTATACATAATGTAAATTGTTTTTCAAAGCACCAAAGATGTTTTGGACTACAACTTCCATTAGCTCTAGCCAGAATATGGCAGAATAGTCAATTGTGTAAATTCATGGGAGTTGTAGTTCAAGCCATCTGTAGAGCCAAGAGTTGCAGACCCCTGCTTTAGGGCATTTCATAGAATGAGCTCTGAGTTTGAACCTGCTACAAGGTTGCTTGGACCTATATTTGCCAACATTATCCATTCCATTCAAGAGACCATCGTTAAGACCTGGATTTAACTTTGAATTCTGGGACTTCTAGTCCTGCATTTATAATGGGGAAATTCAGGACTATGGTCCACATTACAGTTTTGCCGCTATTTCCGGCAGGATATCGGCTAAACTGCCTTACTGTTTCTGCCATCTGAAATCCCAGTAATACTGGGATATTACAAGCGGCGGAGAAACCAGTGAGTTCCCATTCCATGGAGGACTCCATGGGATGGGATTGCTTGAATGATTGGCACCGGTAGTACCAATGCCGGTAATTCCGACATTTATTTGCCGGTAGGGCCCTGAACTCCTGGCAGGTCAGGCCTGCCGGTAGTTCACTGTTTGTTTAGATTGTAAAAGCACTACTAACAGATATTATCCATGTCTTCACGGTCCTTTTAAATTAGTAAACCTCTTTTAGACCGAGAATCCACAGGTGCAGGAATATTGAATTTAGAGCCCTATAGACCATGGCATCTCTTTTCGTTGCTTGCCATTTCTGTTAACTGTGATTTAGAAATATATATACACATAAAACACCTTCCAAAAAATGGGTACATTGTGTATGAGTGAGACAAGAGAGGGAGGAGAAGTGGGCAACTTGGACGTACGGAGTGAAGAACTAAGTATTTCTCGTGTTCCATCTATTTCTTAGGCAGCAGGCCGTCCCATCCTAGGAATAGAGAGTGGGTCCGCTAGGGACAGTTTGACTTGTGCACTGTCCCTTGATCTGTGCAGATTTGCTACTCCAACCTCTCTCAGTGTTGTGAGGGTTTTATGTAAAGTTCAGTGTATTATAATATTTTTTTTATTAATTGTTAATGGCTCACTGTCTGCTGTGTAATAAAACGGTTTTATAACGTCAGAACCCTAGATTTTTTTTGTTTGCTGGTAGTCCCCATTAGTGTTTAGTGGTAGTTCACTGCCCCCACCGGCAAACTTGTGTTTTCAGTCCTTAAAAAATTCCGCTGCCGAAATTACCGTCATTGTTTCAGACATTTTGGGCCTCATTACACGATAGGCGGTAACCATGGCGCTATTAGCGCCATGGTTGCCGCCGGTATTTTACAGTGTCCGCCTTGGTGTATGGCAGAATTACCGCCCTACTCCAAGGTGAGCAGGGGCTGTAATTCCCGATTCACCAAGGCCCTTCCCCATTCCCATTTTTGCCCTCATAGGGCATAATGGGAATGGGGAAGGCGCTAATTACGGTACCGCAAATTGCGGTACCGTAATTAGCACCAAGGTCCCTTTGCGGCACCCTACTTTAACGGCTGGTAAAACCAGCCGTTAAAGTCGGGTCCTGCAAAGGGAACTAGTAGTAAGGCGATAAGGGTTAACGGTCACCGGTAGCATTACCGGTGACCGTTAACCCTTACCGCCTTCCGTGTAATGAGGCCCTTTGTCAAGACTAGTGAACTTACAATAAGCCCCTCAAGTCCCAGAATGTGAAGTTAAAATCAGGACCTGACTAGTGTGTCCCGAATGGCGTGGATTATGTTGGCAAACATGCTGGACCAGAGCGTGAGATTTACAAAGTTGGTCTCACGCACCTGCCTCACAAAACAATTGCCCACAAAAGCCTTCCACGTTCTCATCTCAGGCCACCTTCAAACTCTTCTTCTCCACGTTGAGCCCCAGCATTGGAACAAGCTCGCAGGTGGAATCTAGAGAAGGCTTTGGATTTGAGGGCACAAGCACTCTCCTCCCCCAGATGCAAGAAGTCAGATCTTGGTGAATTTCAAGTTAGGGCAGACTTCACTTGGTCTCATGCAAACACCCAGTTTGATTATATGTATGAATGAATGTATGTATGTATGTGTTCATGGTATTATTCTACAACCACCTTGCTTAGTACTGTATAGGTAAATACTATCTTCCTGAGGGCAACAACATGTCCTGGCAGTCTCGTATGATTGCATGGAGCAGGGGTGTTGCTAGGTCTGGAAAAGACCTGGGGCTAAGCTAATGTCAGAACTGTTGGGACTGGGGGCTAGCTAGCCTTTTGGTTGTAGCTCCTGTGATTCTATCTGGGGCTACAACCAAAAGGCCAGGGGCTATAGCTCCCTTAGCCCCCCCCTAGTAACGCCTCTGGTGGGGAGGCACATGTCTTCTATGGTGGTGGGGAGGCACGCGTCTCCTAAAATGACGGGGAGGTACGCGTCTCCTATGATGTCAGGGATGCACAGGTCTCCAATGATGGCGGGGGATGCACGCGTCTCCTATGATAGCACGGAGGCATGCATCATCTATGATGGTGTGGAGCCACGCATCTCCTATGATGACAGGGAGGCACGCGCCACCTATGATGGCGGGGAGGCATGCACCTCCTATGATGATGGCAAGGCATGCATCACCTATGATGGTGGTGAGGCACACGTCTCCTAAATTGACGGGGAGGTGTACGTCTCCTATGATGGTAGGGAGGCACACATCTCCTAGGTTTATGGGGAGGTACACGTCTCCTATGATGGCAGGGATGCACACATCTCCTATGATGGCAGGAATGCCCACATCTCCTATGATGGCAGGGATGCACTTGTCTCCTATGATAACACGGAGGCATGTGTCATCTGTGATGGCGTGGAGCCACGCGTCTCGTATAATGACAGGAACGCACGTGTCACCTATGATGACAGGAAGGCATGCATCACCTATGATGGCAGGGAGGCACGCTCCTCCCATGATGGCGGGGAGGCATGTATCTTCTATGATGACGGGGAGGCACACGCCACCTATGATATCGGGGAGGCACGCATCGACTAAGATGGCGGGGAGGCACGCGTCTCCCATGATGGTGGGGAGGCACGCATCTTCTATGGTGACGGGGAGGCACGCATCACCTATGATGGTGGGGAGGCACGCATCTTCTATGATGACAGGGAGGCACACTTAGGTGAGCTGTTTTTAGAAGATGCTCCTTGTAGTATCTCCAGCAGCACATGTGGCTAACTGGCACATGATTTGGGCAACCTGGAATAAAGCTTTGCCTCATTAACCCATGACCCTAACTAGCTCAGGCTTCACAATCTAATTTCAGCTCTCCTTATTGCACAGCAACCCAGTGGTGCGCTGGCCCGACTTAATAAGTACACTTTTCATCCCAAGTGAGTGCTCCTTTGTGACTCTGATAGATCGCCAGCCCAAAGTTGCAGAGATTCCAGGAGGTCCAAGGAATGCAGGCAGGAATAGTCTAGAGTCATGTAAGTCTTGTCCAGAAGTCTTCTTTGAGCTCAAAAGGAGAAGAGTTGAAAGTAAAGGAGAGCTGAAAGTAGTGGCCACCACTCCCAGGGGACTTGAAGAAATGGACACATAATCAATGTTGAAAAGTTTGTGTAAATGTGCTATTTATTTATTTTCTGAAGTTCTATAAATCATCTAATGGCAGTACAACCATCTGGAAAAATGGAGGGGGCACAGAGGAGAAACATTTCCTAATCAATCACAGGACCAGGGAACATTCCTGATATACAACACGCCATAGTTTGCCCATTCATATTGCTACAAAGGAATTGTAGGAACCAGAGTAATGACTTGGTACTCCGTCCAGTGCCCCATACCCAACAAAGCGTGGCCCAGTGACACTTGAGGCATCAAAGACGCCCAGATAAATACAAAGTGCCAATAACATGGGTCAGAAAGCCCACAAAATCTCTGCGTAGATTCCGACATTTTTTCAATCTTACTGCCATTACAACTCAAGAGAAACTCCGGACACATTTTCATCTTGATGCCAGAGTGGCCCATGCCAACCAGGAAGATCTAGTGGCCCGTGACAAGGTGGACTCACCACTCTGGGTAAATTCCCTGACTTAACGTTGAACTATCTGGTTAAACAGTCACATTCTGATTTTTTTTTTAACCCCTTGTGGTAAGAAAGAGATCAAGCCAGTGGTGCATGTTTCAGACCCGCTAAGCCCCCAACCATTACACTCAGTCCTGCATTGCCTAGTGATGGCTTTGCTCCTGGAGACACAGAAACGCTCTTTGTGTGATATTGGGCGAGACAGACATGGATAAATCACTTTCTAGAGGGATTTATCCTGCTATGTATGGCTAAAGTACAGACAGAAACTGTCCTACCAAAGAGCAACCCCATGAAGCTCCTTACGAGTTCCACGGTCTGGTAAAAATGCTGGAAAAACTGCTGGTGGTAGCGGCACCGGACAGGGGAAACACTAGTGTGCTGGTGGGTGCACTGGTCTACCGCCAGGCCTGTCCAGTGTCCTGCCGGGATTACAGGCGGGATACTGGGAAACCCGTAATGAGCCCCATGTTCTGACAGGAAAATCCTAGCGCGCCTCCAGCAGACTGAGGACTGCAACCCCTGGGAAGGATCGCAATGTGGCACTGGCAGGGTGGCCAACTGTCACAGAATTTGCGGGATTGTCCCGCAATTAGGGACTTCGTCCCGCCGTTTCCAGAGTGACTGTGCGGGACGCAGGTTGTCCCGACTTTCGTCAGGACAACCTGCCTCCAGCACAGCCACTCTGCAAACTGAAGTGGCCATGGACACAGCACGGGGCTGCCACCTGCTACTTTCTTTGTCCGGCGGCTCTGCAGCCCTGGCTCCTTTTGAGCCTCCAGGTCGAGCTGTAACCCTCTGACACCTGGTTTAATTGAAATGCTAATGCTTTGTTCCTGGGGTCGTGATGGTCATGTTTACAGTTAATAAACGTGACCATCACCTCGCAAAGACAATCCATTTGCATTTCAATTAAGCCAGGGGTTAATAGCCAAAGGGGCAGGTCAAACGTGAATGACGGTGTGACGTCATCGCCGCCTTGTGGGCAAGTGTCCCGTGAAAGAATATCAAAGAGTTGGCCACCCTAGGCACTGCACAGACAAGCCTGGGCAGTCTCAATGCCCCAGGCCCCGGGCCGTACAAAGGACGGCACGATGAAGGACCTGGGGGGTTAGGCGTAGGGTGGGGGGGAAACGGCACAAAAGCCGAGGGGAGGGGTGTCCAAATGACGCCCACAACTTAGTGTTGCCAGGAAGTACAGGAAATGGCACGGGAAAGGTGTGAGGGGAAAACTGCAGGGGGGCCGGGAGAAGTCCGCCCCCAAGGGAGAACAAAGGGTCTTGGGGATATAAGTAGCCCCAGGAAAAGGAATGAGGCACAAACCAGGTAAGGAGCTCACCTCTCTCGGGCAAGCTCCTAGGGCCTGGAAAAGGGGGGGAAGGAAAACGTTTACTCTTGCGGGTTGAACATGCTCTTTTTCTCCCCTTTTTTGTTTACTCAGGATCGATCAGTGGCGTTATATTTCACCTACCTTGTTGGACCGTCAGAGCCATGAGGAGAGGACTACAGCGAGCAGCGAGTGCTGTGGAGGAAGAGGCGGCTGAAGCCGGATCAAGTGCTGGAGGTCAGCGTGGGAAGGACCGGCCTACAGCAGCAGCAGGCAGCCGCGTCGGGAGACCGCATTGGTGTAACAGCTGCCAGCAGGGCGGACAACGCACCGGCAGGTACCCGGAAGAGCAGCAGACCCACTGCGGGCATAGACAAGGAAGGAGAGCGGGAGAAAGGCATCGCGACGAACAGACGAGGTCCCTGAAGGAGGGGCTAACCCGGAAGAAGAGTATCTGGAAAGAGCGGCGAAAGAGGGGGGGGGCGGAGTGTCTCAAAGTGCAAACAGCAGCGCACAGTGGAAAAGTCCTGCATGGGCCGGCGAATGCATCGTTGCAAGCACCAAGGGAAGCCCGCGAACATTAGTGAAAACAACACAAAGGCGCGGCAAAGAGGGGGCGTGTCTGGTGCGGGGCATAAGGATTCTGAATGAGCGGCAACGCTCGAAGTGCCAGGCCACGCTAAATACGTTAAAGGGACAGGCACAATTTACGTTGTTGTAAGCAGCAACATTGGGAAAGGCACGGCTGAGGGAAAAACAGCGAATTTAAAGGGGCAAACACACGCAACAAATCTTTGGGGCAGCTAAGTGCAAGAAAAGCCCGGCTGGGGGGAAGGACAGGGCATTGACCAAAAAGACTCACTCGAGTTGCAAGGTGCAGCTGATCCTAACAACAAGGAAGAATTCAAACAAGAAGAATGGTGGAGGAAAGAGCAAGAAGGGCGCAGGAATTCAGCGAATGGGCAAAGAAGGCAGAAAAAAAGTATGGGGCCCAATGGGTTCTGGAAGTAATGCAAAAGGAGGAGAGGGCAAAGGCAATGTCACCTTTGCTGATCGAGGAGTCCAGCGACAGTGATGGGGTGGATGCAGTACCACAAGGACAGAAGAGGAGGAGAGAAGAGACAGGGAGATCGCAAATCGAGACAGAGGCACCCAGGAAGAAGGCGAAAGAAAAGAATAAAGGTACAGTGAAAAATGATGATAAAGTGGGGAGGCAAATTGTTAAAATGTTGAAAACCTGCATTACAGGTACGGGTAAGTGGCCCAAAACCAGTGGCAGGAAGGGCAGAGGGCATAGGGGACACAGGGAGGAGCAGGGGGTTTCATCATCCGAGACAGAGAACAGTGAGGATGAAGAGAGGGAGCACCTCAAAGCATGGGTGAAATGGAAATGTGTTGTGAGCAGGGAGAACCAGAGGGGGAAAGGAAGAGGGGCAGAGGGGGCAGGGTTGGAACCCATGGAGACCCCGGTCCCAACACCTCAGGGGGCACCAGTGGTACCAAATCCAGCAGAGGTAACGCAAGGTACCAATCCACAGCCAGTAGCACCTGTAGGAGCAACAGCAGTACTAGTGGCAGGGAACCCACCGCTGGGGGTGGTACCACCTGTGGTGGAGGCTGCAGTTACAGGGGACAAGGAAGGGGGGCCTCTCATGACTAAATATGGCAGGCCAACAATGGGGAAGGATGCACAGGGCTGGCCATGAAGGCAATGGCATGGTATAGAAATGACAAAGTAAAGGAAAAAATATGGAGAAGAGTTCATTGACATTTTTGCGCTGCTAGATTGTCAAAAAAGAGGGATGAATGTGTCAATAGAGGACATAAAAGAAGACAAGAAAGGCCTATTGAGGAGGGGAACAGTAGTAAAGCGTTTTGACAACTGGATGGCAGCTTTCCAGATAATGTCCACCATTATATTGCAGAAATTCCCAGAGGACGGGGTAGCATTAGTCGCATACCAGCAGAGAGTGTTAAAAGTGTACAAGGCATTCGGGGGGGATGCATGGCAGGAATACGACCACGAGTTTAGGAAAGAAATGGATTGCTTCCCGGATATGGGGTAGGATGAAACATTTTTTAACCTCTACATATTTAACGTATTGAAAGAAAAATGGGAAACCAGGGAACGGAACTCAGGAGGGCAGCAGAGATGGCAGTATTGGCAGAATGATTACAGAGCTGATTATAGATACAACAGCAGAAGATACGAAAAGAGCTATGACAGATCTAGGGACCAAAGTTTTTGGAGCAGGCAATATGGATCACAGAGAGGTTGGCAGAGCAGCTTACCACCAACTACACAAGGGGGCGGCAGCGGGAACACGTGGTCACCACGGGCAGAGCCAGGGCAATGTCAACATTTTGAAAAGGGGGTACCATGAAGCTGGGGCTGGAAATGAAAGTTCAGCCACAAGTGCGAGAAATGCAAAGGAGACCATAGCAGCGCCAAGTTCACAAGGGCAATAGCACCCAGCAACAGAGGCATCGAGAAGCGGAATTAGGAGCTGGGGGGAGAAAGGGGCTACACCGGTTAAAATTGAGAAAATGGAAGGGTGGCTCCAAACATTCCCAGACCAAGAAGCTGCCAAAGTGACCAGAAAAGGTTTTCAAGAGGGGTTTAACATTCCATTTACAGGGCAATGATCGCAGAATATCCCAAGAAATCTAAAGTCTGCTATGGAAAACAAAGAGATAGTGACCAAAAAAATCCAGAAAGAGGTAGAGCTCGGTAGGCCCTTTCACAGCTTTGCCATTTACAGACTTCATATGCTCGCCACTGGGGCTAGTCCCAAAGAAGGAGAAAGGGGAATACAGACTGATCCACCATCTATCATATCGCCCCGGGGATTCAGTCAATGACGGTATCTCGCAAAATGAAGCAACAGTAACCTACTCGGACTTCCAAGAAGCCATAGAGATAGTCAGGAAGGCAGGCAAAGGGGCATGGATGGCAAATGCGGACATTAAGTCAGCCTTCCGGCTGTTGCGAATCAACAGTGAATCGCAGAAATGGCTATGTATGCAGTCGGAGGGCGAATATGTCATCGACAAATGTCTACCTATGGGGTGCGCCATCTCATGTGCATATTTTGAAAGAGTAAGCTCATTCCTACAATGGGCAGTCACAAAGGAGATGGGGGAGGCAAGGATGGTACATTATCTGGACGACTTTTTGTTCGTAGGGCCCAAAGGGTCAAAACTATGCATGGACATTTTGGGCACATTTGTAGAGATAACAAGCGATTGGGGTTTCCCACTGGCATGGGAAACAACAATGTGCCCAACACAGACATTACAATTCCTGTGGATAGAAATTGACTCAAGGCGGGGGGTATGCCGAATCCCAGAGGATAAAGTAGCAGGCCTACTAGAAACAATAAATGACCTAAAAGGGAGGAACAAGGCCACTGTGAGAGAATTGCAAGCATTAGCAGGAAAACTAAACTTTTCAGGAAGGGTTATACCACAAGGAAAAGTGTTTCAAAGAAGTATTGAGCTGAGGACAAGAGGAGTCAAGATGGGACACCACAGAGCCAGGATAGGAGGAGGAATTAAGAGAGACATGGAAGTTTGGGGAGAATTCCTAGGTCATTCAATGGGTCGGTCATCTGGCGCACACCCATAAACGAAGAAGGGAAAAGAGTGTTGTTCACGGATGTGGCAGGTGGCTTTGGCTTTGGCGCAATACTAGGGAGAGAGTGGTGAGCAGAGAAATGGCCACAGGCATGGCAGGAAGCAGAATGGACTAAGAACATCACACTGCTGGAACTGTTTCCAATCTGGGTAGCACTGTGTGCATGGGGGGAGCAGCTGAATAAAAGGGAGATGGCAGTTTGGGCGGATAACATGGCAGTGGTGCACGTGTTGAATAAAGAGAGTGCATCATACCCAGTAGTATTGGAATTAATGAGAGCAATCACACTGGAATGCCTAAAAATTTATTTATGCATAAGGGCGAGGCACATCGCTGGGGAAGCAAATGTGGTAGCTGATGTCATGTCCCGTTTCCAGTGGGAAAAGTTCAGGGAGTTGAGGCCGGATGCCGAAAGGGAGAAAATGCCCATGCCACAGAAGGCATGGGTCCCGTTAAAAGCACTGGAAAGGAAAGAACGGTTGACTACAAGGTTAACTCAAAAGAAATGGGAAAACAGCAGGAAATGGAACGGGTCATAGACAAGCTGACCAGGAATGCCCTAATGTACAAAACGGGTAAGCAGTACGAAAAGCATGTAAAAAATGTATTGGTGGAAACAGGAGTACAAGATGTGGGTAAAATTTCAACGGAAACAATGTGAATTTTGGAAGGGGCATTTGCCAAAGGAAAGAAGAAAAGCTGGGGGGCGGCACACCTAGCCGCAGTTGCATACGCCACAAAGGTAGCCGGTGTACCAGATCCAACAGACAGCCCACGGCTAAAGTATGCAATGAAGGGTTGGGGAAGTTAGAAGGGACGAGACCAGACAGCAGGAGGCCACTGAATTTTGGGAAGCTAGTGATTCTGTTGAAAGTATTACAAAGTATATGTAGTAGCATATATGAAACAGCACTGTTCAGGGCAGCATTCCCGTTGGCATACTATGGGGCCTTTAGGGTAGGGGAACTAGTGGCCCGCAACACATTAGCGGGAGATGGCCTGGCAAAGAGCGATATTAGCATGGGAAGTAAGGGCATGTCAATAATGCTGAGAAAATCCAAGACTGACCAGACAGGGAAGGGGAGAGCAATAAACCTTAACTGCATCGGAGAAAAGGACCACTGTCCTAGATGCATCATCCAGGCATTTTTAGATATCCGACTGGAGGTCGACGGGCAATTGCTAATACATAGGGACGGCAACGCGCTCAGCAGGTACCAGTTCCAGGCGGTGTTGAAACAAGCAGTAGCCAAAGCAGGGTGGGATCCAGCTGAATTTGGGACACATTCATTTAGGATAGGAGCAGCACCTTCTGCATGGGCAGGGGGCCTGGGAGCAAAGGGTGTGAAAAAGATCGGGGGTGGAGGTCACAATGTTTTAAGAAATACATAAGAGAGGAACTGATATGAACACTCTATCTCCGCCATTTCCACAGAGACGGGCCCCTACAAGTCGGCATGGATAGTGGGGCACTCCTTCGTGACACGGGCAGGCAGGTGGATTGAGGAAGTGAAGCAAGGACTCCACTTCAAGAAAACAATCACATTCTGGTCGGGCCTCCCGGGGATGCGCTGGGAGGACATTCACGACAGGTTGTCGGACTTGATCGGCTTCAGGGCCCCTCCCCCGAGTACCTGGTTATACACCTCGGGGGGAACCATCTGGTCAGCACAAACAGGGGAGAATTACAGAGAAACATTTGCGAGTCCCTGCATAGCATAGCACACAGTTGGTGGAAAACCAAAATGTTTATGTCGGAGGTAATAGCACGGAGAGTCTGGTATGGGGCACATCGGAGGCAGGCTATCGAGACAGCAAGAAGGAAGCTAAATAAAACAGTGGGGAAATACTGCAGGAGCACGGGCTCCACTTCATAAAGCACGGTCTCTCCCAAAACAACCCAGAGATGTTTCATCAGGACGGGGTGCACCTGTCACAGAAGGGGATGGGGGTTTTCTCTCACAACATTTTCAGGGCGCTGGAAGAGCGGGGATGCAGATAGAGGTGCTTTTGGGGGGGACCTGAGCAGCCGAGGCAATCACCCACTCAGGTGTGGCGGCATGTGTCCAGGAAGGGATGCCCAAGGGTAACAAAGACTTGGTGAGGAGAAGCCTTGGGCAACTACAAAACTGGACACAATGTGCCCAAAAGCAAATTATTGTGATATATTTTTTATTGTGTATTTTCTGTAAGAAAATAAAATGCATACAGCCTACAATTTTTCCACAAACAAAAATTGGTCTGCTATGTTATTCTATATGTACGGCTCAGGTAACAGTAGCAAAGGGAGCCCACACTACTCAGCCTAACTGCAATGGCTAAAAAGAAAGTAACCGAACACAGCACAGACTGAAAAGCAGCTTCATTGACTGTCTACTACCAGCTACTCCTGACTGACTCAGCCATTGCTTTTGTTATCAGCACAACAGTGTCTGAGGCTGGAAACCATTCACCTGTGTTTGCAGAGTGGGTGGGATGAGGCCAGCTGCGAGAGACTCGTAAGTCTCTGACTGGCTGACACTACTTACTAATATAACATGCTGTTAACACCGAGCGTTGTATAGTATCCACGGACTGCGTCCCTCGGTGTGTGTCTACTTCAGAACTGCTCTGCATATTATGCACAGAAGGCGGGGAACACAGGCCCTTCCTGAGCGGCAGTGAAATGCACACACTAGCGAACGCCGATCTTAGCACCCAGGCCAGGGAACCGTGTCTTTCTCGACACCTCTTCAAGCAGGCCACACAATGATGTTTCGTTCTTGGACGTTTGTTCATCCCACAATCAGACATGGGCTCCTGAGCACCAGGACCCTTAAGTGCGTGTTGCTGAAGTGCCGGTGCAGTAGCGTTGTGGGCACATCAAACATCTTCTGCTCTGCACGCTTCCCAATGCTCGCCCCTCGGGCCCCTTACATTTCCATCAGGGCCCCTTAACCATCCATATATTGTTACAGCCTGAAAGTGAGAGAGAGGGATCGAAAGAGACAGGCGAGAGAAAGGGAGTGGGAGCATGAGAGAGAGAGAAACAGAAAGCAGGACAGAAAAAGAGAAAGACAAAGGCAGAGAGAGAGAGAGGGAGTCGGAGAGAGAGAAAACTAGAGAAAGAGAAAGGGAGAGGGAGAGAGAGAAGAGAGAAAGAGAGAGAGTGATGTAGAGAGACAGAGACAGGGTGAGATACAGAGAGTGACTGCATGAGAGAGAGAAACAGAAAGAGGGACAGAAAGAGAGAAAGAGAAAGACAGAGAGAGAGGGAGTCAGAGAGAGAGAACGAGACACAGAGAAGGAGAAAGGGAGAGAGAGAAGAGCGAAAGAGAGAGAGAAAGAGGGAGAGAGAGAGAGAGAGAGAGAACGAAAGAGACAGGGCGAGAGGGAGGGAGTGGGAGCATGAGAGAGAGAAACAGAAAGTGGGACAGAAAAAGAGAAAGACAAAGGCAGAGAGAAAGAGGGAGTCGGAGAGAGAAAACGAGAGACAGAGAAAGAGAAAGGGAGAGGGAGAGAGAGAGTGAGAGAGCGATACGTAGACAGGGTGAGAGACAGAAAGAGCGACAGAAAGAGAGAAAGAGAAAGGCGGAGAGAGAGGGAGTCGGAAAGAGAGAGAGACAGAGTAAGAGAGAGAGTGAGAGAGAGACAGAGAGAGAGTGAGAGACAGGGAGTGGAAGCACGAGAGAGAGAAACAGAAAGAGAAAGAGGGACATAAAGAGAAAGAGATAGGAAAAGAGAGAGAGAGGGAGTCAGCGAGAGAGAGAAAGAGAAACAAAGACAGATAAAGAGAGAGAGAGAAAGATAGAGAGAAAGAGAGAGAGAGTTACACAGAGAGAGACAGAGACAGGGCGAGAGAGGGTGTGGGAGCATGAGTGAGAGAAACAGAGGGACAGAAAGTGATAAAGAGAAAGGCAGAGAGACGGCGTCGGAGAGAGAGAGAACAAGAGACAGAGAAAGAGAAAGGGAGAGAGAGAAGAGAGAGAGGAAGGGAGAGAGTGAGTGAGAGAGAGAGGGTGAGAGACAGGGAGTGGGAATAAGAGAAGAGAAACAGAAAGAGAAAGAGAGAAAGGGAAAAGCAGAGATAGTGAGTCGGAGAGAGAGAACATGAGACAGAGAAAGAGAAAGGGAGAGAGAGACGAGAGAAAGAGAGAGAGACAGAGAAGGGGCGAGAGAGAGGGAGTGGGAGCATGAGAGAGAGAAACAGAAAGAGGGACAGAAAGAGAGAAAGAGAAAGGCAGAAAGAGAAAGAGGGAGTCAGAGAGAGACAATGAGACACAGAGAAGGAGAAAGGAAGAGAGAGAAGAGCGAAAGAGAGTGACAGAGAGAGAGAGAGAGAGACAGGGTGAGAGTCAGGGTTTGGGAGCAAGAGAGAGAGAAACAGAAAGAGAAAGAGGGACAGAAAGAAAGAAAAGGAAAGGCAGAGAGAGAGAACGATTGACAGCGAAAGAGAAAGGGAGAGAGGGAAAAGGGAAGGAGAGAGAGAAAGAGAGAGAGTGAGAGAGACAGAGAGAGGGCAAGAGAGGGAGTTGGTGCAACAGAGAGAGAAACAGAAAGCGGGACAGAAAAAGAGAAAGACAAAGACAGAGATGGAGAGGGAGTCGGAGATAGAGAGAGAAAGAGAGACAGAAAGGGAGAGAGAGAGAGTGAGAGAGAGAGAGAGAGAGAGACAGAGACAGGGTGAGTGACAGGGAGTGGGAGTGAGAGCGGGAGAGAAAGTGAAGCAAAAGAGGGAGACAGAAAGAGGAAGGGAGAGCGAGAGAGCAAGCGAGAAAGAGAAAGAGAGACAGAGAAAGAGAAAGGGAGAGAGAGACAGCGAGAGATACGCTTAACTGTTTCCTGCAATTACTGCTGGCCATCTAAGTAACCCTTATCTAGAAATGTTCTTCCTTAGCATATGTAATGTTATGTTGCTCTGCTTTTATACTGCACCAAATCACCACCGAAGCAGTTTCAGAGCATCCGATCCATGTCCGCGGCATATTGTGGCCCCGCCTGGGGTGCGCCAAACCTTTGGCTCGGGAACAATAAGCAAAACTGTGGAATGCTAGAGGGGAGAGTGGGAAGAGAAGAGAGGACAATTGGGAAAGTGGGCAGAAAGGGATGCTTTGTGTAAGGATGGACTTGTGGACCCAGGTTATGGTGAATATACCACTGTCTCATTCTGTAACATTATGTCGTCTCCTTGGAAATGATCTCACCAAGTCACCCAAAACTACATTTGTGGGGGATTGTGACTGTAGCACGAAGATGCTCCACTTTATCCTGTGATGCTGTTGTGTGTCACGTTCAAGCTTGTGATGATTGCTAATGTTTGGTCGATGTAAACATGCCTGTGAGTCTGTAGGGTCTCGCCACTATTATTCCAGTGCTTTCAAATTCAGGGCCCACTAATATGCTATCAACTGTAGAGGGTCTCCAGTGATTGCCCACTGTAACCACATAAAGACGCCAAGCCGCAGAGCCACTCATCCTCCCACTGTAATAATAATAATAATTTTATAACGCGCTTAATATCCAGGGATCAGTTTCTAAGTGCGAGCCCGGGATTCGAACCTGTGTTGCTATGCGTTGTCTTGCTTCCAAAACAAATGCGTTGCCCCTAAGCTATCCTCTCGGCCTGGCAAGATAATATAAATCTAAGTGTCAACCAGCAATAGCCACAGCTAACCACACACTGCAGTGCAACCATGCACATTGCAATCGCAGTGGGCAGTACCACTATGTTGTTTGCTATTTCTGCCATTTTGTATCCAATGTTATTTTCATGTCTACAATGCTATCTTTGCATGCTCTAAAGTCCATCAGAAAACCAGATCCATGCAAACTGCACAACATGATAGGCTGCAGCACCCCGAGGCCATGCCAATGACAGATGAAAACTTAACACATGGACATAACATTGACAGGAAACACTTGACCTAATCCATAACCTTGGCATCTCATTTACCCCAAAAGAGATTGCATCCTGATCTAATTTGAGGGCATTAGGTGATCGAACGTTGATAGTTCTCCAATTAAAGGAACTAAAATATACCTAACGAGAGAAGAAAGGTAGAGATACCCCTACATTGACATTACTCAGAATCCGGGCAGACACCAACAGACAGCGCTTATGGCCATTCGAACCCCAGTGCCATACACCCTTCCCATGGCATTAACATGCATATGGACATTGGTTACTTCATTAGATTATTTGTATCTATGTAATTGCATAGAAGCCTACTGACATAGCTCCGTTAAACACTCTAGTGCTCAGACTTTGCACCTTTTGCTCCTCAATCCTGTAATTTGTTTTATACCTCAGAGTCTGATTGCCCACTGGAAGTAGGAAATGGCAGAAGTCTGCAAAGTTTACTAAAACGCCCCCAGATACTGATAACATAATATAATGAAATAACCAATGTCCGGTTATATGTGATTACATCGAATACATTTCAACGAATACGAATGTTTCGAATTCTTTTTTTCTTTATGTCAATTTGGCCTCATATATGTGTGGGGAGGAGACTGACTGCAAACCTCCCCAACCTCCCCGATCTTAATTATAACAATTACCCACGCCCACACATATTTACAGCCAAATTCGATGAAATAAATTCATCAAATTAGTAATTGATTAAATCTTCTATGATGTAACCTCCCATTACCCTCAGTAGCACATTAGGAAATGACAATCTTTCTAAATCATCAGGAAACGTGACAAGATTTGTGCACATGGTAGATAAATCTGCCCGGAATATGCAACCTAGAAAGCCAAAGAGGTTCTCTGGATATCCTCGACACTCTGAATAGCAAACAGCTGGACAAATAAGCCACATAAAACAATATACCACATACAACAATATACACAGCCTAGCATTCACCTCATCCTAAGCCATCAAGTGATAACCCCCTTTAACACCGGGATGGACACATTATGCTGCCATACGTACCATACTGCAGTACACGCTTCCTTCCATCCACAGCCAACCCCCCAAAAAACAAGACTCCTCCTGAAGAGTGCATTGAAATAAAACCTTCCCACCGTAGCAACCACTTACAAACCCACGGATAATGTTGATACCCGAAACAGCTAAACCAACCACACCCTGACAGACACTACCAACAAATTCACTCCACAAGACGTGAAACAATAGAGCAATACCCTCCACTCAATGGTACACACAAGAACTCACTGAGAGTAAATACTCCCTCCACAAGTATGGAAAGCTCTAGAGAAAATCCAAAAGTTTACAAGACTGTGTCAGTGTGAACATTCTCTGCCCCGCCCACAGGATCCCCCTCCATCCAGCAAGAGGAACCATTACTAATCAACCATATCAGAAGCCTATCACCAGAGTAGAGCTCTCTTCGTATCCATCAGTCATTGCAATGACCACCCACCACAACTTGCAAAACCTCATTCCACAAACAAATGCAATGCAAGCAATGACTTTTGCACAGACACAAAAGTCACAATTAGACAAACACATGAACAGCACAAGTTAAGCAACAATAACCCTCCTACCCGACCAAGCGACAAACTAAAATGGTCTGTCTTCCGGACATTCCACTTGAACTGACCAGCATTCTTGTACGCATGCGTCCCTCTACCACCTACAAAGATGACATCCCCTGTCTTTTATCACCAAGAACATTGAAAGGCAATGACCCTGCTACTCCATATCATCAATACCTCCCTCGCCCAAGGAAGCTTCCTGAGACTAACCGAAGCCCGGCCAGACCAATCCCCCCCTAGTGATGAAGGTTATGCTCAACCCATATTATGACTTATCATACTACTGAAGCACCCCCCCCCCCGCCCTCTTCTATTGATTGGCAAGTCCATGCAAACAAGCATTAGTTGTACCATAATATTGCTCAAAACAGCCCCCAACACAGCTCTTACCCTGTATTCCAGTGGAGATTCAGCATAGAGACTTTCACCCTCCAGCTCACTGGCAAGTCCCTCCTTACGATTGAAAAGGCTGATCCTTGGCTATCGACTCTACTTGATATCCTACTTGATGCTGTTGACCACAAAGTGCTTCTTAACATACTTACTGGTCGCATATGGATCCTCACAGTCCATGTGGGCACCAACAGATCCCCAGGTAACCCTGTAACTTGTGGGGCACACAAGTGCCCATCCTATTCCAGTCAACCTCAACCTCTACATGGAACCAATGCCGTAATTCAACGCTAACCTTGACATCAACATCCACCGATATGTCACTGACACCATGACCTAAAAACAGGTCAATGACAGCAATCATCTAAAACTCTGCCTCTTATGCATTCAATCATAGATGGCAAAATCCTACACAAAACTGACCCCCACAGAGATAGAATAAATCCTCCTTGGCGTTCTATCAAGTGCAATAACAACCATAACTGACTAGGGATAAACAACGTGATGGCTTTTCACGTCAGCACGCAGCCAGCTCTAAATCCCTCGGCTTTCTCAACAACAGCATTTCCCCAAGACCCACATTGCTGAGATAACCCAGACAGACAGCTACCGGCCCTATCATTTCAAGAAATCAGAATTGCGGTATAGGCCCGGGTCCATTCCCCTCACATAGGGGTAATACTCTCCTCACCGAAGCCCCCACCTCGTTCCTGGCCCCTCTGACATGTGTGTCCATCATGCTGCAGTCTGTCTGATCACAGGACTGAAGAAATACACCCACTTCACTCCAACCCTCAGAGAGTCAGGAAGCTGCACTGGTTTCCGCCTCAAAGCCTGCTCCCATCCAACTCCAAAAGGGCTGACATCACCTACAAGGCAATTGCAAAGTTCCATCCTACCGGACTAATTCGCCATTACTGGAGGTCTCTGAAGGACCAGAAACCACAAGATCGCCAGACTCGAATCCAGGAGACGCATGAAGAAAAGGACAAGAGAACAGGCCCCCACCGGCGCTGGAATAAGACACATGTGCACATCAGACTGTCATCATCCCTCCTGCACATCGAAAAGGTGCCGAAGACCCTTCCCTTCAAGGAAAAGCTCATCCCCCACCGACCACCTGATATCAACTCTTCCACCTCACGCCCCTACCCCGCCCCCCTCCTCCCCCCACTCTCCCTCTCCTTCTCTCTCTCTGTATTACATTGCTTGCTACCCAGGTTTAACAATCGCTGATTCATTGCCTGCATAAGGGATCATGCGGGAGACATTGCAGACACCACTAAAAGTGTTAAAATATGCAAGGATCTGGATTTGACCAATGCATGGATTCCAATCTTGAAACCTATGCAAAGAGACTGTGCATTTGGGCAGTTGATTGAATGGTTGTTTGATTGGGCTACAGACTTTGTGTGGACTTGCCTGTTCTGCCAGGGTAATTATTTAGAGAAGAGGCTGAGATTAAGAAGTTTTACAAATGTTTATATAGGTGAAGGGAGTAGAGGGGCCTTTTTGAGGGAGTTTCTGTTCTTGGAAAGAGGATGATGCTGTGCAACATGGGTTTGATGCCCGGTCCAGCGCTTAGAAGATGGGGTATCTGGCATGAGGTGCTACAAAAATTATCAGTGATATTAATACATAGGTGCCTTTGGGTGGAAGGAAATCTCATTTTGTCTTAATGCATTGCTCATGGTCCTTGTTTGTAGGTAGGAGTGGGTATTTTGGGCCAGGGAACTTGGGCTACTTCTTCCCTACACATACAAAACAGATTAAATACATGACACCAGATGTGCTCAGCAACTGGAAGCCAGGATAGACCTTTTCTGGCCAATGAGACAGAACGATTCTTTCTAAGACCTGGAGTGAGCAGCAGCTGCTTTTCACACTTTCTGATAGATTTTAGTATCTGTTTTGACAACCCGGGAAAAAATGGACAATTAAAAGTTGTGGCTAAATCTGCTCCTATCAAATATTGAAACACTAAAAAGGGAAGTGCATAGAGGGAGTTTGCATGCTGTGTTATCTTGGTGTTGGATTCTAAATGCCTCGACTCTCCATGACACTGTGTAAGGCTCGAAAGTCTGACCACAGCTAAACCAGAGACAAGCTTTGTGTCCTTAAGCACCTTGCGCACAAGCATAAGTCTAGGGCTTTGGTAACCCTGACATAAATAAATAAGGAAACCAGTTTCTTGCTCAATTTTCAGGGAGCAGTTGCAAACATGTCAAATTCTGATTTCTGTCATAAAACCCCTCCCAAATGTTGTTGGGGGCCCTAGGGAAGTAAGTAAATGGGATTTGCCGCATGTGTTTTCTTGGGCATGACTTCCACATGCTCAAGCTCACCCTGCAGTGAGTGAGTAAACTCCAGACGTACCACCTGGCGTAGCAAAAACCTCTTCTCCAGCTGTCGCTCCTTCTGGCGCTGCGCCCCATAGAATACAGCTGAGTCCCACAGTAAATTTGGCCCAATTGTGCTCCTCTACCTTTTCCTTCTCATGCCTTCCTGTGCATCTTATCTATCCCTCGGCCTCCTGACTATGCCCCTCCCTACCACTAATGAATGTTCTCTCATGCTCCTCCTTTGCTGCTCTGACAGGCAAAAGCACTTCGATGCCATGCACTATGCAGGAGGGTCTATAAAACGGCACGATAACATAACATAAAATTCCCACTTAAAATACAATGTGCGCCAGGGTAATTATTTAGAGAAGAGGCTGAGATTAAGAACTTTTACAAATGTTTATATAGGTGAAGCGAGTAGAAGGGCCTCTTTAAGGGAGTTTCAGGAGTAAGGAAAATTATCCCACTCTTAAGGATACCTGAGACTGCATCCTCGGCCAGGGGGATAGCTCAGGGGCAACATGCTGTTCTTGGAAAGAGGATGATGCTGTGCAACATGGGTTTGATGCCCGGTCCAGCGCTTTGAAGATGGGGTATCTGGCATGTGGCGCTACAAAAATCATCAGTAATATTAATACATAGGTGTCTGTGGGTGGCAGGAAATCTCATTTTGTCTTAATGCATTGCTCATGGTCCTTGTTTGTAAGTAGGAGTGGGTAATTCGGGCCAGGGAACTTGGGCTACTTCTTCCCTACACATACAAAACAGATTAAATACATGACACCAGATGTGCTCAGCAACTGGATGCCAGGATAGACCTTTTCTGGCCAATGAGAGAGAACGATTCTTTCTAAGACCTGGAGTGAGCAGCAGCTGCTTTTCACACTTTCTGATAGACTTTAGTATCTGTTTTGACAACCCGGGAAAAAATTGACAATTAAAAGTTGTGGCTAAATCTGCTCCTATCAAACATTGAAACACTAAAAAGGGAAGTGCATAGAGGGAGTTTGCATGCTGTGTTATCTTGGTGTTGGATTCTAAATGCCTCGACTCTCCATGACACTGTCTAAGGCTCGAAAGTCTGACCACAGCTAAGTCAGAGACAAGCTTTGTTAGAAACGGCACGATAACATAACATAAAATTCCCACTTAAAATACAATGTCGCTGGTAGTAAGATGATATCACTGTACCTTTCATGGAATGCAGTAGCTCTGGTGATTCATGGAAAAGGCAGCAGCGGGAGAAACACAAACAACAAAACACTGATTATTCCCTGCTGAAGCAAGCACCTAATAGCACACATGTATTCAAGCAAAGCATTACACATTACGTTTCTATACATGAGAGCAGATGACGCGTGCAAAGACATCAAAGCCAGAAAGTGGAGGCGAACGCCACTGACAACCAACTACACAGACAAAAAGAAATGGGGAAGTATTTGATGCATTGCACACACACAATGCCAGCCATCAGAAATGTGACAGGCTCTTTTGACAGCTCTGACAGCCAAAAGAAAAACACAGAGCATGCATTTTATGGAGCAGCTGACATCTACTGGGAATGTCACAGCAGGATCGTACTCTTCCATTTTCCGCCACTCAACGTGCGCTACTCTTATTTCAGAAAAGTGGTTGTACTGCTGTGTTAGTCACACCGGAGTTGTCCAACTCCAGGCCTCGCGGGACACAAACTTTCAGTTAAATTTGCATACATTTAGAATCATTGTTTGTAAATTCCTCGTGAATATTAATGAGCGGTATCCTAAAATCTGACATGTTTCGGGCCCTCGAGGCCTGGAGTTGGAAGACCCTGTATTAGATTGACTGTGTGTTGATTACACACAGTAATGAAGCAATGCAAGAATCTTGGGCAAATGATATCTTTGCTACCCTAACTTGTATTCTGGATCCCAGCTTTCGGGACCAGATGGGTCCCTTCCTCAGGCACTGTGGAAAAGGAGACAGACTTATACAGGCAGTGCCCGAGCAAGGGTCCTGTGTGGTCCTGAAAGCTGGCAGCCCATGGGTCCCTTTTGTCTTTGGTAGGGCCCTGTGTTCTACTGAAGCAGGTGGACAGAAATGTACCTTTTCCTAATAAGGGTAAACAGCATCACCAGAAATCGCTCTTTGCCGGCACCAACATATCGCCATATTTCATCTGCAGGTAATTACTTTATTGAGGAGTGCAACTCTCAAAGAGAAGGAAAACACATCATTTGCTCACTAAGAAACAGAAGCCAGAAGAAGATTCTGCAGATGAGAACCAGTGCACAATACGCTAAGCCCTGAAGAAGTGTCTTTTCACTAAACACATGTAGACTCGAATTGTGTAGCTGAATGAATTATGATGAAGAATTGGGCTTATGGAGGCGTATAATACATATTTTATTTTTATTATTATATAGTTAAATTAATCATTTTTAATGCATACATCACATCTTAAAAGAAGAGTATATAATTTCACTGGCGTCGGGGTATCAACATTAAAACTGCTGATTCATGCTTCAATAACAGCTATTATCACATAGATTTAATTCCATAAGCTAGGGAAATAAATTATGCATCCCTCATGGTTCCCAGACATGAATATGGGCCACAGCACGTTACGGTTTACTACCATCTCTAGTTCGGAAGCTATGGTCGTGTTTAGCCGCAGGGCCGTCATTGCGCAGAATTCAAAAAGTAAATGGCAAACAGATTCCAAGACCAGTTCACCACAGAACCGGCAAAGTCTATGGTTCCTTGCAACTTGAATTCAGCACCCAGTGATCTCAAACGTTTTGACTGCGTTGAATTTAAGGCGCAAATAGTCCCATCCAAAATGGTTTCCAATATAATTCTGAATGTAAGATGGAATCAATTGTCTTTTGTGAATGTATGGGAAAAAGCATTCAGCTGTTAATTTCCTGGCCGGATCAACTATCATCTGTTCATGGATCTGAGCCTCTAATAATGCCCTCATAGCTCGTTTATATTGATTGAAGTTCATTACAAGAGGATCCACACTGAGTTTCCCAAACCACAAATCAGATACTTGTTTAAGGGCTCCCATGCAGCAGGCCCATGAGAGTATTACTCGCAGCATGGACAAGTTTCCAATACAAAATTAGACAACACAACATGATGCGTTTTCTTATGGGCATCATTAGACCAAACTCTAAAAAAAAGCATTTCAGATGACACGTAATGCAATTGTAAAATCTGTTTGAGGGTCACCAGCTCAATTCGATAGATGAGCCTCAACAATCCCAGAGCCCATGCCCCTGCAGCATAGCAAATAATGGGGGCAATCTTCATGGAGTGTAACCTAACCACAGATCCCAAGGAATATCCCCCTCCCTCGTAAGCAAAGGAACAAATGACTGCTGAAATGTGGGCACTGCAGACTTTAAGTTTACTCAAGTGTGATAAACTCACAAGTTTTGCATCAAACACAATGCCCAGATAAGTGTGTTAATTTACCACTTCAATAGGGTCCCCTTTCAAGATCCAGGCAGCTTAAGCCACTTTTTTGTGAGAGGGCTTGAAAACCATGATTTTAGTTTTTGTCGTGTTCACTTTTAGAGAATTTAGTCAGAAAAGGAGAGGAGGTTATCTAAGGCAAATTGCAATCCAGAGGGTGTGAGATCAAGTAAAACAATGGCATTGGCTTAGCCAACATACTGTACAGCCAGCCTGGTTAACCAGTCTTGATTGAATACATCTGGATCAATCAGTACCCTCCCCATGTCGAATAAATACAAATTAAATAACAGAGCAGCCAATGTGCAGCCCTTTTTGAGACCCAATTTTGTATCAATTCAACCTGAGGTTCCGCCATTGCCCTCCAACCACACTTCTACCTGTGTCTCCTCGTGTAACATTATGACTATTTTCAGCAGGCCAGACAGGATGCCCAAACTGGACAACTTTCCCCATAGCCTTCCACGGTCCACTGTATCAAATGCAGCACTGTAATCTACAAGTGCCACATATATAGGAGATCTGGGAATCTGCCATGCCTGTTGAATTATGGTGGTCAGAGCTAACACATTAACAGTTGTGGATCATCCCTTTCGGAACCCAGTTTGGTTCCATGGAATAATGGGAGCAGTTTCTGCCCAACTTGTCAGTTCCTTGAGCAGAATCTTAGCAAATATTTTGTAGGGAACATCCAACATGACCAAGAGGCGATCATTTCGAGGATCTGTGTGGGAGCCCTTCTTTAGGACTGGGACCAGGATGATGTCATGCCATGATTGTGGAAGTGTTTGGGTAGCAGCAATGCCAGAAATGAGATGATGTAGAACATTGGCCCACAGCCCAACATCTGATTTTATCAGAAGGTAGCACAACCCGTCAGGGCCCGGAGCTCGTATTGACTTGCTCTTCTAATCAGTCTGGCAACTTCATGTTTACTTTTCCGAAATTGCCACACTCCGGACTGAGGAAGAATTACAGGTTGTTCCAGATTAATGCCCCCAACTGTGTCATTAATGTAGGTGTTCCAGACAGACTCAGCAACACCATTGATGATGGAAGAACTATAATTATTGTGTTTGTTGATGATCTGCCAAAATCTCTTAGAATCCATATTTAATTGAAACCATACCAGGTTTGACAAAACATTTATTTTCCTTTTTGACACCATGTTTGGACATTTACTGCCCCAAGTGTAAATGTATATGTATTAAAGAAATACCCTCAATTTCATTAGTGCAGAGAATGTTTTATCTGACTTTTTGACACTAATCTTATTAAGGTTTCACCTTTGTGAGACATTACATGCTTTACACTTATTAAAGCTGATTTCTTATATTGTCATCCTTAAAAGTAATGCTAGAGACATACACAAAATGAGATTATGCCATTTATATTTAAGACAATTCAAGTAATGAAGGATGTCTTTACTTTCAGTAGTGGCTTTGCAGTGCTTGACATTATAGACCAGGGGAGGGGTCATTACCGCTTGATAATGACCCAATCACAACTTATATATATAAAAAGACATGCATTACAATAATATTCTTACATGCATATGAAGATGGTAACTAGAAGGAGGATTCCTCTCATCCCTAATAATATATCCTAAAAAAACCAAGGAAGAAGGCATCGAGGGCCATAAGTTGGGGAAAGTCATCCAAAGGTATAATTACCCCTCCCATATAAGGCTATTAGCACATACTGGAAATAACAATAAAGGTTTTGGATTTGTGGTTGTAAACTACATTTTTTATTATTTATTTAATTTGATTTAGTTGATACACAACTTTTCAAATATATGCAAAAACACACAATAATACAAAAGCAACAAAAAAGAGAAATGGAATAAAATACCAAGGGTACAAAAGATAAACATATTAGACAAAAACAATGGATAAGAACAAACTACTTTACATTTCATATACCTTCCAGATGATCTGAATAAAATAACAAAAGATAATATGACCAAACCAAACACATCTCATGAACCAGTAGGACCCCATACAAAATTAATTTGAAGCGGCTACAACAGGCAAAACCATTCTTAAATATTGGACAATAGCGATCTGTATTTCTTCACTTGAGGTCGAAAACATAATTTGCCATTTGTAGTCGCTTGAAGTGTGAGTGTGAAAGGTGATAATATTCTGAAAATATCTTTCTCTCACCAACGTTAGGGACGGACAGTCTACTAGCAGATGTCGCAGCGTTTCTTTTTGCTGAACATCAGTGCAATATCTGCAGTAGTTTTGTTCCTGAGGGATCAGTTTCCGTCTAGATAATACATCTCTCGTACCCCATAGATTAAATCTAAACCGTTGGAATTCGGATCGTATTGCTGGAGATGGACATTTCAGCAGGTACTGAGCAATGATACCATAAGGCTTGACACCAAACACCCAAACATTAAAGTCTGTATAGTTCGAGCACTTCGCTAGAGTCCCCACCCAATCAGCGCGATAGAATTTTACTTTAGCACGGTCAGGGTTCTGGAGTAACAGCTCAATTGTTACATTTGCCTCACTCATATGGCTAAATACACACTTCAGCCATTTCATTGGATATATATTACGTGATTTTAACAAGGCAGAGGCCAAAACCTCCAGAATTGTCCCACTATTTATACCCAACAGGCACTTCCGTAGCAGGGCACACTGTCTCCACCTTGCCTGTGCCTACAAAGACACCAACCCCAACTTATACTGCACCATAGCGATCGGCGTTGCTTTAGGTAAGTCTAAGATCGCCTTCCAATACTTAGCCTCTCAGGCCTCCCATGGTGAGCCTTTGTCTAACACCATGCTCTCCACACCATACAATACAATTGGGACGACTTTTATTTTGTAGAAATCTACTGCAAGTTTCAGGGAGAATTTACCAAATTATTTTTATAATAATTCTGGACTGTGAGGTCAATTGGAGTAGTTTACTCTGCACCATTGTTCCCGTGCCGCCCTTAGATTGCCTATTTGAGATTTCTATCCCCAAATATTTGTATTCAGACACCTTTTCCAACTTGATGTCTTGTATCGACCATGTGTGTGTAAGGGGGGACCTCCTTTTGCTTCCCGGCTTGTAGGGACAGGCAATTACTTGTGATTTACTGACATTAATAACCAACCTGTTTTCACAGGCGTATTCCCCAAGCCTTACAAGCAACCGATGTAGACCTTGTGGGGTCTGGGACAAAAGGACGAGGTTGTCTGGCAGATCACCATTACAAAGCAGAAATTAATTCCCAAGAAATGAAAAAGTTAAACAAAAATGCAACCAACGCACAGCCCTCTTTCAAGCCACGTGATGTTTCAATTTCTGGAGACAGCTTCCCATCTAAGCTCATACGAACCCGCATCAATGTATTAGAATGGAACAAAATGATCAGGGACAGTAGGGATATCGGGCACTCATACGCTTTCAGTTTGTTAAACAGCAGATCGCGATCCACAGAATCAAATGCTGCCTTGAAATCTATAAAGCCCATATATAAGGGTTGAGATCTCTCTAGCTGCTGTGCCTGGAGGAGGTTGAGTATCATTATGTTAATTGTTCCTAAGCCATTTACAAAGCCGGATTGTAATGGATCAACCAATTTTTTAGACGACACCCAAGCTTGTAGTTCCTTCAGAATTAGCCGACAATATAGTTTTCCCGGGACATCGAGCAGCGAGATTGGCCTATAGCTGCTCGTTCCAGTCTATCCCCCTTTTTATAAATGGGAACAGTAATCGCTTGCGTCCACAAGCTTAGGAGAATCTGCGATACATTTATAGTCTTGAAGATTTTATAAAGGACTGTCGCCCAAATTTTAGGGAATTTTTTTAACTCGAAGTTTGACAGACCATCGAGACCACAAGCTTTTGAGTTAGAAGCAGTAACAATCAGATGTATAATATCATCTAAATCAAATGCCAAATGAAAGGGTGCTAAGGGCCTGGTAACTTCGCTAATGGTTGTGGGGGAGGGGGGGAGGGGCAGGCATAAAGAAGGGAGAAATAATCACTCAATTTCTGAGTAGACACTCCATTCACCTGTAGGGTTATCTGGGAACCTGTGGTTGCGTGATTTATGGTTGACCACATTTTCGCTATGTTCTTGCTCGCTAAGGTTTTCAGCATACTAGCCCCATCCTCCTGATACAGGATCGCTCGATGTCTTCTTCCCCAATTTCTATACCCTGTTTTCCCTCTCGTAATCAGCATTTTCCTGATCAGGAGAGGTGCATTACGGGCTACTTTAAGTTCATAGCAGAGTCTTGATTTCATTTCTTTCACATCTTTATCAAAGACATGAAGATGTAGCGATGATTGCTTCGATTTGGTACCTTGTTTTCGGGGCATTTGTATCAACTCTGGATGTTCCTTCATACCGTTTCTTAACAGCACAGTGTAATCGTGGTGGCCTTTCTCTAACAAACAGTCAAGGCTAGTTACATCATTCTCTGACCATCATAGCTTTTTTCCCCCTGCATACACTGTACAGAATGAACCCTTGTGTTTATCCACTTTTGAGCCCTGTATCGGATCCCATCTCCATTGGTTGTAAACTAAAGCATGTTTTTAATAGTGAGAAAAATAAATACACAATACAGGTAAAATAAAAATACATATGCTTTATTTTCTAAAATATAAATAATAAGGTTGTTGTTGTAAGAAGTATTTTTATTGCAAACGTCATTGAACTGGAAGAGTTTTAGCATAAGTTTGCATTTGTGCAAATTTAAAGAACAGTTTTTCTACTCAAAAGTAAAAGCATTATTTCATATTTTAGCTTTCACTTTTGTGTGCTAAATTGGATGTTGCTGTCACATTGAAGAAGGTGTGGGTAAAAAAAAAAGAGTCTCTCGTTGAAGAAATGTACCTGGGGTATTGCATTCCTTTTTCTTGAGCGTAGAGCTATGCGTTATGGTTTTCCATGTCTGGATCTCAAGTCAGAATGCCTGAAACGACTTGAGGCTATACCTGTAGTTATTGACTGCATTCGGAGCATTCTGATTGGCTGTGAGTAGGTCAGTAATGAAATCCATGTGATAAAATCCCTTCACGCCCAGCAAGCTACAAATATCAGAGCATTGACAACAACGGCATTCCCTTTTCACATTTCTAGCAAGTGGTATCTGATGAATTGTATAAGCCACAGAACCCTTTGTGCTATGAAGCCCAATATATTCTTAAAACAGTTAACCCTACCCTCTACACCCCAAAATGAAGTCGCATTCTTCATTTCTGAGAAAGAAGGGAGCAAGGAAGAGGTAGTCTAAGGAAGGAGCAGAGGATGCCATGTAGAGATGGAGGGAGAACGTTGAGTGTCTGAGGAACACCAGATGTGTCTTGAGGCTTGATATGAAGATGATGTGGCTATCGAAGTGGCAGAGGTGGGCTTACAGAGATCTGCACTGCTTGAAGGACTGCATGGGGATGCAGCGGCCTGCTAAACAATGCATTGTGAACCTTGCTCCGGTGAGCACTCATGAGCTGCGGGGGGGGGGGGGGGATCGCTGAAGGTTGACATCGGTCAATACTCTCTTGCAGCTGTGTAGGGAAATTGAGCTGAATAGCTTTCTGGGTGAGGCACAAGGTATTCAAGGTGTTGTGAGATGGGACCAGGAGCCTGTGGAGTTGTATCAGTAAATCGGGTATGGTTTGAGGATGAAGTTTAATCTTGGAGCTTTATTCTAAATGTTGTCGAGCCTGGCAACAGAAGATTGGGCATTCATACAGCCTTGTTTTGCACAGTTGATAAGCTCTTTTGATTGCGTTGTGGAGCTTGATTGGGGCAAATGGAGTAATGTTGAGTACATTGGTCGTTTGGGTATAAAATGCAAGTGTACCATCATACTGGATAGGCGCAGATCTAACTGGGGAGAGTCCGGTGTAAACATTACAAAAATGGTGTGAATTTTTGGAGATGGTTAATCAAAAGTATTTATTAGATTGCTTGAATGACAACCAGACAACACCCTAGTCGTTAACCTATTCTCAACCAACAACCCCGCCCCACTATCCAGATCGGCCACTATTATATTCTCTGCGGTGCATTACCCTCGAATTTTCGAGAAACCAGGCCTTCCGGCATGCTGTTCGCGCCTCCTGCCTAAAACAACGTTGCCCTATATTTCAAAACGCAGTGCACCGTCAGTGTTCATTCTAGGTGACATCACGTGATAACATGATAATGTGAGACCTGCTTGGTTCATCTTCTACTCTTCGCCTCCGCAGCAGAGGCGCATAGCGCCCCCACCCCCAGAATGATTTCCATCGGCGATGATAGGCTTATTGTCCCGATCGTCTTGAGACGGCCGGCATGATCCATTGTTCTCCGTTCAACATTCTTGCTCCAGCGCCCCTGGCAGGCAGAAAGTTCACGGTCAGCAGTTTTGGCACTCATGCACATTCCAGTAAAGATCAACCGTTGGCTGGAGCCAATAGAGGGGGAGCAATGGTGGGGCCAAAATCCGCTACGTGTAAAAGAAAAATAATAAACACTAGGGGGCAGAAACAGGGTCTTGTCAGGATAGAGGGTTTTATTTTTGACCTGTAAAGAATACCCTCAGTCCCACCCCTCTTTTTGTTGATACTTGTGCCGCTGATCAGCATTTTATTTATTCATTTAATTAATTTGGGTCTGAAAAGCAATGGATTTGTAGGCAGCGTCTACCAAAAAACTCAGTTTTGGTGCTATCTTCGGCTCGCTTGCTGTGGTTCATCGATGTCGTAATGGCCCCTAGTAGGTTTGTGAGAGTCTGGGGTTATCAGCCATTTCCAAATATTGAAGCTGCAGGTTGACTCATATGCTACAGCGAAGAACATTTGAGCTTGGTGTGCACTGAGTTGTCATCTGATTATGAGGTCCAGGGAATGAGAGGGTTAATTCAGTTTAAGTTTGCATCGTGCCCTCATTTCACATGGCCTTAAACCACAGGACTGGAAATCAATTCACTGGCTCTAAAGAGGACCGCTTTAAGAGGTCACTGAAGGACCCTAGCAGCAGGGGCGGCAAATGGCTCCTAAACGCGTGTGTCTCTCGTGTCTCAGATAAAAACTGCCTGGTGGTCTTAGCAAGCAAAGAGGATGCAAATAAAAGCCAATGTTGCATGAAGACTGTCTTCTGCTGCCCGAGGATCGCAGAGAGGATGATGGTCTCAGATCATCCAGCACCTTAGAATAGGCAGCTCCCTGCCTTGAGTACTCCCCTGCCTGCAAAATTCACATCTGCCGAAGAATGCCTCGAGTACTCCCCTGCCTGCAAAATCCATGTGTGCCTGACCCTGTTTAGCTGTACTCCATTTCCTACAACATGCACATCTGCCGAAGAATGCCTCGAGTATTCCTGTTGCTGCAAAATCCATGTGTACCTGACCCTGTTCAGCTGTACCCCATTGCCTACAAAATGCACATCTGTCGAAGAATGCCTCGAGTACTCACCTCCCTGCAAAATCCATGTGTGCCTGACCCTGTTTAGCTGTACTCCATTGCCTACAAAATGCACATCTGCCGAAGAATGCCTCGAGTACTACCCTGCCTGCAAAATCCATGTGTGCCTGACCCTGTTCAGCTGTACCCCATTGCCTACAAAATGCACATCTCCCGAAGAAAGCCTCGAGTACTTCTCTGCCTGCAAAATCCATGTGTGCCTGACTCTGTTCAGCTTTACTCCATTGCCTACAAAATGCACATGTGCCGAAGAATGCCTTGAGTTCTCCCCTCCCTGCAAAATCCATGTGTGCCTGACCCTGTTTAGCTGTACTCCATTGCCTACAAAATGCACATCTGCCAAAGAATGCCTAGAGTACTCCCCTGTCTGCAAATTACATGTGTGCCTTACCCTGTTTAGCTGTTCTCCACTCCATTGCCTACAAAATGCACATCTGCCGAAGAATGCCTCGAGTACTCACCTCCCTGCAAAATCCATGTGTGCCTGACCCTTTTTAGCTGTACTCCACTCCATTGCCTACAAAATGCACATCTGCCAAAGAATGCCTAGAGTACTCCCCTGTCTGCAAATTACATGTGTGCCTTACCCTGTTTAGCTGTACTCCACTCCATTGCCTACAAAATGCACATCTGCCGAAGAATGCCTCGAGTACTCACCTCCCTGCAAAATCCATGTGTGCCTGACCCTGTTTAGCTGTACTCCATTGCCTACAAAATGCACATCTGCCAAAGAATGCCTAGAGTACTCCCCTGTCTGCAAATTACATGTGTGCCTTACCCTGTTTAGCTGTTCTCCACTCCATTGCCTACAAAATGCACATCTGCCGAAGAATGCCTCGAGTACTCCCCTCCCTGCAAAATCCATGTGTGCCTGAACCTGTTTAGCTGTACTCCATTGCCAAAAAAATGCACATCTGCCGAAGAATGCCTCGAATACTCCCCTGCCTGCAAATTACATGTGTGCCTTACCCTGTTTAGCTGTACTCCACTCCATTGGATACAAAATGCACATCTGCTGAAGAATGCCCCGAGTACTCCCCTCCCTGCAAAATCCATGTGTGCCTGACCTGTTTAGCTGTACTCCATGGCCTACAAAATACACATCTGCCGAGGAATACCTTGAGTACTCCCCTGCCTGCAAACTCCATGTGTGTCTGACCCTGTTTAGCTGTACTCCACTCCATTGCCTACAAAATGCATGTGTGCATAAGAATAATTTGGTGCAGCCCATCTACAAATTCACATGTGGCTAGCATTGATTTGGAACACATCAACACATACACAATTAACATCTGCACTTGTGCGCAACATCATAGTGGCAAACTCCCAGTCCTGCAAAGTTCATGTGTGCATAACAAAGCCCCACCGTCCCACACACCTACATAATTCATGTTTGCCTAACACTGCGTCATATCTGTGTAGGTTGAGGCAGTGCCTAACACAGCGTGGGCATTTTCCAGCACCCATCTTGGGTCACCACCTCATATCTGTAGAGGTTGAAGCAGTGCCTAAGACTGCGTGGGTATTTTCCAGCACCCATCTTGGGTCTCCACCTCTTATCTGTGGAGGTTGAAGTAGTGCCTACCACTGCGTGGGCATTTTCCAGCACCCATCTTCGGTCATCGCTGCATATCTATGGAGGTTGAACTAGTGCCTACCACTGCATGGGCATTTTCCAGCACCTATCTTCGGTCATCGCTGCATATCTATGGAGGTTGAACTAGTGCCTAACACTGCATGGGCATTTTCCAGCACCCATCTTCGGTCACGCCGCCTATCTGTGGAGGTTGAAGCAGTGCCTAACCTTTAACCTGGATAATGTCCCTAATGAACCCTGTTGGGGATTCTACCCCAGCGGCTAGGGATGAAAAGGTCAACACCGGGAGATGTCACCTGGACATTTAATGGTAGAAGGGTACAGGTCCTGCAAGGGAGGAAGTTACTCTGCAATACCCAGACTCCGCGATGAGGTTAGTTAGCATCGTCGACTGAAAGCAACCCTGACCCCTCACTGTATCCACGTCGGGTTAGCCAAGACTGCGAAAGACTCACAGCAAATCAATGGCCGGGTAGACTCGGCCAATGTGTTTCTTACTCTTCATTTTCTCTGCCATGCAACCTCTAGCTCCCTGGGTGGCGCCTCTTCCACGCCACATCTCTCTCCAGGAACATTTACATGGTTTCCTTTCTATTATTACTTTGCCCCATAATAACATATTAAACAGACAAACAACATATTACTATGATTTCCAAAACACGCCCTATGATTATATCTTGAATTATTCTGCAGAATGTACTCAGATAATGTAGCGGGAAAGCGATACATGGGCAAAGCTATGATTACACATTGTAAGTGTGGGCATGCCTGTCAAGTCCTGGATATTTAAACCTGACAAGTACATTACAGCACATTGTGTACAGAAGCACAGCCAGCATACCTTGTAAGGCCCCTCTGCCCCCCCACCCCCTACATCTCACCCCCAGCGCACAGAGCTCATCAAACCTTTGAAATGACGGGATCAATAAACACACACTTTCTTGGTGTCAATAAGCCGGCTTCAAAGCACTGCGGCTTTGGCATTAATGCATTGCGGTGCGGAGCAGTGAAGGGGCTTGCGCTGAGTGACGATGACGCCTTCTTCCTGGTAAAGCCATCCGTGGGAATTATTTCAGGAAAATTGAGTTTCCCGGATGTAATCACTTTTTACCACCATTTAGAGCTGGGCCTCAATTCTTTTGCTAAATATCAATTTACACGTATGAGCGGCCTCCATTGCCACGCCTTAAGATGAACCAAGTGCCTAATTCATGAATGCATTTAATTGCTATCAACATTTGTCTTTTCCAATTTAGCCGGCGTTTTATCATTTTCAATTTACATTCCATGCCAGCCTATCACCAGCCATCATACAGCCTGTTGGTACTTTCCTGAAACTGTGGGAGAGGGGTCAAATCCTTCAGAAAATGTCTACGTTTAGCACTGTTTGAAGGTTGTTTCAATCATGGCGGCAGATACAGATCGTCTCTTTTCTGTAGATTTGTGTGTGTTTTTGACTGCTAATAAAGCTTATCTTTGAATATGAGTCAAATGGCATTCAGGCACATGGGTGGTGAACTTTCAGGCTTTGAAGAGGTAAGTGCCGTAATGGATTCTGTCGCCCGAACAGAGACATCATACAGTATTTTCTCCTGGGATGAAATCTGTCATGTATGTGCTGTTGAAGAGGGAGCTGTATCTGCCATGGAAGAGCCCTTGAAGAGGGAGATGCCCTTTCCAACTCTGGGAAGTCCTGGAGAGAGGCTTTGAGGAGAACTCTACCAAACAAAAATCTGTCATGAGAAGAGCCTTTGAAGATGAATTAGCGATATTGAAATCTATCATGGGAAGAGCCTTCACAGATGGGGCTGCCATATTGAAACCTATTGTGGGAAGTGCCTTCAAAGATGGGTCTGCCATATTGAAACCTATCGTGGGAAGTGCCTTCAAAGATGGGGCTGCCATATTGAAATCTATCATGGGAAGAGCCTTCGAAGAGGGAGCCACCATACTTAAATCTGACATGGGAATAGCCTTTGAAGAGGAATCCTACATATTGAAATCTGATATCGGAATAGCTTTCAAAGACGATCTGACATATTCAAATGGGCCATAGGACAAGCCTCCGAAGAGGAATCCACCATTTTGAATCTATCATGGGTAGAGATTTTCAAGTAAGAATTGCTATATTTAAATGTGTCATGGAAAAGCCTTCAAAGAGAATCCACCATATTGAAATCTGTCATCGCACAAGCCTTCAAAAAGGAACCTTTCATATCACAAGTGTTCATGGGGCAAGCCTTCAAAGAGGAATCCACCATAGCGAAAAAGGGTTTACCTCAAAATACAGCAAAAGAAAAGGTGAATGCTTGTTTACACCTTTCCTCTCAAACAGACCATCACAAGTTCAAATGGGTCAGTTTCTGTCCTCCACCTCACTCTCTACATCTGTCGTCCCTCAGGGTTCTAAGCTATCGCCATGGCTTTTCAGCATCTACCTGGCCCCTTTGGCCCTCCTGATCTCCAGCTACTCCCCTCACTTCCAGTGTTAAACAGACAACATACAACTCCCCTTCTGGCTGCCTTCACCTACCCCCTCCTGCCTTATTCCTAACTGCCTGTCTGCTATTCAGGCATGTTACTCTGCCAATGATCGCTGCCTCAATACAACCAAGACTGAGATCCTTTTCATTGGGACGCCTGCTCCTGGCTTCTCCCTCCCTCTCTGGCCAGACTCCTTGGGTCCCCTCCCCTCACACAGTTGTGAGGTTAAAATCCTTGGGATCATCTTTGACTCCTCCCTCTCCTTCTCTCCATGCATCACTGACCTTTCCAAGAAGTCCATCTTTCAGAAGACCTTACATCTCCTTAGGGGCTTCCCACCTTTCCTCTCTTTCCCCCAGAATCTCAATGTCAGCAGAGCTCTGGTCCTCTCTGAACCTGACTACTGCAACAGCCTCTTCCTTAAATGTCCTCTCTCCTCCCTTTGCCCCCTCCAACAAATCCAGAATAGGGCTTCAAGACTTATCCTTGTCCTCAAGCACAGGGACCGCATAGTGACAGCAAGGATCACATTCAAAACCCTCTGCATCATCCACAAGGCTGTCTGAGGCCTGGGACTTCTCTACATACAGTTTTCCATCCCTAAATACCACCCAGCCAGAACCCTTCGGTCCTCTGGCTCCAACTCTCTGCAGGTCAGACGTTTCTCCAAGCAGAGGGTTGGTGGTAGATCCCTCTTCTCGGCTGGCGCTTCCCTCTGGAACAGCCTCCCTCTCCCCATCAGACTTGAGCCGGATCTTCTTAAGTTCTGGAAACTTCTCAAGACTTTCCTTTTCTCCTCCGCCTTCCACCACCCCACCACTGGGGCCTGGTCCCTTTCTGAGCCTTACATTGACCAGGCCACCCCCCTACCAGTCCCTACCAGCATCCTTCACCAGCACTTGCCCTTGGGCTCCCTCTCCCAGACTATTCCTCCCAAGTCTACCTGCCCACTGCACTTCGCATACCCCTCTCCCATCTCCCCCGCCCTGGCACTTACTGTCCCTGCCTGTTTCAGCACTTGCTCCACCCCCTGTTGGGGTCCCCCATTGCTGCACTTCTCCCTCCAACCCTCCCCTTGCACTTATCCTCAAGCACTTGGACTGTAGCACTGTGAAAAGGTCAATGTAACCATCTCTCTCTTTTCTTGTTTTTGCTTTTTTGTATTATATCCCTTGTTGCCCCCCACCCCCTGATTTCTTGTTGTGTGGCACCTGGAAACACTTGTGTATAGATGCCATACAAATGTCCAATAAATAAATAAATAAATAAATAAATAAATAAATAAATAAACCCAAAAATCAAATGCCATTTTGTCGAACAGGTGGGGTGAGGGTTTACGGGGGTGTCCCCCCTTTGCCTGTTTGGCATTATGGGCTTTAGGGGTTTCCGGGGTGTCCCATGCTTCCATTATTTGCTTCAGGAGTCACAGGGGTGTTCTCTGCTTCAATGACATTGGAAGCAGGGGACAATAAAGATAAAAAGAAAATAAAAAAGCACCCTACGGCACCACGTTAGTGGGAGGAGAGTTGTGTTGCAGTGTGCTACAAAAAAGATAAGTGGGGTGTAGTGGTAGGGGGCTGTGGGATGCCGGATAGTGATCTACGTTATCAGTGCACAGCAGGATTTTGTGATTCGATCTTTTCAGAATTGCAATTTCTTGATGCGCAGTAATCATGTAGATCCTTTGAAAACTGTCATGGTGCTGCCATATTGAAATCTGTGATGGGCAGAGCCGTTAAAAAGAATCTGCCATATTGAAATTTGTCATCAGACAATCCGTTGAAGAGGAATCCACCTTCTTGAAATCTGACATTGCAAGAGAATTCGAGGACGAATCTGTCATATTGAAATCAGTCATGGGATAAGCCTTCGAAGAGGAACCCACCAAATCAAAATCTGTACCGGGAAGAGCCTTCGAAGATGGTGTTGCCATATTGAAATATGTGATGGTGGGAGCCTTCAAAGTGGGAGCCTCAATACTGAAATCTGACATGGAATGAACCTTTGAAAAGGAATTCTTTGTTTTGAAATAATTTATGCGATGAGCCTTCAAAGAAGAATCAACTATATTGAACCATATTGAAATCAGTCATGGGAAGAGCCTTTGAAGAATCACTTGCCATACTGAAAGCTGTCATGGCAAGAGGAATACTCCATGTTGAAATTGGTCATGAGAGGAGCCATCACAGATGGGGCAGCCATATTGAAATCTGTCATGTGGGATCCTTGGAAATGTTAGGCCACAATGTTGACCTGGGATAAGCCTTTGAAGAGAAATCCGCCATATTAAAATCTGATATGGGAAGATCCTTTGAAGTGACGGCATATTGAAGTCTCTCTCGGTACGAGACGCAAGGGGCTGAATACTCGTGTTATGTTGCTAGATTGTCTTTTTATGTCTCCTTCCTCATTTAAAAAAATGCATCAAATTAGAAAATTCCCGTTAGATTTTCTTTGAGTTTCATTGACGTCTGCTTGAAAAAAAATTAATTTGGGTTTTAAGCTACCAATTGGATTTGTTACTAGGCTGGCAATGGCCCACTGCCATTGTCCTTATCCTTGCCATCACACCACACTTCATAGGGCTATCGTTAGAATGAACAGACCTTATTGTACATGGAGGGATTCTCTAGGACACCCAGCAACCTTCTCAGCGAACCAACGAAGAGAAGAGGCTTTCCTTCGGTTCCTAGTGATTGCATCGAATGCAAAAGCATTGAAAAAAATGCATCGAAAAAATGCATTTTTTGAAACAACATTTTTAATGGGGGGGTCCCTCCCGGGGGGGTCCCTCCCAACCCCTGTTTTTTTACCCCTTAAAGCCCATTACAGTAAAAAAAAAACTTTACCTACATAAAAAATGCATTGTTTCGATGCATTTTGTTGCCGATGCTTTTGCATTCGATACTATGTATTCGATGCAATGCCTGGATACCTTTCCTTCAGAAGAGCCCTGAACATGCTTCTAGTTTGCAAGGCCTTGCCAGCATGTTATTTGCTAAGAGGTTTCCACATTTTCTCACTATTGAAAGATTTGTATTCTCTATTGAAGAGCGCCTTCAAAATTGTACATCCGTTGCCTCTTCGATAAGTGAAAAAAAACCCATTTATGTTTTTCTCAAGTAATTGCCCGTTTATTTGGGCAGGAGGTTTGTGGCCAGTTTTTCCTCCCGTTTGGCACAGACTGAACAGCGGCTGCACTTTTATACAGAGTTAATACTGAGGTGTCTTTGCATTGTTCTGGATGCATGTCCAGCCGGGGAGATGTGGAGAGCTGCTAACGTGAGATGTTTGTTAAAAATGCTGGCATCGAGAGTTCTTAATGCCTTTCAGTCTGACACGTTCGCAGTTCCTTTACAAAGCCGAGGTATCCTTTTTAATGTGCAAAAAAGAAGGAACACAAAAATGTACTTTTAAGACAACCTAACACCCTTTCTTCCCTTTTTGCTATTAAAGAGCAGGGTAAGTGTGGTGAAGATGTGTACTTTGGGGGAATCTTTAGAGGATAACTTGTTTTCATTGTTTTATGATTATCTCTCTACTGCGTTGTTTGATGGAGTAACCTCTGGGGGCTCATCACTTAAATGAGGGCTTTAGTTTTACAATGTATAAAATATAATTGCCTCTCACAAGTTAAATTTGTTCTCCAAGAAGAAAGTATCCCACATGCTGCGGTTTCAGGATGTATTGCTCCAGTTGGAAAATGTTGACTTCTTTGGATGTTAAAACGTTCTCATATTGACTAAACCTACTCTCCAGGTTCACTTAGCGCATAATGCTGGCGTTCAGACTTTTTTCAGAGATCACTCAATTCTTGCAGTTACAGGACAACTTCGTGAACAAGCCACCACCATATCATTCTTCTGGAGTAAGACATTAGCCTGGAAATGGAACCCGCATCTCCTTGTTTCAAAGTGAGCAACCTTTCAGACAGAACAAAGCTGCTTTCTCATAGCACGTTCCTGACACAACCATGCAAAAAAAAAAATCACAACAAGCAGTAGCAAAGTCAATAGGTTTGCGGTGCCAGATGCGCTAGCTGTCCACAGAGCGCTTACCAGGAAGACTGGGTCACAGAAGGTTGCGCACAAAAGCATGTCATGCTGCGCACAGGGCTTCTGGGTCCATGCTCTGCAGAGCACCAACAGAACCGGGAAGTCGCTGTCTGGGGGCTGGAGCCCACAGCAGGTAAGTGGGGGAGGGGGTGGGAATGGGTAGAGTGGTCGGTGGGTACTTCATAGTGGCTGAGGGTTCGGAGGGGAACTTCTGACGAGGAAGGGGAGAGGGCCACGTACAAAAGGTTGCACCCACGGAATTGCGAGCTTTTGTGCTGCAAACACAGGTCAACGTTTTGTGCCCGGCCTACAGATATACAATAACCAGATGTTAAGAGCAGCCTCAGATGCCCCAATAATAGCATCATATGGCTGGTATAATCACCATGTAATCCCTAAATTATAATCCTAACCAATGCTAGAAATGGAGAAAAGTAACTATGGGATTCCAACTAGGATGGGGCTGATGTTGGCTGGCCTTGGGTGGTGTCATGGTAGACAAATGACATTCTTGTACAAAATGTAAAAAAAAAAAACATAGGACTGAAACAACACTACATTTTAGAGAGATTACTTGTAAAGTGCCAACATAAAATAATAAACCAACCTGACAAGACAGTTGAGCAAAAAGAGTAGGATTCTAGTTTTCTGCAAGATTGCAATTACCAGCATAAAGGATAAGGAGAGTGTCAAAATATCAAATCTGGAAATAAACGCAGGAAAGAAAATGCCATGTTTGTAGTCAATGTGTTCAGGTAATGAAGCTTTGTGCACACCTTCAATGTTTAATCACCCACCATTCACACCTTGTAAGAGACAATAGCCACTCTAATTACCCCCTGGCTGATGGTTCAGCAGCTGTTTAACATTAGTTGTGCCTTAATGTACATTATTTTTTTTGAAAAAGACAGATTGGGCACAGATGGTCACTGTGAGTGAGGCATAGTACATCTATTTGAGCATGGGTTGTTGCGCTTCCCAGATTCTGAATCTGTAGAGACAATTATTTCCCGATTCCGAAAATGAAGAAATTCAGCCCAATTCCACCAATGATCCCACCTTTGCGGATCCAAGTCCAACCCTAAACATCCCAATACGCTTTTGTTTGCCAGGTAATTCACTGCATACAAGGTTTAGCCACAGGGGTACAGCCCTTATAAACCAAATACAGGCTAAAATGCCCCAAATAAGGTCTCCATTAGCCTTATATAATCACCATATGTAAACTATAGTCCCTTAAAACCAGGTGCTGCAACATACGTTAAATGCCCACAAAAATGATCGAATAATGTGTATTTTCTGTTCACTAGTAAGCCATATTAATGCAGTCCTTCCTACAACACCAAACATTACACAGCCCATGTAGTTAACTGATAATATTAGCAGATCAGGCCCAACGTATCATTCAGTGCTGTACCAGGAGGTCATTCTCAGATATCATTTGATTAAACAAAAATAGGCTTTGCACTGCCATGACATTAGCAAATTCTGAGCCACTTTGAATGCTGCTTCAGGATGGCACTCTCAGATACCATTCAGATAAATAAAAAAAGAACAGCAAAAAACATCATGTCATGGCTGCGGACAGCAATAAATTGCACACCCCTGCAAGTGATTACAGTGATTGAAATATTTAACACAAACACGCATTTCAAAGTAATCAACAGTGGACTGTTCTTTCAAGCCTTAGACATCTGGGACTCTTTGCATTAACCCACTGCCAGAGGCACCCAATTGCAACTGGCGCACAGACAGAATGTTCATCTTTCAGTACATCACAATATGAAAAACATATAAGAGAAGAAAATAATGGCACATCACTAAGTTACATGTATTGATACACAGTTGGCATCTATCAATATCCATAGCAACCGTTTTTGCTCCATTGGGTGTGGCTGAAGTGATCCCTACCAGCCAAAACCTAAGCATCACACATATAAGGGTAAACAAAATAATAATGACACTAAAAGATATTCAGCCTCATTTTGAGTTTTCCGGGAAGTGGTAAAGTTGGCGGTAATTCAGTTACTGTCCACTTCACCACTACTCCAAGTTACGAGTTCGGGCCTGGAGTGGAGACTTCGCCTTCAGAGAAATCCTGGAGGTAAATCCTCCAACTCACTGCTGAAAAATCGACAGAATCGGCGGAATTACTGCAGAACTTCTGCCGCGTTAATTACACCAAAAAAGCCCCATTGAGTCCAATGGACCCAAGATAAATGGGGAAGTACGGTAACGGTAATGAGTTTGGGCCGTAGTCCTGCAGATTTACTGCCGGGATACCACCCAACTCGTAATAAGTATTGTATTACACATGTTTATGGGGCAAATGACGGAATTCGAGTCTATCAAAGCTCTGCCATGGGCTTCTTACAGCTAAGAACCGGGCCCTTCCCAGGCGATTGGTCCTGCGGGATGGAAGCTGGCAGCTGGCGCTGAAGACTTGCTAGCGATGAGTGCAATAAGCTTGAGTGCCAGCCACGCAGCGCTTTCTTAGTGATCAGCACTACCGTCCATTACACCTGCCGAAACAAGTGGCACTCCAATCAGGCTCATCAGTGCCGGGACGCATGAGTGCTCTTTGCTAATTTGGGATTACACTGTAAACCTTCTCAACAAAGCTGTCAGCCGATCGCCCTTAACCCTATTTTCCAGCGATTTGCTTATGCTTTAAAAAGGTTTGACATCATCGGAATATGTGTCGAAGATTAGCCAGCTGACCCATAAAGTAAACACATGCTTGCTGGTCTGTATCACTGGACCCAACAATTCTCCTTTAAAAAAAAACATTCAACACGTACTCACAGAAGCACTTGGTCCAGTGTCATATGTTATGAACAGAGTATATTGCTAAAAAGTATGAACGGAGAATAGCACAGGGCCAACATGCTGGTCTTGCAAGCAAATTCACGCAGAGCAACAGAGGTTTGAATCCCAGATCCGCGCTTAGAAACCAAACTGAAGTATGCTCTTAGGTGCTATAAAAAACCAATAAAATACATGAATTAATGAGTAAGGGATGGCCCAATAAGAGCGGTACAACTTATCTTTTAATTGTGCAGAAGACATTAGGAGAACCTTCAGGGCATTCCGCAGGCGAGGGTCCCACTCAGAGAGATATCTGCCACCCAACCATCTGTATGAGATGGGAGTGGGAGTCGGGTCCAGGTGAGGGAATCAATGGACCAATGCATTCAATTCATTTCATGATGGACCTCTTCCCAAGCAGTGTCTCCAATAGGCACAGGTGTTTCTAGGCCTGGAAAGGATCCGGGGCTACGGTAATGTCAGGACTGTCGGGCCTCGGGGCTAGCTCGCCTTTTAGTTGCAGCCCCTGAGCTTCTATCCAGGGCTAAAACCAAAAGACCCAGGGCTTTAGCCCATACAGACCCCTGCTCCTCCCCGCAGCAACGCTTCTGCCAATAGGGCAGAACTGGTGAATATGAAATCTAGGAGACTTTACCGCAGGCATAATGTGGCAGCGTTAGTGCTCCATTTTGAGGCACCACGTGGCTTTTCTCCTTTCTATGGCATATGTAGGTGGTAGTCCCTCTCCCCTCTTCAACACCTTACTGAAGACTCTTTATTAACATGATCACCCCCTTCCTGCCTTTGTTGGTGCTGCAGCCTCTATGTCCCCATTAGCACTCCCCTCCATTAGTCCGTCTCTCCGGTCCATGTTTACTCTCCAACGTGGCAGTCTTTAATTGCTTATTGGATAAATAAATCTGCATGCGTGTTTTAATAAATCAAATTGACCCAGCTCACCATGACCCCTTCCTTTCCCCAGTCAGGGCCAGCCTTTTGTTTATTAATTGTTGTGTTTAGAAGCTATCTGTGAGGAACGAGCTATGCAGGTAAATCTCTCTAAAACCAAATTAAAGGTAAGTCTTAGTAGAAGGACAAAAAGGCATTGGCAATGCCAACAGTTTGGGCTTTTGTGTATGTATGGGAAAGGCATTTGCTAAGCAATGACGTAGTGGTATTGACTGGCTAGTTATGGTATATTTATTTATTTGTTTGTTACGTGCCAAAAGCTCACAGGCATCAGGGCGCACGCAAACACTAGAGACAAAACAAGACAAGAAAAAAGACTCTAACCAAGGGAGCTAAAAGAAGAGGGACTATTTAAACGAGAAGGTTTTCAGAAGCTTCCGAAAAATAGTGAATTACTTTCCCAGTGGAGATTCCAAGGAAACGAATTTCAAGCAGAAGTGGCCAATACAGGGAGAGATCTGCCATTACCATTGGCCCATCTTATTCTGGGGCAGGAAAGGAGGCTGGTATTGGTAGACCTTTGAACTCTTTTAGGCTCATGTCTAGTCGGTCTATCCCTTAGGTATACAGGAGCGTTACCATATACACATTTGAATGTCATGGTGATTATTTTAAACTACACCATGACAGCCATGGGTAGCAAATGTAGCTCTTTCCTGATTCCTGATCTTTAGACTTTGTGTAAGAGACCCTTCCCCATGCGAATGACATAATTTTTGTCTACTTGCAGCTTCTGAATACAGCCTTTTCTAGCACCCCAGTAAAGGACTAATGCAGTTGTCAGTTCTAGGGAATATCGTGGCAGGAGCAACCATAATACAATTTTGCTCTGAGAGGAATGGCTACATCTGTCTTAGAAGTCTTAGGTGATATTGAGAATTTGTTATGATATTACTACCGTGGGTATCAGCATCCAATGATGTTTCAAAAAAGAAACCCCATGTTTTTCGCTTTGCTGAGGACTGAGATGTTACAGTAATCAATAATGAAGCCTGAGTATCAAGAATCAAGTTTGAGCCTAGATTTGGAGGATCCAAAGATCAATAACTGTGTTTTTGAGCTGTTGAGGCACATTCAATGAGAAGACATCCATTGCTTGATAGTTTGATAAATATAACTCGGATTGTCAGCATCCATCTCATAATTACCTTCCAGTTCAAACAACAGTTGAGTGTCGTCAGCGTAGTTTGTAATCTGCACACCAATGTTGTAATGAAGGTTGCAGAGTGGCTTGATGTAAATATTAAACAACGCCGGCAACAAACATGTGCCCTGGGGAAACCCTAATAATATAGGGGCATAAACTGAGGTGGCATCACCCCAGTGCACTGTGGACATCCTGTTGCTTGGAAATGAGTGGACCAAGTGCGTGACATTTTTAGAACAGTTTCCCACTGCATGAAGGGTGGTCAAGAGACCTTCATGATCATTGAGGTCAAAGGAAGCCAAAAGATCTAACAAGACCAGTAGCCAGGATGTTCCTCGGTCCAAGATGTTCAACATATTGCATTGTAGATCCAACAAGGCACTCTTAGTGCCGTGATGTGGACGATAACCAGATTGATTCATATGCAAGACAGAGTCAGAGACCAGATGTTCATGAACCTGTGGAGTGGCTATCTTGTCTACCACTTTTTTAGTAATCAGTCATTGGTTGGCTGTATCTGTCGGATTTAGACCCGCTTTCTTTACCAATGGAGTTACTATAACCTCTGTAATGGCATCAGGAACACAAATGCGTACAAAAGATGAATTGATAAATCATGTGAGAAACAAAGCAAATATATTTCTATTCTCTTGGATCAATCTTGACGGAATAACATCTCCGAAACAAGAGCTGGAATGCAATTTACCCAATACTTTTTCAGTCACTGTAATGGAATGGAAAGTGAAATCTGAATGGCTCAAAATATGTTTTGGTTCCTGACAATTATTCAACGAGTCAATGGACATGTTGTCCATAATTGTCTGCTAGCTAATAAATAAATCCTCTTTAATGCTCTACCGAGCGATAGTGATCTCATCACAAAAGGCCAGTTGTGTCCTGATACAGTCAATATCAAAATAGTTTTTCTTGGTTTTGTAAATTGCCCATTGGTAAATGTTAGAAAAAGTTGTCCAATCTAAGGCACTCCCATCCCCTGTAGACCTACATGCTGAATATATGTTCAGTTCTACATCACTATGCAGTCCTGCAGACTCGGATGTCGTAGAACACACCTTTCCGATAGAGTGGAGGTAAATATAACTTATCACATTAATCATTAGTGCACCGGTTGTATATACCTTGCCTATTGACACAGATGCTATTAGGTTACAACCTTAAGAATGATGAGACGCATATTGGACTTGATTGTTTTTTCAGAAACAAGTTCAGTTTAATAGTAGGTGACGAATAAAGGCCCCATCCTTAATTCTGAAAGAGGTGCGATCCACTGAGAGAACTCTACACTCTCTTCTCGCCCTTCTTTGGCCACCTCTCTCCCTCCTTCTCTGCCTTTCCACTGTTCTCCTCTGACAAGGTTTCGAGACAAGTCTGGTCCATGCCCAGGTCCCCTCCCCGCCAGTTGCACACCTGCGCTGCCCTATGGCAATCCTTCAACTTGGGGACTGTTTCTGTATCCCTACAGCCCCTACTAGCACTTGATCCCTGCTGTCTGCTCTTACCCTTGCACTTACCACCAGTTGGCCGCACTTTTAATGATTGTCTTTATTTATTTTAGTGTTATCCTATGTACTGCCCTGTCCCCTTTCCCCCTGCACTTTTCCCCTTCCTCTCCCCCTGCACTTGCGCGATCTCAATGTCATCTGGCCTAGTAGGATTGATGTCTGTCTTCCCTCTGTTTCCCCCTCCCTTGCCTCGTCGTGCCTTCAGACGCTTGTGTATAGGCGCGTTATAAATACCACATCACATCATATCATATACCCCGGAGATAGGAAGTTGGAGTTGAGATTGATACCAGTGTATAAGTATTGTAATAGAATGGGTTGTGGAGCAAGTTTACATAAGTTGGTTGTCTCTTCTAGATATCGGTGACCTGCATTCACATGAGATTTGATCTGACATAAGAGGCCAGGTAGGCCTGTGGCATATTTTACTCATGTTTACATAGTAATGCCCACCTTAGGAAGGGGTCCGGTTGACATCATTACACGTTGGTTGCATGGTCATGGATATTTAGGGTAATGCACTATTGCTTGTTCATGAGTACACCCGGTGGCATGTGGTCACAGGTGATGGCGGCTCTCGTCACACGCCTCCGTTGGGTCGGAATTGCATAGAATGATGATGGATTCATGTTATGATATTTACACAGATCATTGGAATTATCACTGATGGTTTTGCATGGATCTTTCTTTTAGAGTGTGATTTGCTCCTGAAGAAGGGGAACGTATCCCCGAAATGCAATGAGCAACTTTTTGGGCCTCCTCTATACATATATCATGAATATTTCATCAGAATCATTTGTATCAATTTTGTTACGAGATATTAGTATGCTACAGAACCTTTGGCTGATTTCAGCATATAGGTCTGCGGGGGGCGGGGGTGTCCATAGATTGGACACTTTTTTCTTGCAGTGTCTATTACGATCTCGTGTCAGGGTTGTTATTCGTCCCCTGCACCCAAGCAGTTGTAATTTGTATTTAAAGAATTTTTGGGAATACTTGAGTGGGTGTGCACTGACCATCCGTTATCATTTGTACATATTATCATGGCTTTTCCATGGTGCTTTATTAGCCTCAGTTTTGGATTTGTGGCAATTGTATTTTCTTTTTAAAGTCTTCCAGGTATGGGGAGTACCATGTGTTGTGTGTTGTGGCAGAAACCATCTCTTACAGTTTTCATCCTCACAGGAGCTACACGATGCGACATATGAGTCAGACTAGTTCTATATGACACAGCAAGAGTACACGGAGCATCTGAATCTGTGGTCAAATCCATATTTGTATTAATACACTTTGAGAGATCTAATGTTTTGAATTTATTGTAATTCCTGCTGAGAATTCTTTCAGATGTAATCTAATGCTTCGGTTCCTCAGGGGAGCTGAATACAGAATTCCACGAAAGAATGATTCGACCAAATACAGGATTTGGTATTGGTAATATTAACGCTGAGGTTACGAGATGCTGCCCAGTCCAGAAGATTGCCTTCGACATGAGTAGGTTTATTATTGTGGACTGCAAGCTCGGTGTTCTTTGAGTTTAATTCCAGAGATAATGATTCCTTGTCAACAGCATCTCCTCGCCATCTGTTTAAGTCTCCCAAATTGGCCTTATTTAATAATCTCACTAGCTGAACAATGCCATCATTAAAACTGGGCATGTCCCCTGGGGGGCGGTAAAGAAGAATGCATTTCAAGCAACTGTTGTGATTGGGGTTTAATTTAAGGTGTAGGCTTGCACAGCCATTGCAAGAACAGGGCACTTCAAAAAGATGGAGTTCTCTCTTTGCTTTAATGGCAAACCTCCCTCTCCAGTCCCATGTACCCGGTTCCGGGAGAAGACATCATAGCCCAAAGGTACGACTAAGTCAATTATGGGTCCACTGTAATACTTAATCCAAGATTCTGTAAGGCATGGAATATTTGCCTCCTTGCCATTTTCCACAACATAAGCGTGGATATAAATAGGGTGCTTATTCAAGGAGCTGGCATTCAGAAGAGATATGTTAATAGAACTGCCATCAATAACACCTATTACTGATGATAGACTGGCAGCACTACTACCTGAAAGGGTATCCTGAGAGGCAGGTGGCTCATTAGCTATGCCCAGTATGGTGGGAGCTATAATCAAGCTTTCAGCCTGGGGACACATAGCACCAGCTTGTTCATCAAATAAATTGATGTCAACAGTAGAAGAAATATCACAAACATTGTTAGGATGTGGGTTAAGAGTAAGGGAGAAGGGATCGTGTGCATCCCGCAAGCTGGGTGAAGCAAAAGACAGCCTCCACAAGGCTGACAAGTGGGCACAGGGGTGTTGCTAGGATTGGAAAAGATCCGGGGCTACTCTAATGTCGCGTCTGTCGAGACACGGGGGTAACTAGTCATGTGGTTGTAGCTCATGAACCTCTATCGAGGGCTACAACCAAAAGACCCGTGGCCAGAGACCCCCTCCTAGCAACGCTCCTGAGTTGGCATACATTGTTCTGCTAACCAGAGCACAAGAGGTGTAGCCTCAAAGTTACAGGCAGGAGCCTTGAAGGAGGCAGCGGCCTGCGTAGAATTTGATAACAAGCCGGTGGCAGTGGGCGAAAGGCTGCTTCCAATAGGAGCAATAGGGCCAGAAATCTGGGGCCCGGTACAATTTATATCAACCATTGTTGCTGGTTAATTAAGAATGGTTGATGGAAAGTCCTGATAAGTAGCGTTAACATACTTATTACTAATAGCTTCCCAAGCAGCTTTTTGTGAGGCTAAAAACAGGCTAAATCCAGTGCCCCATAGCAGCCGAGGTACACAAAGTAAACACACGAGAGGTGGAAAAGGGAATAGACAGATTCTGTAAGTTACTCACAACGGTGGTCCAAACCTGCTATAACAAAAAGGTCTTACCTGAACTGCAAAACAGCCTGCCACACGTCACCAGCTTGAACCGGCACACACTGGCTTGGATGCGCCGGTGGTGATGCACCAGAAGTGATCTACAAGAGGCCGCAACGGGGCATATGTGAAGTGTAGTCCCCAATGCGGAGTTGCAAAATAAGCAGTTTAACAAAAATTGCAATTTCAGTCAGAGTAACGTTCCCCCCAGTAAGCTGGTGGCAGTCAACATCGGCCATCAAAATTAGAGAAATCAAAATCCTGACCACACAGAATGCAACTACTGTTAGCAGGTGTAAGATGGTGTGGGCACCCGGGCATCCAATAGTAAGGCTTGACAAATCTGTTGGCTTAGTGAATGCTTGTTTTTAACAGGACTTCAGTGAAGGACATGCAACGTGCGTTTAAGTCGAGTGACTGAATGCAGACCTGGTTAAGAAATTTCTATTACACAAATAGCACCTTTACAACTCCAGTTAAGTCATTAACTCTCAGAAGACTGCGTTGAGAAAACACTGGAGTGTTAAGTTTGATGGTAAGGCTTGAGTAAGTCCAGCTCAAAGAGTTCCCATGAGGTGATGTTTTGGGTGGGCAGGGGCAGACACTGGGTGGGAATGCCCATAGGGATTAGGATGGCCCTGGGCAGGCAATGGGTGGGCAAATAAGCAAACAACACCTAGAAGCTTGGTGCCCTCCTCATGTGCCATTTCTCCCTCTCTGTACGCCATGATCTCAAGATCCGACTTAGAGGTGGAGTTAAAGTACCACCTGATGCCTCAATCTAAAAAGGTCTCATTAAAAATGAATGGTACTAATATTCATCCCGTGGATCACTTTAATTACAAGGGTGTCTGTATCTCAGCTAATGGTTCATGGGGTAACCAAATCGAACGCAATAGTTGACTGTTGAGACAAAGATGGGGTGCTACCTCGGGCTTTTCTAAGAAGCTGGGAGGGAGAGCTACTAAAGAATGCCTTGAGGTTTATAAAATGCAAGCTCGCCCGGCTGCCCTATATGCGGCTGAACTATGGGGTTTTTCAAATTTTTGACATGCATTATGGAACTAGACGAGAAGAGCCCCTTGAAACATCTGTTATACCCACCCTAAGAATGCACCCTCAATCCCAACATATTTAGAAATCGGGCTGATCCCTATTCAGTACGAAATCCAGCTCAGTGTGTTGTAGCAGTGGCTCTGTGTCTTTCCAAGAAGTGAGGGGTGTGCTCAAAAAGAGGTATCACAGGATCTTTTTAATCTCAAAGAAGGGACAGATCACATTGGAAAAAGAATACTATCGGTTTTTAGATCTAGTTGGTTTGTGGAGTGAAGATACAATTCTCACCTCCAGGAGCCCCTCTAAGATGAAGGAGTGGACACTATCACATTGCCCTGGGCCCCATGCCCATGAACTATCTTTCTTATAAGACATCATGGTGCTGTGACGTGTACCTAAATGCCCTAACCTGCCCTCAGGCAAGGGCTCTCTTTAGGAACTGTAGGTTGGATGCGCCCCCTACTGCAGGTGTTGTGGCATCTCGGTATAAAGACTGGTCACCTCTATGTTGTCATGGCAGGGTAACCGTCACATCTCTGAAGCATGTCTTTTCTTTCTCTGCCCCTTATTTAAAGAATTAAGGTCGAAACTGTCGCTACTTTACATTGTCCAGAACAATATTATCAGTGTCACAGATGCAGTAGTGTTTTAAAAACCTTGTCTAACCTTGACATACTTCCAGCCTCTGCAGGTTATCTTGCTGCTGCTTGGTCAAAACGTGATCATTATCTGAAACGGATCTCTATTTAATTTGTTTTAAAATCACCTTACAGTCTTACCTTATGAAATGGACTTTATCTGAATTCTGATGTTATGAATGATTATGTTGTTTTATTATGGTGTCATTTCTTATACCGCTCTGTACTGCTTTTATGCATGATATTTTATCCAATTGAAGCTGTGTTATTGTTTATGAAATACCACACTCCATCTGCTGCCCTCTAGTCCTTCCCTCTCGGTGGCCATTTCTCTTCTGACCACGGCCTCTCAGCCCTGTGTGTGGTACGCAAGCAGTGGCAGTGAAGTTGAGACACTGGTGGTAAGCCAGCAGTGAATTAACTGCGTGGGCTAAGTTATTCGGTGAATTTATCAGATGCCCCGGATTAAACAGAAAGCTTTTGGGACATGACTTGGGAAATCCAGGTCAGCTGACTGCTCTTATAAGAAGGAAGGCTGCCTACTTTGGAGACCATGGGGGTCATTACGTGTTTGGAGGTAGCCATGGTGCTACCGGGGTCCGTGGTGTCGGAATGGCGACTTACTAGGACATTCCGACCTTTGCGGACCCGGTAAGTCCCCATTCCGAAAACCATTCCCCAATCCCATTCCAGCCCCCGTAGGGCTCAATGGGAATGGGGAAGGGGCTAATAACAGGCCCGCAAATAACGGGCCCATTATTAGCACCTTGGTCCCTTAGTGGCTCCCGCTAAGGGCGGCTGGTAAAACCAGCCGGCCTTAGTGGGACCTGCTAAGGGACCTCGGAATGCAGCGGTAGGGGGTTAATGTCAGCAGCATCCTTACCGGTGCCGTTAACCCCTTACCGCCACACTCGGAATGAGGCCCCATGTATCTGTGCAAAAAAGACAGGGAATCTCAGAGAAGTTCTATAACTAATGGAGACAGCAAGACTGCAAGGACTTGGGCACAACCAGTGATAAACAAGCAGTACCCCGTTGCAGGCTGCAATGCAGTGTTATGTAGTCTGGACATGGAAAAAAAAATGACCGGTCAAAGCGGAGCCACACATCTGGATCCAGATGAGGGATATTGACACCAACATGAAACGAACATGTTTCGTGCTTTGTCAAGGCTATAAGAAGGTTCCACAGGTGACCCAGGGTTTGAGGGTCTTCTTAAACATGATCACTCAATCTTCCTTAGGAAACATGGGGAACAGGAGTGTTCCATAGTCAGGACTGTTCCCTGCAGAGTCAATTATACTTTAACAGAAGAAGGATGGTCGGGAAGATTTATTTTTCAGTCAGTCTAGGCGTGGGGTTGGGGAAGGGGAAATGCAAATATTGCACAGCACCAACCCCCCACAACTTTTATGTCTAGTCCCCTTTCATTTAAAATCAAGGGGGCGGGGGGAATGTACTGCATTGTGATGCAATATTTGGGGGTTGGGTCTAAAATGGTCTAGTGCAGCCTCAAATCTCAAGTAGCTGGTAAATCTTTAAGAGAGGAGTAGCCCGTGTCATTAAAGGAGTGACCTAACAGAGCCAGTGTGCAATGAAAGGGCAAACATCCTGGTTTAAAAGATATATTTAAATATGGTTGATGTGAGTACAACATGCTGACCAAAATAAATATATTAAAATATGAAACCGAACATCGAATCAAAAGAGGTCAGTACACCATGCAATCCCACAGTACTTCTCAAAGAAATCAATTATTCGTACATCCATATTAAAGCCATTCAAATGATAATAGTGGAATACAATGTGTGGCAAAAATCAAACAACGTATTCTCGTATGATTTCCCTTCCTGTTTGAAATGTACCTCACTTCACATGTCTTTAACTGATGTTGTGAGTCTAGACATGACTGAAGGTGACATCTACTGGCAAAGAGAAGTATTGCGATTTTTACAGAAATTTGGTGATGAGGTCATTTCGGAGAGCAAAGGTCAGTTCAGAGTGCAGTGGAAGAGCGATGTCTCAAGGGCAATATTTGGAGACTGCCAGGGCTGAGCCCTGGCCCACTTAAAGCCCTGACCCCAACTTCACGAGTACATCCAAAAATGAACTTAAGGCGAGCAAATGCAATGCAGAGACGTCTTTCAACCCCTTTTGCCAAACAATGAGTAGAATGGTTTAGTTTTGAAGAACGTCTTGGAAAATACATTTGTACAGAATACTTTGTGGGCAAATTGAAGGATTCATGTTGCACTCAGAGAATAGTCACTTTGCCGCCTTTTTCCCGTTGGGCAGGGGCTAACTCTAACTGCGGGCACTCGCAGGTTGGCACCCCCTGCACGTGGTGCTCTAGGTGGAGCCTACTCTTGGTTGGTCCTAGATTTGGCGAAGAATTTCGCATAAATAATTTCAAAAGATGTTGGATTACATTTCTGCAGCCCTGCAAAGCACTTCTTGGATTGTGTTTTTTCTAAATTTCAAAACAAGATATTGGATACCCTCATACTGCCCCACCCCCCGAACCCCCGGAGGCGGAAACAGTATCTCCATTCCATTACGCAGTCACCCCTGAAAAAAAGTAAAGGAGGAGCAGGCGCCTGTCCTCTTACCCGTTCCATACCTCGATCAACCCCCCTCCCCCCACACACTTCCCCAGACTCTGTGCTTACCTCTTGTGCAGCTTGTTGCATTTTTTGCTTACATTTACTGTACAATATAGTGTATTGATTCAATGCACCTGTGTATAGGCTTACAAAGTTAACCCATTTCCCTGGGCACAGGGGCACACATCTCCTTTATTAGCATGCCTGTATTCTCTCTGCCTGCCGATCGATTTCATGCTGTTACTGCTTCCTGTCTACAGCCTACTCCTTGTAATAATGGGAGCGAGATACCTGCAGTAGGGTCGGGTAAAAACGCAGCACCACCAGGGCACGCCCATAAGCAGATACGTGCTTCACAAATGCATACTGCAAAACAAAACAAAAAAACTGGAAAAGGTAATGTAGGCATGAGAACATTACTTCTGATTATCTAAAGTAAAAATATTTGAAATTATATAAGGAAGTTTAAAATAAGTGGGTTTGCACTCACGCATGCGTGTGTATCTGTGAAGCACGCACCACGTGCGGCCATTGCGCGCACATGAAAGTGAAGCACGGCTGCTTAATGGAGGGGTCCGGGCAGTGTTTCAGGAAAGGCAATTCAAATTAGGTGAACGTCTACACTCTGGCAGTTTTGAGAGTAGTCACGCATATTTGTAATGTCTATTGCCCGGACTTTGCACAGAAAAAATACACTTTGCACGGTTCCATGAATCAGAGTTTGTGTTGGCAGTGCAAAGTCACTTTTCAGCAGTGAACATTCATTTTGAACCGGGAAAATATTCCATGAATGTGGCTCTCGGTGTGTAAGTGGTCAAGAAAGTGGGCAGAAATGTCCAAAAAGGCCCCATTGTCAATGATTGTGCAAAGGAAGTGGAAACAAAGAAAACATCATGTTATTGAAGATAAGCAGGATTTTACTGCATTATTTCTAGGTTCCTTAAATGTCTCATTCCTAGTCAGGCATCATCTATGCCATTTGCATACAATGGAAACAAGGGAGGGGTTAGGAGAACAAGCAAATAACACACAATTCTGCACATACATTAAGATATACATAAAATAATAATAATATCACATTTTTAATGAAAACAATCAATGTGGGCTAATCCCTGCCCTAATAATATGGTTGTATACAAATTGTTTGAGTCACAATTGCTCGAATGACAATTGATCTTTTCACAATTGACCGAATTGTGAAGGTCAATTGTTACAAACCCTATATATATATACATATATATATTCAGTGAAAAAACTTTGTTAAAGGGACGTTATGGTTCAAAGTAAAACCAAAAAACCCCTGAAATTCGGCAGTTATGGTAAGATAAGCAACCATAACTCGCGCCACCGTGCACTGCTAACACTAACACCCAGGACATCAAAGATGACATCACAAATGTCATTGATGACATCACTGATGACATCACATGTCTGGCTCTCCCTTTTTTCCCTTTACTGACATATCTAGGCCACATAGTTTTCTTCAGTAAAAGTCAGGAAGTAAAAATTGAAAAGGTACTATATTTGAAGACTTAGGGTCAAGTCACATCATATGAAACATATACATAGCGGAAGACACAGGCTTGAAAGAGAGCAATCCTTTCTGTGCATGAAGATAATCATTAGGGTTATCAGCACTTTCTCATAGTTTTATTTTTATTACTGTACCTTCCCTGTATATGCTCATATTTGTATACATTATACTCACTCTCCTTTCCTTTGGGTGCAGTCACATCATGTGATACACAGTCTCGGGAGGATAGCTCTGCGGCAACATGCTTGTCTTGGAAGCAAGACGACATGGAGCAACACGGGTTCGATCCCTGGGTCCGTGCTTAGAAACCTCTGGGTATTAAGCGCTTTATAAATAACATATCATATCATATGGTAAGTAGCAGCTTTGAAACAGAGCAACAGTTTCTCTGCATAAAGACAATCAGTTAGGTTTTGAACTCTTTCTGCTACTACTTCTGCTTTTTTGTTTACTTCACTGTCCCTGTATATAGTCATATTTGTATCTGTGTTTTGTCTGTAATAATTATGTATTAAGTGGGTTTTATTATCTACTTATTACATGTTTCACAGTACGCAAAACTCTAATAAGAAAGCAGTTATCATTTCACTATTCAACATGGCAAGATTATGAATATGGCACCTTCATCATGTATGCTGCACACACTGTCTATGTTTCTGCATGAGTAGCTTAGTATACTGGATAGAACTTCATAATAGAATGCTAGTTATATCAATGCATTGCTTAATGCACTAATTAGCTCATGATATTTATCCCAATGATCCTTGACAGTTTTTGGTCAGCATTATAAGAATCCCTTGTAAAGAGTTTTTATGAAAAGTAAATGCACATGTGATGTCATCAGTGATGTCATCAATGACATTTGTGATGTCATCTTTGATGTCCTGGGTGTTAGTGTTAGCAGTGCACGGTGGCGCAAGTTATGGTTGCTCATCTTACCATAACTGCCGAATTTCAGGGGTTTTTCGGTTTTACTTTGAACCATAACGTCCCTTTAACAAAGTTTTTTCACTGAATTTCATAGGTTTTTAGTAGCGCAACTTAACCATAACGTCCCTTTAACAAAGTTTTTTTACTGAATTTCATAGGTTTTTAGTAGCAAAACTTAACCATAACGTCTCTTTAACAAAGTTTTTTTACTGAATTTCATAGGTTTTTAGTAGCACAACTTAACCATAATATCCCTGACTTTAAATACATGCAACATAGAACATACTGAACCCCTAGTTAGTGATTTCGATGTCCGCGGACTACCACCATGTCCGCGGACATATTGAAAATCTGAGCGTGGTGAATGTAAATTTACATAGTGTGCCCCATTTCCCCTTTGAGGTTGGCTCTGAAAGAGCCGTTTTTTTTTTTTGCAGATGGTTGACAGACACCTGTTATTTTGTATTTTTTTCTTCTTTTTTTCTTACTTTACTCCTAAAATCTTCACATAACCTTCTCCAAAGCAACCCTTACATTGCAAAACAGCATGGCATTTCCCACAAAAGATAAGGAAATGCCATCTTCTTTAAAATAAACAGCATAACTGGAATCAATATTCTCATTATTACAGAAGAACATACCAGCTCTAGGCATGAAGGCACACATGCCTCGGTTGATTACACACCTAGCATTGTTTTGCTGAGGACAAAAAACTGAACTATTGTCCCATATTGCCCTCGGTAGTAATCCAGAAAAAAATACTTTGGCATTTGGAAGGATGTTCATCACTGCTTGAACCAAGTGTTCCAAATCTGCCAACAAAGTAGGGGCACTGACATAGCCCAAACAGAAAGCACCATAGTGCAAAACTACCACATGGGGACTGTTGACCCTGCCCATATCTTCACAAACTTGTACAATTCCCTGTACATTGCAATCAGGCACAGTGCTCCACATGACCTCCACTCCATTAACATCAAAATTCTTTTCAACATGCCTGCATTGAGCATACTGTTGTAAACCATGCACAAACATATCTCCGAGCACCAACACCCTGACTTTCTCCACTTCTGCCATCTTTACTTACCACAGTCTCTTTCAACAGAAATCCACAACCTCAACATCTGATTGGCTGATCCCTACAGTCTTCTTTCCATGCTGGATTTGCTGGAAAACCCTAGATGTAGCAAGCCCTGTCCACGGACAGCCGCGGTGTCCGCGGACCGCGTAACTCTTGGACAGCCCTTCTACCATTTCCACTTCACTCTCTGTGCCATTCCCTCATTGCATACAGATAATCAGTCACACAATACGGAGAACGTCCTCAGAACACCCCCATTTTGTTTATTTTCGAACATTTCAGGACACTGCGAGTGTTCTTATAACACATGCAACTTGCCAGCGAACAATACGGACAACGTCCTCAGAACACCCCCATTTTCTTTATGTACTAACATTTCAGGACACCGCGAGTGTTCTTCTGGCTCACTCTTTTTTCTTTTGCTGACATATCTAGGCCACATGGTTTTCTTCAGTAACAGTCAGAAACTAAAAATTGTATTTTATTTGTAGATGTATGCTACAAGTAGGTTCTTATAGTAATTCCCTTAGAGTCCAGTCACATCATATGAAACATATACATAGGGGAATACACAAGCTTTAAAGACAGCATTATTTTCAAGCAAATAAATGATAATATCTCTGTTTCAAAGCTGCTATTTACCCTATGTATATGTATATTGGTATGTGTTCTTGTCTCTTTCTGTTTTCTCTATAGTAATGCAATTATGTAATACATGGGTTTTATTAGCTACTTATTACATATTTCACAGTACACAAAAATCTATTAAGAAAACAATTATCATTTCATTATTCAACATATTAACATTACGAATATTATACCTTCATCTTGTACGCTGCACACAATGCTATGTTTCTGCATTAGTAGTTTAGTATACTAGATAGAACCCCATAATAGAATGCTATTTATAACAATGCATCGTTCAAAGCATTAATTAGGGTATGATATTTATTGCAATGATCCTTGACACTTTTTTCACAACATTATAATAAGAATCCCTTGTACACATATTTCATGAAAAGTACATACACATGTGATGTCATCAATGACATTTGTGATGTCACCTTTGATGTCCTGGGTGTTAGTCTTAGCAGTGCACGGTGGTGGCGCGAGTTATGGTTGCTTAGCTTACCATAACTGGGGAATTTCAGGGGTTTTTCGGTTTTACTTGGAACCATAACGTCCCTTTAACAAAGTTTTTTTCTTAGCACGCAAACAATATACAAAGATGGAGTGTAAAAAGCAATTTCTCAGAGATGGCTGTACACAGAATGTTGCAAACTAAGAATTTAGGGTCGTTTACAGTGAAGGTCAGCTGCTTCCATTTTTTGCTCGCGTGCCGGAGAGGCCCACGACTCGCACTATAAGGTTCTATTGTTTTTTGACCTTGACAGACAGGGATCATGCTAAAAGACTTCTTTTGAAGGAGTGTTGCAAAAACAAAAGACACGATAAGGATTACATTTCTGAAACAAAACCACTTTTATATATTATATCACTATGAGAAAGATCGTTGGCACAGACAGAGTCGTATTTTGGGACTACACTATGCTTAGACAATGGAAAATGTCAATATAATGTAAGTAACCCTTTAGATTATTTTATACTGGAATATAATAACAAAAGCGTGGCGTCACCGCCGAATTGGTCCCCTGTCGCTTAGAGGGCTCTGAAAAAGGCAGAGGACAGAGGGTGGGTTAATGGGAATAAGTTAACATACTCTGTTGCACTATCCTCGCTAGTAAATAGTTTCACGCCCTAATAAATAAAATGAATATTTTCAATGAAGATCAGCTGGTGAGACTAATTTATGTTTTTTAAAACAGGTATGTCCTCCCGTACTGTGAATGCCATGATTTTCAAACCCCGGCCGACGGATTTTTTAACTGCCAGGTGAAGCTACTTCTAAACAACTTCTTGACCCTCACCATTTTATGGGACAATCGCCAAGGACCAATATGCCCTTATGCGGTACCAGTGGCTAGAAGCAACATACCAACCATTATGGTGGTCTAATGCCTCGTTGTTGGAACAGCCTTCTGATTATCAGTGCCACCATAGTGCTTCTTTTATCATAAACCAACACCCTGTGTACCGCAAAGGAACAGTGCGTGACTCAAGATGAACTTTTGCGGCTCGACAGCAAAGACAAATGCAAATCGCTGAATATTCTCTAAACATTTGATGTCAAATAAAAGTACTTTACGAAATGTACAATCTTGCTGTTTGCTTTGAAATCACAGTTTCACATTCCGAATTGTGGCGCGCTGTGTTGTGAGATGATCTGTGTTGTTTTCCGGGTTCTGTGTAAAGTCGCGTAGGAACCGCAAAGGAACAGCGTGTGACTCAAGATGAACTTTTGCGGATCGACAGCAAAGACAAATGCAAATCGCTGAATATTCTCTAAACATTTGATGTCAAATAAAAGTACTTTACGAAATGTACAATCTTGCTGTTTGCCTTTAAATCACAGTTTCATATTCCGAATTGTTGTGCGCTGTGTTGTGAGATGATCTGTGTTGTTTTCCGGGTTCTGTGTAAAGTCACGTACGACTGGAGACGACTGGGCGCGTTTGGCTACGCACCTTGTACCGTCATGGAGAGAGATAGGGAATATGAATGCTTTGATAATGTCAGGCTTAGGGGCGGGAGATATGATTTAGTGTCGCAAAAGCAGGTCAGCCAGGTCGATGGGGCAAGTGATAGGATTATCACATAATGTCGACGCACAGCAGCCTGATTTATCGTTTGTTTAGTGGACAAAAAGTCGGGTAAGGGCCGTAGGAAATTGTAATGTCAACGGACATAAGGAGGGTTCTTAGAACACTTTCAACCTGACAAAGAACAATACGAACAGCGTTCTCAGAACGACCCCATTTTGTTTAATTGCAAACATTACCTCCGCGTCCACTCTTCCTCGTCCCAGTACTTACTTCATGAGGCCCCTGCCTCTGACACAGGACCTTCTTCTATTTCTTTAAATTCCTGTAACTCCTCCCCCACATCCACATCACTCAGTTTCATATTACCAAGCCGGAGCATGGGACCTTCCCCGCAGGGAGGGTGAGGAGGGTCGTCAGTACTGTGACGAGGAAGAGTAGGACTAGGAGTAATGAAGATTAGCGGGAAGTAATCAGAGTCATTCAGGACACCGCGAGTGTTCTTAGAACACATTCAACTTGCCAGAAGTCAATACGGACAGCGTCCTCCGGACACCCCCATTGTGTTTATGTACGAACATTTAAGGACACCGCGAGTGTTCTTAGCTCAATTTTAGCTTGCTTGCGAACAAAATGGACACATACTCTGTCCTCAGAACACCCCACCATTTAGTTTATATAGAACATTTCAGAACAGCCGTGTTGTCTGCAGACAAATCGAACACAACAAAAGTGTCTAGCATATAAAAAAAACAGAACATTGAACCTATCTCATACTCCCCCACTCTCCCCAAACACTCTTACACACCAACACACTCCACTAAAAACAATTTTTAATCCAAGTTTCACCACGCTGTCCGCGGTCGTCCGCGAATGCAAGATCGTCGGTGCCACAGAAAATCTGACGCGCTTCACGCACCACGCCGTCCAATCAGCGAACATGTCGGGTGTCCGCGGACATCGCGCAAGCCGCTCGGCCAATCAGGGCACTGTCCGCGGAGCGAACAGGGAAGTCCGTCCACAAAGCGAACAGAGATATCACTAATTTTTGTTGCCTTACATTTTGGTCATTTTAAAAAAAACTACTGGACGGATATACACCAAATTTGCAAAAGCACGCTTTCGGGACCAAGCCCCGCTCCTGCCACAAATTTGGTGTAAATCCGTCCAGCGGTTTGGGCTGTAGGCATGCACAAAGTTTTTTCCCATTATGTCTATGGGAAAAAACAAAAGTTTTGGGACCCCCCCTATAACTTTGCCCCCCCGGGACCAAACCTCTCCAAACCTTGAAAAAAAATTCAGAGTGGGCCATATACTTTTTTTTGCAAAATTTGGTGAGGATTCCTCCAGAGGGAGCAAAGTTATAAGCCACCCAAAAAATGCTCTTCCTATGGAAACACCAACTTCAACAATAACTACATGGACGATAATGCGTCCATGTAATACATATATATATATTCAGTCAATTGTGAAAAGGTCAATTCAGACCCTTGAAATTAGGTCAATTGTTCATTTGAACAATTGTGTTCAAACAATTTGGGTAATACCAATAATATTGCCTCTAGATCAAAGCGGGGGTCGCTGTGGGCATATGTTGGTGAGCGCTCCTTGTCCGAAGTTATAGTTACTGCTCCAGAGGCCTATGAGGCTATTAGCACACAGCGGTAACAGCAGTATAGATTTTGGAGTTGTGCTGGTGCAGTAGTAAATGGACAAAATGTGTTAGCAAATTAATCTGGTATTATTTTATAGTTTTTAAGTAATATTTCGAAGGTAAGGATTTTAATTGCAAGCGTGGTTGAACTTGCATGGATTGAGCATTGGAAGGCATGGGATGCACTGTACAAGTAAACAGTTATTTGGTATTTATTTTATATTTATTGGTTTTTATAGCGCTTTACAAAAACGTGCCTTATAAAGTTAACGACACGGTACTATACATGAAATGGTGATGATTAATAGCAGGATGCAATGGAAAGAAAAAAAAGACTAAGACTTCCATAGAGAAAGACATGACTTGATGATCCATATCACAGAAATGGTGGGAGTCAAACAACAGGAGCACATTTGCATGACAAAGGCAGCCCCACCCCAACCAGAACATTTGATGATGGAAGAGAGACAACCTTTTTTTTTTAAATTGAAACATAAGAAGAAAGCCTTAAAGAGGCCTTCCTGCTTAAAACAAAACACTGGTAGTCAGCAGGTCCATAACAGAGGAACTCAAAAAGCTCAAACGCACAGGAAAAATTATTGGAAAGCATTTTTGAATGTTTTCACCTTAATTTTGGTGCATTAAATTGGATGCTGCCTGTCACTTTGAGGGAGAAGTGAAAACGAGACAGAGAGGGTGTGTCTTGTTGAAAGAAATCTTGGTGGGAAATCACAAGGCTGTCTTTGTTTCCCTTTCTACTTCGATCAAAATTCCCGAATGCAGTCAATAAGAATAGCTAATGAATGCCTTCCAGGCGTCCTGATTGGGCAAGTGATGACTTCCACGTGCTCGTACCTGTTATTCTTATTATACTCAGTCATCAGGCTCAGTGTTAGTATCCTCGGAAGGATGATGGTCTGAGCCAGCCTTTTCGGACCAGGAACCTGTGGCCCATGCGTGCATACATATCACAGAAGCAAGCACTTAACTTACTGAGCTATCCTACTCAATCATAGTTATATATATTTCCTTTCTGTGTCTCTCACCAGTTGCCTACCTGTAGTGGCATCTCTACTCATCAATATTAGTAGGAGGTGCAAGGGGAACACCAGGGGACGTATATAACACGAATGGAGGCAAAAACAAGTAGACGTCCAGAGGCTAGAAGATTTAATTATATATTTTACAAGCTGTTTGTGTATATTAACAAGCTGACATTAGTTCAGATTAGGTTTAAGACAAGACTGGGTGTACGCCAAGTTAATACACAGCCTACTGAGTGAGGAGAGTTACTATCAACAGTTGCAAAAATTACCCCAAAAATGTCAAAGGCAATATAGGTCTTACAAGTCTTTTAATTTGTTTTAAAATGTATTTATTTGTGTTTATGGTTTTTACAGGCCTTTACACAATTGATTAAAAGAAATGCATTATCACAGTATCATGTGTTTGTTCATGGATCATATTCTCTCAGCATGTGTTCCTGTAGCTTTCAATCCATTAATACAAAATCCATAAACAAAACAGCCTACACTGATTTATCACCCGACCCCACAATCAGGTATCATCAAGCTCTCCCCCAAACACCTTCTCCCCCTCAATTGTACCTCAGCTGTGATCTGAAGCAGTCTTATGGTGTACAAATATCCACCAACAATGTGTCACATCAAAACTTTCCCTAGTCCTACAAACTTACAAATGATCATGATAACATCACGTTTTTATAGCGCTTCAAGAGCGATACCTCCATCTTCGGAGCACTGCAATAGGTGTTATTACTACCCAATTTAATAGTACTCAATTTACTGAGATGCCAGAAGTCAAATCTGTCATTTCAGAGACAAGTGTCGAAAATCCTGTACCCAGACTAATCCTTGCATTCAAAAGCAATCTGACCACACTACACCTGCTTTGCAATCACTATTCTGGCTCCACGTGGAGAAAAGGATTATCTTTCAACTCACAGGGATCTCTGGGCCACTAATGCCCATGGAAATCAAGAAGCAAATATCCAACTGGGTAGGAAAGTGCACTGTGGCATCTTTTTCCAGCAAGGACGAAACATGTTTGGTGATGCCTGTGGTCTCATGCAGTAGGAATGTGACCTACTAATTTGGGCTGGACTGCCCCTTTTGGGGTGGGGCCAAGCCTGATTTGCATATTGTCTTTCCCCTTCTGTAATGGCTTTGCAGGCAAAGAACGACGGTCTGGAGGGTTGCCAAGAGCAATGCCAGAGATTAAGATTAATTCTAAACCTTCCAGCCATCACCTCTTTGTTTTTGCTTAATCTTTCCGGCATAAAGCCATGGGGAAACCAAACCTTGGGTGTATTTATTTATTTATTCGAATTTGTACAGCGTGCAGCAGCCCGTAGGCATTGTGGCATTGGCGTAGTTGTTCTTGCTGTTGTAGTTGGTCTAGCTCTGTGGAAAACACTTTTATCCACCATGATTACACAGTAGTATGTGTCTGTGAGTGACCAGAGCTTGCAATTGCAGTACTTATTCGGTATGAGTGAAGCTTGCACTTCGCAGGACCATGCTGCACCTGTTCCGAGTGGGAGGAAACGTGCACTCATGCTGCATGTGCTAGGCTAAACCTTACATCTTCTGTCGCAAGTGTGTGGCTGGGGGATCTTCCTACCTGCAATTACCCTGCCTGTGCTGCACTGAACATTATCTTTTGGAAGGATTGTGCTAACATATTTGGAGTTTTGTGGGCCAAGTAACAGTGGGGTTGGCCAACTCGGGGTTGGTGGAAAATGAAGAGATGCCAACGAGACACCACTTGCCCACTTCTGAGCTTTTCTTGTACAAATCATTGGAATCAAGTACTTAAGTCAAATGTGGCCAAATGAAAGCAACACAGACTATAACTCCTAGAATGTATTTGTTTGTTAAAAGAAAGTGCAGTCATAGAAAGGGATAGGGACGGGCAGTATAGCATGGGTAGTAAAGCTCAGTGGCAACGCAACCTCTTGGAAGCAAGACTTTAATGAACAACACAGGTTCAAATCCCGGCTCCGTGATTAGAAACCTCTTTGGTATTAAGCATGTTATAAATAACCAATTACAATAATAATATTCATAATACTATAATAAGGAGGTTTACACTGGGGAGATTTAGTCAAAGCCATTGAATGTATGTGACTGAATTTGAACACAAATATATGATGGGGGTAGGTTAGGATTATAATGAAGGTGGGGTGCCAAGGGGAGACTGCAAGGGGGTGGGTGGGTCTATGGATTCGACCAAATCTCCTTGATGAAAACACATAGAACCCATAGAAAAGGGGGGTCCTGGTTACATGGTGTCATCGGCTCACAACATGCTGCACATAAATACCTTTTTACTCAGGTGGGGCACACAGTGACTTTTTAATAGCACTGGCGTAAGCAGCCTCAACAAGAATAAAGATCGTAGAGGTGGAAAAGGATTTCTTATAACATTATCTTCGGTGAATCCAATCTTATAGGTAACTGAAAAAAGCCATACCCACTCAATGGCCATGCAGCGAGTCCCGCTAAGGGATCATTCAGGCCATAGGGTGCACACATGACTATTAATATTTTAATTACACAGAGAGCTGCACTATAGTTTACTAAACCATGTACCTGTGAGACATGTTCTGGGGTGTCCACTTAATTGAATCACTTCCAAGGGATCACAATTTTGGCAACATAAGTACAATAAGATCCATTAAGTAGAGTGAATTGTGCAGGATCACATGGTAAAGTGGGGAAGCCGGGATTTGAGCGCAGGTTTTCTAGTTGCTCTGTTTGCATTTCTTGGGTTCCAGTTAAACATCCACCCATGTCATCTTTAGTTTTTCAACAGCATAGAGTGCATTCTGAATGTTAGTCCATCAAGAGCTGGACCTGTACTCTTTGCACGGGGGTTGGCGTGGGGGGGCTTCCATTTAGAGCGTCTGTAAGGACGATGAAAGGCAGTATAAAGGCCCAAACGTTTATGCAGCTGGAAGTGATGTCACAGAAAAGGCATGACCTGACTCCAACACGTCAGAGTAGAGAGCGAGGGAAGAGGTGGGGCAGAAAGAGCACCTGGGCTTCAAACTTGTCCTTTTTTAAGCCTGTAAACATCACAACAGTTGGGAGATTGACTATGATTTCAAAGGACTAACCCACTGTTGCTTATTTATACTGTGTTTAAAAAGTATAGAAAAAAGCTTGCAAATTGTCCCAGCAAAAGGCTGATGTGTTCAAGTCCTAGGTTTTAACACACGTTGTTTGGTATTCGTGTGCAGTATTTATAGCTGTGTTTTCCAATTATAACACTACGAGTACAAACATCTACATTGTTTTAGCATCTCACACCTGACATGGGCCAATTTCAGGTGTCTGTAATGTTCACTCTGGGCTATATGTATGTGGTAGTCACTTGCTCTTAGCTATTGTTATGCATGATATGCATACATGTGAATACATGTGAGACTGCCTAGCTTCATGAGAAGAGATATCACTCACAGGTTAACTGTATAAGAGTATGCACTCAGCAAGAGGCAGGGTGCTGTTAATTAAAAGAGACATCACTGGTAATTCCGGCAATCCCATCTCATGGGATACCGCCCAACACTATTATTAGCACGGACCCGAGTTGCGGGGGGTGTGGTACGTCCTCCTTCCCAATGGGTCCATTGGGGCATTCTGGGTGCTAGTACCGCAGTGCCATTAGCGCTGCAGTAATAGCACCAAAAACGGGTGGAAAATTGGAGACTTACCTCCAGCTGTAAGCTGGAGGTAAGTCTCCAATTTTTCACCCAAACTCATCATTGGGCGGAGTGGTAATGCAGTGATAATAGTGTTAACGTCGCATTTTTACCGCTCCGCCCAACCCGTGATGATCCACACAGACCTAGAACAGGACATAGGCCTTGAAGAATCCCACATTGAACAGGGCATATTGACGCTAGTAATTGGTCATTGCAGAGAGATGAGGTGCAGAACAGCGCACACAATGCGGTAGCAGGTGCACCAATTGAAGCACCCCAGTTCCTAGGCTAGGAGAGTGTGGGGATTGCACATAAGCACACGGTAACACTTGGGAACGGAGCCCACAACACAGCTCACTACTGAAGATGGCCACGTGTGTATGTTCAAAGCCTTGTGGTGTCTTGATCCATACAGTAGGAAAGCCTGGATGCCTGACGTGGCGGCTAGAGGGTTAAAGCTTGGCGACTCTTCATGGAAGTGAAATGAGGCTGCAGACCATAGAAATGTCCTTTCAAACATGCACACAGCCATTGTATCCCGCCCAAAAAAAACTCAACATGTTTGTTCTTAAAAGTAAAGCTTTATGTCTGAGAAAGATGCACGCGCCATTCATTCTGGTGAATTGTCATTATCCAAGTGCAGCCTGAAGGTCATACACGGGTTTATCTATTGGAATAAACTGCTTTGCGTGAAGGCCTAACCCTGCATTCGGCGACACGAAGGGTTTACCGCTTTAAGAGATGCCGCCAATAGCTCAGCAAACTAAACAATGACCTCGGCTCCATCAGTGCCATCTGAGGCTGATGGAGGCCCTACGCAGGCTTATTACTCCACAGGAGTACCATTGAGTGATGTCACCTATGTTATGATGCTTCGCATCAATACGGAATCCGAATTAACCATTGTTATTATTAGCATTAATAATAATAATAATAATATAATAATGACAATGAAATGAGTCAGCTGAGTAAGGCTGGACAAACTTCCCCAAACACAACCAATATTCACGGGCAACAGAAGCAAGGATTTGGTGACTCGCAAATACTATTAGGGGGTTGTGAGTCAGGACTCCCTGCACATGTAAACCTATCCTGCTCTGCTCCTCCATAGTTCCCCACCCAGCCCAAGAGTATTTTTCTTCCATTTGCAGTGCAAGGATTTAAACAAAACAAAATGGTAGCATACTCCAGTGGCAGGTAGAGGGGCTTGTCAGGTCCCAGTTGGGGAATGGGGTATATTATAGGGCCCCAAGTGCGATTTCAGCAGCCTTCCCTCTGTCGAAGACTCTCAGTGACCTCAAAGTTCTCTACAGAGCTCTCTGAAAAAGTTCAAGATATTTGTGGTAACAGAAAATAACGAAAATTCTGGTGAGACACAAGTCACTGAACAAGTGACCTCATCACTACACAAGACCAGTGCATCTATGTTCTGTCTCTGAAGGATTGAGGGTACTCATGGCACCCATATATTGCCTGTTTATATAACCCCTTATCATTTTCCTTAACTGTCAGGCTATTCTGCAAGTCTATGCAAAAAGGACGAGCATACTAGTCCTTGGCACTTAAGGGGGTCGGTGTCTGTATTTCATCCGTCCCTTATCATTTGGTTTTTATTTGCAGGTGTTTTAAAGACCTCTTTAGGCTACCATCACAGGAATGTGACCAGAAGACTACTGCGGCATTCAGTTTACATGGGGATTTACAAGGCACAGAGCTAAAAGTAAAAGGTCTATATGAATCATAGCAATTCTGTGATGTCATGAAAGTACTTTTATTCCCAAAACGCCAAATAGTATTTGAGAAAATATGTTCCTGGGGGTTTTATTGTTGAGACTAACACTGGGTTTATTTGGGCCTCTTAAAAGTGAATTCTACACAATTCAGACTGCCGGGTTAGTGTCAGTGATATGCAAACACTGCTGAATTTTAATATGGTATGCAATGTTTATATCATAAATCTTATAAAGAATGAACATATATCGAATATTTTATAATGAAAAATGTTATGAAGAATACACCTAGTGGTGGGGTAAAGGGTTACATCTTGTGGGGGAAATGGTTGGTGTGGGTTTTTAGGGGTGGGAAACAGGGGTTTTGTTATAAAAGGTTCAATATATGTTCAATCTTTGTATACTGTTTCCATATAAAGACAGGTAACCTTTAATATAAAATTGATGAAAGGAGTGCCATTTGTTCCCATTAGTTCACTAGGGCTGATGTACTGTAAACATTATTTTCATTTTACCATTATAACGTGCCCCCACTGACCATAGCTTTGATATAGGATTCAGTGCAATTCACAGACAAAAGTTACAAATTAACTTTCCTAACAGATTCAATGAACCTTAGTTGGCCCATCTGATAGGAGCGACATGTGATACACCACCGTTGACTCTGCATATATATTTTAAATTACTGAGATGCTGGTTGCCTTATTTTAGATTCATCACCTCGTGGATGAGAAACGCTTACAATGGTGATTGCGAGTAAGTTGCGGTGGATCGGCTTGTGCTGGGATCATGATGTATGTTTAATTTGATCATCTCTTTGGTTTTAGCAAAACCTTATTTACTTTCTGCCACCGTTGAAATTTGTAAGGCATAATGTGTTATAAATGCTCATTGAAAATGCCAATCTTGGCTCAATGCAGTAATTGCATTGTCTGGAGAAGTGCTAACTGTTGCATATTCATATTGCACATTTGCATTTGTACATATTCGACACTAAAGGGGCTCATTAAGAGTTTGGCGGGATGACCGGCACTGTCTATGAGGCTCTCCACATACTGGATGAAGACACCTGTTCTTTACTCGCCCTATTGACCTCTCTTCGACCTTCGATACCCTTGACCATGAAGCACTCTTCGATAATGTTGCCATGTGCACAGGCTTCAGTAGAACAGTCCTCTATAATGTTTCCCCTCCAACCTCGCCAACATAGACCAACTCATCAAGATGGGGCCCAACAATTCCCAGCGGCATCCAGTAACCCATAACGTACCGAAAGGCTCATCCTGTCCTCTGTCATCTCAATACTCCACATGGAAACTTTGGGGAGACACCTCTCCAACACTGACATCAAGATACACTAGTATGCAGATGACATGCAGATTTACCCAATTATCAAATGAATCAATGTGCTCCATTGGCTCAAGCACTAACCCTCTCTTATCCAAGCCTCGGCGTCAAAGGCCTACCTCAAGGTCCACCCGATAAAGACAGAATGCATTCTCCTAGGAAATCCCACCAATCATTCCCAAGTTTAGAAATGGCAGACCGGCACAAGGCTCAATGGTTTCACGCTTCAACTCTCACCCACTGTAAAATCTCTTGGCTTTGCCATATATTATGACCTCTCATTCAAAACAAAAATCACCAAAAAGATGCAAACAACGCAATACATATTGCATTCATCTGTGAATTTCAAAGCAGTTGTGCAAGCTCCCAAATGGACAGTGGAAGCAACCTGCTTGCAAGAGTCCCAGAAGCTAACACCTAGATCCACACACGCTGCACACCACACCCTACCTGAGACTCAGTGATCTGCTCCCCACTGTCTCCTCCCCTGGTTGCTTGGTGATCCCTTGCTGCCAATTGCCTACCCTGACCCTCCCTGTTAGCTCCTCATTCCATTTGTCTCTCCTTCCATCTCTGTGTTCTTCCCCCTAATGTTTGTAAAGCTTCCCGAATCTAGATCTGCGCTCAATAAATACCCTTATAAAAATGATAACAACAAATAAATAATAAAAAAGCTACCTTGGCCCCTCTGAAAGCTGTCCAGCACTCTGCAGCACACCTCAACACAGGACTAAGCTGCACTGACTAGTTCTTCAAGCACACATCCTTTTCTTGGCAGCAGCCTACACCTACAAAGTTGTCAGATAGAAAACAGCCCTCTATCTGGCAGAGAAACACATCCTCTCCAGTGCCAATACACCACCATAAGCCATGCCATCACTGCACTGGAAAGACATAAGTACTAAAGGGAAACAATAGGAAACAGGCCTTTTTCTGCTATGCACCCTGTTTCTGGAACCAGTTACCAACACAGTATCTGGACAATCCATTGAATGCTATTGCATCTAACACCAATCCATCGAATTATAAGCATCGAAATGCCTTTCCATTGAATGACCATTTCGTTATCTATAATTCGATGGATCCATCGAAATGTGTTCTATTGGATTAGGATTAGGGGTTAGGATTGGGGATAGGGTTAGATTAGGGTTAGGGTCAGGGGTGGGGTTAGATTTAGGGTTAGGGATAGGGTTTGGGTTAGTGTTAGGGGTGGTGTGTGTGGGGGTTGGGCGGGCTGGGGGGTGAACCCCGCCCCCCCAATAAACATAAAAACTAAAAAACATTACAAGGAGCTGGCCAGTGCCAAAATTTCAGCACTGGACAGCTCCATGTAACGTTTTAAAATAACAAAAAAAGCATTGAAGTGCTATGCTTTATATATAAAAGTGCATTTCCATTGAAACCAGTCCATTTATTTTTTCGATGGACTGGTTTAGAAGGAAATGCACTTTTACATGTTAAAGATAGCCTGTCGATGCTATGGCAGACGATGCTTTGCATTAGATGGTTTCGTATGTAGATGCTTTTTTCCCACGGATTGACCATAACCCTACCAACACAGATAGGGCTGGTTCCCTTCATCCTGCACTTAGGAAGAACCTGAAGATCCTAATATTTTAAGGTCATATCACCCATCACTCATCACTACATCCAACTCTATGTAATTCCCTCCAGGGCTCACCCTCCTGTGCTTTTCCTACTCTGATACTTCCATAACATACTTGTAAGCACTAGGTGTGTCCTCTGTGTAGAGCACCCTGTTGCTTTCAAGTTAACCTCATGTTTTATAAATCCAATACCTACATAAATACACATTGCTTTACCACTTATAAAAAAAGACAGATAATTGGTTTTGATCTGTAACACATGCACAGGTTCACCACTACCAACCAATCAGTGGCCAGCACACACACTTAAATATTGTCTTCAAGCTCACAGAAAACAAAAGAGGTGATGGCTGGAAGGTTTGGAATTAATCCTAACCTCTGCCATTCCTCTGGGCAACACTCCAGGCCACTGTTCTTCGCCTGACAAGCTGTTACAAAAAGAGAAAGGCCATATGCAAATCAGGCATGGTCTCACCTCAAAAGGGGCAGTCCAGCCTGAACTGCTCAGTCACATCCCTTCTGCAGGAGACCACAAGCATCCCCAAACATGTTTTAGCCCTGTTGGGCGTCATCAGTGAGGAGTAGCTTGGGTCTCTAGGCCCAACAGGCACGGGACCCACATCTGGGAATAACCATTGTACTCTGGGTGACATACGCAAAACAAAAGAGGTGATGGCTGAAAGGTTTGGAATTAATCCTAACCTCTGGCTTTGCTCTGGCCAACCCCCCAGCGCATTGTTCTTTGCCTGCCAAGCCATTACAAAATGGAAAGACCATATGCAAATCAGGATTGGTCCCACCCCAAAATGGGCAGTCCAGCCCGAACTGACTCGTCACATCCCTTCTACACGAGACCACAAGCATCCCCAAAAATGTTCTGGCCTTGTTGAGCCTCATTGGTGAGGAGTAGCTAGGGACTCTAACTATTTAAAACCTTCCACCCATTACTTTTTTGTTTGTAGTTTGTCTCCCTATTTGAGAGAGTGTATAACCAGACGTGGGTCCCTTGCTCGCTGCGCCATTGGGAACAAAGCTGTGCCTAACTGATGAGGCCCGACAAGGCTGAAACATCTCTGGGGTTGCTTGCGTTTCTGTCCAGATGGGACCTGGCCTAGCAGTTCTGGTTAGGCTGCTACCATTGGTGGCAGTACCTGACTGATTTGCATATGGCTGGACCCATTTTGCAATGATGCAGACAGGCTAAAAAACGGTGGTGTGAAAGGTTGCCCAGAGCATTGCCAGTGGTTCAAATTCATTCAAAACCTTCCACCCATCACTTTTTTGGTTGTAGTTTGTCTCCCTATGTGACAGAGGGTATGCCCAGACATGTGTCTCTTGCTCGCTTGCCAGAGGGAAGCAAACTGCACCTCACCGAGGAGGTCCAGCAAGGCTGAAACATGTCTGGTGTTGCTTGGGTTTCCATGCAGAAGTGAGCTGGCCCAGAAGTTTGGGCTGGGCTGCTACCATTGGTGGCAGTACCTGACTAATTTGCATATAGCTGAACTCCTTTTGCAATGGCGCAGACAGGCTAATAAACAGATGTGTGGAAGGTTGCCCAGCGAATTGCCAGTGGTTCAGATTAATTCAAAACCTTTCCCCCATCACTTTTCTGGTTCAAGCTCACAGAAGAAAAAGGTCATTGCTACTAATCTGACCGTGACCCTTTCCAAGAAGCAATGCCATTTTCAAAGACAAAATGGGGGGTACTATCAGCCAAAGCACATTACTTAATTTTCTAACATTGTGAACTGGCTCTTTTTTAAACATTTTGAAAATGTCTTTTCTAAATATGAGCGTATATTGAAGTCATAATAAGAATGTTATGCTTATCTTAATGAACACAACCAATTATAAATTATAATTTTCTGGTAGATGGTTATCATTCCAATATGGTCAGTTTAGCGCACTTCTGTTGTGATTTTTCAAAATACCCTTTTGCGAAAGGGTGTAAATAGTATTAATGAGGATTCCTAGCTGTTTGCCATGAAATCAAAGAGCATTTTGGGAACATAAAAATTAAAACAGAGCTTTACATTTCACAAATATATCTGTGACAAAGGTGTTGCATTCTTGAATCATTATGCGCATAATACACATTGGGCTTGATATTCATTTTTCCCATCACTTACCGTAACTCTAAAGTCTTTGTTACCATGAACCACATATAGTCCTTTGGTCAGCTGCAGGATTTGGATGTGAGACGAAATGGCTGTGCCATCTGTCGCTTTATACAGGTCAAGGTCCCTGTTTGCAGAATTGTATAAGTTGAGTTCTAGGGCAAAGATGTCTGTGCATATGGGCTTCTGCATATGGGCAGAGACCCCAATGGACAGGTATCCTTTGAGGATTATCTATATATTCTTTTCCTAATGAGAAAGAGATTGCCAAAATAATATTTGACACTTACCTCATTGGGGGAAGAGAGGGGTGAGAGTTCAGAAGACAGTGGAACCACAAGCTTGGAATTTAGAATCAGTTCAGCAAGGATGTAAATTCAAGAGTGGATTCAGGAGTCAGTGGAGTTTGGTAATTGACGCTAGAAATAAGAGAAGTCAAGGGAATTTAGCTAAGCATTAGATAAATCTGGAGTCAGTCAAGTCAAGAGCTTGAAATGTGCAATCAGCTGATCCAGAAGAACAGGTTCAGGAGTCATTGGGGTCTGAGATTTGGAGCCATGAATTAGTGTACTTAAGAGAGTGGAGGAAGTATCGCATGGGCTCAGAAATCAGTCAAATCAGGTATCAGTTGGGCTGATCCTGGTAGCAGGAGTCAATGGGGTATGGAACCAGCGGGCTCAAGAAAGTTGAGTCACACATGAGTGAAATCAGGAGTACATAGAATCTGAAGCCTAAAGTCAGGAGTCAATGTAATCACAATCATGAATTTGTAAAGAGTTTTGTCAAGAGTTCAGATTCAAGAATCATTGGGGTCTAGAAATTGGTGCTGGATATCGGTGGACTTAGGTGAATTGAGGAAGTGTTTAGTCAGATTGGGTCTCAATGAATCAGAAGCATGACATCAGAAATCATTTGATTATGAGCCTGGATTCAGGAGCCATTAGTGCCTTGAATTTGGTTCCTGGAACCAGTGGAGGCAGGAATTAGTAGAATCAGGAGTGCATGGAATCATGCATGGAATCAGGAATTATTGGGGTCTGGATACGAGTGTGAGCAATCAGTTGACTTAAGCAATTGGAGTCAGGAGGTAGTATACTCAGATTTCAGTGGAATCAGAAATCAGTGGAAAGAAAGGTATGAAATCAGGAACCAGTTGAGTTGGGCACTTGCATTTTCAGTCATTGGAATCTGGAAATTGGTGCACGGCATCAATGGGCTGAAGAGAATGGAATCTGAAGTGCATAGACTCAAGAGCTTCAAGTTAGGAGTCAGTCAAGTCAGCGGCTTGGAGAATGGAGCCAGGAATTAGAAGGTTCATAGAGATATAGTCATGAGTCAGCAGATTCAGGAGGCAGTTGAGTCAAGCAAGTTTAATCAAGAATTGCTGCCGCTGGAGAAGTGAACCACGATATCCAATGTTTGTTGAGTCAGAAGAATAAGGTTTGAAATTAGTGGACTCAAAAGTTTGAAGGCCTAAGCTAGTGCAATCTGGAGTCAGTGGAAACAAAAGCAATAAATAAGGAATAAATGGAGTTGGAAGTTTGTATTTATTAAAATCATCAGTCATTGAAATAAGGAAACGGGTGCAAGAAAAAGGTGGACTCAAGAGAGTCGACTCAGGAGTTAATCGACTCATGAGACTATGAAACTATAAGCTTCAAACGAGGAGTCTGTTGATTACGTAGCTGGAATTCAGGAGCCTGGCAAGTGGAGCCAGGAATGAGAAGGTGCCGGAAAATGCAGTGATGAATCACCTACAACAGCAGAATCATTGCAGTTGGAAGGAGACAACCATGAGAGCCAGTGTTTGTTGAGTCAGAAGAATAGTGTTTGGAACCAGTGGACATAATAGAGACGCATTAGGAATAAGTAAATTCAGGAGTAAATGGAATCCGGAGCAAGGGGTCAGGAGTCAGCTGGGTCAGGATCCTGGATTCAGAAGTCATTGGGGTCTGGAAGTGGGGGCCTACTTAGGAGAGTAGAGACAGGAGTCATTATGCAAAAGAATATAGCTATGAGTCAGCAGAATCAGGAGACAATGGGGACATCACGAGAGTTTAACCAAAAAGCATTGCAGTTGAAACTGGAAAAAACACAGGAGCAAGTGTTTATTGAGTCAGAAGATCAGTATTTGGAATCAATGTCTTCAACAGTGTGGAGTCATGAGTTAGATGAATCATTGAAGATGTTGCATTTTAAGGTGAACCACAACATTGTTTGCTTTGATGGTCTAATTTTTGAACAGGCAAAGGGAACAGCGATGGGTGCAAAATATGCATCTAAGTATGTCAATTTAAAAATGGGCCACTTTGCGTTAGAACATAACTCAACAATTTAAACCGAAAAGTTCTATCCAGGAAAAACACCCAACCTAAAACAAGGAGAGTCACCACAGACCATGGTACCACCAAAACAGAATCAACCAAACTAGGCAGGGTGGGCCTAAAGAAACCATAACATTGCCAAGCACCAACCAATGGAACAGAAGCCTACATGAACCAAGGTTGCCAAATAGGTCCCACAAACAGTCTCACAAGTAACCATCCAAAAAGCTCTCCATCTTGCTACAAACATACAGCTCATCCGCCAATTACAACACACACACATCTAACACTACACCAACCTGAGACTGCACATCAAACTTGTCGCCCCATCTGACATCACAATCACAACACACAAAACCTCCAACAGAACAGTACACCACAGACACACAGCACAGCCACACGTAGAACCACATGCCAAAACAATTCCAAACACCATAGTCTCGAAGCAAACCCAACACACTGTGAGTGATTTTTCTGAACTGAATCTTTTGACAGCACAGCAAAATACTCCCTTGCTCTCTCTGTCTCCTCCCACTATCTAATCCCCCATTCTGCTTCCTTTTCAGATCCTGTGGCATACATCTCAATAACATTTCAAAACCCAGCATACATGAACAAATTCAGCTTTTAAAACTAACAACAATGTTATGTACTGGAGAAGGTACATAGACAATATTGTACTCATGTGCAATGCTGATTTAACAACTCTACAAGAACATGTATCTTTCATTAACAACAACACTTACAATATAAAACTAACAACGAATGTAAATACAGAGAAAATTGGATGTTTTGATGTAGACGTTTATTTTAAGAACAACAGGATACAATATGATACAAACAACTCTATACAACACACAATATGTTATGCATGCAGCAATTGTCCTCACAGATCAAAAATATTCCCTATGGAAAATGTTTAAGGGTAAAAGGGAATTGTAGTGACACAAAGCAATATGAGAAATATGCAACATAATTGTTTGCAGTAAAGGTTACAAACAGCACATTATTTCTAAAACATAAGATAAAGCCAGTCACATTAAAAAAAATGCTCTACTAGACACAACTACAGTAAATCCTAAAGAAAATAATGATAAAGTAAGGTTTATACCGACTCTTAAGACAGATGGTATTATGTCAAGGAAGGTTCTCAGCAGACATTGGAAGGTTCTACAAGTGGATGAAGATGTCAACAAACATCTCATGGATAAAACTTCAATAACCTATTGAAAAGCTTCGACTTCAAATAATAATATAAGTCCAAGTTTCTGGAATCCACATGATATAATTGAAAAAATAAGAACAACACATGGAGGACTGTATATATTTGCTACACAATTAAAACGTGGTCATTGTAATATATCCCAATATAAGTTGGACAAACAAATGGAGATTCTGTTACTTTATAGTAATAAACAACCATTACCACATTCATCAACTATAATATAAATTATGTAATTCATGCAATACAATCAAAATGCCTCCCAAACAATGTATTGCAAGTACAATTAGGAAGCTTAAAACACATAAGAGAAATTATTAAAATAACTCTAGCCATTCACTAGAACACGGGACATCAGAACAACCAGTTAGTTCAAATCAATTGCATGGATCTTGAGAATTTCCATCTACCACCAACGTGACGAGCCCAAAAACTATTGTTATGGCAGATGGAAGCCAAATGGATCCAGAAAATTGACACATGTTTTACTGGGCTCCATCAGGTCATTGAGTTATATGTGTTTCTGGAACTTAGTAATCAGTGTAGTATGTGTAAGGTTAAACTATAAGCTCTGTAATTCATAAATGAGGCATGCTTTTGAGTGAATTCAATAAGAAAATGTCAATGGATTCTATCCTTCTATAAGGTGATTGCTTTTAAAAGCACTAATTTCAATCATATGACAATTGCATATATATTTAGGCAAAGCAGTTTGTGATATGATCAGATAAGGTAGGTGTTGCCTCTCATCGGTCAACAACTTTAAGTGGTGCAATACATATTATTAAAAAAGTAATTATTAGAAACGTAAACCATTCTTTATTGATTGAGGGATTGATACACAGGGAAGATATAAACTATCAATTGCAGAATTATCTAGAACCGAGTTGGCAATTGTGCATGCACATTTATTTTTGTGAATTACTTTCATGTGCTGCATATGCACAATAACACAATAAGCACCATCACCACCATCTTTATATACAAGAAATTGCATTCTTTGTTTATGTTCTTACATTATGGTCATCATTTGGGACTCAGTGCTGCTTCAACCTCTCTTCCTTCATTTCCACTACAATAGGCCAATTTAACTGCATCTCTATTTTTCTGTATGTATGGTCTAGTATAATATTATCATTTAACAGATGAATGAACAAATGATTTTACTAAACTTCATAATTTTGCAACAATGTTCTGTTTTTTTATGTATAGAAAATCAGAAAGATCCTGTGCACTTAGAAAAGAGGAAGAATATTTCAAAATAGTTCAGATATTCTGTACTCAATTCTGGACCAAGGTCATTGAAATACCTTAAAACACCCAATGCTGTTTAATATATATATATATATATATATTCAGTGAAAAAACTTTGTTAAAAGGGACGTTATGGTTAAGTTGCGCTACTGGTTCAGAGTAAAACTGAAAAACCCCTGAAATTCGGCAGTTATGGTAAAATAAGCAACCATAACTCGCGCCACCATGCACTGCTAAGACCCAGGACATCAAAGATGACATCACAAATGTCATTGATGACATCACTGATGACATCACATGTGCATTTACTTTTCATGAAAACTCTGGAGGAGGGATTCTTATAATGTTGACCAAAAAGTGTCAAGGATCATTTGAATAAATATCATGAGCTAATTAGTGCATTAAGCAATGCATTGATATAAATAGCATTCTATTATGAAGTTCTATCCAGTATACTAAGCAACTCATGCAGAAACTTAGGCAGTGTGTGCAGTATACATGATGAAGGTGCAATATTCATAATCTTGCCATGTAGAATAATGAAATGATAACTGCTTTCTTATTAGAGTTTTGCGTACTGTGAAACATGTAATAAGTAGCTAATAAAACCCACTTAATACATAATTACACTTAATACAGACAAAACACAAAGAGACAACAACACATACAAATATGAGTATATACAGGGACAAAGAAGTAAGCAAAAAAGCAGAAGTAGTAGCAGAAAGAGTTCATAACCTAACTGATTATCTTTATGCAGAGAAATGATTGCTCTGTTTCAAAGCTGCTACTTACTGTATGTATGTGTATGAAATTATGTCAGTGAACCCTAAGGAAAGGAGTGTGAGTACAATGTATACAAATATGAGCATATACAGGGAAGGTATAGTAATAAAAATAAAACTATGAGAAAATGCTGATAACTCTAATGATTATCTTCATGCACAGAAAGGATTGCTCTCTTTCAAGCCTGTGTCTTCCGCTATATATGTTTCATATGATATGACTTGACCCTAAGTCTACAAATATATTACCTTTTCAATTTTTACTTCCTGACTGTTACTGAAGAAAACTATGTGGCTTAGATATGTCAGTAAAGGAAAAAAAGGGAGAGCCAGCCATGTGATGTCATCAGTGATGTCATCAATGACATTTGTGATGTAATCTTTAATGTCCTGGGTGTTAGTGTTAGCAGTGCACGGTGGCGCAAGTTATGGTTGCTCATCTTACCATAACTGCCGAATTTCAGGGGTTTTTTGGTTTTACTTTGAACCATAACGTCCCTTTAACAATGTTTTTTTACTGAATTTCATATGTTTTTAGTAGCACAACTTAACCATAATATCCCTGACTTTATATACATGTAACATACAACATACTGAACCCCTAGCTAGTGATTTCGATGTCCGCGGACTACCGCCATGTCCGCAGACATATCGAAAATCTGAGCGTGGTGAATGTACATTTAAATAGTGTGCCCCATTTTCCCCTTTGAGGTTGGCTCTGAACAGACACCTGTTATTTTGTATTTTTTTATTTTTCTTACTTTACTCCTAAAATCTTCACATAACCTTCTCCAAACAACCCTTACATTCCAAAACAGAATGGCATTTCCCATAAAAGATAAGGAAATGCCATCTTCTTTAAAATAAACAGCATTACTGGAATCAATATTCTCATTATTACAGAAGAACATACCAGCTCTAAGCATGAAGGCACACATGCCTCGGTTGATTACACACCTAGCATTGTTTTGCTGAGGAAAAAAAACAGAACTATTGTCACATATTGCCCTAGGTACTAATCCAGAAAAAAATACTTTGGCATTTGGAAGGATGTTCATTACTGCTTGAACCAAGTGTTCCAAATCTGCCAACAAAGTAGGGGCACTGACATAGCCCAAATGGAAAGCACCATAGTGAAAAACTACCATATGGGGACTGTTGATCCTGCCCATATCTTCACAAACTTGTACAATTCCCTGTACATTGCAATCAGGCACAGTGCTCCACACCACCTCCACTCCTTTAGCATCAACATTCTTTGCAACATGCCTGCATTGAGTATACTGTTGTAAACCATGCATAAACATATCTCCAAGCACCAACACCCTGACTTTCTCCACTTCTGCCATCTCCACTACACACAGTCTCTTTGAACACAAATCCACAACCTCAACATCTGATTGGCTGATCCCTACATTCTTCTTTCCATGCTGGATTTGCTGGAAAACCCTGGATGTAGCACGCCCTGTCCGCAGACTTGATAACTCTTAGACAGCCCTTCTACCATTTCCACTTCATTCTCTGTGCCATTCCCTCATTGGATACAGCTAAGCAGGCACACAATACGGAGAACGTCCTCAGAACACCCCCATTTTGTTTATTTTTGAACATTTCAGGACACCGCGAGTGTTCTTAGAACACATTGAACTTGCCAGCGAACAATACGGACAACGTCCTCAGAACACCCCCATTTTCTTTATGTACGAACATTTCAGGACACCACGAGTGTTCTTAGAACACTTTCAGCTTGACGACGAAGAATACAGACAACGTCTTCAGGACACCCCATGCGAACATTCCAGGACCCCACGAGTCTTCTTAGAACACTTTCAACTTGACACTGAATCCATTCTGTTTATTTACGAACATTTCAGAACAACCGTGTTGTCCACAGAAAAATTGAACACAACAAAAGTGTCTAGCACATAAAAAAAACAGAACATTGAACCTATCTCATACTCCCCCACCCTCCCCAAACACTCATACACACCAACACACTCCACTAAATACAATTTGTAATCCAAGTTTCACCGCGCTGTCCGCGGTCGTCCGCGAATGCAAGATGGCGGACGCCACAGAAAATCTGACGTGCTTCACGCACTATGCCGTCCAATCAGCAAACACGTCACATGTCCGCGGACATCACGCAAGTCGCTCGGCCAATCAGGACACTGTCCGCGGAGCGAACCGGGAAGTCCGTCCGCGGAGCGAACAGAGATATCACTAATTTTTTTGCCTTACATTTTGGTCATTTTAAAAAGAACTACTGGACGGATTTACACCAAATTTGCAAAAGCACGCTTCGGGACCAAGGCCTCGCTCCTGCCGCAAATTTGGTGTAAATCCGTCCAGCGGTTTGGGCTGTAGGCATGCGCAATGTTTTTTCCCATTATGTCTATGGGAAAAAACAAAAGTTTTGAGACCCCCCCTATAACTTTGCCCCCCCCCGGACCAAACCTCTCCAAACTTTGCAAAGAAATTCAGAGTGGGCCATATACTTTTTTTTGCAAAGTTTGGTGAGGATTCATCCAGAGAGAGCGAAGTTATAAGCCACCCAAAAAATGCTCTTCCTATGGAAACAGCAACTTAACCATAACTACATGGACGCTACTGCGTCCATGATATATATATATATATATATATATATATATATATATATATATATATATATATATATATATATGTATGTATATGTATATATATATATATATATATATATATATATATATATATATATACACGCCTTAAATCAATTAGCCATTTGTAGCCATTATTTTTGAGTCAATTACTATTATTCCTCCTGAAGTGCTACAGTAGTAGTGAAACACGTGAATGTATAGAGGATGAGATGGCAATGATACAGCCCTGTAATGAGGGCAGTAATTTGATTGAAAATAAGAGGCTGATATTATTACAAGGATAAAATGAGGACATTAAATGAATTAAATAATTGAAAATTAAGATTGGAAAATGAAAAAATAACAAACAAGTAAATACATTCAAATAAGAGAACAGATGAACCAATGAAGATAGAAACACTATTCACACATGGCAACATAATGATCCATTTGAAAACCTTTGGACAAATAAGAGACTATTATATAAAATGCCAACCACATAGAGACTTTTATTTTTACATGTCAGCATGCACAGTTGCACGGCCCATCAGTTGCTTTACATTTTTACTTGTTCCTTTTTTTGAATGGTTTCTAAAGATTTTTTTAAAAGTCTATGTATTACTTGTACTATTTCATGAATACAAATTGACATCCATAAATGTTTACATTTAAGATGTTTGATCCTGATGAATTTTCAGATCTAAACCAAAAGTCTGAAACATGTTGGTCTGGTAAAGTGTGCGGACATCACTGGCACAGTTCTCTATCTATTCCTGCATGAAAATCTCATCCAGGGGTAAAAGCATGTGACCTTTGAACGTGGAGGTGGAATGCACAGGGGAAATGCACTCTGTTTTGTCCCCCTACTCCAACTCAAATGGCTCTAAAATGCCCTTGAATGTAATAAGTAAGCATACATTTCGAAAGCTCTGCTTTTACAACTTTCTTTTACACTCCAGGTTTAGAAAATGACCCTCGAAAGAGGACACTTTGTAATGACCTAACAGGATAGAAGTCCTTCGCCCATGTATGCTGTAGATTACCCGAAATACTTCCATTGGCATTCCCAAATGCAAGGATACAGAGGACAAACCTATGCACTTTTATAGGTTGATTTTGACGGTTTAATGGCTGCTAAGAACTCCTGACTCCATTTTCATAAACATGCTCATTCCAGTATATAGTCTGAAGAATAAACAGCTTTGAAGGTATTGTATTGTATTGTAGTTGTCATTTATATAGCACCTTTTACTATTGTTATAGTCTCAATGCGCTGGTGATGGGAACACCTTCAGGGAACTAGATCCAGAGTGTTGGAGGTCATGGAGTAAGATTGGAATGCTTCTGTGCCTTTGGCCAAATAGGGCTTAGCAGGGCTGGCCTGGCTCTGGTAGAGAGCAACACATGAGGTCAGGCATGTGGATGGGTGCTGAGCGGAGTCAGGAGATGGTGTGAGGGCTAGAAGAAGGCCTGTTATTGATGTTTGGGAAAGTTTGTTTCTTTTATAAGGTAAGACAAATCAGTCAGATTATTCATGCAAAATTATATATGATTTAACTAGAAATAAAGTCTACATTTGTTTCATGCAGAGCACGACTCTTATTCAGGACTTTTACTATAGTCGAAAAACCGATGCAAAACAATTGATGGTTCTTGTTCGCTCATTTCTTCCAGTACTCTGCATATGTATATAGAGAAGTCAGGCCTTCTCCCTTCGCAATTTCATTTCTGGATCCTTCTTCCCAAAGCATCCAGAAATGACTTCTGCTTGGAACCTTTCCAAGCTTCATATTTGAAGAGCTGCCCAGCTGTGGTGTACTGCAGATCAATTATCTTTCACCCATGGGCTGCATGCAAGATCTTAGGGCCCGATGCAAAACACTAACAATTATTATATAGCTCATGGACCTACAGTGAGAGCTCGCTGCTGTGACCTGATGCTTCCTTGGGGGTCATTCTGGCAGGGCCAATTTAGCTTGTTTTATTTTTTTATTTTTATTTCCTCTATGCTTGTATGCTACCTGACTCTTATTTTTTTTTGCTTCTCTGTATGTATAATATGTGATTTTGAATTGATTTTTTACTATATGTATACATGCAATTTTGCTGTGCTGTATACTGTGTTATTGCAACCTAAGACATGCGCCTTTGGGCCAGCCGCGCTATACAAATAAATAAAATACAAATACACATTTTTTTGCAAGGCTGATGAATTGTGTTTACTCAAATTGGGTGATGTCAGCGCCTTTTATCTGCTGTACTCCGAAACTGTCTTTGCAATCTCTACATCTGCCAAATAGTTGCATAATCTGGTGTGCATAATACCTAACATTTCCATAGACTTCATGGCAAATCCTTTTATTGTGTAGTAGGAATTAGCAAATACAATGATCTATCAGTGACGTTCATGCGGCAAGGTGCAAATATAGATCACAGTTTAGCTGCAGATGTCAAACAAGTTACCATTCACACTAACTGGCAGGGTGGAATTCCAACTGCCTGGCAAAAGGAAATTACTGAGCCCAAAATCACCCAACAGACTAAATAACTTGTTTCATCATGCAGGCCTTTTTAGTTTTGTATAATAATGTAAATAGTATAGAAAATAATGGCACAAAATTCCATCCCAAACAAGAATTGGCAAAGCCAACAGTTTGGGCTTTTATAGATATGGGATAGGCACTCACCCGACACTGCCATAATGGTATTACCTGGCCATAAAATGCTGACAGGTGAACAATGGTGTTAGCAGCAGTGACTACGTTGGCAGCGCCCCACAAAGGTCTATCTGATGCCTACAAAAGAGCCAACACTGTTGGCTTTGCCAAAGCTAGTTTTTTTTTTTTACAGGAATTCAGTGCAAGGAACCAATGTTAGGGCACATATGGCTAAAGGCAAACTTAGTTACTACTTTTTATTAGACTTGGAGCTGCTTTACATTTGTAATTAAACCAGTACCTGGAAAAAGACTGCTTAGAAATAGCAGTAGCAGTGATGTAAAAGCCCATGGCCTGATGTTACTGTGCAATACATCTAGCTCGAACCGTGTATTTGGAATGGGGAGGGGCAGGTAGTGGGTCTGGGTGGCCATGGGGATTAGCATGACTCTGAGCAATCAGCAGGTGGGTAAAAAGCCACACAACACACCCAGACTGTGTGCTTCTACATGTTCCCCAATGCCAACAGGCAAAATGAAAAGGGAATCATCTCGTCTCATGGTAGGCATTCTCTTGTGGTTTCTAACACAGACTTAAATTTGTTGAAACAAATATATATCATTTCCTGTGTGTGTCATTTGGATCTACTTCATAGAAATGATTGCTTGGCGTCATCGATTTATATTTTAGCTTGAATATGTCTTTACAACCAACTAAAAACTGTGCTCATTGGTCCGCAGTCCAGAGTGAGTATTCTGCTAGTGTATGGATGTTACTGCCTGAACTCTGAACTCTCTGCTCATTGGTCAGTCGTGGATCATTTACCTATTGGTCAGTGATGTGGACTATGCATTCCCCATGAGTGTGTTTCTTTTTTGGTCTAACCAATGAAGTATCTGCTCATTAGTCATTAGTGAGGATCAGCTCACTGACTGATAGAGTGGCGTGCATGGCACCCCAGAGTGTGTGTGCCACTGCCTCACCTTTGAACTCTCATGCTCCTTGGGATAACCATCCAACGCACTCGTATGCAGAGAGGTTCAGCCAACCAATTAGACTACGTAGAATCCACCCTCCCTCCTTCCTTCCTCTTGTGTATGTTCTGTCCAGTTGGTGTTTGGTCTTGTTGTTTGTAATGTTTTTCCCCCTCAATATTCAAAAATGATCACTACTGTTTGAAACTATATGTTATAAGGATACTTGACTTACTTTAGTATTAATCTTTACTATATCTTCTTTGCCTGGTATTACATATTCCGCTATTCTTGATATTTGATGTTTGTATTATTGGCCTTATATACCTAATTTCATCCAATAAAATCTTGAAACACAAAAAAAAAATTAAAATACTTAGAATCCAGGTTTTAACAGCCAGTCAACGACTGTGCAACCCACCTAAATCGACCATGTGGACAATTTCAGAATTGCTTTCCCTGTCTTTCATGCAATGTCCAATTTATTTATTTACAATTAGAAAATATGTCTTTCTTTTAAGATCTCGTTAAACGTGGTCTCCGACAGATAACTCACGTGCACAGCATGCTCTTACAGGCTAAGAAAATATATATATATATATATATTTCATCACAAAAGTATTGAACTGGGATAGGCCTAAATACTGGGCACCTCATTTATCAAACTGTGTTGGAAAATGTGACCGGGTGTACTGGCGTAACAGGGGCCTCGCAGCCCCCGCGGTGCGGGGGGGCCCGCCAGCACATGTCCTGGGAGGGGCCCCCACTTGAAGAAAAAAAAAGATTTTTTTTTTGCAAAAACAAATATTCTTTTTTCTATTTGAATTCCCTCTGCATTTCTAAAGAAGTGTGACTTCAAAAAGAAACGATGGGCCTCATTACGGGTTTGGCGGCAACCGTGCCATTGCTACCAGCAGGTTGCCGCCAGACCCGTAATGATTTACCAGCGCCCGACTTCCCGGTAACACCGGGGGATTACAACCCCGGTGGTCTGGGAAGTCAGGCTCTGGCAAATGGTAAGTCCCCATTTCCTTAAAGTCCTATCGGACTCTATGGGAATGGGGACCATAGAAGCACCGGCACCATTAATAACGGTGCCGGTGCTTCCGTGAAAACTATGCGGGTGGATGCCGTTCTGCCCGGCAGGTCTGACCTGCCGGGCCGGAGGGCAACCGCCCGCAGAGCTGTAATATGCCCGCCCAGAAACAACAGTGCCAGTGAGGTTACCAGCACCGTTGTTTGCAGTCCGGCATAGTTGTAATGAGGCCCAATTTCTTTTTTAAGTGTTAGGGCTCCCCTCAAACCCATGATGTGCGCGTGTGTGAGTGTATGTTGAAAGGGTTCACACTTAAATGTATAGGTGGCTGCCTGTGCGAGTGTATGGTGAAAGGGTGCACACTTTAATATACGGGTGGTTGCCTGTGTGTGACTGTATGGTGAAAGGGTGCACACTTAAATGTATAGGTGGCGGCCTGTGTGCCTGTATGGGGAAAAGGTGCACACATAATTTTATGGGTGGCTGCCTGGGTGTGCCTGTATGGTGAAAAGGTGCACACTTAAATGTATGGATGGCTGCCTGGGTGTGCCAGTATGGTGAAAGAATGCACACTTAAATGTATGGATGGCTTGGTGTGCGTGTGTGTACATGGTGAATGGTGTGTGCTTGCGTTCAGGGGCGCAACAAAACCTACATTTCGGGGGCTAACCCTTCAAATGTTGGGAGGGGTGCCAACTTCATGGGCGGTGGGGGAGGGGCAAACTTATTTGTTTGGGTCATCTAATTTCATATGCCTTTTTATGAGACTATTCTAGTGCAGCTTCAATGTTACAAGCAGTTAACTCTCTCCTTTAAGGTTTAAAGCACCCACTTATGGACTGCTGTGAGAATGAGTGGTCTCCTGTTCCCTCTCTACCCTTCCAATCACTCCCCTGGCATGCAAGTATTAAACCCACATCACGATTTCAATTGCCTAAAAAGTTTGCCATTTGAATGCAGGTACTAACAGTGAATTGCTTTATGTTAGTAATTGGTGGGTTCTTGTTAACAGAGAAACCCAGGTGCCGTTTAACATCTGTGTTCTTTTCTGTCTGGCAACTGCTCTGAAGGTCATCCAGGTCTGGTCAACATAGCCCAAAATTTCAGGGGGTGGGGGGTGCTGAATCCCAGTCAACTCAATGGTGTTGCACCAATACTTGTGTTTAATGCCTGGATTACTTATTGGTAATCTTCATTAGTCCTAGCCCTATTCTTCCTCATCCCAGTGTGCATGAGACAGTACTTGCGTATAAGGCACTCTGCCTCATACACAAGTACTGGGATGAGGTAGAGGTACATGGAAGTAATGCTTGATTTAGCTACCTGTAATCTTCATTACTCCTGGTCCCACTCTTCCTTATCCCAGTACTTACATATGAGGCAAGGAGCCTCAACTGTAAGCTCTGGGGCAAGGAAGAGGGACGTGGAGGTAATTCTGGGCCAAGGAGCTGATTTTGGAGGCTGGGGTGGGAGGGAGAGGGGATGTGTGGGGGGGCAGGATTATACGACAAATTATAATGGCTGTCCATGTCCAGGCTAAGCAGGCATGATATGTGGTATTAGTGGCTAGAGAGGCATTTTGGTGCAGCCAGTCTAGTCATTCCTCAGTTTGGTATGACATTTTTTAATGGGGCATTTATGATAAAGCAGTCCTGCTAAGTGAATTACCTGGCTAGACTGCCATTTGGGTGCTGCCAGTCAGCCGTTTCTTACTGCAGCATTGTATATTTTTGTGGGCATCTGTGATCAAATGATATGATATAAATCATTTATAACGCACCTGCACACAAGTGTTTCTAGGTGCGACGAGACAAGGGATGGAAGATAGAGGGAGGACAAGACAAACGATCTTATTAGGCCTTGTGTCATTCAGATTGTGCAAGTGCGATAACGAGAAGCACAAGGGGAAAGGGATGGGGGAAGTGCAAGGAGAGGGGAGGGGAAAAACAGAGCAGCAATGCTCTAAGTAAGTCCTGTCAGGGCAGCACAGCTCTGGGTAGTGCAAGGAGAACAAGGGACTGTAGGGTTACAGTTACAGCCCCTAAGTGCATGGTAGGACCAACGGCAGTGCAAGGGTGACTGATCAAGAAAGAGTCTCGACTCAGTGAGACTCTGAGGGTAGCCAAGCAACCAGTCGGTACAGCAGACAGGTAGGTCAGGTAGGCCAGCAGGGGAGGGAGAGAGAGAAAGCAAAGGAGAAGAGGAACGTTTTGAGCTGCTTCCAGAACCTCAGGTGGTCTGCTAAAGCTTGAGAGGGGCAGGGAGGCTATTACAGAGGGAGGCACCTGCAGAGGAGAGAGATCAACCCACTCACTCTCTTCCTGGAGAAGCGCCTAACCCTTAGAGAGTTGTAGGTAGCTGAGCAAAGGGCTTGAGAAGGAAGATATTTTGGAAGAGAGCGTTGGATGTAGTGCGGGACCCGGGCCAAGAAAGCCTTGTGGACAATGCAAAGGGTCTTGAACTTGATACTTGCAGCAGCTGGGAACCAGTGGAGATATTTCAGGGCTGTAGAGATAGGATCCCTGTGCTTGAGGCCAAGGATAAGTCTTGCAGTCCTGTTCTGGTTTAGTTGCAGGGGCTGGATAGTAGAGGAAGGCAGATTGAGAAAGAGGCTGTTGCAGTAGTCCAGCCTAGAGAGAACCAGGGCTCTGCAGACAGTGAGCTTCTGGGGGAAAGTGAGAAAGGGAAGAGTCCCTTTGAGGAGGAGCAGCTGGAAGTGGGACTTCTTGGCAACGTCTGAGATGTGAGGAGAGAAAGAGAGTGGAGTCAAAGATGACACCAGTATTGTTTGCCTCACAGGAAGTCGAAGGAAGAGGGCCCAAGGCGGGCAGCCAGAGTGAGAGAGGGAAGGCAGGGGCAGGAGTCCAAATGAGAAGGATCTCCATCTTACTGACGTTAAGGCAGAGATCGTTGGAGGCACACCAATCCTGAATCGCGGATATACAGTCGGGAATGAGCGAGAGATGACAGGAGTCTGAGGGGAGCCTGAAGGAAAGCGGAGTGTCATATGCATAACACTGAAAGTTAGAGGAGAATGTAGAGATCAGGTGGGTCAAAGGGGCCACATAGAGGTTGAAAACCAGAGTGAGAGGATGGAGCGAGGAGAAAGGGACCAAGTTGGATCTGGGAGGGGCAGTCCAAGAGGAAGGAGGTCAGCCACTCAAGGGCCTGATCCGTGATGCCCAGGTTCTCATGGAGTTGATTGATCAGGATTGATCAGGATGGCATGGTTGACCGTGTCGAAAGCACAGGAAAGATCAAGGAGGATGAGGACAGAAGGAATGCTGGAATCAAGGTTAGAGAGCAGAACTTCAAAGGTGTTCAGAACAGCAGTTTCCGTGTCTCTCGCACTGAAGCCAGACTGATGGTCATGGAGACAACCAACAGATTCCGTGTGGAGTGTAAGCTGGGAGATGGCCAGCTTTTTCAACAGTTTGCCAGGAAAGGGGTGATGGAGATTTGGCGATAGTTTGCCGGGCAGGCAGGATCGGCAGAAAGCTTCTTGAGGAGTGGGTGCATAAGGGAGTGCTTAAGGGGAGAGGGGAAAGAGTGATTACAGAAATCGGTCAAGGCTGGAGCGAGTGTGTCAATATGGTTCTTGATGGTTCTGGTGGAGCAGGAGAGCACCTGTTTGGATGACACTGTCATAGATCGGACTTGTCTAGAAACCTCGTCAGGTGTTGTCAGAGAGAAAGAGGAGAAAGGAGGAAGAGAGGTAGAGATGGCCAAAGGGGGGCCGAGAGAGGAAGAGGGAGAGGAAGAGGAGATGGAGGACAGGATGTCCTGAGTTTTAGCGTAGAAGTGAGATGACAGAGCCATACAGAGAGCCTGGGAGGGAACAGGAGATGTAAAGACCTCAACAGGATTGACCAGTTCTTTTCAGATTTTAAAGAGTTTGGCTGTGTTGTTAGAGGCCACAGAGACACAGGCTTCAATGTGTGTTCTATTCTTGATGAGTGTTATTGCTACAACTGCCATTTTGGTGCAACCAGTCTAGATATGTCTAAATGTTGCCTGGCAAGCTTTACTATATTGTTATTACATGTCTACACTGGTCTACATTGTGCAGCCAGTTGGACATGTTTTCATTGTGGCATGGCATTTTTAATAGCAAAGCATGAATGTTCCTGTGCATCTATTGGATTGGTGTTACCCTACAAAACAATTGCAAACACTCTGGCTTTTTAGCCAATTTTTCTCAGACAGTGTGCTGTATGTTATATTTAAACACATATGTATATCTTTCTCCTAGTGCAGTGTGCGGCATATCTGTTCAGCAGCACGTTTGTGCGTATTGCGCAAGTGTGATAATCTAGGCTGGCCCAGAGTGTGGCGCGACCCTTGATTTGTTGCTGAGTTGGGGGATCCCCTCAGCATGGCTCGCAGGGGGGCCCCCACATCTTGTGTTACGCCACTGACCGGGTGAGCACATACATTGGCAGAGGAATTGGAAATATAGCGGGCACAGAAAGCATTAGATCCTCTTGAGCCGTTCATTTCAAGACCAACTTATAATGCAGTTTGCAGCAAGAATATCACGCGTGCACTGCACATGCCACTACACATCACATGAGCATCTCACGCCCGATTCATAACAACTTTAAATTGAATATCTGCCAAGCGGTGTTGCCATCATATGACGCAGAGGATAAGCGACAAGCCATACTGTAACCTGTGCCCCAGCCCTCCTGCCTGTTTTCCTATTAACACAATGCTGAACAGTGCTTCACTGCTTCTCGAAGCTAGGTTCACACACAATAAATGACCAAACTTTATAGAAACATTAATTAGCAATAATAATGAGTTATTTCATAGTCACTTTTATCTGAATAGGGCAACATTTTTTTCTTTTCTTCAGGAAATGGAATTCCCATTGGATAGTTTATTTGCTAATAGCTGCCCCATCTCACAACTGTATCTTAGGGTGGTCATGGGGCAGCAAGACACTACTTCACTCCCCGTCTCGGACTTTCCTGTCTGAAATCATTGCTTTTAGAGACTACTGAAGATTAATTTCTTTAACCAAGGCAACCAAGACTACAACTACCAGAATTCATGCTTAGGGCGATCATGGGGCAGCAAAACACTACCTCACTCCCAGTCTGGGACTTTCCTGTCTCAAATCGTTGGTTTTAGAGACCACTGAAGATGTATTTCTTTAACCAAGGCAATGAAGACTACAACTCCCAGAATTCATGCTTAGGGTGATCATGGGATAGCAAAACTCTACTTAATATATACATAATTGGTTATTTATAACACCCTTAATACTGAAGAGGTTTCGAAGCACGGACCCGGATTCGAACCTGTGCTGCTCTGCGTCCATTGTCACTGAGCTACACTTCCCATACTTCACTCCCAGTCCACGACTTTCCTGTCTCACATCATTGGTTTTAGAGAATACTGAAGATCCATTTCTTTAACCGAGACAACCGAGACTATGTCTCCCAGAATTCATGGTTAGGTTGATCATGTAACAGCAAAACATCACTTCACTCCCAGTCTGGGGTTTTCCTGTCAAGACTACCATTCACGTATTGGTAAATGTAAGCCCTGCACTGGAAACATTTCTTTTGTGACATGGAGTCTTCAAGTCACCCTAGGGGCCAGGCGAACCTGCCACCAATAATTTAGCAAGCAGGTGCCTAGAGGCAAGAATCTTGTGCTTCGCCAAACAAGTTTTCTCGTTCAGTTAACCACTGATCCATTCATTCCAACAGTACTCATGTGTGATTCCTGGGTCAATAACAGAGCACCACAGCAGCGGGACAAATCGCTTAGCAAAATGGATGGGTTTTCACAGTAATGAGAACGAGAACACTCTTCTGTAACTCGGTTACTTTTTCAATCATGCATGAAAAAGAAAAGCGCATCCTTCTTTAGTGAGTTAGCCTCCCCATAGCCCCCACAGCCCCCACGCTCTCAAAGGTCCATTACATTTAAGGCCCTTTTGGATAATGCGGCCTGAAAGACATTCATCTCCCAGGCTCCCCCTAGTGGTGCAGCCAGGGAATGTACCGCTTCTTAACCCCGCTGCCCAGTAGCCACTCCCAGCGGCATCCATGGCCAGGTCCACAGACACCTGCCTGGAGACGGCTGTATGTGTGGACCCGCAGATAAAACACGGGCTTTTAACACAGTGCTGCAACGGGTGCTCTCTACTCCAAGACGTGCAGGGCTTGAAGGCATCTAGTGGGCCCTGCCTCCCCCACCCCTTATGCAGCCTGACGAAATCCCAGGCTGTGCCGCCAATGCATAATGCTTAGGCTGGGGGAGCATGGACGCAGCCGGCAGTACCGATGGGTCCTGCCACCGGTGCCAGCCTGCCGAACACATGCGCATACAAAGAAGATGCGACCAAACCACCACCCTCTTCTGCAAAGCCAATACCCCTCCCCCCTCCCTTACCTCATGCTGTCAAAAGTCTTTTCCCATTTTACTGTGCCCAGAGCAACAACAGAAAGCAAGGCGTACGCGACGGCCCTGCGGCCAGGTAGGGAAGCGGGCCGCTGGAGGGGGGCCTGCAGCAAAGGCATTGGCACGGAACCCGCCTGGCATGCGTCCCTAAGATTCCAGTCGCCTCTGCGTGTGTGTGCGGGGATGACGGATGCGCCCCAGTCGGTGCAGGGTGGGTGCAGACGAATGCAGCAGTTCCCAGCCGGCGAGCAGCAGAGCCCAGGCTGCCGGTTCCCTGCTGTGCGCAGCTGGTGCTGGCGCAAGGCCAAATACTGCCCAAAAAGACGAACATGACATCTTAACAGCAGAAGGCGGCCAGGGCTGCCCGGCAAGAAATACGACCACTTAGGACAGCCTTGCACATGCTTTGACAAAGCCAGTAGGCTAGGGTGACCAGACGTGCGGGTTTTATCGTTCCCGGGGTCCCTGGAGCTTTTTCATTTTTGAAACCCCATCAGGGGTTTGCATGTATGGGGGCTATGGTAATTATTTTTCACAACACTTTCAGAATTTTGAAGTTGGAGGTTTGGCTCGAACCCCCAACCTCTCAGGTATAAGTCAGAACACTTACTGACTGTGCCATACAGACTGACTTGGAAATTATAGTACAGCAAGCCATGTAATAGCAATGATAGCAAACGCTCGTTTTGAATTAACATGCCACGATTCACAGACAAAACTGCACAAATGAGATTATATACAGTTTATAGAAAGGAGAAGTGCTGGAAATATTGTTATGGGGTGCTTGTGGGGGCGTGTTGGGTGAGGGGTGGTAATTGGTGGGCTGCGATGGGGTAGTCCCTCTTTTATGTTGTTGGCCGTCCCCGTTTTTTGTTTTGAAAATCTGGTCACCCTACAGTAGGCTCCTATCGCGTCGCGTGCATGTTGACTGATGCATGCTAAAATGGGGTTCTGTTTCCCTGTAATATTTGAACGGTATGTGGCTATCATGAGAAAATATCATTATTGTTAAGGAAAAGTCAGCTGTGTGCAAAACGAACAGAGTAGAAGCATTTACCCTGCTAATAGCTGAACCAATACACATATGGTGATAGTAATGGTTTTCACAATCACCTAATGTGAAATGTAAGAGCAAAGAGAGAACTGTAATGGGGAAGATGAATACACAGGCAATACCCACTGCCCATACTCAGATGAGTATGCAAGTACCCATTCCAATCCCTACCCCTCGTCAGTATCGTCCAGGTGAGGAACGGTACCCAATGCGCCAAGAGTCTAGGGGTGGAAGAAGAGACCAACTAAAACTGCGAAGTGTGTAGAGACAGAGAGAGAAAGAGCGAGAGAAACTAGATGACTATACATACACATACAAAGTGCACATAGCAGAAGTGCATGCATTAGACACAAAGAAAACATGCACTCCATACGAAGAACACGTACAATATGTCATATATGCATTTAGACATGAATGATAATTATAATTGTTCATTTACAAGGAGCTTAATACCAGGAGTGGTTTCTAAGCGCAGGTTTCGGATTCACACCTGTGTTGTGTTGCCTTGTCTTGCCTCCAACACAAATGGGTTGCCCATGAGCACTAATATAGCATCCATAAGACATGAAGAACATTAACATGACCAATGCATAAAGTGACAGTAACGTGGACAACACGGAAACATAGCTCGCTAACATCGAAGCAAGAGTGTAAGTGGGCAGCCATCTTCCCAAAGATGGACACTGCAGCATGTCTCAGAATGGGCACAAACCTCAAGGACTAAGAAAACTGAAAAAGCTGAATCCACAGAAACATATATTTGTGCAGAGCCCAAGCAGTAGCTTGCAGCAAGGGCCAAGATTAGGAACTAGAAAGGGAGTTGTGGATGAGCGGAACGCAGACACTAAATAACAGTTCCGAGGACGAGGTGTGGTAGACTCCACAGTTAATCACTTTTAATAAGAGCACAAATAACCTCTGAAGTCCCGGTGCATGAGATCAGCAAGTCAAAGGCCTTTATAGAGAGAAGCTGACTAGTGCCATGAGTGGCCACAAAGAACACAACATGCATGTTAGAATTAGCTAAAACCTTAATAAATAGAGGGAAATTCATTCTCAAACACAGTATCCCGACATGTGACCCAGATATGGAAAACACTGCCTATTCATTATGTGCCAAATGTAGATAGAACACATTAAGAACTCCCTCAATATGCACACCGACACCAGACGGCTCACACAAGGCCAAGTTTAAAGTATAAAGGGGGCCTCGTCGCCTTGGGATGATTAGGGGTATTCTTTAATTTGAAATATGGCAGACCATAGAAGTCTCTTCCCCCACTTGTGCCTTACTCGTATCTTGCCGTCCTGTGAAATTGTCCAAGGTTGGTAAGCTAGATGCCAACCAATAAGAAATCCCCTTATCACACCGCCCATGATTGATAGCACCAACCAATCAATAAGCCCTATAGTGGTGTATTAGAAATAGCATCTGTAGGTAGGATAGGCCAAGGTGGAGCCATCAGATAGTATACACCAATTAAGTGACTAACCTCTACAGGTTCATTATGTAGCTCGACTTACTAACCAAGCCCAATCTTCCATAGGTTTCGCAAATTAATAATTTAATGTGACATAATTCCTGATGTAATATTGTAACAAAACCAGATTGTAATCATGTGGAATACAAGAGGAAATGCGTGTATGTTGTCCCGACTTAGATTTGTTTTTCTTAATAAAGCTCGGTTTTGATGTGCACTTGAGTCCTGCATCATTGAACATATTTCCTGATGGATTGTGTGATCCTCAGCATCTCCTTAACACGTGGTAGCAGAGGAATATTCTCTAGAACCTTCCGGGCAATCGAGGGCTCCTTGCTGCTTCCCCTTGGACAGTGAGGGAGGTCTGTGGAGAGCGGAGATAACACACCATTAAGAGATCAGCAGACACCACTGTTGACAGAAGAGCCCTGCCTGATCCCTGCAGGCCACTCTGTGGGGAGTGCAGGGGTGGAGGCAGCTATAGGAGGCTAGACACCCAAAACTCTCAGAGGATTTGTTGATGTGAGTATGAATGGTGCACGTTGAAACTGCGGGGTCAGCGTTTTGGTGTGTTGTGATTCCTGAGAAGTAAAAATGCCTTCTACAAGGGTTGACGAAGATCACTTGATAAGCCCCTTTATTTGCCAGAGGTAAAGAGAGGAATCCCGCTTAAATAGGTTGTATGTGTGCTGCGGCCAGCCATGTGTTGTGGGGTATATAGAATTGTAGAGTTGTTTTTTCTTTGTGTTGGTAGGAAAAGTGAACTGGTGTTGTGGACAAGGTAAAGGGGTCCAGACCAGGAGTGGCATTGTTGTGGTGCTGCTCAAAAGAAGGATTGTCGATTATTGAGGACTTGGTTTCAGAGAGAGACGTGGGTGTGGTAACATTGGTACACCGTCATTTCATCTACGGGCTTTTCATGGCTGGGTTTTTTGCCGCGGCAAAAAACCCTGCGATGAAAAGTCAGTCGATGAAATCACATAGAACCGGTAACATTATGGAAGCTATTGTGGGCAGGGGGTCTAAAAAGGAGCGGAAAGAAGGTGAGCGAGGGTTGAAGGTTATAAATAACCCATTACATGTAGAGTTCATTGATCATTGGTAAATTGCGTTTTGTTTTGTCAGCATGGCAGACACAACTATTTGTTCATTTATGTAAGACACTTCCCAGATACAAAACCAAAATCCTGAAGTACCACGTTGAGTGGGTTAAATATATAGCTGGCAAAATGTTTATACAATGGCCCATGATGGCACTCATTTAAAAAAGGTGCTGCAACACATATTTACATGCCACCCATAAGAGGAAACAATTACAGATTAGATCAAGTATTCTCGAACTATGGAAATGTTTGACAAAGAAGAAGGTGAGGATCAAAATAAGTAAGAATCGACTCTTAATCAGCAAGATAAAACAGGTGCAGAGGCCATGACTCCTCTTCTCCTCTTTCTTAAACAAGTAACCCGTCCCCGATTGTACAGGGATTATACCCATTAAGGGCCGCTGCAGGGTATTCCAACCCAATACATGTGCCCTCAGCGTATAGTGATGAGGACAGTATGAGAGGCGAAAAAGTGAGCTGGCAGAGCCCAGAGTTATTACATGAGGAATCTGATGCGCGGTGCACGGTGCAAACAAAGTCAACGGAAGCAGATGAGGAGCGTCTAAGAGCAAAAGTCACGCAGGATGAGGGAGATGAGACACCGAATGTGTCAGACAAATGGATAGGAGGGCATATGTTATTGAAACTTGATGGAACGAGCTTAGGTATGTATTCTCAAAGACAGGCACCAAGTCTGATGTGAAAATGGCATCTTTTTAATTAGTTCAAACAAAGTTCCATTCCACTCTTGTGGAACTTTGTTTGAACTAATTAAAAATAAGCTATTTTCAAATAAGACTTGGTGCCTGTCTTTGCGAGTACGTACTTAACCATTTTTCATACCAGAGTAGTTTTTTTCTCCGTCTTACTCTAAAGACATGACATAGAAGTCAGACACGCAATGAACTAAGTCGCTCGGCTTTTCAGACTGGTACAAAAAGAAAAAAAAAACACTATGGGCCTCATTCCGAGTATGGAGGTAGCCATGCCGCTTTTAGCGGCATGGCTACCCCCATACTGGGTACCGGGTCCGGGTTCCTTGAATAGGAAAATACCGGGCCATTCCGACCTTGGAGGGCCTGGTATTTCCACATTCAAGGAACCCAGACCCGGTACATCCCCATTCCTATTTGAGCCCCTGTAGGGCTCAATGGGAATGGGGAGGATGCTAACAACGGGCCTCATTACGAGGTCTGCTCGCAGGACCCGCTAAGGACGCCTGCTTTTACCAGGCGTCCTTAGCGGGTCTTGCGAGCAGACTTCGCAATGAGGCGGTAGGGGGTTAACTGAGAATGGGAAGAGGGTGGAGGGAGAGAGAGAACGAGAAAGACAAAGAGAGGAGAAGAAAAAAGCAAGTAGATGACAGGATGACTGAGAAAGGGAAAAGAGACAGAAGGCAGTGAAAGAAAAGAAAGGAGATAGAAGGCAGAATGAAGAAAGGGAAAAAGAGAGAAGTTTAGAGAAACTTTAAACGGAAGTTGATTACATCATGAGTAGACACACATTATTAGACAAGGGGAATGAAAATGTCATAAGAAGAAAAAGGATAGAGTAACCAAGAACAGAAGAGATGATATCAGCATAAGAAGAAGCTGGGCAACGTATCAGCAAGAAGAAGACAGGGATGTGCTCAGAGAGGTAATGAGTGGAACATATGGGACAGATCTCATTAGAAGACTAGATTTTGAGGATAGAGAGGATGAAGAGGAAGAAGTCACAATGATGGAAGATTAAAAATAACAGGGCGAGCTGGGAAGAGGAGGCCACACAACCCTTTTTACTTGTATGGAGAGAGGTATCTTGGATAGATTTGGAGGAACCAGTGATAATGCCGAAATCTATTAAATATTTGTGGTTTCCAGAGATGAGCTTGAGGGGGTCGGAAAATAAAACTCTGTATGTATATAGACTACAAGACTTACTGGGTAGAAAGAATGTTAGCAAGATGGCTATGCCAAAGAAGACAAAGGGTGCGACTGCACCCTGACGTAAAACTGTGTTGACAACATTTCCTTTATTACAGAAAGGTGGAGGACTGGCGCAGTATATACCTTGGCCGCAGATAAACACAGATGATTTAATTCACAAGTTACCATTGCTTGCAGCAAGTGGATTTAGGAGGTAGAAAGAGAGACGGCTGGAATGACATTAGCTGTGGGAGACATGAAAAGCTTGTTTGCCGCTACATTGGGTGAACAATCAGATGACATTTGGAAATGAGCAGGTTATCCTGGGGTGGCAGCACAAAACACTCAAAATGGCTGTGCCCTTTTAACAACTGTGGAGCAGATGTGTGGAGGGCACTTAGGATACAATTCCCTGACACATCGGATATGAGTGCAATAATGACAAGGAAATTGGGACCGGATTAAGACACAATTGCCTATACACAAGACATTCAAGAGAATTGGCGTTTAGAGACCAGAGCAGCGTGGGACAAAGCATAAGCATGTTTTATCACATTTTATGCCAGGGTCTCCCCAAAGAGGTACAGAGACAATGAAAGATGTGGGGATTGAGGCAAAACCATGGCCTGAGATACAATTGACTATTGTCTATCATTGTCGACTAAAACAATGGAAGGACAGAAAGAAGGTTGAGTCAAGAAAGATAGAAGAAGCAAAATTGGTCCAAAAGAAGCTGTTGAAATTGACAATAGAAGGGGCTGCATTATCAAATAATGAGGTCAATCACAAGGGAAGGGGTGAATGTAATTATAACCCTCTGGGAGATTGTTTGCACCCAGAGGTAGAGGTTTTGGATTTCCAACACTGCATGCAGGAGGGTTAAATAGGGGGCAGGCAACCACGATTGGGAGGACCTCCAAAGCCGTGTTGGACATGTGGGCTACTGGGGCACAGTTCACATGTTTGTAAAAGTAGGGGAGGCCTGCAACAAAACTGGCAACAATTCAGTCTAAGAGGGAGGTTAACATATCCACCAGATTGTAGTGCTGTACCACCAGAATATAACGTCCAAGATTACATGCAGTATCAGCAAACGCAGGCATCGCAAATGCCGCAAATGCTGCAACCACCACAACAGCAAATGCATCAACCACAAACGGTAGTCAAATTTTAGATACAGCAAACACAAGTGCAACCACAAATTCCCCAGAATGCAGTAGTACAATGGATGCAGACATATTGCTTCAGGCAGAACCCAGAGCAGGAGGGGTGACAGTAGTGGGAGGAAAATATTTTATGGGAACAGGACTGAACATGTAACCACAATAAGACAGCCCACAGAGAAACCTGATGTGTCCAATTCTATTGATTACCCGAGACCTCCAACAAGAGGAACCAAGGGTCAGGGTGACTATAGATGACAAGACTTTTTCCTTCTTGGGAGATACGGGGGCAACGACAACCTGTGTTCGAGATGCGAAGTTCCAATATCAGGAATATCAATGGATGCACAAGTATTCTCTGGGGATATGACAATGGCTCCTTTAACAGACTGGCCCTCATTACGAGGTTGCCGGTAGGCCGCCGATCGAACCGGCAGCCTACTGGCAACCTCGGCTTACCGTTTCTGCAGCCCGATATCCCGGTAATACCAGAATATTATGGGCAGCAGCAGAACGGTAAGTTCCCATTCCCATGGAGTCCTACAGGACTCCATGGGAATGGGAACACTGAAGCACCAGCACCATTGTTAACAGTGCAGGTGCTTCAATGATTCATCTGCCAGTGAGGTCCTGAACTACTGTCAGGTGAGGCAAGCCAGTAGTTCACAGCCCCTACCGGCAAACACAGAGTGAGGCGGTCTTGAGAAGGTGGTAGTAATGTTGTTACTGACAACTTAATTCCAGACTGGCTCACTCGTAATGAGGGCCTAATTGCCTATAACCATGGGAGAGCACGAGATAGCTATGCCATTGTAATACTCTCGAAGGACACCAATAAACATATTAGGGAGGTGAAACCGGTGGGTTGGTTCTAGTTGTTCGCGCTAGCCTTAAATTTGTAAATTAAGTCATCATATGTTTGGTCAACACAAGGAAGTATTTTTAATCTTGAATGCTCAATGAAACAGCTCAGCTAACATATGTTTCGACACTTGGTCTTTGTCAAGGCAAAGCTGTTGTCTTGGGTTAACCCTAATAGTAATGTGTAATGTTCCAGTTGTTACATTTCTGAAAGTTATCTCTAAATGGGTGCAGACAAGGCAGAGGAGCTCGAGAGGAACAGAAGAAGCAAGTAGATGTATAGATAGAGAAAAACTGTCACAGCCTACTCAGCTGTGCCACATGGATCTAGTAGTGTGTTGAAATGTTGCCCGTAGATGGCATAAGCCCCGGTTTGATGGACCCTATATAGTAGAAGCAATAACAGCTTTTGCTGTCAAAGGAAGGAGGGCCTGGATTAATTTAAGCGATGTGAAAACACACTGATGTGATGCCAAACTGTCCAACCATCCAGAGGTCGAAGGTGAAGAAGATGTCAGAGGACCCCAGGTGCGATCAGTGATCAGAGCCAATCAGCAGCAGGAGCAGCAGTAAGAATAAAGTGGACATATTGGTTGCTTACTCCAAGAAATCATTTTCAATGTTTTTCAAAGGTGTTGTTTGAAAATGAACTGAGTACTTCATTTCCGATTGCAGGAGAAACATCAAATGTTCCCCATAGCCATCCTGTTTTTTCTGGTCCTTTCATTCTTCGTGAACAATTATCCCTTTATAGGAGACTGGAACCTGTGCTTTACAGTTCTGCTATTTAGTTTGAAAATGTATACTGTCTCAGAAAGACATTTCCTCTAATTTCTAGCAAGGTTTTTCTTGTGAAAATGTATTCTTTCAACAAAGAACAGAGATATTCCCTTTGGCAGAAAAATGGGGTTCCTAAATGATATTAGATATTCCCTTTTACTGGATATAAAAGTGTACACACATAGAAGAGTGCACACTAGCTATCATGATTATAGCCATTTTTTTCTCATTTTGTTGTTTATATTTTATAATTTGCAATTGCAGTAAAAGTACTTGTTAATAACATTATAGCAAAGCCAGTAGTTTGTGAAACTAACATGAGTATCATGACGGCAAGAATGACAAGCCCAATAACAACTGAAGCATTACCTGAATCATTCCCTGAAGTGAGCACACTAATTATAAGAGTAAAGAGAAGTGTGCCGCATGACAACAGTCACTTGAGCACACATCTTTTCTTGGGAGGATAGCTCAGGGGCAACATGCTCGCCTTGGAAGCCAGACGACATGGAGCAACACAGGTTCGATCCGCGGATCCGCGCTTAGAAACCTCTGGGTATTGAACACATTATAAATATCTGATTATGTCTTGATAAAAACCCTTCATGTCTCTATCAACATGTGGTACCAACATATGAGCAGAATGGTGAGGGAGACTTCTGATGAAAGCTGTTTTTTGTGTTCCCTCATTCCTTGCACCATAAGTGCCACCAGAATATTCATAGCCACATTAATACCTGCACACTGCCTAATGATTTTAGTACTATGCACTAAGAGAGGGCAATTTCAAAGTAGGTGGGCCACCTTACGATGGATGACGAAAACAACGTTCCCTTATGAGAATAGCTACATAAAATGAAATTCTGTGGTGGATAACACTAAAACAAAAAATAGGATGATGCATTATACACTAGAAGGCTCAAATACACTAGAATCTCTCCGGAGGATAGCTCAGGGGCAACACTCTTTCCTTGGAAGCAAGTCGATGCGGAGGTCCGCGCTTAGAAACCTCTGGGTATTAAGCGTGTTATAAATAACCAATTAAATAAAATAAATACATAGAGGAGAGGTTAAATGAACACACCACACGTTGTTAAAATGCATTAATGCAGTAGGGAAAGAAATACCTGGTTGCTGGGAAAGACCCCAGCTACTAATATAGGGAGAGGCATTTAACTCAGAAGGCTGGGTCGATGGGATGATAGGTTTGAAGGCAAAATCAATTCTATCTGTACCCATAGAGGTTTTTCAGAATGAAAATTATATATGCCTCAAAGAATGGACTGAATATTCCAAATTGCTCACGTGGGTAGAGGATGAAGCAGCCCCCCTACCCATACTGCCTAAGAAGAATGCCACTTTATGCATCAGAAATAAGGGCACAGTAGAAGAAGGGGAAAATGAAGTGCACAAACACATTTTGTATGTGCCTGGCATGAAAATAGGCACAGCTGTGTTAGAAACACCTCATCTAGTAGGTCTGTTCCCTTATGCATGCAGTACCTCTTTACTCAGCTTCACAATCCGCCTTGTTTTTAGCAGGTGCCTGGTGGAGGCGTACCATGCCAGATGCCTGTTTCACTCCCCCCTCAGTCCCCGATGTTCATTAGCAATTCATTTTGTGTGATTGCATCTGGTTTAAGCTGGTGCATCATAACCAGTCACAATCTTGTATATTGAACTGATTCTGAGGAATTACAGGTCTCTGCAACCTTTGGCTCTCCAGGTGTTTTGAACTACAACTCCCATTAGCCACAGCTAGCAACGGCAATGGTGAAGGGCCATGAGAGTCGTAGTCAAACACATTGTATTTATTTATTTATTGTTTGCTTGTTAGGCACTTATACAGCACGTAAAATACAGTTTCACCCACCGGGCGGGGGAGGGAACAAGGGAGTGAAATCATTCCAAGCACAATATTTAATAAGAGCATTGGAGGGAAAAGGTAGGAAGGATGAACCTCCTATGCCTTGTGAGTATTCAGAACGAGCTGCAGTTCGCAGACCCTGTCCTTGTCAAATGAGCGGGCTACGTCTTCTAGCCGTACACTATGCAAAGCATGCATTGACTATGCGGTGGAGTAAATGCCTGTACAAACCTGTTTTACACAGAGCGTACATACTACCATTAGCCACACACTACTGAGAGCTGGGAAGAGGAGGCCACACAACCCTTTTTACTTGTATGGAGAGAGGTATCTTGGATAGATTTGGAGGAACCAGTGATAATGCCGAAATTTATTAAATATTTGTGGTTTCCAGAGATGAGCTTGAGGGGGTCGGAAAATAAAACTCTGTATGTATATAGACTACAAGACTCACTGGGTAGAAAGAATGTTAGCAAGATGGCTATGCCAAAGAAGACAAAGGGTGCAACTGCACCCTGACCTAAAACTGTGTTGACAACATTTCCTTTATTACAGAAAGGTGGAGGACTGGCGCAGTACATACCTTGGCCGCAGACAAACACAGATGATTTAATTCACAAGTTACCATTGCTTGCAGCAAGTGGATTTAGGAGGTAGAAAGAGAGACGGCTGGCATGACATTAGCTGTGGGAGACATGAAAAGCTTGTTTGCCGCTACATTGGGTGAACAATCAGATGACATTTGCAAATGAGCAGGTTATCCTGGGGTGGCAGCACAAAACACTCAAAATGGCTGTGCCCTTTTAACAACTGTGGAGCAGATGTGTGGAGGGCACTTAGGATACAATTCCCTGACACATCGGATATGAGTGCAATAATGACAAGGAAATTGGGACCGGATTAAGACACAATTGCCTATACACAAGACATTCAAGAGAATTGGCGTTTAGAGACCAGAGCAGCGTGGGACAAAGCATAAGCATGTTTTATCACATTTTATGCCAGGGTCACCCCAAAGAGGTACAGAGACAATGAAAGATGTGGGGATTGAGGCAAAACCATGGCCTGAGATACAATTGACTATTGTCTATCATTGTCGACTAAAACAATGGAAGGACAGAAAGAAGGTTGAGTCAAGAAAGATAGAAGAAGCAAAATTGGTCCAAAAGAAGCTGTTGAAATTGACAATAGAAGGGGCTGCATTATCAAATAATGAGGTCAATCACAAGGGAAGGGGTGAATGTAATTATAACCCTCTGGGAGATTGTTTGCACCCAGAGGTAGAGGTTTTGGATTTCCAACACTGCATGCAGGAGGGTTAAATAGGGGGCAGGCAACCACGATTGGGAGGACCTCCAAAGCCGTGTTGGACATGTGGGCTACTGGGGCACAGTTCACATGTTTGTAAAAGTAGGGGAGGCCTGCAACAAAACTGGCAACAATTCAGTCTAAGAGGGAGGTTAACATATCCACCAGATTGTAGTGCTGTACCACCAGAATATAACGTCCAAGATTACATGCAGTATCAGCAAACGCAGGCATCGCAAATGCCGCAAATGCTGCAACCACCACAACAGCAAATGCATCAACCACAAACGGTAGTCAAATTTTAGATACAGCAAACACAAGTGCAACCACAAATTCCCCAGAATGCAGTAGTACAATGGATGCAGACATATTGCTTCAGGCAGAACCCAGAGCAGGAGGGGTGACAGTAGTGGGAGGAAAATATTTTATGGGAACAGGACTGAACATGTAACCACAATAAGACAGCCCACAGAGAAACCTGATGTGTCCAATTCTATTGATTACCCGAGACCTCCAACAAGAGGAACCAAGGGTCAGGGTGACTATAGATGACAAGACTTTTTCCTTCTTGGGAGATACGGGGGCAACGACAACCTGTGTTCGAGATGCGAAGTTCCAATATCAGGAATATCAATGGATGCACAAGTATTCTCTGGGGATATGACAATGGCTCCTTTAACAGACTGGCCCTCATTACGAGGTTGCCGGTAGGCCGCCGATCGAACCGGCAGCCTACTGGCAACCTCGGCTTACCGTTTCTGCAGCCCGATATCCCGGTAATACCAGAATATTATGGGCAGCAGCAGAACGGTAAGTTCCCATTCCCATGGAGTCCTACAGGACTCCATGGGAATGGGAACACTGAAGCACCAGCACCATTGTTAACAGTGCAGGTGCTTCAATGATTCATCTGCCAGTGAGGTCCTGAACTACTGTCAGGTGAGGCAAGCCAGTAGTTCACAGCCCCTACCGGCAAACACAGAGTGAGGCGGTCTTGAGAAGGTGGTAGTAATGTTGTTACTGACAACTTAATTCCAGACTGGCTCACTCGTAATGAGGGCCTAATTGCCTATAACCATGGGAGAGCACGAGATAGCTATGCCATTGTAATACTCTCGAAGGACACCAATAAACATATTAGGGAGGTGAAACCGGTGGGTTGGTTCTAGTTGTTCGCGCTAGCCTTAAATTTGTAAATTAAGTCATCATATGTTTGGTCAACACAAGGAAGTATTTTTAATCTTGAATGCTCAATGAAACAGCTCAGCTAACATATGTTTCGACACTTGGTCTTTGTCAAGGCAAAGCTGTTGTCTTGGGTTAACCCTAATAGTAATGTGTAATGTTCCAGTTGTTACATTTCTGAAAGTTATCTCTAAATGGGTGCAGACAAGGCAGAGGAGCTCGAGAGGAACAGAAGAAGCAAGTAGATGTATAGATAGAGAAAAACTGTCACAGCCTACTCAGCTGTGCCACATGGATCTAGTAGTGTGTTGAAATGTTGCCCGTAGATGGCATAAGCCCCGGTTTGATGGACCCTATATAGTAGAAGCAATAACAGCTTTTGCTGTCAAAGGAAGGAGGGCCTGGATTAATTTAAGCGATGTGAAAACACACTGATGTGATGCCAAACTGTCCAACCATCCAGAGGTCGAAGGTGAAGAAGATGTCAGAGGACCCCAGGTGCGATCAGTGATCAGAGCCAATCAGCAGCAGGAGCAGCAGTAAGAATAAAGTGGACATATTGGTTGCTTACTCCAAGAAATCATTTTCAATGTTTTTCAAAGGTGTTGTTTGAAAATGAACTGAGTACTTCATTTCCGATTGCAGGAGAAACATCAAATGTTCCCCATAGCCATCCTGTTTTTTCTGGTCCTTTCATTCTTCGTGAACAATTATCCCTTTATAGGAGACTGGAACCTGTGCTTTACAGTTCTGCTATTTAGTTTGAAAATGTATACTGTCTCAGAAAGACATTTCCTCTAATTTCTAGCAAGGTTTTTCTTGTGAAAATGTATTCTTTCAACAAAGAACAGAGATATTCCCTTTGGCAGAAAAATGGGGTTCCTAAATGATATTAGATATTCCCTTTTACTGGATATAAAAGTGTACACACATAGAAGAGTGCACACTAGCTATCATGATTATAGCCATTTTTTTTCTCATTTTGTTGTTTATATTTTATAATTTGCAATTGCAGTAAAAGTACTTGTTAATAACATTATAGCAAAGCCAGTAGTTTGTGAAACTAACATGAGTATCATGACGGCAAGAATGACAAGCCCAATAACAACTGAAGCATTACCTGAATCATTCCCTGAAGTGAGCACACTAATTATAAGAGTAAAGAGAAGTGTGCCGCATGACAACAGTCACTTGAGCACACATCTTTTCTTGGGAGGATAGCTCAGGGGCAACATGCTCGCCTTGGAAGCCAGACGACATGGAGCAACACAGGTTCGATCCGCGGATCCGCGCTTAGAAACCTCTGGGTATTGAACACATTATAAATATCTGATTATGTCTTGATAAAAACCCTTCATGTCTCTATCAACATGTGGTACCAACATATGAGCAGAATGGTGAGGGAGACTTCTGATGAAAGCTGTTTTTTGTGTTCCCTCATTCCTTGCACCATAAGTGCCACCAGAATATTCATAGCCACATTAATACCTGCACACTGCCTAATGATTTTAGTACTATGCACTAAGAGAGGGCAATTTCAAAGTAGGTGGGCCACCTTACGATGGATGACGAAAACAACGTTCCCTTATGAGAATAGCTACATAAAATGAAATTCTGTGGTGGATAACACTAAAACAAAAAATAGGATGATGCATTATACACTAGAAGGCTCAAATACACTAGAATCTCTCCGGAGGATAGCTCAGGGGCAACACTCTTTCCTTGGAAGCAAGTCGATGCGGAGGTCCGCGCTTAGAAACCTCTGGGTATTAAGCGTGTTATAAATAACCAATTAAATAAAATAAATACATAGAGGAGAGGTTAAATGAACACACCACACGTTGTTAAAATGCATTAATGCAGTAGGGAAAGAAATACCTGGTTGCTGGGAAAGACCCCAGCTACTAATATAGGGAGAGGCATTTAACTCAGAAGGCTGGGTCGATGGGATGATAGGTTTGAAGGCAAAATCAATTCTATCTGTACCCATAGAGGTTTTTCAGAATGAAAATTATATATGCCTCAAAGAATGGACTGAATATTCCAAATTGCTCACGTGGGTAGAGGATGAAGCAGCCCCCCTACCCATACTGCCTAAGAAGAATGCCACTTTATGCATCAGAAATAAGGGCACAGTAGAAGAAGGGGAAAATGAAGTGCACAAACACATTTTGTATGTGCCTGGCATGAAAATAGGCACAGCTGTGTTAGAAACACCTCATCTAGTAGGTCTGTTCCCTTATGCATGCAGTACCTCTTTACTCAGCTTCACAATCCGCCTTGTTTTTAGCAGGTGCCTGGTGGAGGCGTACCATGCCAGATGCCTGTTTCACTCCCCCCTCAGTCCCCGATGTTCATTAGCAATTCATTTTGTGTGATTGCATCTGGTTTAAGCTGGTGCATCATAACCAGTCACAATCTTGTATATTGAACTGATTCTGAGGAATTACAGGTCTCTGCAACCTTTGGCTCTCCAGGTGTTTTGAACTACAACTCCCATTAGCCACAGCTAGCAACGGCAATGGTGAAGGGCCATGAGAGTCGTAGTCAAACACATTGTATTTATTTATTTATTGTTTGCTTGTTAGGCACTTATACAGCACGTAAAATACAGTTTCACCCACCGGGCGGGGGAGGGAACAAGGGAGTGAAATCATTCCAAGCACAATATTTAATAAGAGCATTGGAGGGAAAAGGTAGGAAGGATGAACCTCCTATGCCTTGTGAGTATTCAGAACGAGCTGCAGTTCGCAGACCCTGTCCTTGTCAAATGAGCGGGCTACGTCTTCTAGCCGTACACTATGCAAAGCATGCATTGACTATGCGGTGGAGTAAATGCCTGTACAAACCTGTTTTACACAGAGCGTACATACTACCATTAGCCACACACTACTGAGAGCTGGGAAGAGGAGGCCACACAACCCTTTTTACTTGTATGGAGAGAGGTATCTTGGATAGATTTGGAGGAACCAGTGATAATGCCGAAATTTATTAAATATTTGTGGTTTCCAGAGATGAGCTTGAGGGGGTCGGAAAATAAAACTCTGTATGTATATAGACTACAAGACTCACTGGGTAGAAAGAATGTTAGCAAGATGGCTATGCCAAAGAAGACAAAGGGTGCAACTGCACCCTGACCTAAAACTGTGTTGACAACATTTCCTTTATTACAGAAAGGTGGAGGACTGGCGCAGTACATACCTTGGCCGCAGACAAACACAGATGATTTAATTCACAAGTTACCATTGCTTGCAGCAAGTGGATTTAGGAGGTAGAAAGAGAGACGGCTGGCATGACATTAGCTGTGGGAGACATGAAAAGCTTGTTTGCCGCTACATTGGGTGAACAATCAGATGACATTTGCAAATGAGCAGGTTATCCTGGGGTGGCAGCACAAAACACTCAAAATGGCTGTGCCCTTTTAACAACTGTGGAGCAGATGTGTGGAGGGCACTTAGGATACAATTCCCTGACACATCGGATATGAGTGCAATAATGACAAGGAAATTGGGACCGGATTAAGACACAATTGCCTATACACAAGACATTCAAGAGAATTGGCGTTTAGAGACCAGAGCAGCGTGGGACAAAGCATAAGCATGTTTTATCACATTTTATGCCAGGGTCACCCCAAAGAGGTACAGAGACAATGAAAGATGTGGGGATTGAGGCAAAACCATGGCCTGAGATACAATTGACTATTGTCTATCATTGTCGACTAAAACAATGGAAGGACAGAAAGAAGGTTGAGTCAAGAAAGATAGAAGAAGCAAAATTGGTCCAAAAGAAGCTGTTGAAATTGACAATAGAAGGGGCTGCATTATCAAATAATGAGGTCAATCACTAGGGAAGGGGTGAATGTAATTATAACCCTCTGGGAGATTGTTTGCACCCAGAGGTAGAGGTTTTGGATTTCCAACACTGCATGCAGGAGGGTTAAATAGGGGGCAGGCAACCACGATTATGATGACCTCCAAAGCCGTGTTGGACATGTGGGCTACTGGGACACAGTTCACATGTTTGTAAAAGTAGGGGAGTCCTGCAACAAAACTGGCAACAATTCAGTCTAAGAGGGAGGTTAACATATCCACCAGATTGTAGTGCTGTACCACCAGAATATAACGTCCAAGATTACATGCAGTATCAGCAAACGCAGGCGTCACAAATGCCGCAAATGCTGCAACCACCACAACAGTAAATGCATCAACCACAAAAGGTAGTCAAATTTTAGATACAGCAAACACAAGTGCAACCACAAATTCCCCAGAATGCAGTAGTACAATGGATGCAGACATATTGCTTCAGGAAGAACCCAGAGCAGGAGGGGTGACAGTAGTGGGAGGAAAATGTTTTATGGGAACAGGACTGAACATGTAACCACAATAAGACAGCCCACAGAGAAACCTGATGTGTCCAATTCTATTGATTACCCGAGACCTCCAACAAGAGGAACCAAGGGTCAGGGTGACTATAGATGACAAGACTTTTTCCTTCTTGGTAGATACGGGGGCAACGACATCCTGTGTTCGAGATGCGAAGTTCCAATATCAGGAATATCAATGGATGCACAAGTATTCTCTGGGGCTATGACAATGGCTCCTTTAACAGACTGGCCCTCATTACGAGGTTGCCGGTAGGCCGCCGATCGAACCGGCAGCCTACTGGCAACCTCGGCTTACCGTTTCTGCAGCCCGATATCCCGGTAATACCAGAATATTATGGGCAGCAGCAGAACGGTAAGTTCCCATTCCCATGGAGTCCTACAGGACTCCATGGGAATGGGAACACTGAAGCACCAGCACCATTGTTAACAGTGCAGGTGCTTCAATGATTCATCTGCCAGTGAGGTCCTGAACTACTGTCAGGTGAGGCCAGCCAGTAGTTCACAGCCCCTACCGGCAAACACAGAGTGAGGCGGTCTTGAGAAGGTGGTAGTAATGTTGTTACTGACATCTTAATTCCAGACTGGCTCACTCGTAATGAGGGCCTAATTGCCTATAAAAATGGGAGAGCACGAGATAGCTATGCCATTGTAATACTCTCGAAGGACACCAGTAAACATATTAGGGAGGTGAAACCGGTGGGTTGGTTCTAGTTGTTCGCGCTAGCCTTAAATTTGTAAATTAAGTCATCATATGTTTGGTCAACACAAGGAAGTATTTTTAATCTTGAATGCTCAATGAAACAGCTCAGCTAACATATGTTTCGACACTTGGTCTTTGTCAAGGCAAAGCTGGCGTCTTGGGTTAACCCTAATGGTAATGTGTAATGTTCCAGTTGTTACATTTCTGAAAGTTATCTCTAAATGGGTGCAGACAAGGCAGAGGAGCTCGAGAGGAACAGAAGAAGCAAGTAGATGTATAGATAGAGAAAAACTGTCACAGCCTACTCAGCTGTGCCACGTGGATGTAGTAGTGTGTTGAAATGTTGTCCGTAGATGGCATAAGCCCCGGTTTGATGGACCCTATATAGTAGAAGCAATAACAGCTTTTGCTGTCAAAGGAAGGAGGGCCTGGATTAATTTAAGCGATGTGAAAACACACTGATGTGATGCCAAACTGTCCAACCATCCAGAGGTCGAAGGTGAAGAAGATGTCAGAGGACCCCAGGTGCGATCAGTGATCAGAGCCAATCAGCAGCAGGAGCAGCAGTAAGAATAAAGTGGACATATTGGTTGCTTACTCCAAGAAATCATTTTCAATGTTTTTCAAAGGTGTTTGAAAATGAACTGAGTACTTCATTTCCGATTGCAGGAGAAACATCAAATGTTCCCCATAGCCATCCTTTTTTTTCTGGTCCTTTCATTCTTCGTGAACAATTATCCTTTTATAGGAGACTGGAACATGTGCTTTACAGTTCTGCTATTTAGTTTGAAAATGTATACTGTCTCAGAAAGACATTTCCTCTAATTTCTAACAAGGTTTTTCTTGTGAAAATGTATTCTTTCAACAAAGAACAGAGATATTCCCTTTGGCAGAAAAATGGGGTTCCTAAATGATATTAGATATTCCCTTTTACTGGATATAAAAGTGTACACACATAGAAGAGTGCACACTAGCTATCATGATTATAGCCACTTTTTTCTCATTTTGTTGTTTATATTTTATAATTTGCAATTGCAGTAAAAGTACTTGTTAATAACATTATAGCAAAGCCAGTCGTTTGTGAAACTAGCATGAGTATCATGACTGCAAGAATGACAAGCCCAATAACAACTGAAGCATTCCCTGAATCATTCCCTGAAGTGAGCACACTAATTATAAGAGTAAAGAGAAGTGTGCCGCATAACAACAGTCACTTGAGCACACATCTAGTCTTGGGAGGATAGCTCAGGGGCAACATGCTCGCCTTGGAAGCCAGACGACATGGAGCAACACAGGTTCGATCCGCGCTTAGAAACCTCTGGGTTTTGAACTCATTATAAATATCTTATTATGTCTTGATAAAAGCCCTTCATGTCTCTATCAACATGTTGTACCAACATATGAGCAGAGTGGTGAGGGAGACTTCTGATGAAAGCTGTTTTTTGTGTTCCCTCATTCCTTGCACCATAAGTGCCACCAGAATATTCATAGCCACATTAATACCTGCACACTGCCTAATGATTTTAGTACTATGCACTAAGAGAGGGCAATTTCAAAGTAGGTGGGCCACCTTACGATGGATGACGAAAACAACGTTCCCTTATGAGAATAGCTACATAAAATGAAATTCTGTGGTGGATAACACTAAAACAAAAAATAGGATGATGCATTATACACTAGAAGGCTCAAATACACTAGAATCTCTCCGGAGGATAGCTCAGGGGCAACACTCTTTCCTTGGAAGCAAGTCGATGCGGAGGTCCGCGCTTAGAAACCTCTGGGTATTAAGCGTGTTATAAATAACCAATTAAATAAAATAAATACATAGAGGAGAGGTTAAATGAACACACCACACGTTGTTAAAATGCATTAATGCAGTAGGGAAAGAAATACCTGGTTGCTGGGAAAGACCCCAGCTACTAATATAGGGAGAGGCATTTAACTCAGAAGGCTGGGTCGATGGGATGATAGGTTTGAAGGCAAAATCAATTCTATCTGTACCCATAGAGGTTTTTCAGAATGAAAATTATATATGCCTCAAAGAATGGACTGAATATTCCAAATTGCTCACGTGGGTAGAGGATGAAGCAGCCCCCCTACCCATACTGCCTAAGAAGAATGCCACTTTATGCATCAGAAATAAGGGCACAGTAGAAGAAGGGGAAAATGAAGTGCACAAACGCATTTTGTATGTGCCTGGCATGAAAATAGGCACAGCTGTGTTAGAAACACCTCATCTAGTAGGTCTGTTCCCTTATGCATGCAGTACCTCTTTACTCAGCTTCACAATCCGCCTTATTTTTAGCAGATGCCTGGTGGAGGCGTACCATGCCAGATGCCTGTTTCACTCCCCCCTCAGCCCCCGATGTTCATTAGCAATTCATTTTGTGTGATTGCATCTGGTTTAAGCTGGTGCATCATAACCAGTTACAATCTTGTATATTGAACTGATTCTGAGGAATTACAGGTCTCTGCAACCTTTGGCTCTCCAGGTGTTTTGAACTACAACTCCCATTAGCCACAGCTAGCAACGGCAATGCTGAAGGGCCATGAGAGTCGTAGTCAAACACATTGTATTCATTTATTTATTGTTTGCTTGTTAGGCACTTATACAGCACATAAAATACAGTTTCACCCACCGGGCGGGGGAGGGAACAAGGGAGTGAAATCATTCCAAGCACAATATTTAATAAGAGCATTGGAGGGAAAAGGTAGGAAGGATGAACCTCCTATGCCTTGTGAGTATTCAGAACGAGCTGCAGTTCGCAGACCCTGTCCTTGTCAAATGAGCAGGCTACGTCTTCTAGCTGTACACTATGCAAAGCATGCATTGACTATGCGGTGGAGTAAATGCCTGTACAAACCTGTTTTACACAGAGCGTCCATACTACCATTAGCCACACACTACTGAGAGCTGGGAAGAGGAGGCCACACAACCCTTTTTACTTGTATGGAGAGAGGTATCTTGGATAGATTTGGAGGAACCAGTGATAATGCCGAAATCTATTAAATATTTGTGGTTTCCCGAGATGAGCTTGAGGGGGTCGGAAAATAAAACTCTGTATGTATATAGACTACAAGACTTACTGGGTAGAAAGAATGTTAGCAAGATGGCTATGCCAAAGAAGACACTATGCAAAGCATGCATTGACTATGCGGTGGAGTAAATGCCTGTACAAACCTGTTTTACACAGAGCGTCCATACTACCATTAGCCACACACTACTGAGGTTTGCATAGAATAGGAGGGCTTGATTCACAAAGCGTTTTTCAATGGGAAAATCTGATTGACAAACACTTTGTAAGTGAGACCGGGGTCTTCACAATGACCCCTGTGTTTGTTATGGGATCAGCCCCAAACAACGTTTTAACGAGTTTGAAAAAGTACATTAATGAAGATTTTGTTTTTTGATAAATGTCTTCTCTCTCCTGCCTTATTTATGATGGGGCACCGACCCCCTTAAAATCCTGACCTTCTTTCTTTAATTTTAGTCTGTATCTAGACCCCTCTCCAGGGTCCTGTGTCTTCCCTTTCTTTCTTTCCACTTTATGCAATCCCTTTCCCCTTGTAAAGCTAACTCCTCCAGTCACCATTGAGACATTCATTGTTAAATATGTGTCAAGTTTATTTGTTCAAATTCATCATATAAAATGTTTCACAAAAGGTATACGGCCCTCCACACCTCTTATTCGCTGTTTGCTGACAGCCATTTGCTGGATCTGCTGCACATTAATATCTTGAAGTGGTTGCCAGGTGTCGTCTGTGGTCCGCGGGTATTGATGTACTCTGATAGTACACATACAGAATTGCAATCAGTGCGCATAGGATTTTGCATTGGCTTGTAGTGCAGGATTGCAGTTCACAAAAGAAATGTAATTTAAAAAAATAGAAAATGCTGAAATACTGGGTTTGGTTTACTTGTCCTATGCAAATCTTTTTGTTTTCTTCTATATATCAATACCTGCATGACTTTTATTCTAATATTCTCATTTAGCATTTGTCCAGTGTTGTATTATATCTATCTATCTATCTATCTATCTATCTATCTATCTATCTATCTATCTATCTATCTATCTATCTATTCATCCATCTACATCCCTCTCTTTCTCTCATTCTCTCTAAATATATATATATATATATATATATATATATATATATATATATATATATATATATATATATATATATATATATATATATATATATATATCACCAAACTGTCAACAAGATGCCTATTTTATTTGGCATATTTAAATAGTTAAGGTGAAGCCTGTGTACAAAGGCTTTCCCCAAAACTATATTGCTAATAACCTTTGACTTGCTGGATGGATTTGGATGAGATTTTCCAAAAATAAAGTTGCCCCCCCAAACCAGACATTTTGGGAAAAATCTGCCAAAAGATGAAATGGTATTAAGAAAACAAGCAATGCAGTTTTCGGTCTAGTGCCATTAATTTTCCCATAGAGAGAAAGTGTATTGACTGAACACCCGTAGCCCAAAAACCACTGGACAAATATGTACCAAATAAAAAAGAAATTGGGCACATGGCATCATGGCATCGCATTTATTTATTTTTCCTGTTACCCTGTTACCCTGGAAATATCTTAACACTATGTGATTGCAAGAGTCAGCGTATTAGGCCATAATTACCACAGGAATAGGAAGAGGTGAGAAAACACAATGGGTTAGTGTTTCACACTTACACAGATCATATTTACTCTGCTGGGGGCAATGGGTCTTTGGGAAGAATTGGAGCAACATGTACAGTGGGCACAGCTGTGGTCAGTGGAATATATTGGACCCGGTTGTGACCAGTGAACCCTAAAACCAGTGGGCCATTGTAAATGGCTGTGGGGATGGTGTATCCTGTGGTACCTAGGGGGATATGGGCCTCGACCAGTAGGCCAGAGCCAATGGCCATAACTAGTGGCCTTTCCTCTTTTAAAATCAATGGGGAAAAATGGACAGCAGCCACTGCCAAATGTCATGGCTAGGGGGCCCTGAAGAAACCATAGTGTAAAAAAAACCTTTAAATTCAGTGAATCATCTTTAATTAAGAAAGAATTAAAGTGAGCTGATAGGCCATGGGACTTATCGGATTTGAAGTCATTGTTTCAAGATTGAGAGTAGCCATGGCCTAAAGTCATGGCTAGGGGTCGCTAAAGAATAGATAGTATGAAACCCTTTAAATTCACTGGAAAAAATCATTAGTTAAGGTGAGCTGATTTATCACAACAGAACCTTTGAAATTCTGTGGGTGTGGGTGTGGGAAGTGAAGACCATTTAAACTTGGTCTCCGCACATAGATGATAATGCAGAAGAGATTCACAGTGACATATCCAAAATGGCATCATGAGGCACATCTACAGGGGAGAGGATACCTATGTGAAATGGTCATGACTTCCCACACTCGCTGACTTTCAAGGGTTTTGTTACGATAAATCAGCTCACCTTTAATTCTCTCTTCACTAAATTTGTTTTCTCCAGTGAATACATAAATGTATGCCACTGTACCACCTAGTACCATCTGCCTGAATGATTCCCTACTAGGGTGAAACCGGTGCGCAGTTGTCTGCAGCCTTGAGGACTGTCTGTCTTGTGTTGAGGGAGCTATGCATAACATAGCACTGTCCTGTTAGACAAAGACAATGGTATGGGGCTAAAAGCTTTCATTTGGGTTAATGTGCATACCCACAATGCTTTGCTCATGTGGCTTTGAACTTTAGGTGAACTTCCATTGATGGCTACTGGGTGGCACTGTGGCATGTGTGACTTGGCTCAAATGGGGTATTCTACTTTCACATTTCAGGATAAAGGATTTTTCAAGCTTGTTGAAATCCACCATAACTTAAATAACTTAATAAGCTATAAAATCGATGGAACTATTGAAAAGCAGGCAAAACATCCATGTACCAGCCAGCAAAGGAACTAACTCTCCCTCAAGTGCACTCCCTCTAACTCCCTTACCCACCCTAACACTGTGGACTTGGATATTCTAATCATGTAAATACTGGCTCATTGACTATGTATAACATGTGCTTACTCCCTCTAACTCCCTTACCCACCCTAACACTTTGCACTTGTATAGTCTAATCATGTAAATACTGGCTGATAGACTATGTATAATAACATGTACTTATGTATGTCGTCCATTACCAATTGAAACCTTTTTAATTATAAATGGATTAACACGAAAAAAACAACTTCACTTTCAGCTAAAGAAGGTATAGGGAGTTTATGTCGTGGCACAATTCGTCGATTCAAATTCATCGAATTTTCGTCAATTAATTTGGCCGCAAATACATGTGGGGAGGGGGTGGGTAACCGTGATAATAAAGAAAGGGGGGAATTCGGCGGGTGACTGTGGGGTCTCCCCCTGCATACATTTGTGGCCAAATGTAAAAAAAAGAAGAAAATAAATGTGACCAAATCGAATTCGACAAAAATAAAACTCGACCAAATCTCATAGCACCAAAACAATCACTGAAGCAATGTAAAGCCCCCCTGGGAAGGGGCAGCCTCCAGTGGCTGTGACCTTGCTCCACGCGTGGCACTTCTGGTGGAGGTGTCTGATTACCCACGCCTAATGAATACATGGAACATACAAGGGCTATCCTGGGGTATTGTGACCTTAGTGTTGGTTAAGCACAGAGTGGACTGCTGGTTAACCAGCGAAATCACTGTCAATCTGAGAAAGCCACCAACACTTGAGCAGGCAGAACTCTTGGTTGGTAGATGGGGGCTCAGTATGATATGATAAAAAACAAGCATTGACAAAGCCAACACTTTCGTTTTTTGCGTAGGCATGTTAAAGACATGTGCTAGGCACTTGCATAATGGTACTGCCTGTCCATTTGATGGAAACATCTTGCAAATAGTGAAAGTACCATGTCAGTGCAAGAAGCAACATGCATCGATAAGACACATTTATTATAAGTCAAGTAACTGAAAGCACACTTGGTTAAGACATTTTTTTATTATACTGTTAACACAATTACAGTGGCAATTAGACCCTTAACTCGCAGAAGAAGTCTTGGAAATAACACCGACAGGCCTCACACAGCTTGATGTTACTGCATGAGAGCACTGCCTGAAAGAGATTCAGGAGGGTGTGTTTTGAGCAGAGGGGAGCAGGTAGTGGATGTGAATGACCATAGGGATTAGCCTTGCCATGTGCAGTCAATAGATGGGTAAATAACGAAACACCCATAAACTTGGTGTCCCTCATCACATCCAACCTCCCTCTGATCTGTACTCCAGTAGAAACGATTTGGCTTAGAAGTGGCACTTAAGCACCACCAAACAGCCAAAACTAAAAAAGGAAAAACAATCAAAACAGGACTTGATTTTGTTTTCTTCTCATCCCTGTTTCCCCAACCTCTTCTTGCCTTGTTGCCCATGAAACACCTTGTGTGTAGGCACATTATTAATACAAAATAAATAAAAAGTACAACAATAAAAATTAGTGAGCCAATGCTTCTTAACAAAAGCAAATTCCACCTGGTGTCATTCCATGCTATTTCTTAATTCCTCTATGCTATGTTAAAATAGTACTGACTATGTTTGTTTCAATCAGAAGCAAGCAGGCAAGGCAAAAGGTAGGGCACGTTTTCTCAGCATGGAGAACACAAGGAACTCCAGATGGAGAAACCATAAAGTCCCAGCACCCCGAAAAGCAGGACAGGCATTCTCAAACTCTTGCTTACTGCGGGGTGTCTGGTGCCAATCTAGATGGACCAACGCATTGGTGAAGGGTTGGCAGCCTATGATCACTTCTTCACATGTTTTTTATTCTCTTTCCACCTGCCACCTCAAAGGAGATGTCCCTCCACATCTTGCCCCTCCGCCCCCCAAATGACAGCACGAATTCCACCACCTCTGCGCAGTAGAGCAACCTTGCATTTCTTTGTAAATAAAATATATACAATTCTTAAAAACCACCTTTTACTAAATCCCCCAAAGCATGTGTGCCGCCTCTATTATGAAAAATTCATTTTCTTCTGTAATAGCTCGAAAATCCCATCATACCAGAGAGATTTATTTAATAATGGGGAGAGACTGGCGACTTCTGCCTTTCCAGAAGAAAACGCTGACAGGAGAATATTAATTTTCGATTGTGAAGTTTGGGCTCTACCAGGCACAGCAGTGGGAAAGAAAGAGAGAAGGGAGGTGCGACTGTAAAAGAGTGAGAGAAAATGAGAGGCGAGAGAGACAGAAAAGAATAGAGAAGAAAAGACACAAGCAGAACAACGGGGAGTTTAGAAGCAGAGCAAGAGAGAGAGAGAGAGGAAGGAAGAGCGAGGAAGAAAAGGAGAGAGTTAGAAAGAGTGAGAGGGAGAGATGGGTAGAGAGACAGCAATAGAAAGTGGAAGGTTGAAAGAGAGGCAAAGGGGAATGGGAGGATAAAGAGAAGGGGGAGTGTAAGACAGCATGAAGGAGGGAGGGGCACGAATGGGAGTAAGCATGAAAGAGGGGGGAGAGAAAAGCGAGAGAAAGACAGTGAAGGAGGAGGGAAGAGAAATAAAAGGAGAGAGTTAGAAAGAGTGAGGGGAGATGGGTCGAACGATAGCAGTAGAAAGAGAGTGTTAAAGAGAGAGAAATGAATGAGAGACAGGGCAAAGGGAATGAGGGGAGGGTAAAGAGCGGGGGATGTAAGACAGAGAAAAGGAGAGGCACGAATGGGAGCAAAAGTGAAGGAGGAAGAGATGACAAAGGAGAGAGAAAAACAGAAGAAAGGAGACAGAGAAAGAGCCAGTCAGAGAAAGAGAGCAGGAGAAGAGAGAAATGGAACAGGAGAGAGGGAATGAGAGAGAGAGAGTGGCAGTCACAGGGAGCGAGTGAAAATGAAGATCCTATTTGCTCTCTCTTCTGCCTTTGACACAGTCAACCATGCCATCCTGCTCAACTGTTTCTGTGATAACCTGGGTATTACCCATCAGGCCCTGGCCTGGCTGACCTCTTTCCTCTCTGATCGACTCTCCCAGATCCAACTTGGGTCCTTCCTTTCCTCCATCTCACTCTGAACATTTGGTGTTCCTCAGGGGTCTAACATCTCTCCCTGGCTGTACAACCAATACCTGGCAGCCCTTGCCGCTCTTTGCTCCAACTTTTAGTGCTATGCAAATGACACTCAGCTCGTTTTTAGTCTCCCTTTAGCCACTTCATCTCCCTCCCTCATCTCTGACTGTCTGTCTGCCATCCAGGAGTGGTGTGCCACCAATGATCTTTGCCTCAATGCCAGTAAGAGAGTGATTCTCCTCATAGGCACACCTGCACCCTCCTCTCCTGTCACTCTCTGGCTGGCCTCCCTTGGCCCTCCTCACATTTCCGACGTCTCTAAGAAGTCAAACTACCAACTGCACCTCCCCAGAGGTATCCTCCCTTTCCTCTCCTTGCCCCAGAAGCTTACTGTCTCTATAACTCTGGTTCTCTCTAGGCTGGACTACTGCAACAGCCTCTTTCTAAATCTGCCTGCCTCTATTCTCTGCCCTCAGCAACTCATCCAGAGCAGGACTGCGAGACTTGTCCTTACCCTTAAGCCCTGGGATCATATCTCTCCAGCCCTGACATCTGTTCATTGGCTCCTAGTGGCTGCAAGGGTAAAATTCAAGACCCTCTGCATTGTCCACAAGGCTTTCAGGGGCCTGGGTCCAAAATACCTTCAACTCTCCCTCTGTAAATACCTTTCCACTCAAGCTCTTCACTCCTCCATCTCCAACTCCCTCAGCTTCAGTCGCTTCTCCAAGCAATGAGTTGGGGGGTAGATCTATTTTCTCGGCTGGGGCCTCCCTCTAGAACAGCCTCCCTGTCACTCTGAAAATTGAGGAGAACCATCTCCGGTTCCGGAAGCACCTCAAGACCTTCCTCTTTGCTTCTGCCTTCTTTCTTCTTCTCCCTTGATGATCTGTCTGCTTCGGCTGTGTGCACCTGGCTACCCTCTGACTTCGGGCCCAGGTCCCTGCCCAACCAGCCACACACCCGCACTGCTTCCTGGCAACCCTTGCACTTGGGTCTGTAGTTGTAACCCTACAGTCCCGTTACCTCTGCACTTATCAGACACCCCTTGTCTGCACTTTAAACCTTGCACTTGCCACCATGCTGGCTGCACTACCAGTTGTTTTTATCTCTTGCTCAGCACTTTCCAACTCTTTCCTCTCCCTTGCACTTTCCCCTTCCCTCTCCCCTGCACTTGCACATTCTCAATGTCACTCGTCCTAGGAAGATCGTTGTTTTTGTCCTCCCTTGTTCCCCTCCCTGGCCTCGTCACGCTTTGAAACACCTTTGTATGAGAGCGATACAAATAAAATATTATATCATATTATATCAATGTGGGAACGCCAGAGGGAGACATAGGGACACAAAGAAAGAAACAGAGAAATGACAGCTGAACATAATAAAATGTGTAAATGTATATTACAGAATCAGCGATAACAGTCCCCTAGTTATAGTTAAGTTGCACGCCTCATTCACAACCATTTTCCAAAAAAAGAGAGACCCAACTGGAAAAGTGTTGTGTGGTTTCGTAAAAGGGGGAGCAAAGGTGCAATGAGGGGGTCCTAAATTCTTTGAAATCCTGATTGACTTGAATGGCAAAAAAATCACCACCTTCCTCAAACGTTATCCGCACAGGGGTCTTCCCCTGCTTGCATCTCTTACCCTGTGCCTTGTCCTCCTCTTAAGTGCTAAGGACTAGTATGCTCGTCCTTTTTGCATAGACTTAATTAAATCTCAGATGTTAAGGGGTTAAGTGTACTTGGCACTGTAATTCAGAATTTTTGACTTAAAGAGATAGGCTCTTTCCCTGCTTGGTAATGGTAATAGTACATTTTGGGGCTGATTCATGGAATTTGTGCGCCCTGAAAAACGTGGATTTGAGCGCCATTCTGCCCATAAATCTCTGTTTAACAAATGGGGATTTGCGGGCGGAATGGCCCACAAAGCCCATAATCTTCCTCCCAGTTATGGAACTTGTTCCGATATGGAGTGTTAGATAATTCCAAATAGGCCATCATGTGGAGCGAATAAGGGAGCTCCTCAGGGCAACGGGAGTCCTTGGGCCTCATTACGACCCAGGCGGTAAGTTACCGCCTGGGTCGTACCCTTACCACCATGGCGTAAACTACGTTTACGCCATGGTGGTTGGCGGATTTACCGCCCCATTCCAAGGTGAGTGGGGCGGTAAATCCCCATTTCCCATTTTACCCTTCCCCATTCCCATTTTTGCCCGATAGGGCATAATGGGAATGGGGAAAGACGATAATTACGGCACCGTAAATTACATGGATTTAACGGCTGCAAAAAGCAGCCGTTAAAAGCCATCCCGCAAAGGGAACCTTGTAATCAGGCGTTAAGGGTCGGCGCCGTTTACGGCGCCGTAAACCCCTTAACGCCTGGGTCCTAATGAGGGCCCTTGTCCCCAAAGAGGAAGTGTCTCCCGTTGAGGTGGTTATAGACACATAAATTCATCTTAGATGCAACGTTACCTTTTTAAACTTCGTGCGATTCGAAGTATTTCTTTATAATATTTTTGCAGAAAGTGAGAAGTGTGTCATGCAAGGTTAATGGAATCTCATTTGGCCCCCTAAGGACCAGCAGCCAATTTGCATGCTGCAGAGAACAACTTGCCTAGCGCAAATGACAAACACATACAGCTCATCAGGTGAGATGGGGGCCTAGAAGATGCGCAGGTCTCTAAATGCTAGACTGTGGTCGTGAATGGGATGAATCAGTGTGTCTGATGAGATGCATTCATTCACCTGCTGCACCGAGACCAACAAAGCCTCCACCTGCAATGCAGATTTGCTGCTCATCCCCACGCAGAGCTGAAGTGCAGGGTCCAAATCTAAGCACTCTGCATTATGCTTTCAACAGCATGGGCCAAGATGGGAACCTTAGGAAGTACTCCCCATATGCGCTGGGCAAAACACTACCATACAAAAGCCTTAGTCTCGGGAGGATAGCTCAGGGGCAACACGCTTGCCTTGGAAGCAAGACAACGCAGAGTAACACAGGTTTCATCCCCGGGTCAGCAATTAGAAACTGCTGGGTATTGAGTGCGTAATAAATGACCAATCATAATTATTAGTGATGATCCTTTGGTACTTCAAGAAACCCCAAAAAGGGGATTGGTTTGCCTTTATGGCCTATACCTTCCTGAGCGGCGTGCCCAGGCAACATCACATTCAGGATGACCACCTGACATATTGAGAGTTCTTATAAACCTGGATGTTTACTAGTTCATAGGAAGAAATAATGCCATCACGGACACTTCTTAGCAGGGCATTACTAACTCAAAGCTCAAGCACACCTTAGCCACGTGATACGTGATCTGGTGACAACTGGACACAATTCCTTAAACTGGAGAGCCCAGCAACATGAAGAGAGAAAGCTGTCCATCCTGATCCCAATGAAATAAAATGAAAAACTTCAAATACTCCATGATTTGCAAAATAAGCAAACCTTCCTTTTAGCTCTATTTATTCAACAGAACCACGCACCAGCGGTTCACATGCCTCAATTTAGACCACCTGTAAATATAAAACAGGTGAGTTTATTCACCTGATCTCAGTGAATGGAGTTTATTCTCAATTACACAAAACATAAACAATAACACCTGTGGAACTCCTTACTGCTCCTGACCAGTCGCAACACACATCACCTGATGCCAGGATAAAACACCTAAGCCTCAGCACCGCAGCAACCCTGCATGTACCATCAGTGATGTCATCAATGACATTTGTGATGTCATCTTTCATGTCCTGGGTCTTAATCTTAGCAGTTCACTGTGGTGGTGCGAGTTATGGTTGCTTAGCTTACCATAACTGGCACATTGCAGACATTTTTCGGTTTTACTTGTAACCATAGAGACCCTCTAACAAAGTTTTTTCATTGAATTGCATAGGTTTTCATTAGTGCAATTTTACCATAACGTCTCCTTTAACAACGTTTTTTAAGTGAATTTCTTAGGTTTTTATTAGTGCAACTTAACCATGATGTCCTTTTGACACATTTATTTCAGTGAATTTCATGGGTTTTTACCTGTGCATGCTAATTTTCCTCCAATTTAGAAATATCATACTTACCCTAATATATCAACATTTGTTTCCAATTTACAAAGTTTCACCTTAAAACTGCCATTTCCCACTTACTAGCATCATTTTTAACACATCTATACACTTTTTGCAACTGTTTTTGTGTTCGTCGACGTTCGCAAACGCCCAACATCATTGCAGACTTATCATACACAGTCAAGTGACCGCTCGCGTTCGTCATGATGACGTCTCCGCAAACACGTCCGCACTTTGCGAACGGGTCTGTGCTTTACGAACAGTTCAGAACTTCATTTTCTGCTGATCTAGGAACTTTCAAGCTCAAAATGCACCTTTGCACACCTCCTACACCTATTCTTACACATTATCCAATAACAATCTAGCACAAAACACATACTTGGAAGAATAATAGAAAAAAGGCTATTTATCTTATAAGTGTCATCAGCTATTGCCATCCCTCCTCCCCAAGAGCCACCACCACCACCACCACCAGCTGGAGGACCTACACAACAAAAAAAGCACAATGCTTCCAAAGACAATGGGCCTCATTCCGAGTATGGCGTTAAGGGATAGCGGCCACCGGTAACGAGACCGGTGGCGGTGATCCCTTACCGCCATACTCCGAGTTCCCTTTGCGCCCTCGCCCTTAACGCCTGCTTTGAGCAGGTGTTAAAGTCGAGGGCGCAAAGGGGCCTCCAAGCCAATAACGGTGACCATAATGAACGGTCACCGTTATTTGCATCTTCCCCATTCCCATAGAGCCCTATGGGGGCTCATTTGGGAATGGGGAAGAGCCTTGGTGAATGGGGAATTACCGCCCCGCCAACCTTGGAATGGGGCGGTAATTCCGCCATCCACCAAGGCGCTGCCGGTCCGGGTACGGCGTCAACCAAGGCGTTAATAGCGCCATTGGTTAGCGCCGTACTCGGAATGAGGCCCAATGAAGAGGACCAAGAAGATGAGGTAGACAAAGTGTATACATCTAGCACCCAGAGAGAATCATGGGTTTGGTAGTTATTTACCACTGTTTTGAATGTTTTGAATTTTAACCAAAGGCTAAAGCTACCAAAGTGAATTGCACCAAGTGCAACGCTGTACTCAGTCACGGACTACCTGGACTCCTGGACAGTACTCCTACGGGACCAACTCCATGCGCCGCCACACCAAAACCAACCACCGCAATGCTCTCAGAAAGGTTCTTCCTTTCTTAGCAAGTAGTAGGCTGTCTTCCTCCACCTCATCTTCCTCAACCAATACTGTAACCACACAACTTACTTCTGTGGGACACAAAATCCCACCAGCTACATTGCAAGCGATAAAAGAGGCTGTTGAGTCATATCGTTCGAAGACAACAATACTCTGTATATACTGCAACACACCACTCTGCAGGGGGGAGCAATTTCGAAGTGCTTTATTTTAATTTAATTTAATTTATTTATTGCATTTGATTATACACCCAGACTTGAGGTATCATGGCATAGGTTACAGGAATACTTACAAACTTAATGGTTATAGAGTAGACTTCCAAGATTATAGGTTGCATGGATGATGTTCTTAGACAAGTAGTGCATAGTTAATTGCAAAATGATTGGTTGTACATTTGACATAACATGCAAAGGTTTGGTGCTGAAGGCCTGGTAGGTTGGTGGAAGTGCCGCATGAATACCATGCGGTTACAATTTGTTAAAAAGTCTGGTTTTTAGCAGTTTCTTGAATTGGTGGAGGGAAGGTTTGTTACAACTGTTGGGAGGGAGTGAATTCCAAATTCTAGGGGCTGCTACAGGGAAGCTAGTGTTACCTGTTCTAGTAGTCTTGAATCAGGGGATGAGTAAATAAGTGTTGGCGTTGGAGCTGAGTGTTATGGCTGCAGACTTGAGTGTGAGGCATTGGTTGAGGTAGATGGGTGCATTAGAGGTGACACATTTGTGTGTGACAGTGAGTGTTTTATGGAGTATTCCAGCTTGTATAGGCAGCCACTGTGCCTCGCTCCTGTGCTGTGAGATGTGTTCCCTTCTGTTTATACCTAGCGCTGCTCTCAGGGCCTTTGAATCTGTACTCAAGGAGCATGAGAAACACTGCCCCCTACCTTAGATGTAACACACATGAAACATCTTAGCCTGTCCACCTGCCCCTACATATTAGTGGTTGGCGCCTCTTCCCTCATTTCCCTCCCCACCTTACTTTCTGACCTCACCTGCAAAAAAAAGGTTAATTTAGGAACCACCTTTCACATTTACAAAATAGAACAAAATAATCTTATAGACTCCATCTAGTTTACATCTCTCAATAAAGCAGATAGACTCAATAAGAGTTTCAAGCCCACATTCCCATCCACCTGACTGGCTGGCTCCCCCGCCCAGGGTGCTGATTGACAATTGTATGCTAGAGAAAAATATAAAAGGACAGAAACAATTTTCTGTCCCAAATGCTTGTCTCTAGCATACAATAAGGACCATATTTGATGGACCTTTATAACTATCCACAATCTCCACAGTCCCCCTTCCAGACCATGGATCATTAAAAGACCCGGATGGCTAGTGCACACCAACACACAGGGCAGACCTTCTACCCTTTTTAATTTTATGTTTGTAATACTCCATCAAGGCATGTTTTCAACCAGTCACATATCCATCCACCAATCACCTCCAAAAACTGTAAATATAACACTATAACCATATTAAGCATGCACACACCAACTGCATCTTCACAATCTTCTACAAATCTTTTGCATCTGCATTTCGGATGCCAAGGTGGGACGCCACTGGCTAACTACTGGAGGAGAGGAGTCCCAAGGTTGGGATGCATCTTAACCATAACATCCGTTTAACAAAGTTTTTTCTGTCAATTAAATAGGTTTTTATTAGTGAAAATGTTTCATGGTGTTACATCACTGTATATAAGTTATTAATAAGTCCTCTTTTCATATATATGAAAGGACTATAAGCCTCTGTTAAGAAACATATTTTTTGCAACACATACTTGTGTCTGTCGTTATATGCAGCGCATGCTGGGGATGGACATCATCTTTCAATTGCCTACGGCATAATGCTCCACCATGACCCCAGCCAAACCAGACCACTCCTATTATTCACTGCACCTACCCTGCATCCTAATAATGTAACCAATAGCCAGTGCTCTTGGCTTCCAGCCATGGCCAGTCTCCAAATCCATGGGGCATGGGCTTCGGCCATGCCACATTTCCCAATAAGGAAATCATAGTACACATTTGTGTTTGCAGAGGGCATGGCCCACGACCCAGACACCACATATATATAATTACTTACATCCTTACACTTTGAAAAAATAAAAAACAAGACATATTTCCCAAAACATGCTTTTAGGTTCTTGTTAATGTTCATCGAGCAAGTTTGTTGTAATCTAGACCATCAGTACAGGCTGTAACCGCAAGCAGAATATTTTTTCCCATTCAAACCTACCGCTTTACCAATGCCGCATGCCCCAATAAGCAAATGACAGTACACATTTCTCCTTGCTGACGGCAAGGCCCATTGCCCAGACACCAATGTTATTTCACTGTTTTGTGTACTTATATTTTCACACTTTAAACTAAATAAAATACAGTACACCTTTGCAAAACCATGCTTTGAAGTTCCTGCTGACCGTCCTCATAGATTTATGCTGCAATCCCATCCAGCATTTCAAGTACCCACAATCAAACATTTTATTTCTATTCAAACCTATCCCAATTTTCTTACAACATGGCTGGTCCCTGCTGGCCATGGCCACTTTAACCCCATTGTTAGTCTCTCATGGTCATGGCCAGTAGCCAGATTGTCCTGGTCATCGCATTAGGACATGACTCGTACAATCTGGCCACTGCCCATGGCCACAAGCTACACCTCAGTCACCAAAGGTATATCACTTTTTTTGTACCTACATTACGACAGGTTTCAAAAAATAAAACATAGGACACATTTTGCAAAACCATGCTTTCAGGTCCTTGTCAATGCACCTTGCACGAGTTTTCTGCAAATTCGCCCTTGTTTTATTTTTGGAAAACTGTCAAAATGTGCACACATAAAATAGTTATATAACTTAGCCCCCACTTGACAAAATCCATTTAGACTTTGCACAAACATTCAAGGTTGGGTCTAAAATCTTTCTGAAAACCTTTCTGCAAATTTGTCAAATGGCAGCAAAGTTATAAGCCATCTAAAAACGTTGAGAGCCTCATCTAATGATGATTTTTGACAAAATCCCACCAAACTTTGCAAAAACATTCATATCTAGGTATAAAATATTTTTCCAAACTTTTGTCCAGATTCGTCAAAGGGCGCCACATTCATAAGGCCCTGTGTGCTCCCTGTCTGCTTCCAGGGCGCTTGGTGATCACTTCTTGCACCCTCCTCACTCAAGCATTGAGAAGGTTGCTCCCTCTCTCTTCAATGGAGCCTGAAATACTGTGACTTTCTCACCTTTGCAACAATGGGTTAGTCCCCTCCTACTGGACACACTCCTACCCCTCTGACTTCCCCCCATCTCTACATCTCGCCTTGTCTCCCACATTTACAGCCTGTGATTGCACTGTGCTTTCACCTACTGCTACCAATTTGAATCTAGCTTTGTTTTCATCTACTGCTACCAATTTGAATTTTTTTGTGCCCCTGCAATGGTACTGTGTACTTTTTCTCTTGAACTTGATTTGCCTAGTGACTGCATTGTGCTTCTCTGCCCCCTGTTCCTATCCTGATCCTCCCCCTCTGCTTCCCCTTTCCCCCTTTTTGTCATCTACTTCATCCGTGGCACTCTCTGTTTCTCCTATCTTCTCCAACTGTTTCTCCATCGACTATCCTTCCTTTCTTACTAAGTCTGGCAGGAAGAAGTTCAAAAAGGATATCTTGGTCTCTTACCCTGGTCTCCCTATTGCTGACACCTATACCAGTGCTTCCCCCAGACAGACCCTCACTGACATCCTCTTTGTTGTTCCCTCACCTGATCTATGGACTCTTCATATAGTCTCTGTGCTCTCTTCTTTATCCTCTGCTCCCATTAATGGTGGCACCCGCTGGGAGGCCCTCCTGGCCCCCTTACACTCCTCTAAGGTCATCATTAATGTCTACCTGAATGGCACCATCTTGGTAAAAGGCCCTCAGGCCAACCTTCTCCTCTTTGATAGAAGCTTCCCATGCCTCATCAATTTCCTTTCTTCTCCCGCTGTTCCTTTTCTCCCTTCCTCAATTTCCTTGCCTCCCCCCTCTTTCTCCTCCTTGGCTACCTTACCTTCTCCTCCTTCCTTTTCTACCCACCCGGGGCTCCGTCTACACCTCCTTCTCCACCTCCGCAGGGCATACCTCTGATCTGTACCCCTCCCCGGAAGTCCTTCAAGGATGGCAACCTTCTCCATATTGCCACTCTAAACTCTTGCTCAGTGGTCTAACACTCCTCTGACATCTTCTGCCTCCTGGAAGAACTTGACCTCGATGTCCTCTGTCTCACTGAGACATGCTTCATGGCCGGCTCTGTAACAAACTTTGACACTCTCCTCCCTGATGGCTACAAGATCCTCTCCGTGCCCATATCCACCCGGTCCGGACTGGGTGTAGCCCTGATCTTCCTTGAGTGGATTCCTGCCTCTGTCATTCCCATGCAGACCTACTCCTCTTTCGTGTGCCTTGTCTGCAGACTTTCGCTCTCTCCTTGCCACTCTCTTACCGTGGATACTATCTATCGGCCACCTGGTCAGATCATCTCCTTCCTCTCTGAGGCGGCGGACCTCTCCTCCTCCCTCCTGGCCTCAACCACTCAACTCCTCCTTCTTGGGAACCTCAACATCAATCTGGATGCTCCCTGTTCCTCTTCTGGACTCTTTTGCGACCTCTGTGATTCTCTCTCTCTTTCTATTCTACCCTCTGGCCAGACTCACCCTGCACGGCACACGCTTGATGTTTTGATCTCCTATGACCTTCCCCTCTCCATCCCTCTGACCACTCGTCTCTTCTGGAGTGATCACTCCATCCTTTCTTCCCATCTCTCCCTCTCTACCCCAAAGGCCAAGCCAACTCCAACACTGCCACCTACATCTCGGTCATTCGGCCCATGATGCGTGTGTCCATTGAGGCTTTCATCACCACTTTCAATCCCCCTCCTCGTCTGGCTGACCCACATCCCGACACAGCCCTTTCCATGCTCTACTCTTCTATCTCTGATACTCTTGATGTTCTTGCCTCTGTCATGAGGATCCACTTTAAGCCCAAAGCCAAGTGCAATTCTTTGTATGGCTCTGACGTTGCTACCCTTAAATGCAAGTGTAGGGTGGCTGAGAGGATATGTGGGCTTCTTGTACATCCTCTGACAAACTGGCCTGCCGCTTGCTCCAAAGACAATACCGGCTCCTTGTCTGAACTAAGAAGAGAGCCCACCCACTTCCAAGCCCGCATCTCTGGCATCTAACAACTCAGCCAAACTCTTTAAAATCTGCAAGGAGCTGGCCAACCCTGCTGCAGTCTCTTCCTCTCCTCTCGCTTCCCTTTGCATAGGCCTTGCCTCTCATTTCATCTAAAAAAACAGGATATTCAGTCCACCCTCTCGTCCTCTCCTCCTCTTCCCCCTTCTCTATCCACTTCCTCTGACCCTCCTGCAGCCACCCCGCCTCCCTCTTTCTCTTCCTTTCCCTGACATGTCGATCTATGAAAGTCTTGTCAAAACCGGTTCTTCCCTGTTCATCCAAATCCATCAAGGACACTTCCTCCTGCTCTGGTCGACTTCTGCAACCTCTCCTTCACCTTTGGACCCTTTCCCTCCCCTCTGAAGCACTCTCTTGTGCACCCTCTTCTCAAAAACCCACAGCCGACCCCTCATGTCCTGCTAACTATCACCCGATCTCCATCACTCCTTTCCTGGGCAAATGCCTGGAAAAGCTAGTAATCTCCCAGCTTAATCTCCACACCGATTCTGTTGGCTATTTCCTTGACCATCAGTCTGGCTTCAAAGCTGCCAGAAGCGTAGAAACCACTCTCCTGAACATCCATGAAGACCTGCTGTCCAACCTCGACTCTGACATCCCTTCTGTTCTCATCCTACTTGGTCTGTCTTCTGCTTTTGACACAGTCAACCATGCCATCCTGCTCAACTGTCTCTTTGATAACCTGGGTATCACTGATCAGGCCCTGGCCTGGCTGACCTCTTTCCTCTATGATCTAGCCTCCCAGGTCCAACTTGGGTCCTTATCTCACTCACTACCTGTGGTGTTCCCGAGGGGTCTAATCTCTCTCGCTGGCTTGTCAACCAATAGCTGGCACCCCTTGCCCACTGCATTGCCACTTTCTGCTCCAAATTCTGTGCTATGTGGATGACACTCAGCTCATTTTCAGGATTCCTTCTGCCACCTCTTCTCCTTCTCTCATCTCTGACTGTATGCTATCCAGGAGTGGTAGGCCGCCAATGATCTCTGCCTTAATGGCAGAGATGTTCCTCATTGGCACACCTGCACACTCCTTTCCTGTCACTCTCTGGCCAGCCTCCCTTGGCCCTCTTCCTGCTCCCACCTGTGAGGCTAAGAACCTCGGGCTATCTTCGACTTCACACTCTCCTTTTCTCCTCACATCTCTGATGTCTCCAAGAAGTCAAACTACAAACTGCTCCTCTTCAGAGGTATTCTTCCTTTCCTCTCTTTCCGCCAGAAGCTCACTGTCTCCAGAGCTCAGGTTCTCTCTAGGCTGGACTACTGGAACAGCCTCTTTCTAAATCTCCCTGCTTCTACTCTCCACCCTCTGCAACTCACCCAGAACAGGACTGCAAGACTTGTCCTTGGCCTCAGGCCTTGGGATCGTATCTCTCCAGGACTGAAATCTCTTCATTGGCTCCCAGTGGCTACAAGCATTAAATTCAAGACCCTTTGCATTGTCCACAAAGCCTTCTTGGGCCTGGGGCCTCATACCTCCTGCTCTCTCTTCTTAAATATCTTCCTTCTTGAGCTCTTCGCTCAACCGCCTCCAACTCCCTCAGGGTCAGTTGCTTCTCCAAGCAACAAGTTGGTGATAGATCTCTTTCTTCGGCTGGGGCCTCCCTCTGTGTTATGTCTCTTTTTACTGTAACGTCAATACACATGAGTCTGCCGTATATGAACCGTATCATTTAATACCCATCTCCTTACTGACTTTTCATTCCACATTCCAGATCTCTTAGATCCGTTTAACATTCTATCACGGTGTTCTACAATCACTATCTATATGACTATTATATTAGCATATAATAACACACAACACTCTGGAACAGCCTTCCTGCCTCCCTGAAACTTGAGGAGAACCATCTACAGTTCCGGAAGCACCTCAAAACCTTCCTCTTTGCTTCTGCTTTCTCTCCTCCTCTCCCCTGGTGAATTCCTGGCTGAAACTGTACTGGTGACCTGGTCACCCTCTGATCTCGGGCCAAGGTCCCTTCCCCCGCCAGTTACACACGTGCACTGCCTCCCTGGCAACCCTTGCACTTGGGGACTGTTTCTATATCCCTACAGTCCCCCACCAACACTTGACACTTGATGTCTGCACTTACCGTTGCACTTGCCACCATCTGGACCTACTTCTCATATTGTTATTTATTCTATTACCCCTTGTACCGCACTGTCCCCACCCCCCTCCCACTCCGCACTTCTCCACCCCCCTCCCACTCCACACTTCTCCACCTCCCCCTTCCCCTGCACTTGCATGATCTGAATGACACTTGGCCTGTTAGGATGGCTGTCTCTGTCGCCCCTCTGTTACCCCTCCCTTACTGTGTCACGCCTTGAAACACCTGTGTATAGGCGCAGTATAAATTTGTATTTGTATTTATTTATTTGTATAGCGCGAGCAAAACCCTGAGGCATCTGAGCGCTGACTTACATAGAATACAATGTTACAGATTGCGATCAGTCTAAATGACATATTATACAGTCTACAGTAACGATGATAACACTACAGTAATAGTTGGCAAAAGATATGATGATACAGAAGAAAGCACATTAATCGGTCAGGTGAATGTGCAGTGGCATAGAACATGACCATTTACAGGCATATATAGAGAAGAGGCAGTAATGTTAGGGCCTACATTACTGAATGGGTAGGTTATGGCCCTGATCCAGGAGCCAAACTTTAACCTTGTTACGGAAGAGCACGAATGAGGATTCTGACCTTACCGAGATAGGAAGCACATTCCATTTTTTTTTGCGGCAAGGTCTGTTTTGCCATATCATACGATTTCTCAGTGGTTCTGAACTGGAGAACTACCAGTGATAGCTACTGGGTGGCACTGTGGCAGGTGCGGTTTAGCTGAAATACCCTCTTATTCTACTCTCACTCACATTTTAGGTATAAGGTTTTTTTCATTCTTCTTAAACCTGCCATAACATTGATGGTTAACAGCCGCCTCATTCTTTTCACACAAGCGATATTATTATAATGATGGCATTTCTGGAGCCTCCTGAGAGACAAATGAGCTGAAAGCTTTGCTGTAGGAAAGCGTTTTTGTCTCTGCTTGTTTCAGCGGTAAGTGAAAGGGAAACAATAAAGAAATCAAACAGCCCTTCTACTGAAACAGGCACTTAGGTAATTCTAGTTGTGTTACACTTTACATTAACTGTGACTAATTGCGCCCTGGAAGCAGGGTAAGTAGCATATAATTAAGCTACTGTATGTCACCACAAAAGGTTTACATGTGATTATTAGCGATGTGCCATTGTGCGTTCATTGTGTAGAGAATGAATAACGTACAGTGCGTTATCAGACACAATCAGAAGTATTTCAGAGCTTTTAGCATTCGCTGTCTAAACAGGCAATACTGAATCTTGGAGTGCTTCTAGGTTATAGGTTTACTGACGAAATGACCAGTGGCGGCTGGTGAATTAACTATGCGTGAGTGGGGCGTGGCTACGAGAGCCATGTAGGAGGACGCGTTCCAGCGGAGCTCCCGAGATCCTGAACAGATCCGGGCAAATCAGTGCAGTACGACTGCTTATTGAATACCGACGATATGCATGCCAGCGTGTGAAGGTGCTACCGAAGTACTGTGAACTTTTGGAGGTCATAGCAGCTACCACGGCTAAGATCGGAGAAGAAAAGTCGAGAGACGCTGAGAACAAAGGGCGACTCAAAATGGCCGACATAGGCCCGAGACGGGATTGAAAAGAGTTGCGGGAAGACCTAACCAGGTCAGCGTGCAGTGCGCCCACTCATCATTCGGTAGACCTGCATATCCTCAGAACCATGTCCAGTAAGGCAGTGCGACCTAAGGCGAAACAGCCCACGCTGGATGACTTCACCAAAACGTCCCCGGGCCCGGACGCCACCAAGAATAAGGATGCACCAGCCGTGGGTAGCGCGACGACTTCGAGCTCTAACCAAGAAATCCTAGCAGCGATTGCGGACCTGAGAGCGGCCTGGGAGTCGAAATTAGAACTGGCTGTTTCTGAATTAAAAACGGCATTGGACCTCAAAGTTGGGGAGGTCCAGGAGGACGTCAATCTACTGAGACAAGACGTTAGGGTTCTGGCGGAGCGCACAGAGTCCCTGGAAAAAGAAGTTGGCCCGAATACGGCGGACTGTGCCACCCACAAGGCAAAACTGCACGCCCTAATCCAAAGGGTGGGCAACCTGGAAAGTAGAGTGCAGGAGGCGGAAGGACGGGCCCGTCGCAACAATATCCGCATTGTGGGCTTACCGGAGGGGACGGAGGGCCGTGACCCTACTGACTTTGTTGAGACCATGCTGCTGCAAGAGATATCCGGAGGGGCCTTATCCCAAGGCTTCGCAGTGGAGAGAGCACATAGAGCTCTAACGAGGAGGCCGCCTCCCGGAAACCCGCCCAGACCCATCATTGCCAAAATTCTTAACTATCGTGATCGGGAAAAAATATTAGAACATTTTCGAAAAGGAGGCACGATCAAGAGAGGAGCAGCAAACATCACGGCGTATCCGGATTACACCCTAGCTGTGCAGCGGAGCCGCATGAACTTTGGGACTGTGAAACGGAGGATGAGGGAGGCAGGTTACAAATATATGTTGCTTTACCCTGCAAAACTGAAGGTCATACAGGCGCACAAAACTTTATTTTTCGAGACCCCAGAGGACGCCATGGAGTGGCTCGACGCACAGGGGTGCCCTCAAGAATCGGCGGACCGGCCCCAGAAGGACTCGGAGGAGCTGCGGAAGACGTAAGATGGCGCGACTCATGGACTCTGAGACTTGATTATAGTCGGTTCGGAACCTTCGGTATGGAAGGTCAGTTGGTTGTACTGATTGTCACAAACATTGAGATTATCACTGAACGGGAGCCCCATGGAGCGATACTCTCTCCCCACAATAGCTTAGGTTAGGTGGCCATTAGGGCGACCTCACCCTACTGGGCTCTGTGCACGGACCGGTGTTTGCGGAACCAGATGTGGGGGTGCCTGAGCTCTTTTGTTGAAGCTGGGCAACAGTTGGGGTGTGTGGTGTTGGGGGGAGGGTGGGAGAGGGAGGGGAAAGGGAGTTGGAGTTTGGTTGTGTGTGTGGTTAGTTTGGGAATGAGCTTATTCGCGAAGTGGCTGCAGTGGGACGCTTTCTATGTCATGAGAACCGCTGGAGGTTCCCGTAAGTGGGGTGGGAAGACACATAGCTGCCATGGGTGACCTCAAGATTGCCACCTGGAACGTCCGAGGCCTCAATAATTACCTGAAAAGAAATAAAGTCATGTTGTTTCTTAAACGACAGAAGATCGACATTGCCCTACTACAAGAAACGCACCTGGCCCAACATAAACTAGACCTTGTAAAGAAAAAATGGGGTGGTACAGTGGTGGGCTCCCCGTACTCGGCCTATGCCAGAGGTGTGCTGATCTGGGTGGCCCCGCGTGTCCCACTCAGAATTGTACGAGAGGAGGTAGACACGGAGGGTAGGCTGGTAATACTGAGGGTACTGATTGAGAACAGAGGACTGAGTATTATTAATACATATGCCCCCAATCAGAATACTGCTGGACTCTATGTACACGCCTGGGCCCGTGCGCAGGGGAACCGACCATCTGGGGGGGGGACTTTAACTGTGTTCTTGACCCCAAGATAGATAGGTCCGACAGTAAAGTAGACAGGCCCACCCCAGCGGCCAGGGCTCTACGGGTACTATTAGATGACTATGGACTAGAAGATGTCTGGAGATTGAAACACCCCACGGCCTTGCAGTATTCTCATTAATCGGCCCCTCAACAGTTGCACACGAGACTAGATTACTTCTTTGCTACGCCAGAAGTAGCGATGACAACTACACAGGTTGAATACAGAGCGAGGGTCCTGTCGGACCATTCGCCCTTGGTGATGGCCTGGCAATATGGCCGCCCCAGAGAGCGGATTCCAACATGGCGCCTTCGGGCGGAGGCGCTCAGAGACCCGGTCTTTAGAGAAGATATTAGAGAGACGATTACAAGGTATTTTGAGGAGAACACGGGCAGTGTGGATTCGGCTGGTACACTTTGGGAGGCCTTCAAGGTGGTAGTGAGGGGCGACGCTATTTCTAAATCAAAGGGCCTTCAGGGGGGGGTTTAGCTGAGCTAGAGAAATTGGAGAAAGAATTGGAGCGTGAATGTACCAGAGGGGGAGGGGACACAGACCTAGTACTCGAATTACAACAACGATGCTCAGAGCTTTGGGAGCGGCTTTGTGACCTCAATTACAGGAAATACGTGGAGAGGCAACATGCAGGAGGTGACAAAACTGGTCGCCTACTGGCATGGCTTTATAAGAGGGAAACCCCCAGGGCCCCGGTCATGATGATAGAAAGGGAAGACGGAGAGGAGGCTCACACTCAGCAAGAGGTTAACGCTGCTTTCTTAGATTATTATAAAGCGCTGTATGAGGACAAAGGGGAAGACAATCTGGATAAAATCAGGGACACACTGGAAGATATAGAACTGCCCAGGATTAGTGCAGAGGAAAGGGAGGAGTTAGATGGCCCCATTACGCTAGATGAACTGGAAGAGGTGGTGAAACGGCTGCCTACTTGCAAGACCCCGGGCACTGATGGACTCCCGAGTGAGTTCTACAAAACGTATAGCGCAGAGATACTCCCCCCTATGCTGGAGATGTATAACGAATCATTCGAGGGAGGCCGATTGCCAGACACGCTCAGAGAAGCGCTGATCATACCACTACCCAAGCCTAACAAGCCGAGACAACACTGTGGATCGTACAGACTGCTGTCGATGTTGAACCAAGACAGTAAGATCCTGACAGCGGTCTTGGCGGATAGGCTGCGCAAGGTCATCGGCAGACTGATACACTCGGATCAGACAGGATATGTCCCTGGTAGGAATATAACTCATAATCACAGGCGGCTCCACCGAGTGATAGAAGAAGGGAACAGAAGAGATGAGGAAATGGCAGTGATCTCCCTAGACGCAGTTAAGGCGTTTGATTCGGTGAGGTGGCCGTGGCTGTTTGCGGTCCTGAGGGAATATGGGTTTGGTCCAGGCTATATCAGATGGGCGAGACTACTGTATAGCCAGCCAACGGCTAGGGTGCGTACGGGATCAGTGATATCCGATAAGTGGCACCTAAGTAGGGGTACTAGGCAGGGATGTCCTTGGTCCCCGATGTTATACATATTGGCCTTGGAACCCTTAGCGGTATATCTTAGACAACAATATGACCTGGTGGGCATCGAGGTGGGAGGAAAGAGCCATTTGATATCCTTATATGCCGATGACTTGCTGCTGTACCTAAAGTATCCGGAAGAGAACCTCCAGTATGTTTTGGAGGTCATGCAGAAATATGCCAAATTGTCCGGCATAGCGGTTAATCCTGGCAAGTCGAACATGTTCCCCCTAGGATACTATTCGAGGGTCCCCACGGAACGCTTACCGGTATTGCCCGTGCCTTGGGCAGCCGAGTCCTTCCGATACCTCGGAATAGACATATATCACACTGTGGGAAACGAACATCTGCATAACACCGAGGTTGCTGTGGATAAAATCCGTGCGTCTATGCGATTTTGGGAAAAGCTTCCGCTAGCGATGATAGGGCGAGGGGCGTTGGTTAAAATGGTTGTCTTGCCTAGACTGCTACATTTTTTCAACAACATACCATACTTAATAGCTAGGAGGTTCTTTACCAAACTCGACAGTATGTGCAGGGACTTCCTATGGCACGGCATTCGCAACCGAGTGGCGCTGTGGAAGCTACAAAACTTCTACGATAAAGGAGGGATTAAACTACCACATTTTGAGGCCTATTATGTAGCGAGCCAATTGCAATATGTTATACAGTGGCTCTCTGATGAGGAATCTCCCGAGTCCAGGTTGGTTGGGACAGATTGCACCCCGTTTTATTTGAAGGAGATCATCTGGGTCCCTAGACAAGACTTAAATCTTCGCCCTGGTATGCTGTTACTTGGGTGGAAAATGTGGCGTAGAGCATGCCGGCTACTGGAAAGCCCGAATCCGTGTTCGCCGCAGGTGCCACTGGTTGCCTTGACTGCGGGGGATGGTCAACTTAGAAAAATGATCAGAATGTACTGGGAACCGGTTGGGTTGGCCACGTTAGGAGATATATGGCAAGATGGGGCCATCAAGGATTTTGCAGACTTAGAAGAAGAAGCTGGGTTACATGGGGGCCAATACGTTACATATCTCAGGTTGGTACGGACTATCCGAAAATCTTGGCCTGAGACGGTGTTAGCGGAGGATCCGGACGCCCTGATTGATACAATATATGACATATCAGAGGGCGGACACGAGATCTCCAGATTGTATGAGGTGGTGATGTCCCGAGTAGGAAAGGACTTGACAGACTTGAGACTAGAATGGGAAATGGAGGTGGGGGTTCAGATGACTGATGGGATGTGGGAACGGGCTCTGGGATATCATAAAAAAGTGTCCAGAAATGCTAGATTACAGCAAATCCAACTATATATCACACACAGAGCGTATATGACTCCCAAGAGAATAGCTAAGTTTGCGAACTCGGGCAGGCAGGCATGCCCGAAATGTAACGAGGAGGACGCGGACATGACGCATATGTTCTGGTCCTGCCCAGCAATCGAAGTCTTCTGGAGAGAAGTGTCACAGAAGTTGGCTGACAAAGGGGTCCCGATAAGCATTGACACGACCTGGGCTTGCCTTCTAGGGGGGTTCTCCAGACCGAAGAACACCAGACATCTGGGGAAACTGAGAGACCTAGCGTATATACTCGCTAAGAGGAGGATAGCTATGAACTGGAAGCAACGCTACAAACCTAGGATAGAGATGTGGTGGAGGGATCTCCAAAAATGGGCGGAAGCCGAAACCATGGTCTGGCAAGAGGCATGCAGTAAATGCGGGGAGGAGGATGTGGGCAACCTAGTAGCCTGGAGGTCATTAGTCACTGGTCTGTTTGGGGCACGAGAAGAACCTACTGCCTCGGAGGAGGAAGTCACCCGGCCACACCAGGTCGAAACGGAACTACCCTGTGGATGAGCTCTTGGGGGGAGGGGGGAGTGTAATGTTGTGTTTTGTTAAGTGTTTATTGGCTTACTGTATATAATGTCACAAGTCTGTTTATACTGTTTTCACTTAAAACAAAATAAAAATATATTTAAAAAAAAAAAAAAACTATGCGTGAGTGACCGAGCGTAGCAAGGGAGCCCGAACAAACCAAGCGTTTGTTTTTTTAATTGTGTCAAACGCCACACAGTTTACACTTGCTTTTTTTCGGTAACTCCTGAAAAAAATCCAATAGATCCAAGTCACAAACAGTGCACGGGAGCATTTATTTTTTGTACTTTTTTACCACAGTAAAAACTATATCCAGACTGGCCCACCAAAGTAGGCCAGTCTTGCCGTATAATAACACAATGGGAATCAAGAGAAAGGCAAACATGAACAATGTTTCCTTTGTATTAGCCCCCAGGCATATTTAGGCCTGCAATTCCCCAGCCTGCATCCCCAATGGACTGTGCAAAAACGAGGAAACTAAATTCCCCCAGCCTTGCATGGCCCATTGGGCATGCACGCTGGGGAACTTAAACTGTCAAAGGGAAACCACATGTCCATTTCACAGTTAAAGCCAGCCAGGAGAGCTTCGAAGCACTTTCACTTGGCTGGCTTTGGCTGCACCATAAAGGGTAACAGGCAGGTTGACGCCCCATTACTCATTATGGAAATGACACCACTGCCCAATCATTCACCATTGCCCAAAGAGAAGGCAATTTACCCTTCCTGTCCATGCAAGGATGCCCACGCTCGTCACCATGTGCCTTGCACAGATACTTCTCTTGTTGGCCAAAAGGTTGCTGTACAGATGTGTGACTGTACCCAACACAAGGCCTGAGCAAACCCTCATTAAAATTATCTGCGGCCTCCCGTGAATAGTGATATTCGGAAGATACTCAGGATCCTGTGTATTTTTCTTACAGCCCAAATCTTGCCAAATCATGGAAGTTCAGGAAACGTTTTGGCAAGATCTTGCTGATACTTGGGGAAAGAAAACTACACAAAATAGAATTAGATAAATGGGAATGTCTTATTAAAGCCCAAGAGAACAAAAAGGTTTTGGCATTTTATTTCTGAATATCTGTCCAACAAAACAGGGAACTACCATGAAATTGAAAATGTGAACACAAAACATCAGTGCCCTTTTCTGTCTGCTATACTTCTGCAAAGCTGGAAAAACATGATTAAATGCTGTGGCGAATGATCCCTGTCAGAAAAGCCATAACATTCTAGAAGGTGACGAGGGCTCTCGAATCCCAAAAGAAAGGCAAAGCTCCCTGCTCTGACCTGACCCCTAGTAATATTTTCAAAGAAGAGCCCGCAGTATGGATTACGATCTCAACATGTTTTTTCAACTATTTATGTTCAGCCAACTTTGTCCGGTCAAGCTGGTGATGTGTCAACATCATACCTATTTTTAGTCTTCTTCCACCAACTATAGACCCACTAGCCTAGTTGACAGTCTGTCCAAGGTCTCTGGCAAGAGCGTCTTCAACCGGCTAGAAGCAGGGGTCTATGATTACTGAGTTGCGGGCTGATTTTACCCACAATATAGATATGATGGATCAAGCTTTTTTGTCTTGTATTAATATTAACTACATTTGTTATTTTAAAGTAAGTTCCATTATAGCTTATTTTCAGTGATTTTAAAACCGATTCGATTCTGTTAATCGTGATGTTCTGTGGTCTCCATTTTAGTTGATATGTAGGTTCCCGCTTGTATCCTAACCTCATCCGTATACTGTATGAGTTGAACACAGCAGGGGTCAGATCTGGTCGGAATGGTGAGACAACAGATGCCACAGATCCATTCCCAATCACTAGTGGTGCCCGCCAAGGCTGTGTCTTCGCTCCATTACATTTCCTCAAACATCAATGACTTGGTGATCAATATTTTAAATTCGAGCGTAGACACCCCTATGCTTAGCAACAAAAAGACTGGCATTCTTTACTAGGTGGACCACGAGGTTCTTATATCAGCAAAGAAAGGTGTCACACTATCAACAGAGAGAAAAACATGGTAAAGGGTTGCTTCCCCACACTTACCTGTAAGGCTACTATCATTCTGCATAGAGTAATCCTACAGGAGGAACATTTTATGATCATCCTGGAATTAGATTCCAAAATGATATCAAATGGACCAATCGAACACATGAAACAGCCTTACACTAATGCGTCGCACAAATGCACTCTGCACTTGAAATGCTCGTTTTAGGAATCGGTCACTGGTAAACAGCCCTTTGGGCTTATGAGGCTCAGGCAATTCCTGCCGCAGTCTATGGAAGTGTGTGTTCGGGGAACAATCTCATATAGCTAACAAACATCAAAAACACATTTGTAAAGCGTATGCTTGCCCTTCCCCAGAGCATTCCGTCAATTTCTTTACGTATGGAGCCGGATTGCAGTCTATGAATTTCATTACATAATGCAAACCTCTCCCCCACTGACTCCACTAACATAAGGTTGCCAAATTAACTCATTATGAAGAAACGTCATGGGAGGTTTTAGAGTGACCAGGGGGTAAATCCTGGATCTGGTTCTGCCATGCTTCATCTGTGCTGACCATGGCAAACTCCACCCATTTAATAGACAGACATGTTAATATAACCGAGGACATGTATAGCGACATCAAGCAAGAACTTGATGTTCTCCATGTTGAAAAAGAAATGTTTGCAACTGTATCCCAGTCTAGATTTTCTGGGTATATTGCCCGCAAAACTACTTTTAAACCAGAAAATTACTTGAATGAGATGTATCCAGTTTTTAACAGAGTATTATTATATAGTACATTTCACTACAAATGGTCAGTTAATTCTTTGAAATGTTGTCCTTCCTGCCCTGGTGTAACATAATCTATTATCCGCTTGCTTCTGGACTGCCCAAAATGCCTGTATCTTCAGATAAGTTGGATCTTCCGGTCCCCTTGGAATATCAGGCAGGCACCCGCTAAGAGACTCAGGGTACATGTAAAATGACAGACCTAAAAGATCTGGCTTTTGCTGTGCCTAGTTTTTTGGGTACAGCCTGGCGGATAAGATGTAAAGACTGTCTGCCTGCGTTCCTGAAATGCTTCTTTTATTATGTTTCTACATGTATGTTCTGAGTGGTTTTAATTGGTTTGAATTATCTTATAATTTCAATTCTTTTAACTTTTTTACTTTTAGTGCTGTGTTCGAATTTCCATGATTGCTTGATGTGTGGTAAGTTTTGTTCCTACTCTGCGTTTGATGCAGCATTAGTACATTTATGGGCCTGAGCCCAACGTAAAGTATTTTTAATTTGATTTGACTACACAAAATAACTTCAGAAGGTCCAGGAAGGGAGAGAAATATTGGGGAAAGGGAATGGTGGGGATGCATGGGGACTCAGTAAAATGAAATTAAGTCCTGTGTATCAGCAAATGTCACCCTGCTAGGTCAGCACATTAAAATCAGCAGTAAGACATCTCAAGAGGTTAATGTACCGGCTAAAGAGCTCTTTGCGTAACTTGCAGGACCCAGATTTGAATCTATCTAAGAGAAACTCAGCCATCCATTCAAATGAAGTTGATACATTTAGTAAAGTTGATGTTGGCAGTTGTTTTTTGGTGATACTGGAATAAACCTTTTTAAAGCCACCACAACTTTCTTGATATTTTGAAAACATGGCCAAATGCTCCAACCACAAAGCTGTCAGGACTATACTGCCCTGATGATGTCTAATAAGGGTGAAACTAGGTATGCAGTTGTCCTGACAGCCTTGCAAATGTCTTTCCTGGGTTGATTAAGGTATGTATAAAGTAGCACTGCCCTCGTAGACAAAGACAATTTCCTGGAGAAAAGGTTTTCATTTGAGCTAATTTGCATACCCAGAATGCCTTGCTGTTGCGGCTCAGGACTGGAGGTGAACTTCCAGTGATGGCTACTAGGCGGTGTTGTGGAATGTGTGAATTGGCTCAAATGTACTTTCCTATATATATATATATATTACAAACAAGTGTAAGTGCCAGAGTCCCACCTCCGTAGGCCTCTTTTAGTCTCCCTCTCTTCCTCATACAATTCCACACCGTTCCACCAATCTGCACCGAATTTCACATAGTTACCTGTTAGGACCCTCCAGACATTACTGGCTGCATGACATTTGGACACCCATTTCCCCAGATTTCAGCCCCATCACACATGAGACGGTTGCCTGAAATCGGCGAAACATCAATGTGGCCATAGAAGGGCCGGACAAAGCTAATATTAAGCGTCTCGACACGAGGAACAAAACATAAACTTTCCTATGGAACATTGAAAAACGCGCCATTTCTTAGATTATTTAATTTGCAATGCACTGCACTGCACTGCACTGCGCCGGAGTGAGGCGCCAGGTTGAGAGAGCGCATAGAAGGCCGTACCCAGTATGCTGCAACACGCCACCTCTCGCCTCCCCTCCTCGTCTGTTCTGGGGTATGTCAGCCAGCCACACACACCCAAACTTCAGAGTGCAAAGAACATCGAGCGATCAGCGACTTGGAACAGCGACATATAGGATCATTGATTTTCAATAATTGATGAGAGTGTCATCATGTCTGTCTACAGAACCCGTTCAGAGTATGGGTACATTTTGCTAGAACATCTATATAACATATAAAACAAACTTTCTAATATACTAAACCCCAGCTTGCTCAACGTCCATCTTGGTTTCCGTATTGTATTGTTTTTCCCTCTAAAGGACATCCGGGGCACTGCCTTCATCCAACACCAATGGTTCCTACCGCTCCCTTGTTCCAGCCTAACCCTCTCTTCTGAGTTCAACCACTTCCATTCTCATTTTCGTGGTGAATGCCATTCAGTTGGGCACCAATGTCTGCGCTCATCGGGTAGAGTTCTCGGCACCACGAGCCAAAAAAGGGAGCCCACGCCAACTCTTAATGACAACCACAGCATGCAAGCAGATGCCTTGTTGTGTTTCACACTTGCACAACAGAAAAGTGCCTATCAACTCCACCTCACATTACATCAGAGGCAGAAGCACCTACATCTTTCAGCTCAGATGAATACTGCATCATCTGCTCTTTTTGCATGAAAAGGGAGTGCTCTAGACATGCAAACTAGCCAATTTAAGCACAACAGAGCACCCAACATAAGCAACACGCTCCTGGCCTGATCTTTACCTGCTGAAAGTCCATGTCGCACAGGAAACGAACCAGACTGCCACACTATGACCTGTCTATCAGTTGAATGGCCCAACTAAGTACTCATTGGCCCCACTCATCAGACTCCCAGCTTTCACACTGTTGCACTTACTGACTCTAGGCATCTGGAAGGTCCCTAGCAGAATATTATGATATCCCAGAAGTCTGTGCTTATACCACTCTGGACCCAAGAAGCTGACACCCAATGGCTCCAGACTCCACAAGACCACATGTAAAACTGAACTATACCAACTTGCAAGTACCATGATTAGCCCTCAGAATACTAAAGTGCCATGACACAGTGTAAGTTCACAAAAACAAAACAGGCCCAAGAATGACCACATATACATTCATTAAGCAAATCAGAAAGGTGCTATTTGAAAGGTTTTGCAAGAATCATAACTTCTGGGATTGCTCTGGGCAGTCCTGAGACCACCCCTCTGCACTCCCAAGTTCTTGTCAGGATGAAGAGCTAGACACGCTCAGCGCCATGCATCTTATGTTGGATGAATCCCGAGTGCACCAATGATCGACAAGTAGACTGAAAGATATCCTCTCAGCCAGCCATAAAGGCTGAATACAATGCAAATCTTCCCATAACCGTATGTCGGAGAAGAGCTAGTGATTGTGGACAGAGACACCTATATGGACTGCCTCGACTAAGCACCGCAAAGCCATGGTACTGACGTCATTAGTGATACCACGACATAGCAGCGTTAGACATGAAGCACATGTGCAGTCCGCCCTGCACACATGAACATGCACTCATGCACACGAAGAACATGTGCGCACAATTCTATAGCTAGAGGATAGATAGCTATAAATACTGTCAATGCTTTTATAATTTTGTCATTAGCCAAATGCAAACCGCAAGGCGCAAGAGATCCTGAGCAAACTTGCTGATGCTTGAAGCCAATATTCGCATGGATATACAGAAGTATATATGGAACCTGATCGAACCGCGTATAGCTAACACATAGGGAACATAGTATAACATAGACAATGTAGAACAGCATTATAAGGTTTAGGAAAATTAGAGCAGGCTTCAAGCCACTGAGCAGGAGACGAGCAGAGCTGAATAAGGCTGCACAGAGAGCAAGACGCTTGAGACAGGTCCACAGCCAAGGTCCGACATATGAAGACACATTCCAAACCCCAGATGACAAAGGGACCAGCTGCAGTGAACCTTAATAAATCCACGGAATTGTGAGCTGCAGAGCTCAAATTCGTGGTCTCTAAACACGTGGTGCAGCTAAGCAAGATAATGGACAATCAACCACAGTGAGAAATAGGAGCCGGTCTCAGCAAACCAGAGGCAGATTGCAACAAGTCTTGCTACCGTAAGGAGAATATTCTCATAAGGCACAGTGTTGTACACAAGTTACAGACACATAATCATTCACATAACCTTGAAGCACAGCGAGCTGAGAACTCAATCGAGTGCCAGGCCTGGGGGCATCAACTCTAACCAATAACGGTTTAGTTTTCCAGGGGTGGAGGACAAGGGGCACGAACCAATGGTGAGCCCACTACTCTGCAACAATGTAATAGAATCGTTTTTGGGGATAGGACAGGCCAGCCACCTGACATGTAAGAGCCAGTGGAATAACACGTATAGGTGATCAAATAGGTTATAGCCCTACCGATACCCAATCCCTCTGCCTTATAGGTTTCTAGTGACGGGCCCACACTGTGACATGGAAATCTAACAAAAGTGGCCTGCATGCCATGAAACCGTGTGAGGTACCGGAATCTAGTATTCTTGTATTGATTCCTGTTGGTTTTATTTGCAATAAACCGCAGTTTGTACTTGCCATCTGACTGAGTCCTCCGTTTGTCTTAGGGAGGGCGTTGGGCCCTCCAAGTCCACAGACCCCAGGTATCAGCCTGGCATACCTGGGAGTCCCAACCAACTGCCAGGCCATATCCCATCTGCATGAGACCACAAGCAATCCCAGAAATGATTCTGAGTCATTGGCCATTGTTAGTGAGGTGTAACTGGGTCTCTAGGGATGGCAAGCTCAGGACCTACCTCTGGGCATAGCTGTGCACTTCTGGGTGACCTAAGCAGAACAGAAAGGTGATAATTGGAATGTTTTGAATACATTGTAACCTCTGGCATTGTTCTTTTTGGTTATAGTGTTTCTCCCTAAGTGAGGGAGAGAAGGCCCATATGCGGGTCCCTTACATACCGCACCATAAAAAAACAGGCTTCTCATCAATGATGAGGACCAACAAGGCCAAACCATGTCTGGGGTTCCTTTTGCTTCTGTGCAAAGCGAACAAGGCCTAGAAGTTCAAAGTCTGCTCCCATTGGTGGCAGCTCCAATACAGATTTGCTTATGGCTGGTCCCCTTCTGCAATGGTGCAGACAGGATATAAGATGTTGGTGTGGAAGGTTGCCCAGTGGAATACCAGACAGAGGCCCAGTTGCTGCCTTGACCACAGGCCCACAAACAGCCCCAAACATAGACCTATGCAGCTTCAAAAATAGCCAATATTCAGCTTCTCATGCATGTCAAGATGCAGACGTAAAGACACCTCAAATACCTAAAAGTCTCAGAAAAAAGGTCCAGACAGGACCAACAACGCCATGCCCAACACTATCATCGACATCAGGCCTAAAAGAGACAATGTTCAAGATCTCTGCAACATGATAATCAAGAGAGAAATATCAGTGACAGCGCTATGGTCAGCTCTAAGTGGTCTATACAAAAATAATCAGTTCCCCAAGCCCACCTCCATTACCCTTTGATGCATATGTGGGTCACACCCGGAACCCCATCCCCTTGCCCTTGGCCGTAGAATCTGTAATCGGGGGAACACCCCCAGAACCTCTGCCACTGCCCTTGCATCCTCCCACAGCCACCCCCCAGTCTGATTGCCCCTCTCCCATACTCATTTCTCCTCACTGCGTTTCCTCAACGGGCCTTTATGGCAGTTTTGCCAGCCTGGCCCATTCTCTAATCCTGCATGTGAAAAGGACACTTTGCACTGGATCACTTGCAATATCCTTTTCTGGAAGTGACACCAGTACCACTATGACCTATTAGAACACCCTGGTTCTATTTCCACACCCCCGATAGGCTAATCTGCAGGCTATACAAACTGGTATGGCCACAGATATAATATAGCCATGAAACTTTAATTAGCGCATACCTCTGCCGCAAAGTTAATTGCTGCTGTAGCCGCCACTGCTTCCCTAAGGCGCCAGCATCCATTTTTGCGCCTGCACTGGCAACAGTTAACATTTTGCATAGCCATGTGTGTGTGCCTAAGGTGGCCCGGCCTCTCATGGAAGCGATTGGCTGAGAGCAAGTCAGTAACGATGTACATGTCTCGCAAGGATAGCTCAGTGGCAACGTGCTCGCCCTGGAAGCAAGACAACACAGAGCAACACAGGTTCGATCCCCGGGACCACGCTTAGAAACCTCTGGGTATTAAGTGTGTTATAAATAACCTATCATATCATATCATGTGCTAGTACCACATGTACATTGTTAATGGCAGCAGGCTACTTTGGACTTCATGCAATGATTTGCAATCCCATGCCTGGTCTCAAATCGTTGAAAATGTCCCTAGCAAATTGCCTGATGCGTAGAAAGGTATGTGCTACTTCCTGGTCCTTCTTCTTATGAATTGCAAAAAGTTGCAATGTTAGCATTGAAATCTACAAAGCTGAGTGTACATTGAAATGTTTTTTTCATATATTACGAAAGTTGCTTTCATGTTCAAAAAGCATATGGCCCCAGGTCTCTTGCATTCAAAAATAGATCAAGCGCATGATCAGGAAGCAAAGCCCATATGGCTAGCAAATTAATTGCTAGAACACATGTTCTTTAGGATTCCCTAGTGGAATGGGAGGAATAAAGCCATGAGCCACATACTGAATAAAATATTACATGAGACAATAACAAAGAATGAAATGTGGTCTTTAATGACGGATACTGACTCATCACAAAATGAAACTCGATCCGTTTGTCCTCACCCTACTTCCCTGGATTACAACAACATTCTATAATGTGCTAAACTAGATACTGTCCGTCTCGTGCACTCTCCCACCCTTAATTATTACTAATGTTTACTTGATGACTTTTTTTAAACTCTTGCTAGCAATGCTTTGCACATGCAAAGGGCTCTAAGCGCAAATTGCAGAAAGTGCAGAAGGGTTTATTTGCTAATAGGAACCCAGAGTAGAGCTCTCAAAGCAGGACAGGTAGCGGACCAAAGGCATGGCACAGCATCGCTTAGTCAAGGAGTAGAGGGAGCAGAGCAGGGGAATGCACAGAAGAGGAAACTGAGCAGGAGAACCTATAGGGGCAGTAGGAAGGCCATCATGATGGGCAGCTGGAAGTCAAAGGAGGGTGCAGCCTCCCACAGTAACCCAAGGTAGAGCTCTCAGATCATCCGATGGAGCCGAGGAGGGAAATGCTCAGCTTGGCATAGGGACCCGTAGAGAGAGCTGAGCAGGAGAATGCATAGGGGGCAATGTGAAGGAGCACCATGAGAAGCTGGAAGGCAGACGAGGATGAAGCCACCCTCTGGAAACAGAGTAGAGCACCTGGGGCAGGAAATAGGGCCAAGAAGGTAAATGCTCAGCATGGCATAGGGACCCGTAGAGAGAGCTGAGCAGGAGAATGCATAGGGGCAACGTGAAGGAGCACCATGAGCAGCTGGAAGGCTGAAGAAGATAAAGCCACCCTCAGGAACCCAGAGTAGAGCACCTGGAGCAGGAATTAGGGCAGAGAAGGAGAATGCACAGGGGCAGTTTGAAGGAGCACCATGAGCTGGAAGGCAGAAGAGGATAAAGCCACCCTGAGGCACCCAGAGTAGAGCACCTGGGGCAGGAAATAGGGCCAAGAAGGAGAATGCTTAGTATGGCATATGGACCAGTAGAGAGAGCTGAGCAGGAGAATGCATAGGGGGCAGCGTGAAGGAGCACCATGAGCAGCTGGAAGGCAGACACGGATGAAGCCACCCTCAGGAACCCAGAGTAGAGCACCTGGAGCAGGAAAGAGGGCCAAGAAGGAAAAAGCTCAGTATGGCATACGGACGAGTAGCGAGAGATGAGCAGGAGAATGCATAGGGGGCAACGTGAAGGAGCGACATGAGCAGCTGGAAGACAGAAGAGGATAAAGCCACCCTGAGGCACCCAGAGTAGAGCACCTGGAGCAGGAAAGAGGGCCAAGAAGGAAAAAGCTCAGTATGGCATACGGACGAGTAGCGAGAGCTGAGCAGGAGAATGCATAGGGGGCAACGTGAAGGAGCGACATGAGCAGCTGGAAGACAGAAGAGGATAAAGCCACCCTGAGGCACCCAGAGTAGAGCACCTGGAGGAGGAAGTAGGGCCGAGAAAGAGAATGCTCAGCATGGCATAGGGACCAGTAGAGAGAGCTGAGCAGGAGAATGCATAGGGGCAGCGTGAAGGAGCACCATCAGCAGCTGGGAGGCAGAAGAGGATAAAGCCCCCCTGAGACTCCTAGAGTAGAGCACCTGGAGCAGGAAGTAGGGCCGAGAAAGAGAATGCTCACCATGGCCTAGGGACCAGTAGAGAGAGCTGAGCAGGAGAATGCATAGGGGGCAGCGTGAAGGAGCACCATGAGAAGCTGGAAGGCAGAAAAGGATGTAGGCTCTCAAAGAAACCCAGAGTAGATCTTCCATAGCAGCCAAAAGCGGGCCGAGCAGGAGAATGCACAGCTTGGCCTAGGAAATCAGCAGCGGGAGCCAAGCAGGAAGGAGCATGGTGGCAGCTGGAATGCAGAAGAGGAAGCTGCCACCCACAAAATACTGGAGTAGAACCTCCGGAGCAGGCAAGACAGGCAAGCAGGACAGTGCACAGCATGGCATAGGCAATCAGTAGAGGTGGGTGAGCAGGATAATTCATTCATAGTGAGGCAGCTGGAGCATGCAGCATCCCACAGGCACCAAGAGTGGAGCTCCCAGAGCAGGAGAATGCACAGCATGCCACAGCCAAGCAGCACAGGAAGGCAACGCAACCATGCCCAGTGGGGGAGGGGCACTGGGGCAAGATGCGTCCTCAGTGGAACCTGGAGTGGAGCTGAATGGAGAGCGAACAGCCCTAATGCCCTTACACAATGTGTACATACCACGTGTGATACACAGCAAGCTACTTGCATTCCTATCCATCCCCAGAGCGGCTGGAGAAAAACACATTTGCATGCCTTCAGCGATTGTCAGGATCAACTAATTCATTTCCACCCCAAATCCAGCGGGCTCTGTGAAACCGAGGCTCGCGGAATCTGCCAAACCACCTTCCATGCAGCACATGACGTAACAGACCAATGAATATCCAAGAGCCATCTGCACACTGAGGTCATCTATATTTATTAGGTGGTCACCTGGCATTGCTGCACACTGGAGCCCACTGCCTGAAGGTTTTGGGAGGATAGCTCAGGGGCAACCTGCTCGCCCTGGAAGCAGGACAACACGGGGCAACACAGGTTCGATCCCCGGGTCCGCGCTTAGAAACCTCTGGGTATTAAGTGTGTTATAAATAGCCAATCATATATCAGACGTGCAAGGCCCTTCTTGCAGTTATCGATTTCTCATTAGTCCAATTATTGTGCGAGATGCACTGGGCTTCCTACGCCTTCACAATCTCTGTGCAAACGCTCATTTTATGTCATAGCCCGTTCGTTCGTGCACATACCTTTACACACGGCCGTCCGTGTGTCATTCGTAGAACTTGAATTAACATGCGTTACATCATTAACCCTTAATTTGAAGCATGGGCAGGCCATGAGTTAAGTGCTTGCCTCTGAGACGAGACAAGCTTTTACTTTGCAAGTTCGAATCCTGGCTGGACTGTCTGAGGCCTTCATCCTTTTAATGCTGATACATTTCTATTACATTGGGTAATAATACTAGCTGTTATCACAGCTCTTTGAAGCAGGAGGATTATTGAGTGAAGCGCTATATAAATAACATGATGTTATGCTTAGACTATTTACATGAGACCTCTTGGGTAGAAGCGAGGAGACATGCGATGGCTAGCGAAATAGCATTTAGAGAACAGAAAGGTTGGACAGTCAAGGGTTAACACACTTGTCTCAGACCCTTGATCATGTCAGATGACATGCCCCAGGGCACGTGGGCCTCGGGAGCCTTCACACCTGTCACAGACTTGTTCAATGGAGCTGCCACCACACGTGAACCGCATAAACAAAGCTGTCTCATCCACGCAGTGTCTGACAAAAGCGAAGGGGTGGGTGCAGGGCGCACAGGGGGGGAACAGCCGGTGGACCAGAATCCTAACAAAAATCAAATTATGTAGGAAATGGAGAGGATGCAATTTGGTTCACTTTCCGCTGGCTATCAGAAGCAATCCATCAAGTTATGGGCGCAGCGCTCCAGACCGCGAGAGGTGGTTTCTAAGCACAGAACACATCTGCCGAGGCAAGAGGTCCCCCCGAATTGCCTCATATCCTGCCTTTTAGACAGTCCTTGCACATTGTGCACTCGGGCTCCTTGTGTTTACTGTCTTCTCTCTGGCACTATAGTGTTCCATGCAGATTTCGATATTTCCTTCTGTTCGTTTCTAAGCTACGACGCTGAGAGTCTGGTCCTCCAGAGCCCAATCCACAAAACCTGGCCTGGATGCATCTCGCAGGGATTGCGCTTGGGGGCCTCTTGTTCTGAACAAGCTTATCCCCTCTGGCTTTTGATTTTGGATAAACTCGATCCGGTGCACCTCAATTTCTCCAGATTTTGCACTGATTCATCCATGTAACTTGAAAGGTCACAGAGGGGTCAATCGAGAGCCCCCCATGGGAGAACAAGCTCCTGCTGTACCACGCCCTGCTGCCCAACCAGAGCCTGGTAAGCCCCTGCCAGGCAGTTTTCACTTTCCAGCACCCTTGCTCCAGAAAAACATTATTCTTTGGGGTGTGGGAAGAAGGCTTTAAGGACCAGTGGGTGGAAGGTGAACAGGGGCCTTGGAGTGCTTTTTTGGAGAAAAAGGAGGGTTGGTTTAAACGCCCCCAAATTGATCCACAAATACCTGCCGGAAGCAACATGTTTGGTGACGTTCATCCAACATTAATTCAAAGCCATTAAACAAGTGCTACATCTAAACCTAGTGGTTCACTGTTGTGATGTCACAGCAATACATACACACTTCAATTGTGCTTTTCTGAATGCGATGGTAGCAGGGTTCCACAGCTGCAGGAGCTTCTTGCTCAGAAGAACTCACCCATGAACTCTGGACTCATTAAAAGTTGTCGCTGGCACGGAAGCAGTTGGACCCCCAGCTTATCTTTTGCACACTGAAGTAACAACAACACCATTGCACAAACACACAAGTGCAGCTGGCGAATAGGTGTCACTCTCGTTGTCAATGCTATCATTCTGAATATCACTGAGGAAATAAATGAATCCTCCAGGGTGAGTGTGTCTGGAAATGGCTTCCTTTTCATATCCCTCACAGCTCTATGCAAGAGATAGAACAAAACAAACATTTAGAGGGTGTCAGATGCAGGAGTGGACTGGGAACCAAAAGAGGCCCTGGAAATAATGTTCAAAGTGCCCCTTATTACATATTTTCAGCAAGCACAACCCTTTTTCTATGGGAACATTTGGAAATTCCACTCAAAAGAGGACCAGGATGCAGAGGCCTACCGGGAAATCTCCAGAGTTCCCTATAGACCAGTCCAGCCCTGGTCAGGTTGGATGTATAGAGACCAAATGAAGTCTTGGTATATTTCAGGTTCCGTACATGCAGTGAGCACTCCCTCCTTCCAATTCTGGGTCAACTTTTACTGAAGCTCCAGAATTGGCGATGCTATGTAATGGAAGACCTTCTTTGACATACTTATAGTCCACTGGTATGTCATACAACAGCCTACGTGAGCACAAAGGAAAGCACATCCTGTGCAGTCACATCTCCCCTTTAAACAACCAACAAGAGTCAACACATGTATTTTCAACAAAGGTAACAGAACATTCTACCAGAAAATAACATTGTGAAGCTTTCTATGCAACCCTGCGCTTCTGAACTGCCTCGCTGGGAACAGCTGTCTAACAGTATTTGGACTCCACGCCCTGATCAGGGGTTCTCCTTGGTGTCAGCTGTGCGAGCCCTCTACATCACTCTTGCGCCACCTTTTTCCCTCCCTCCTGAAGGACACTTTTCCCACCCCTATCCGTTACTGTCTCTGACGGCATATAGCGGGGAAGGCCTTTGATGAAAATCTCGACTGGTTGAAACAAATGACCTCACTTTTTGTGATTTCTCTAGTCTTGACAGTTTAATCCCATCCTAACACTCTTTGTATACAAAAAATAAAATGTCTGCTGCTTATCGTACTCTTTTGACAATAATATACATGTCCACTATTATGATTTCCTTACTGGACAACCAGAGTGGACAAATAACTGGATGCAGTTTATAATTTACTGTTCCCAATCAATGCAAAGTGTCCCACCCTGGTTCCTCACCTGTATGGAAAGCAACATGTATTACTGGATCCCTCCAATACTCATTTGAAAAGCAAATGATTTGCCAGGGCTACTTGGACACAACTCTTGATGAACCGATTTGTACGCTCTACCAGCCTGTTTGCAGATGGATGATAGCAGGGGATTAGCAGTGTTCAGTCTTGCGCTAGGATAGATAAACAGTGTCAAACTGATGTTTTTCAAACCTGTTCTCCCATGGGGAGCTCAGCGTGTCAAATAAGGCGGGATGACCTGGGTACCCCTGTTAGGAGTTGCAGAAAAATTAGTACTCATCAGGTGGCTGTGAAAGATGTTCACTCTACAGCCTTTTCAAATTCTCTGTGTGCTGATACATTACTATCTATCGGAAATCGTAATGCCGGGATTCTAGGCGGCAAGCTTAGGGTCCCTGCGGCAAAGAAGAACTTCCACCTTAAGAAACAGAGTATGCCTGAGATTTCGGACCTAAACCGGAGACACCATATTATGGATCAACAAAATGTTATTTTAATCAACGTAAACAAAATTGAGCAGTGGGCATCTAGCCAGTCATTAAAGAACAATGTTTTTCACTGGCTGCAAATAAGAATGCGGCCAGGGTGAAGGCAGAGATGACCAAGGGTCTGTGTTATTTGAATGACCATGCCATAGGCTATCATCCCCCAAGACCATTTGGATCGTCTTCTGAAAGTAGGCTAGTACGTCTGAGAGTCCGGGTGGCAAAATGAGGAGAAAAATGGCTTAGCCTTCTCTGCCACTGAACCTATGTCAGACGGCATCATATAACCTCTTCATAAACAGAGCAGAGCACAACAAGTCGAACTAGGTTGAAACACTTTCCTCATTGCACCTTACCTGGGAACAGCCTTGACTCATGATTGGGTGGCAGACATATTGTAGGGGATGTTGGTGTTTGTGGTCTGTTTTTGTCCTGTTCCATATGTTATGTTGCGCACCATGTGGCTGAATTTGGTCATTGTGCACCTCGCAGTCCTCTGAAAACTTTGGATATCCCAAATATATTGAACTATATCTCCCATCAGTCCTAACCAGAATTGTGAATGGTGAGGGATCATGGAATAGTATTCCCAAAAAAAACATCTTGAGACCTACATGTTGCATAAACCTTGCCAAATATATGATTTCTAATTCAAGATCCCCAAAATTAACCGTTGCAAATAATGTTCCTATCAAATTGAACGTCTGCATTGGGTGGGTCAACTTCACTACCAATTTTAAGGCATCAAACCTCTCCTTACACAGGTTGATCTGCTCCACGCACACCACTTTTCATAACAAGGCTCTCATAGTACTTGCCTTGCTGGCAAAGTTGGGAGTGCGCTTTGAGAAGCATTCAGTCATCGCAAAACAGGAGGGCGTTTGCTCTTAGTTGGTGGGTGCTGCCATCTTTGACATCATGTTATTCCAAGTCATTCCTATGGCCTGAGTAGGGAAACTCATCCACTTTAATACATGCCACATTTCTATTTACAGAGCAAGCCAGTTTATGCTACTAAGTCTCAATGCACCATGGATGTGAACATCATTTTCTTCTCTGTAACCCGGATATTATCCTGGAAAGAAGCACTAACAGCATACCCAGCTTGCCATATAGAGCACCCGCATGAGATTTTGAAACTCCTCTGCAGGGGACACCAAAGCAAACAGCATCTCAGAATATCGATATGCCCCCAATCTGTGTTGCGAAGGAGAATGTTTGGCAAAAGACACAGCCCACCCGGATGCCATGCCAAGGGTAAATCAAGAGTGGTGAAATGCTTGTCTGGCTACATCATTGCCGGCATATGGATATGTTCGGCAGTGCGTTGTGTTCTACCATATACACTAGGTCAGGTCTCTCAAACCCACAGACATTATGATCAAATTTGTAGATTTGTAAACAATGACCACCAGGCCAACGGAGCATTGGATCTACTTAATTGTCCTTCTATTACTCAAGCATAGCAGCTCTTGTTGTAGTACTTCCTTCATCCCTATGGTTATATTACTCAATTTATGGGTTTTAGTTTGAGTACCACTTTCAAAGACAATACCAATGCTTAATTCTTTCCAGCAATCCTACTTTGTCTAAGAACATTTCTGGTTACTCCTCCACTTAGTTCTCACTGCAAGCATCAATGGACATACTGCGACCCTGGACTTCCTTGCCTTGATGCAGCATCGTCCTAGCTACTACCGAAGACCCCTGCCCCATGCTATATAGCATGCACATGGTTAATCGCGCCTGAAACCTAAGGATACTACACCTGGAACCAATCATCTTTATAGGACTTTTCTCAAAGTTCCCTGTGTTGGTGCCCGCTGTGATAATATCCGTGATGTTGCCCTGACAAGTCTCATAGAACAGAACGATTTGTATTTATTTAGTATTTATATAGCACCTTAATCCAAATCGCTTTTACATAGGACATTTATAAAAACAGTACAAAGTTGAGCAAGTGACAATTGACATTAGATGTACAGAATCAGCCCTGTTGGGTCAGATGTAATTTCAATGTTTTGCGAAATAAAGAGTAAGGGCCTCATTACACGGTAGGTGGTAAGGGTTTACCGGTACCGGTATTTTACCGGTACCGGTAAACCCTTACCGCCTTACTACGAGGTCCCTTTGCGGGTTGGGGAATTTAACGCCTGCTTTTTGCAGGCAGTAAAAACCAACCTGCAAAGGGACCAGGGAGCTAATTATGGTACCGCAATTTGCGGTACCGTAATTAGTGCCTTCCCCATTCCCATAGAGCCCTATGGGGCAAAAATGGGAATGGGGAAGGGCAATGGTGTAAGGGGGAATTACCGCCCCGCCAACCTTGGAATAGGGCGGTAATTCCCCTTTCCACCAAGGTGGTGCCGGTATTTTACCGGCATGAACCATGGCGCTAATAGCACCATGGTTCACCGCCATCCGTGTAATGAGGCCCTAAGAGGTGATAGAACGAATAAAGAGAGGATAAAGATTCCAGTGCAAGGGAGCAAGGTGTGCAAGCGTACAAAAGCGTGATTATGCACAAGGAGGGGTTGGGACTATCAGTCGAAACTGAGTATTAGAACAAAGAGAACGAGAAGGAGTGTAGAATGATACTAATAGAAAGATAGTGTACATGGACCCTTAAAAATCAAAGCATCAGCACTCAAGGTATCTCATGGACTTTGCTTCTTCTTGATACTCAAGACAAACTTGCTTGGGCCCTCCATTAGCCTCTGCAATTGAGCATACTCCGTTCTTGCCAGTCTTCTGGCAAATGGTCCTCTCGTGCCACGGCTGAGCCACTAAGCCTACAAGGCCTGGCATGACTGCTTACGTTGGTGCCACTGCTCCCACCACACCTGTGATCTCACTGTCACTAGACGACCTTACATCTATCGAGTTATTACACGAGTTAACTCTCTCTGCCACGGTTTGACGGCTGTTTGTTTTCTTGTCCGCTCTCCGGCCCTCGTAGATTTCAGACACCACAATCTCTCCTCACTGACATGTTCCATTGCCAACACTTTCTGGCTGTCAACCATGTGTTCACTAGAGTGAAATATCTTCCCACATTGCTTGGATATCTTGAGTGCCCTCGCCTTACTGATAGCGTCCTGAAACATTGAATAAGTAGCATGACAAAGGTTTTTCCTGTATGGGTGGAATTAAACTGTGTAACATGACTCGGTCCCTTGGGTACACATCATGTATGCAGTGTTCAACCAACCCACATTTTAAGTTACTTCCTAGAAAAAAAAGGTATTCCTTTCCAAAACGAAATTAGTTGTATTCCTACACAGCCCTACAGATAAGAGGTGTATCAGCTACTTTTAATCCCTAAAAACAGGCAAATAGTCCCAAAAATAAAAATGGGGAGCACAAATACTCCCAACAGAAAATATGAAACAGACATGCAGGACCTTGTGCTTCTGCTTTCATTCACACAGCTCCATGGATATCTTTTGACCAGTCATGCACGTAGTACCACAGAAAGTACTGTTATAACGGCCTGATCAGAATAAGTACACATGTATCTTTCAATGTGTATGGATAACTAGGTGCAAAGAAATAATGATTACAAAAACATTTCCATTTTCTAGTTAAAGCATATTTTTACTCGCTCAGGAAATAATGTCATTGGGAATTGAACTTACATTTTAACTCCATAAAAAAAGAAATGTTACTCCCTACTTAAAAAAATAGGGAGTGAAATACTCTCACTTCCAAATCTTATCTGGAGCACTGTTCCCACCTACGCCATGGAGCAATGGAGCAGGGCAGCAACTTTTGGATCACCCCAGAGCCATTTCCCCCTTTTCCTTAAATACACCTGACAAGAATCCAGCCAGAGCTCCTGAGGCACTCTTGCATCCCCTGCTAGAGGCATGGAAGTCCATTAGGGTCCACCAAGGGGCCCAGCTGGTAGCCTTGGCTTACCCTTGTGTTAACCCTGACACTGCCTTTGCAATCCCTGGATCCGAAATCACTGGGGGAGATTCCAGACAGAGACAACAATTAGTGACTGTGCTGTAACCCAGATCCGATGCCCGTGCACCCCACCAGTGCCCGCCTAACCCAGATCCAGTGCCTGTGCACCCCACCAGTGCCCGCCTAACCCAGATCCAATGCCTGTGCACCCTACCAGTGCCCGCCTAACCCAGATCCAGTGCCTGTGCACCCCACCAGTGCCCGCCTAACCCAGATCCAATGCCTGTGCACCCCACCGGTGCCCCCTGAACCCATATCCGGTGCCTGTGCCTCCCACCAGTGCCCGCCTAACCCAGATCCAATGCCTGTGCACCCCACCAGTACCCGCCTAACCCAGATCCGATGCCTGTGCACCCCACCAGTGCCCGCCTAACCCAGATCCGATGCCTGTGCACCCCACCAGTGCCCGCCTAACCCAGATCCGATGCCTGTGCACCCCACCAGTGCCCGCCTAACCCAGATCCGATGCCTGTGCCTCCCACCAGTGCCACCCCCAACCCAGATACGGTGCCTGTGCTTCCCTCCAGTATCCCCCCAACCCAGATCCGATGCCTGTGCACCCCACCAGTGCCCCCCCAAACCCATATCCGGTGCCTGTGCATCCCACCAGTGCCCCCCCCAACCCATATCCGGTGCCTGTGCATCCCACCAGTGCCCCCCCCAACCCATAACCGGTGCCTGTGCATCCCACCAGTGCCCCCCCCAACCCATATCCGGTGCCTGTGCATCCCACCAGTGTCCCCGTAAAATGACTTAGCCGTACAATTGCTCAGGTATACTAGCATCAATGCCAAGGTACAGATAATATGTACTCGTGTCTCATAATACACCACGGTTTTCCCTGACTCAACATTTACTGAAACTTACCATGGAATATATGTTTTAGTTAATGTTCCTTTTTGTGAGCGGGGGAATTCTAGGGTTTGGACTGACGCAGTGCAACTCATAATGTATTGAATACATCAGCCACACACTTCCCAGGGGTATAATGCATAATTAAACATATCTAGAGGCAATTCAGATGGCAGTGTTCTGTATATGCAATGCATTCCCTTACTCACTTAATGGAGATTTCTTTTTTTTCCAGTTTTGAGACATCTGCCACTTTAACGAGTAGTTTTAAATGTTTGCATTGCATACATTCAGCCCTCGGACATGTGAGGCTGTCCCTGAATTATGTGACTAGCTGAGGAATATGAGACATTTGCAGGCATAAGATACCATTACTGGAGCGTTAGAGTGTGCCCTTGCCATATGATGGCAGCACCAGGGCATATAAACCCGCACCTTATATGTGATGTGTGCTCTTGGCATTTGATAGCAGCACCTGGACATGTAAAGTAGCACCTTACATATGATGGCAGCACCTGGGCATGTAAACCCGCACCTTATATGTGATGACTCTACCTGGCACAAGAGTCTATGAAAGGCATAAAATGCCAGTACTGGAGCCTTAGAGTGTACCCTTGCCATATGATGGCAGCACCTGGGCATGTAAACCCGCACCTTATATGTGATGTGTGCTCTTGGCATTTGATAGCAGCACCTGGACATGTAAAGTAGCACCTTACATATGATGGCAGCACCTGGGCATGTAAACCCGCACCTTATATGTGATGACTCTACCTGGCACAAGAGTCTATGAAAGGCATAAAATGCCAGTACTGGAGCCTTAGAGTGTACCCTTGCCATATGATGGCAGCTCCTGGGCATGTAAACCCGCACCTTATATGTGATGACTCTACCTGGCACAAGAGTCTATGAAAGGCATGAGATGCCAGTACTGGAGCCTTAGAGTGTACCCTTGCCATATGATGGCAGCACCTGGGCATGTAAACCCGCACCTTATATGTGATGACTCTACCTGGCACAAGAGTCTATGAAAGGCATAAAATGCCAGTACTGGAGCGTTAGAGCGTGCTTGTGCTCTTGGCATTTGATGGCAACACCTGGACATGTAAACCTGCACCTTACATATGATGACTTTACCTGGAACATGAGTTTATGAAAAGGAATAGGACGGCAGAACCTGCATAAAGGTTGCTGTACAAGGTATATTTGAGCAGCACTTTAGCACAGCTTTCTCTGGCAGGAGAGGTGACAGCGTGCATATAGTGACTATGTCGCGCTCTGAAAGACGTGTGTATGAGTGCAATACGTGATAAAAATAAAATATCATATAATATAACTAATGATGAGAGGCAACACAACTTTTGCTCGCCATTTAGTTTTGTTTTTTAAAATTAATCTATAGTTATAGCTTTTTAAACATATGTGATATCACTTCGTGTGATGTCATCAGGGCTAGTGGGTCATGTGATGTCACTTCCTGTATAAGGGGTGAACGTTGATGTCCTGTCACTTTCTGTGATGTCATCTAGTCCTTGATGTAGCTTGTGCTAACCCTGGAATTTTGTTGAATTGACATTCATGTCTCCAAACAGGAATCTTTGGGGAGACGTCAAGTTGTACACTGGTTGAAAGATCAATGTTTAAGAATAAACTCGGGGTTTGACCATGAGGCCAGGTGCTGTGGGTGTTTCACTGTTTCCCAGCGCTACACCTGGGTACACAAGACTCCTGATACATGTGGATTACGTTCTTGTTTCATATGCCCCGTTTTTTCCAATGTTTGACGTATCATGACCAGGGGAGCCGATTTATGAATTTCCCGGGGGTGAGGGGAGAGGGGTCCCAAATACAGGAAGTGACATCACTGGCAGTTATATGACTGAAAATGTGCATGAAGTCGCCAAATTGATGCAACGGCGCGTGCAGGGGTGTGGGGGCGCGTGCAGCGCAGAACAGTGGAAACATTGGCTACCATGTACTGCATATACTAAAGTCAAGTAAGAAGGAGATTTAATAAGCCTTCGAGTTGCATTCCAGTAAGCCATCACTGCCCCTACTCCCTCTATACTCATCCAGGTTGTAGTAGCCTTCCCTCAAAAGGCAGAGCAGCACAACTAGGTTGGGAGAATAAAATGCTTGCTAAACAGCAGGTACAGCTGCAAGGTGGAGTACCACCACCACCACCAAAAAAAAGTTCCCAATTCAAGGGAAACGAGAAGTAAAGACGTTTCCCGATTAAAAACTACTAAGCAAGACGTGTGAGTGCTGCAACATTTGTTCCCCTTTCCACAGATACTAGCGCCATTGCAGCCGCCCAATGAAGATTCCCTTTTGTCTGCTTTCACTCCCTTACTTCACCTAATCACCTGCTCTGCTCCGCTCTAATGCTACTTTTCTGATCCACTCTTATCTTGCCCTACACTTTTTCTGTTCTATTCTTGCTCCATTCTTGTCTCTTCTCTAGCTGCGAGACGTGGTTGTGAGGCAGCTCTCTCCCCGCGTCACGCAGCCGTTTCTTTCATACTTCCTTTATCACCTTGCCTTGCCTTTGCCTTTTGCTTTTCTTATCTTGTACTTAACCTGCTGCACCTTTTCTCTGACTTTCTTCATCTCGGCTCTTCCAGGTACCTTCCGCTTCGGCTATCTGCCCCCTACCCTGCTTCCAAGTCTACTTAGCTTCTTCCGCTTGCCGCATTCTGCAGACCTCCACTAGATTCCTATCACAAAGTTTATTTAGCTACATGTTATGCACCTTCAGCCGTATTACATTCTAGGATCCTTTACAAAGAATGCTCTTTATTATCCTTTTAAGGATCCTTTACAAAGAATGCTCTTTATTATCCTTTTAAGGATCCTTTACAAAGAATGCTCTTTATTATCCTTTTAAGATCCCTTTGGAAATCACCATTCTTCGATACTGCAACCACTTCCACCGGATTCGGGTTTTATTGCCTGTGAGGGTTTCCCAGGGGCGCCGCCCACTATGTACACAGAGTTCTGGCTTTGTCCGGCCTCTGAATACCTTGTGGGACTTCCTTTCTATCATCTCACGCTACAACATGGCTGCAACCAACAGCTGCGAGTAACTGACACCTCTACAAGCAACATAACTGTGAGGACATTGGCGTGGCTAATACCCAGACCTACGGTGAGTATGCTCGGTGACCCCTCCACAAACAGCCCGGATAGCAATGTGCTGCAGGGCCCAGTGGGAGGGGGCAATCCTGGCCTTGGCCCCCCAGAAAGCTCTTTCTTCAGGTGCCTCTCTCTCTTTTATTTCCAATTGTCCTTCCTTGTGCTTTTTGTTTTTTCCCATCTATCATTCCGTCCAGCCCTATCGTCCATGTAGCCAACATAACAAAAATACACACTACACATACATTAAATCAAATATTTTATCTAAACGCCCTGGTGTCTGTGTCTTTAAATCTAGGTGTCCCTTAGGGGACACGTGTGTAGCCCTTCCAAGGCAGGCCCCATTTGAGCCACGGGCTACATTTAGAGTTGTATAAGAAAAACCGCAAGTCCCAGAATACTGACAAAGAAAACAGAACTGAATGGATCGAAACCCTCTGACATGGGTCTAGTTAGTTGCAAGCTCAGTAACTACGTCCCTCCCCCTGCTACACATGCACAACCACAGACTGTAAATGAGGGCTTCCCCACATGCCACTTAATCACCAATATGGAAGGAAGGCATTTTTGAGTCTGCCAAAGGAGCAGGAACGCTGTTCCATTCCATTGCTAGTGTGGAAACAGCGGCTGCATTCCTTGTGCAAGCCTGCACCATCTAAGTGAGGTGAGGGGAGGAAACATTAACATTAAACAAAAGTTGCGCCGAGAATGAGGCCACAGGTAGTCCAATGTCCTGGAAAACGCTTTGTTTGCCATACATGAACACAGGCCAATTAGGCTTGTTGCCTATTACGAGGCCTGAAAGGAGGATGCGCACACGGAGGGGTTCATCAACACATCTTTATTTTCCTTTTCCTAACAGTAACTGGCGCTTCTCGTGCCTTACCCAGAATTCCTTTCGTTCCCCAACTCCCGGCGGGGGCTAAACAAGTTAACCCATGGGTGGCCGGCAACACCACCCCTGAACAATATGTCCAAACATCAACTCAACACTCTTCAACAAGCCTCATAGGTTTCTTGATGGCTCGCCATGGTCTCTCATCTTGGGCAACTGGCCCAAATATTTCCTGAGTTCCTGCTTCATGGCTTGTCTGTCCAGGGTCTCCTACCGGAGGGGTCCACAGGTCGTCTCGCAGCTCTCGCGTTTGGGGAAACGGGTCTCTGAGGTAACTCCGCTCCCTCTCGCCTGACATAGTGTCTGAATTGTTGACAGTTCCTGGTGACAGCTCTGTTCTGATATTCGGCTGTCACCATCGTACCTTTCACTGCGGTTACCCTCATGGGACTTGGGGCAAACCGCAGATCTGTCTTTCTGGGCGTTGGCTGTTGGACGATAACTTCATCTCCTATGTGGAAATCTTTTGTCACTGCTTGGCGGCGAGCGTCAGCGTCTCGTCTTGCTCTCTCTTCGGCTTCTGCATCCCTTTGGAGTATGTCCATGTCAGGCGGCTCATCGCTTGATGGGTTGCGTGGTATGCGGGTTCGCACTTCGTAGCGGAGCATTAGCTCGGCGGGTGTCTTGTTCGTACCTTCATGGGGTGTGTTTCTATAGTCTCGTAGGAGTCAGCACAGTGCCTGGTGGGGATTGACTGCTTCGACTCTGGCCCTCTGTATCGTCTTTTTAATCGACGCCATGAAGCGTTCTGCCATTCCGTTCGCTTGCGGGTGGCGAGGGGTTATCTTCCTATGTCTGAAACCCAGATGCTTCGCCAGTGTCCCAAACTCGTGTCCACAGAACGGTGGTCCATTGTCAGATTTGACTGTTGTGGGGATTCCCCACTCGCTGAATACTTCCTCCAATACCGCTGCTACTTGGGGAAACGCTGTGGTGGTAGCCAGTTTGACAATCGTGAATCTTGATTGTTCGTCTATTAGAAGCAGGAGATAGTCACCCGCTTCCGTGGGCTCATAGAAGTCCATGGCTACCCGCTCCCACGGGCGATCGGGTATCTGCCTATGCTGTAGTGGGGGTGGGTTTTCAGCCGGGGCCGTGCACTGGCAGGCATGACAGTTCTTCACCCATTCCTCTTGTGAAACGTCCCACTGTCTGCAGGGGGGTGGCAGCTGGTTCGAGCGTCGGCGGGTTTGGTATCCTAGCATAGTCCTGCTCGCCCATGATATTAACAGTAGCGCCTGAGTCGACCATGAATTGGAATTGGCAGTTCCCCATTTTGATTGGGATTTTAGGGGCCTCCCTGGCCTCTTCATTGTCAAGTATGAGATTGACGAACTCATCCTGGTCGTACGGATCATATGGCGTGTTGTATGCTGCTTCCTGCTCGTCATGGTAGAATGTTTCAGGCCTATATTCTGTCGGTGGGTAATCATACTCATCCGTGAAATATCTGGTTTGGACTGCCTGGTCTAGCTGTGGTGGGTACCCCTGTGCTTGGTATTCATCAATGGCTCTGACATATCGCCTCTGTCCCTGCCCTTGTTGGTAATATCTCGGTTGATTATATTGTGGGGACGGCGAGCGGAGAGGCATCCTGGCGGGCGATTGGGGGCGCATTGGAGGAAATGGTATGCCTTCTCTGCATACAGAGTGAAAGTGCCCCTCTCTTCCGCAGTTTGTGCATCGTTGGGATAATGCTGGGCATGACCCTGAATGTGGAAAGGACATCCCACAGCGGTAGCATTGTCTCTGTTGGCGTGGAACTTGCGTAGCTTGTGCTCTGTATGGTTACGACCCTCTGTCGCCTTGACGAGGTGGCAGTATGGCTGCGACGATTTCTTTGGTGTCTTGTTTGGGGTTGCCTGTGTTGCCCATGGATGAGGCTTGGGCATCAACCCTCTCATGTATGCGAGCAAGCTCACTGACTTCTGGGATGGTGAGTTTTTTTTTAGTAGCTGTTTCTTGAGTGCGGGGGAAAGACACCCTTCTATGACCTTCAACCTTATCACTTCTTCTAGAGAGAATGCGTCGAACTGGCAGTTTGCTCCCTTCACTCTTAGGCGGGTTATGAATTCGTCGACTGTCTCTTGTGGCAATTGGGTGCATTTGTGAAATAAATATCGCTCGTAGTCACGGTTGACTTTGATGATGAGGAGTTTGTCTAGGGCCCCAATCAGGTTTGTGAAGGTTTTTTGTTCAGCTGCGGGAATCGTTTTCACAACTGTCTTTATCTCCCCCCCCCACCAAATTGAGGAAGATGTCATCCCTGATGTTGGGGGAGTCGCCGTCACCAGACCCCCTCACATAGTGCTGGAAGTCTTCCATCCAGTCAGTCCATCTCGGCCCCTTGGTGGCTTGAGGCGTCATGGTGAATGGCTTTGCCGTGCGGGCCGGTTGGGGGGACCCAGGACTGGACACAGGGTTGCTCATGTTGCTGGGCGGTGAGAGTCTGCGGGTGTGCAATCAGCCCGTGTATGCGGTGATTTGCTGCCTCAAACCTGCTGGCCTGGAGTGGTGGCCGTGCCGCGGATGTTCACACACACTGGTGTAGGCCTAGTAGGCAGGTGAGCGTGCACTTGCACCCACCTGAGAGTCCGGTGACAGGAATGGGCCGAAAGAGCCCCAGGTGCTGCGAGGAGGAGGTTTCCACTCAACTCTGATGGGCCCTTGTGGCGCGTGCTGAGTGTGGGAGGAGGAGAAATGGGCTGGAACGTGCAGCCGGAGGGCGTGGGTGGGATCACCGGCACGCGTCGCCTGAGAGGACCTGGCAGACTGCCAGGACCAAATGCGCATTTCCGAGTGCTCGCGCAGCTGTCTGGCACACCGTACCAGGCGTGACGATGGAGAGGAGCTCGGCGTGTAGGCAGACGCCCAAGCGTACGCGGCGTATTGCCGTGACTTGTACTGGAGGAGGAGGAGTAGGAGGAGACTCGGCGGGTCATCCGAGCGTGGATGCCAAACGAGGACTCCGCTGTGCGCACAGACAGCCTTCGTCGCCAGTGTTGCCTTTTACGAGGCCTGAAAGGATGACGCGCACACGCAGGGGTTCATCAACACATCTTTATTTTCCTTTTCCTAACAGTAACTGGCGCTTCTCGCACCTTACCCAGAACTCCCTTCGTTCCCCAACTCCCCGTCACAAACTCTGCCTCTCCAACGGCGGGGGCTAAACAAGTTAACCCATGGGTGGCCGGCAACAAGGCTGGCAATAAAACAGTGCCACGCTCGACTCCCAGGGTGGGCTTAACCCGAATTGATTTTGATGGTGGCCCCTGGGCCCCGGAGCCCCCCGTACTCGGTGCCCCTGGTCATGCCCCTGGTCATGCCCACCAATTCCATCATGGCACCATCCCCTGCGTGCCATCCTGAATAGTGATGTGCCCCCGTTATGCAACAGTGTGTGTGAGCACTCAGTGCATATTTCCCAGCAGCCCCTGGAAAGACTCAGAATGATCACACTGTGATGTCTCTGCAAAGTGTGAGGCCCACGTGCCTGCCGCAGAGGCACCCGGTGGCTAGCAGGAGTGAGCACACGTGCTGGAGTGTGCCTTTGGGTCACGTGGTAATTAGGATAGTGCGCCCTATGCTCATGTTAATTAGTGATGCAGGCAGAGACGTGTATCTTTCTGCCCACAACACTGTTACTGAAACAGCCAAACAGGTTTCATAGTGTCCTGTTGCCTAACAAAGCATAGAAGGGTTAGCTGCTGGGCTTGTGCCAGGGGCTGACATATGTGTAGGTGTGTCCATTGTATGCTGCACCACAGAATGAAGGCCCTCTCCCCTAATGCTTAGTGCACACTTTGGTGGTGCGCCAGCTACTCTTGTAGCATGTTGCGCAACCTGAGTCTCTCCAGATCTTTTGTACTACTACTCCCATTATCCATCACCATTGACTGTGCTGTGTATGGCTAATGTACATTGTAGCCCAACACATCTGGAGTGTCAAAGATGCAGACGCCTGAACCAGACTGATTATCCAGAGGCATCGCCACTGTATCAACCACACAATGATGTCATGATCTAAACACAGTTGTCAACAACAATATGATCCATTGCAATCCGTAAGTGCATATGCAGCACTGGACTTTCCTTTGCAGTGTGGGATTTGTAGTCAGAGTTTCATAATGGGAAAGGCAGAGCTTAAGTCCAAAAATGCACATAAAAACCCAGGAGTGGATGAGCACCTACAGACTGGAGTGGAGCATGTTGGCAAATTTATCTAATTTGTGTATTGGAAGAGAGCGGAAACAACCTTCCAACCCTAGCTCACCTGACTGTGGAGCTCAGATTTCCTGAGAGTTATGTACTGTACTGTCATGCCATCCTATGACGTATCCCTTAGTTTATTTACATGTCACATGATGACTTTAGTAAAATACAAAGAAAAGTACATCTTATAGCAGGCTACATTAAAACACATATACATAATAGGAACTGAAGAAAGATCACTATTGGCTGAGATTGAAATCTTCTGACTCCTGCTTGATAAAGACAGTCTTATTTTTTAATCTGCATTATCTGACAATGATGATGTTTGAGCGAATATAGACACGTAAGAAAGATCAATAGAATTGGATCATGCAAATATATGACATCAGTTTTATCAGTACTAACACGATATTGTGTTACTTTATGTGGTATTTTCTAATATTAATTTTTGATAATTTTGGATAATTACTGATTCTTGGTATTGGATTTTATTAATGGATCCTATTGTTGTGAAATATTGAATGGCAAGCTAAAAGTTGTGTACATGAAATTGTGTATTTATTGATTTTGTAAAAGTTCTTTTGAACTAAAAATAAATAAATAAAATAAATAAACAAGTCCCTTTTCAGGGTCCCTGTGGGCAGGAGGACAACCCCCATGTACCGCTTCCACCCCTCCATTAGGCCGGTGTTAGAAATATTTGTTTTCCTACTTCTTACGGGGGGTGGTAGATCCTTTTTGGACCAACCCACCTAAAAATCACTGATTCATGCATTCTACCTCTAAATGAACAGCAGAGAATTAATATTAACGAATAAATGCAGCAGAGAAAAAAATCAAGTGACTTGGCTATTAAGTATGTAATTGTATGGTGCAATAGATGTTATGTTATGTTAGTGGGATTTACTTTGGATTTTAACATGACAGTGGTATGATTCACAGACAGCCTTCCATGGTTAAACAGAAGAGTTTTACCTTACACAATATCCATCATTTTAGCAAAACCTGCGGTTGCTCAATTTAAGAAAATGTATCTACCAAACGTGAGCCGCCCCACCACACAAATACCTCTGATTTAAGCATCTTAACATCATACGCAAAAGAACAGAAATACAGTATGGGCATGTCATCAATTAATCACAACCAATTAGCACACATTTGAAGGTTTCAACAGAGGAACAATGATGGCAAAATTGTCAATTGCGCAACTGACGTAGCACCTAGAATTTGATTAGTACAGGGGCCCTGCGGCTCTCCAGATGTTTTGGACTAGGGCTCCCATGATTCCTCACCATTGATTAAGCTGGGAAGGGCTGATGGATGTTGAAGTCCAAAACGTGTTGAAGACCAAAGGTTGCAGCAAATTGCTGAAGTTAGTTAAAAGCAAATGAAACCTTAAATGCGTAAATATATTATATATATATTTATATAAACATATATCTATATATTACATTACACTTTGTACAGCGCTCCACTGCTCTTGAGCTAGCTCCCAGCTTTAAACAATACAAATAAAAAAATAAAAATATTAGCTGGTGGTATTTGTCTATGTCTCGCACCTAGAAACACTTGTGTGCCGGCGCGTTATAAATGCCACATCTATATTATATAATGCTACACAGGTTTGTTCTCATTCATGCTAGCCTATGCCATGATATGGTGCCAGCAGTTTTGCTTTCGCGCTGTTTGCCTCCCTACTCTTAGTCTTCATGTTATTGTTCATTTATAATGCGCTTAATACCGGCGAGTGGTTTCGAAGTGCTGGTTCAGGGTTCAAACCTGTGTTGCACCACATTGCGTTTCGCCTGAACTATCCTTCCTTCACAGCTCAAACATGTCGCAAATGATCCCCAATTCTGAAATAGCCTGCTCGACCCAATCCCGGTTTTAAGCTCGATTCCAAAAAGGATAAGTGTGCGCTCAAACAAAATCATCTCAAAAACTACATCCTAGAATGAAAGAGAAAACATGAATCCGAAATAACGCGTTTAGAGGCAGGGCAAGTTGCAGGCACATATGTGGCGTGATGCTGCAGAGCACGCACAGCCTGGTGTACACTGCGATTTCTGTGGGATTAGGGTTTTCTGTAACTGCTCTGCTTCGTGCTCTGTTTTCCAAATCCTTTCAAAGTGCACATGAATTGAATAGCTGATCTTCTTATCCGCGATTATTTTAGCCCAGGCGAGCAGGCATCATTGGTTTGTTAGGTACACAGCGCCACCTGCTGTCGAACTATTGAACTTCCGTCTATAACTCAGCTGGCGACTACACTAAGCTATCTAACACAAGTTATCCGACAATTTTGTTTTGTAAAATAATAATGAGTGTGCTAGTTAACACCATAGAGCAGGCCTCAAGAACTCTTCTCATCTCAACCCATCCAAATGTGCCTTTATCTCTTATTCACCACATTACAGTCCCTCTGCCGGCCCCACCTTGCTTTCGTCACGCACTTCCGCCTATTCGGCAACACAGCGATTCTGTACATCCTTTCATGTAAATAGGAATAACGTTTTCCTGTACTCTGTAGTCCTCATTGTGGGTGCTGTGAAAACGGTTAAACTATATTGCGCCTCAGGATGTGCCCGGAGTGGAGAAGGAGGAGTAAACACCATCCAGGTATTATTTGTATTGTTAGTATAATTATTAATACTAATATTAGGGTATTTGTTGAGCATGGACCTAGCTTTGGGAAGCAACATGGTGCTTTACAATCATAGGGGGAAGAACACAGTGAGGGAAGCAGAGAAACAAGGGAGTGGGGAATTAACAAAAGGGGAGGGTGGGCAATTGTCAGCAATTGATCTACAAGCAACTAGGGGAGGAAACCATGGGGATCAGATCACCTAGTCTCAGGTAAGGTGGGGAGAGGATGGTGTATAGACCTAGGTGCTAGGGAGCAGCCATTCCTCAAAGAGGAGGGTCTTGAGTTCCTTCCTGATCTGTAGGAGCGAGTTGGCGAGTAGGATGTTGATGGAGAGGAGGTATATGGGGGAGTTGACAGAGAAACCCTCTCTCCTGTTTTTTTCCTTCCTGCACCAGTGTAGTGCAGGTCATTTTAAAACCTTTAATTGCATGCAGGGGGGCACCAGTGTTGGCACTTGCTGCACCCCTTGCGTGCAAAGTTTAAACTTCTTTAATTTTCATCTCCATCTTGTTCAAAACGTGAACGTCTGTAAATATGCTTTGCAGGTGGCGTTTACTAATGTATTCCTGTGGAATGAAGCTGCTCTTGAGCAGGTGCAAACCCAGGGTGGGTTCCACACGGATCTATTCATTGTATGCCTGCAGGAAAATCTTCAGGGGTCGTACATTGAAACCGACTGAAAAGACAAATGAGGAATGCACAGCAGAAATCCGATTTTCGCCCAGTGCCCCTCCTCCGCCCTGTCACTGTTGAAAAATAGAGCAGAATGGGAAATGGAGGCATTACACCTTATTTTTAAATTTTATTTTCCACTCAGCCCCATGTAACATGAGGCCCCATGTGTAAAAGTTCTATGCATGGTCTGACGCCTTCATTACCACTTCCGGTTATTTATTTTAAATTTGTCTGGAGGAGCAGAGGCACCAATTGACATATACAATCCTGCTGTCTCCTTCCTCTCCTCCTGGCACCTGTGCCACCTCTGTAGCATGCCATTTGGATGTAGGTGGAGACGCTATGGATTACTTAGAAATCTGACAGCTTTTTCCACCTGCTCCAAGCTGTCAGATTCCACACGAATCGATGTGAAAGACTCCTGCCATGCATACAAGTGGCAGGGGCATTTCCAATTATTTGCATACCAAGAACTAAAAGTACACGGAAGTCAGGGACCAGACTAATGTCTGTACATTGATTAGACCTCGTAGCGCAATCAAACCTACACAGAGAGGATCGCATGCATGCAGCGCCACGATGTCTTAGGGTGACTGGGCCTCATTACGACCCAGGCGGTAAGTTACCGCCTGGGCCGTGACTTTACCACCATGGCGTAAACTACGTTTACGCCATGGTGGTTGGCGGACTTACCGCCCCATTCCGAGGTTGGCGGGGGCGGTAAGTCCCCAATCCCCATTTACCCTTCCCCATTCCCATTTTTGCCCCATAGGGCATAATGGGAGTGGGGAAGGCGTTAATTACGCCACCGTAAATTACGGTGGCGTAATTAACTCCATGGTCCCTTAGCGCCATGGATTTTAACACCTGCTAAAAGCAGGTGTTAAAAGCGCCATGGCGCTAAGGGACCTCGTAATTGGCGGTAAGGGGTCGGCGCAGCTAACGCTGGCGTAAACCCCTTACCGCCAGGGACGTAATGAGGCCCACTGTGTGCTATATAAGAAGATATAACATAACATGTGAGGGCACACAGATGCACCCCCTTCCATGCAATGTATGGGGACATGGACAGTCACCCCTATTCTGTTTGAAATATGAGTTGTTTTCAGAATACCACTAAATTAGGATGCAGGATTGCTTGGAATATTTACCATATGGCGTACACACTGAAAAACGCACAGCATGTGGTAAATAATCCACATGTTCTGCCAAAGATCACATACTATTCACATACAGTATCGCACCTTGAAACACTTGTGTATAGGGGCGCTATAAATACAATATCATATCATATCATGCAGTACCCATTATGCAGTCCATGCAGTAACTAGTCAATTTTATCCCAACTCATTAATAGAAGATGTTATGAAACGAAGTGGTAATTAAAATGCCACATTTCTAACCATTAACATCATACTAGTAATGAGGTCTGCAGCTACCTTTTTAAAAAAAAAACTTGTTGATGTCTACATTATTTACTGTTTTTAAAGACCTCACAAAATTGCATATTATACTTCATGTGATAATATATTCAGATATTAAGATGCTGCATGCAGCCTACTGCACCTTCTTCCCCTTTCAGCTGTGCTTGGAAAAGGCCCTAAATAACTATCAAATATACCATGACATATTTTACACGAGACATGAAGGCCAGCTTTTTTACTTATTCTGACGGCAACACAAACCACTTGTGCAAGACAAAATGAAACCATAGAACTACATTACTCAAATAGCATGAACTCCTTCATGTGTTAGCCTCCATCGAATACCACTACAACATGTCCAAGCATCTGCAGAGAGTCTGTAAGCAGTCCTTCTTCCATGTTAAGTATTTTGCATTCCCGCTCTGCTTGCTAGTACTATCAGTTATCAGTCGAGTTTGGTTTATTTTCTCAATACTTTTTGAAAGCATCCGAAATGAATGATCATCCTATCATAAGGTCTTCAATTATGTTGACTTGTTTGACATTGGGACTTTTTTGGGACTTTTCCTAGAAGCCAAAAGAGCAGCTGTGCACTCTCTGCAAACGGTAGCGTGTGATTAGCCCACAATGTCAGAGATATGTCGTACGAGAAGCGTTGATATCTTGCTTTCTTCATGGATGAAACACAGCTCCAGTAAACGACTTTCCTTAAGCGGCAGGCCGTAGCTGTCACTTGTTATGCACTTGAAGTCCCTAGTATTTTATTTTGTGTTAGTATGTATACAGTGCAAGCCTTGCTACGGAGGAGTGCTGTACACGTAGATTAGGGCTAGCAAAGATCGGTGGAAGAGGAGGGTCCTGGTTTTAAAAGCTTGGATATCCCATGGTACAGGGGTGGCATATGCCTACGAGTAGCAGTTCGTAAGTGACTCCTAGGGATTATCTGAAGAGTAGGGTCTTGAGTTCCTCCCTGAACTGCTGGAGCTCTGGAGCAGTCCTGGTTGAGCCCAGGATGGTGATCAGGTGGGTGGGGGTAGCAAGAGAAGTCCTGTTTCCTGGTTTCTCTTTGCTTGCCAGTTTATCTACAAGCCCCTCATTGAGGAGTGGGATCTACCTAAACCAGTGTGCCTTATATGTGTTGCAGACAGTTTTGAAAAGTATCCAGGTTAGGACGGGTAGACAGTGTAATTCTCTTAGGATGGCAGATGTGTGATTGAGTTTCTTGCATTTATCAGTATAACGGACTGCTGGCACCCCCCGCCACCAACTTCCCCCCACCCTCTGTCCTGTTTATTTATTTTTTTAATCCCCCCCAACTTACCTTAGTTTGGCTGCGGCGGGACGCACCGCCACAGCCGCACCTTCTGCTCTGCTCACAGTAGCTGCCATGCAAAGGGCAGAGGGGCTCTGTACGGAGCCCCACCTTCCCTTTCCATGGCGGCCATCTTTGCAAATGATATTCCTTCTTACAACAGATATACAGTGCACGTCCCATTGTACAAAGGAAACCCCCTTTTTTTAAGGACTCCAGGTTACCGCTTTGGCAACCTGGGGTGCTTCACTCAGGCCGATGATAACTTGGGCTGCCGGGCCGTCAACCCCCGTCCCAGTCCTTGGAACGGGGGCTTAACACCATAATAAGTAACAATAAGAATAAATTGTGCAAACAACGAAGGGTAAGTGCATTGTGATGTTAAATTGAAATGTAAGGTTAATTCTCAATGCTCATAACTGTTCAGTATCTCAAACTAAGAGACACTGAAAAGAAGTCTGTACCAGACAACAATCGAAAATCTGGTGGTCATGATGACCCTTGGGGAGCAAAGAAGACAAAGAGAGTAGTATGGATTACCCTCACCTGATTTTCTCACCCCATTCGGGGGCGGGGGGGGGGAGTTTGGTCCCACAGACCTCTAGAACCTTTCTTCATAAGCCAACTGATGTCTGGGTGCTGGGGGGCATAGGAAAAAGTGGGGTTGGAAGTACAGTGATGTTACTCTGCTACTCTGCACTCCCGGAAGTGACCACTAAATATGTATAGGGAACAGAACTTTTGACCACATTAAGGGAGATACAACTCCTAGCAACAATTCAAATTCACTACCAGTACACATTATTTCTAGTGGTTTCCTATGGGGTAGCCCGTAGCGATCATACAGAGAGTTTGCCTGGTAAACCCACAGGATATTGATATGATATGATAGTTTGTTTATATAGCGACTATACACAATGTGTTTCAAAGCGCTTCAAGGCAAGGGCGGGAAGAAGGGAAAATACAACAACTTTCTTACAGGCCATGAACAGTAAGGATGTGAAATTAACGATCGGACCCAGCCTGACGACATTGCAGATAGTGCAAGAGCTAAGACATAGATAAGGAATGGAGGGGGAGAGTGGGAAGTAAATGGAAACAAGAGACGAGGATCCAAAATTAGGAACCCTCCCGTCCCCTGCACTCTATCATAAGTCCATCAATTGATGGTTCAGCAATTTTAAATGCATTTGTTGTAGTTAATTAATAATATTCTGATCAAGTTAGTAGTAAGACTGAACACTCAGTGATTTTGTAAAAAACCCAAAAACAGGGCGAGGTTTTTAATTAATGTCACAGTAAATTCACCATACAGATTTGAAGTGAAAAAGCCAAAATGACTGTCTACAAAAAAACATTTCTCCACCAACTGGCGGGTAGAACTGAGAAACACGAGTTCACCAAACTTTGAGGGTTTTCTTACGCCTCACCTCCACTATACTTAAGGTTTTGCAGTCCAAACCCAATAGGCTCAAGAAGAAGGGATGAATATCCCGAAACGCGTCAGCCACAAATTGTATAAATGGACTATCATTGTTTACTGTTTTCATGTTTTTTTGTAGACAGTCATTTTGGCTTTTTCACTTCAAATCTGTATGGTGAATTTACTGTGACATTAATTAAAAACCTCCCCCTGTTTTTGGGTTTTTTACAAAATCACTGAGTGTTCGGTCTTACTACTAACTTGATCAGAATATTATTAATTAACTACAACAAATGCATTTAAAATTGCTGAACCATCAATTGATGGACTTATGATAGAGTGCAGGGGACGGGAGGGTTCCTAATTTTGGATCCTCGTCTTTTGTTTCTACTTATATTGTTATTGTGATCCTGTGCCAGGTTCACGTTTCCTCCCCCGCACCTCAAAAAAATATATATACTTCTACACATTATTGAATAAATCAATCTCTAATTTTAGAATACCAGGGAGTGCTTCTACTGATCTACCCCTTTGCAAAGTAAATGGAAACAGACAGGCGACTACCGTACTAGGCCTGACGACATTTCTGTTAGAGCCAGGGGAAAACAAAAGGTGAGGGAGAGGGGTGCAGAAAGGGAGGGGAGGAACAAAACAAGTGACTATCGTACTAGGCCTGACAACATTTCAGATAGTGCTGGAGGGAGGGGGGGGACAGTAAGGGGATGGGGGAGCGGCAAACGAGGTTGCTATCATACTAGGTCCAGGGACAATTCTGATAGAGTAAGTGCATAGAAGAAAGTAAGGGGAGGCGGGGAGGAGATAGGAAAGGGAGAGGGGAGGAGAGAACAGAGAGTAAGCAGTCAAAAAGAGTGGAGAAGCAATAGGGGAGAGCGTACACAATTGCAGAAGTCAGTAGTAACACATAATGTTGCAAGCCAGGATACCAGATGAAGATGGGAACAGCATGATTCAGGGCCACCATGAGTACAAGATGCAAAGGAAGTCCAGCATGAGAGTTGAGAAAGGGTGATGCACCGTGAATCAATGAAGTCCATAAAAGTCAAATCCAGAATTGGCCACAAGACGGTGATGGTGCAACAGGAATGTATCAGGACAGACTCCTGTGTGCGGGAAGGGAGGCACAAGGGAACAACACGGGGGGATCAGAGAGGGTGGGGATGGCCTGTGGGGACAGAGGGTGTAAACACATGTTGGTGCATGCTTACCTGCTGTTTTAGCAGGGGGTCAGACCCTGGATCTTCCTGGTCCGAACAGGTCCAAACAGGAATTGCCCTTTTCTTTGACTGATCTTCACTTCGGACGCCCAGGCGAGAGATGCCATTGATTGAAGAGTTAAGAGCAGGAAGGAAGAGGCAGGGCTAAAACAGTGGGTGGTGCTTAGGCCAGGGGACCTAGATCGACTTACACCTGCTCCCAGCTGCAAAGCAAAAGAGGCTGGAGGACTTCTTAAGTAGGGAAAAGAGCGGCAAGCAGGAGGGCACCAGGTGGGCGGGGCTTGCTAAGTGGTGAAAAAGAGCAGAAACCAGGAAGACACCAGGTGTTCGGGGCTTAGGTCAGGTGACCTAGATCGACTTACACCTGCTCCCCAGCTGCAAATGAAAAGAGGCTAGAGAGCTTCTTAAGTAGGGAAAAGAGCGGCAAACAGGAAGGCACCAGGTGGGCGGGACTTGCTAAGTGGTGAAAAAGAGTGGCAACCAGGAAGGCACCAGGTGGGCGGGCTTAGGCCAGGTGACCTAGATCCACTTACACCTGCTCCCCAGATATGCAAACATCCTATAGGATAGTAGGCATATTATAAGATACTATAGTGCGTATTGCCACATATCTTTCCACGGATCATGCCACTTACTAGCTATATGAATAAAAACTTTAATATTATCCAATTTTACAGCATTAGAAAACCACTGAACGTGGAAGATTAATTTTAGAGCAGAACTAGGCCAACCAAATTCTCTGAAGCCCAAAAACATATTATCCTGGTCTGGTCATTTACTTAATCACATTTAAAAGCCAAATTGAGGAGAAAACCCCCCGAAAGGACTGAGCAGGTTAAAAAGATTGTGTACGGTGCAGTGTTAAAAAAGGCCAGCTTAACAGTTATATTTTCAGAGTTGGCAAGAAAGGATATTGCGACAGAAGAGTTAGCAGCGTTTGCCGTACAAGAGAATGTCTGTAGCAGAGCATTCGTTTTCCATACAAGACAAATCTGGCTTTGGCAGCAGAGGGGAGAAAGGTTTTCAGGTATACTACTCAGGAATTTGTTCAATCACTCAGGCTCTGCACTTCTTAAGGTAAAGCACCTGCCTCTATGAGTAATCATTGGAATCAGAGTTTGTCCTGTTTTCTCATATCAATACACTCCTGGGAGCTTCCAAACCGAATCCCACTTTTCCTCCCATTAACCACATTCTGTAGTGCAGGAGTAACAGAAAGTGCAACAGACGCTGATATGAAAGAGATAAAGATGGATTAGTTTCAAGATGGCCGCCTCCTGAGCTCAGCAGGGGCCACACAGCCTCCTGCTCCTGCACCGGAAGATGTTGGATTGGGTGGACTTTCCTGGTTTATTGATTTGCTGACAAAAGGACTCGTATGTCTGCCTCCTGACTACCACCAGCATTGCTGCCAAAATAGGGATTTACGAGGAAATCAAGCATTCTCAAATTCAAGATCAGCAGGGTTGGTGGGATGTTCAGTATCCTCAATATTAATGTGCTCAGGAGATCCACCCCCTCCCTAAGAGCCACTGTGCTGTCCGCACTTTAACGCTGCCAGAGTAATGACTGGGGCAGGGGGATTTTCAGTTTGGAAACGGTTAAAGACATTTGTCTGTCCAATAACGGTGGTGACCAGAGCTGCAACAGTTCTTTAATTCATGTCTGTGTTTAACAACCCCCGTCACAACCACACGGTTTCAATCACGTGACAGGAAGGCGTTCTCCTAAATATCAATACATTGCCCAACACGGAGCTTGATGCAGAAAGCGCAAACAGCAATGTTTAGTGGATGCAGTGATGTGCCACCCATGTCCTGGCAACTCCAAACACATGCAAATTGCTTCCAAACTCAGATCAAACAACTAGGCGATCAGTAAATCCTACAGATGACAGGGTTTGCACCCTGCAAGACCTGATGCCCCATGATGCCTCCTTGGAGCCATGCTGATGAAACCAACAGTACAGGGAGTTCAATCCAGCAGTGCCTCCTTCCCAGCACTCCTGAGAGGTATGGCAGGGATTGAAACACTGGGGAACAGGGAGGTATGTCTTTACTTTGCCTGCATTCACTTTGCCATATTTTCACTTTGACACTTGTACTTCTCCATAACTCTCCAGTCTTTCACTTCTAGCATTCACTTTGTCATTTAAGGGGGACCTCCTGTGCCCCCATTCTTTTCTGTCCATATTCTTTCCCAAATCCTATCTTAAGCTAGAACTTAACCACAGCCGTTGCCACCTCTGCAATGTGAAGATGCAAACAAAGTAAAGGCGTGACAAAGCAAATGCATAACAAAGTAATTGGTGAAGGGAATGTATTCAAAGTAAGTGTAGATAAAGTTTTTTGGGTGAAGTAAGGGGGATACTGTGGAACCATAGGGGAATAGACCCTATCTTGGGAGAGACAACAGGTGACTATCTCCACCACAATCATAGACTTGCAATGTGGCTTTCATGGGTTGGAGATGAGAGTGTGGTAAAAGCTGGACTCCTCTGCTGCCCGATTAAAGATCCTGATGGGAAGCATTCAATGTTTACATTGCCCAGTGTGCATTAAGTACATAGTTATTCAAGCATACAACCCTTTTACCACAGACATATGTCAAATATAAAGATCTCTGCTCATTCTTATGTTCCCAAAATGCTCTTTGCTTTTATGCAACAGCAGTCATGAATCATCATTGGTGCTATTTGCCCCTTTTGCATTTCCATAGGAGTATTTCAAAGAGAACAATAAGATGCACCATACTGTCAATCTTGGATTGATAACCTTCTAGCAGAACTTAATTTATGTGACTAATCTAGGTGTTGAGAATGTGCTTTGCTCAGTAATCTAAATTTAAATGCATTGGACATTTGTATGGTGCCTATACATCAGAAAGTGTTTCCAGGCACCACAAGACGAAATGGGAGGGGGAATCGTGGAGGAAAAAACAACAAGAAATGGTCCTACTAGGCATTGTGACATTCGGAGTGTGCAGGTGCAGTAATTAAAGTGCATGGGGGGAGGAAGCCCCAGGGATGAGGCTAGGTAAGAGCTATAGGAGCCCAGGGAGGAAATTATGCAGGGAGGCAGGCATAGGGCTAAAAGTGCAAAGATAAGGGGTGGACCAGACTCTGTAGGCTAGTTGGGAAGAGGTGCCAAAAGGCAAGTGCTAGTCGTGGGATGCTTCGGAATACTGGTAGGTGGATGACCTGGCCCCAATAAGACACAGAAGTGAACAGGCAGCCAGTCCTTGCAACAGGGGTACACATTAGCAGAGGAGGGGGAGAGTGAAGGAGGAGGAGAAGAGAAAGGTCTTGAGGAGTTGCCTGAACTTTAGGCGATCTGGTTCAAGTTTAAGAGGGGCAGGGAGGCTATTACAGAGGGAGATGCCTGCCAAGGAAAGAAATCTACCCCTCCACCCCCCTCTCTGCTTAGAGAATCGTTTGACCAGCAGAGAGTTTGAGCTAGTGGACCGAAGGACTCTAGCAGGGAGGTATTTAGGGAGGGAAAGTTGGATGCAGCAAGGTTCCAACCCCCAAAGCCTTGTGGATGACGCACAGGGCCTTGAATTTGATCCTTGCAGCCACTGGGAGCAAGTGGAGAGATTTTAGTGCCAGAGAGATGCGGTCCCTGGGCTGTAGGCCAAGGACAAGTCTTGCAGTCCTATACTGGATTATTTGGAGGCAGCAAAGGGAGGAAATTGGAAGGTTGGGTAAGAAGCCTCACATGCAAATGTTGTTGTTTCAATGACATTTCATTGCTGTGTGAAATGCTCTACCTATTGAAGAATTGGCTAGTCCCAATTTAGGATTGGTACTGTTAAGCTATCAGGCCTCTACAAATACTGTGTTGAGACTGAACAGTTGTGGGCACTCAATCTGGCTTAAACCAGAGGGGAGGAGAGCATAAAGTTAACAGTGATATTTTTCAGATGCTGCAACGAGTGGGGGAGTTAGGGGTTTACCGAGAAGTACAGGCTCACAGGGTAAGACTACTATTCCCCCCCAATTTTCAGGACTCTGCTCAAAATTCAGTGGCAATATCTCAGAATAAGCAGTAGACCGAATAAAAGTCAAACTAGGAATAAATAAATGAAAGAGCGGATATGCTATATCCTACTAATAGGATGCATCATACTGTCAACATGTACAGGATTAAAGCTATACTGTGTTTCCCATCCCACCCTGCTTTGTAAATTGCAGTCTGAGACAGGCATTAGGATGTTTCCTTCCACCTCGCACTCGAAATCCAATAACACATGCTTTTGAGCAGGTGTTTGATTTGATTTTGATTTTGAGTGATTTATTACGCGCATCAGACAGAATAAACCGTATTCGGGTGCAGATGATAACTAGAAGGTAAAAATGTCATAAGAAAAGAGCGTGGCATAGTTGCCATTCTAACTTAGTCAACCTTTCACATTTATTTAAATAGAAATGTTTTCAATCTCTTTCCAAAGAGGTCCAGAGTTTCACATTTTCTAATTTCAAGTGGGAGTTGATTCCAGACTTTAGGACCATAGACACCAAAGCTTCTGTCTCCTCTTGAGATGCATTTTGTTCGTAGGATACAGAGTAGGAGCTTGTCCCCTGAGCGTAGACTCCTTTTTGGCTGATATAATACAATTTTATCAGCCAAGTATGCTGGGGCAAGCCCTTTAATGCATTTAAACACTAGGCATGCCATCTTAAATTTGATTCTGTCTTCCACCATCAACCCCCACTGATGACACATGGTCTCTTTTCTTCAGTCTTCAGGTTTACCAATTACTCTTACTGCTGCCTTCTGTGCTCTTTGAAGTCTCCGCATTTGTTTTTGAGGAATTCCTGCTAACAAACTATTGAAGTAATCCAGGTGGGGGTTAGTCATTGCCCCCACCACAGCTGCCCTGTCTTCCAATGGAATATATGGGAGTATTTTTCGTGGTGATCGTAATGCAAAGTGAACTGTTTTCCCTTTGGCTCCTACTTGCGCTTCACTATTCAGATTCTCCTGCCACCAGCAGCCTAGATTTTTTACTTTGTTTGCATATTGCAATTGTTCCCCTAGAATCAGTGGAGGAGAGCTTGGTATTTCCGATGGTGTTTTGTTCTTTGGACTGAACAGTATGATTTCTGTTTTTGCTGCATTTAGTTGTAAATGGTTGTTATTCATCCATTCATTCAGTTCTCTCATGCATTGGTTAATTCTCTCAAAAACCTCTTCACTATTTTGTAGCTCAATATACAGCTGCGTATCATCTGCATATGAATAAAATAGTAGACCATATTTCCTGAATATCCTAAAGACAGGACGAAAGTAAAAGTTAAAAATGAGAGGGGACAAAGAGGAGCCCTGTGGGACCCCACAATCAAGTTCCACCATTTGTGAGGTGAAACTGTCCAGTATAACCCTCTGGGTTCTGTCTTTAAGAAATGACTCAAACCATTTCACAACCCGTTTAGAGGCTTTTCCCACCTGCCCGATCCGTTCTGCCATTATCTGATGATTTACGGTGTCAAAGGTTGCGGAGAGATCCAACATCAATAGCACTGTAGATCCCCCCTATCATTGACCTCCATTAAATCATCATGTACGGCTAAAAGGGCCGACTCTGTGCCATGCTTCGGGCGGAATCCTGATTGGAGGTTATCCAATAGGTTCTCTTTATCCACGAATGACTGGAACTGAGTACACACCACTTTTCCCAGAATTTTTGTTGGCCAGATTAAATTAGCCACTGGTCAGTAATTCTTCATTGCTTCCGGATCCAGGGTGGGTTTCTTTAACAGGGGTTTCATTCATGCTTTTTTTTAGGGCTATTGGTACCTGAAAGTCTTGTAGCGATTTGTTCACAAAAGCCCCAATGAATGGTGTTAATTCATTTGCTAACTGTTTTGCAACATATGCTGGCATTCTACATGAAGAGTCGCTAGTGGGTTTCAGCTGTCTTAAAAGAGTAGCGATTGTCTTATCCTCCACTTTTTGGAACTGAAAAACTGTTTCCCTTTGTTTTTTCTTCTCATGCTCCTTTTCTTCCTCCACCTTTCTCTCTGATTTAGGGCCCCTTCCTTGTTCAATATTTTTTAATATAGTGACTATTTTTTCTTTAAAAAAGAGATTAAACTTGTCTGCCTGGTCCTGAGATGCACTTATGGTGGAATCCATACATGCTGATTTACTAAATTTTGCGACAACATCAAATATGGCCTTTCACTGATTTCCAGCTTGCATAATCTCATTATGTAAGTGGTCCCGTTTTGCTACAAATAAGGTGGCTTTATATGTTTTTCAGACTGTCCTAGCTCTGACCGCATCATTATTGTTCTTGCTATGTCTCCAATTATCGTTAGCTTTACGAAGTTGCTTCCGAAGCAGAGCGAGTTCGGGATTGAACCAAGATTTATATTTCTTGTTTTTTTTCTGTTTCAGGGGGGCATACTTATTACATATAGTTAATGTTTCCAACGCATGGTTTGTGATAGTTTTCTTGTAACATTTGGGGGCAATGTTTTAGATGGGCACTGTGTCTACTGAGGTACAAAAGACACGTCAACTGATTTCTACTGTTTGGGTGCACGCGGTACATAGATCTTACCCCGGTCCATGCCAGTTGGGTGTGTAGATCACCCATTTCATCGTTTATCCTTAGAATTCTGCTAGTTGTATTTTTTACTTTTCCAATAGAAATCGAAGCCTACAAGCCCCATAATTCAAAGACAAACACAGATCTGCATGAATTATAGCCATCTGACAAGGGACTGGTTGGAGGTTACTGTACGTGCCGTAGGTTTCCAATCGCCTTTGGAATGCAAGGGCCTGCTGGGTGTGCTAACTCACTTGGTGGCGCATGGATTCAGGCTTTAATTTCATTTCCTTCACATAAATTGTGGTACTTAATGGCATATGAAAACTGATAGGCTTTGTGTGTCTTTGCACGCGCCTAAAAAAGCTACCAATGCTTTACCAGCTTTAGGGGTTCAGGTTTCTAATATCTACTGTATGCACATCCACTGAATGGGGTGCTGTGTTTACAACTCTATAAACAAAAACATTCACAATAAAAGAAAAAAACTGGCCACTGTAAAATACTGTTTGACATACATTTTTTTGAGACCAAAGAAAAATAGTGCCAAGACTGGTGAAGGGGGGGGTGGACTGAATTGTCAGAAGCTGGCCCCAGTTTATTGAAGGGTTCCCGGATGTGTGTTTTATACTTTGGTCCACTAACATAAAATGAATGCTGCCTGGATGAATGCTTTTGTGGCTGAGAAACATGTACCCGTGTGTGTTGTGGACAGGGCATGCAGTTTGCAGGTCCTTCAACTCATGTTGAATTACAAGGAAAGCCCTATTTGTAAATAAGATACACAAAGTTATGACCAGCTTTTTTGGCCACTACCAAAAAGTGCCCATACTTTGCACAGGTTCTGTAGACAGACATGATCGCACTCTCATCAATTGTTGACAATCATGGAGCAGACGTGGAGCGGAGGTAAGAATTGGTGTGCTGCAGTATATTTTTTTTTTACCATTTTATTCAAAACCCGACAAACAGGTATAATCGGACCTTCTTTGTGCTCTTATCACCTGTCGCCTCACCCAGCTGCGGCGCAGTATGTTGCCCTGAATTGCAATGCAGCTATCTCGGAAACGGTGCGTCCTAGGGCCATGAAATGTGGCTTTTGAGGTCCCACATGGACCTCCCATTTCTGTTCCTCACATCCAGACCCTTGAAATTAGCTCTATCCGATCCTTCTTCGACCACCTTGATGTTTCTCTGCTTCCAAATGAGCAGGGCTGGGATCCGGGGAACGTGGTGGGGTATCCACATGTAAAGTAAGCCACTGACATCCTGAGGGTCCAAGCAAATAATTGTGCAACATTTGGGGAAGATTGGTGGAACGGTTTGGAATTGTAAGAGTAACAAACAAAGAAACGAACAAACACATTTTCCGTTTTATATATAGATGTTTCAGAGATAATTTGAGGACAAAACAATAGCAAGATGTCTGTTTCAGGTGATAAAAAAGAGCAATGTGCAAATATCACTCCCAAGAACAATATGTCAATTCATAAAATGGCATAAGGAAGTGCCAATCTGGGTACAGTATTACAAGAATATGATTTGCAAAATACAATTGTCGAGAGACAGTTGAATGCGTCATCCATGGCGACGTCCCCTCCCCTGCCTCTATACCGTAGAAATGAAGGTAGAGCATCATTTATGGCATACATCCCCTCGCTGCCACCATAGCGCAGTTATGACAGATGCTACTGACTAAGACAATCCTAGCAGCCTTACCCCAGAACGATCGAAGAAGTGATGAGTCTGCAAGCTCTAGCAGACATGAACATGCTGTAACCAAAGAGGACAAAAGCAAGTAATATCACTGCCGAAACAGACACATGTAAACATATTAGACACAAAGAAGATACGTGCTCACCATGAAGTTACTTGGACACTAGGTCAAACTGCGTTTAGACATTAAGAACATACTTGCATTCAATAGATACTAGAAAACACATACGCTGAAATACAAGACGCATAAGAATACATATAATGATTACTTAACGCAGAAATCTAACATTATCAAGCAGACATGTTGGATCGAAAGGACCGTGCAGCCACGTTCGAGTGAATGGGAAACATCAAAGAAGCATTGAAGTTGCAGAAATAATAGATTTGCCGAATTAGCTAAAAACACAGATCTGAGCAGACAGTCAGTAGCTGTATAACTCCTGGCATGGTTACGGTAGAAAAAGGAGGCTTGGACTAGCATCGAAGAGAATGGAAGATAATAATTCCCAAGCGCAAGGTACATTTCTCTTCGATTAAGTAAAGAAACGAATGCTCTTTGAAGACCAGGTGCTAATTAATTAAGGTTTAATATTGGAAGAAAGGTAGCTCAAACAAGTCTCCAGTGGACAGAAAGGGCAAAGACACATTCGTTAAAATGGGCTAAAATCTTAGTAAACGTCAAGCAGAATAATTAAAAACTTGGTCTCCGCACAAGTGACTTATAGTTAGAGGGCAGGAGCTTTTCATGAACTCCAGACATAGATTGACTGAGGACTTCACTCCCCTCAAAATCCCAGACCAAAGATACAAGACAAAGCCCATTTCAAAGCTAAAGTCCTGGCTCATTGCCTAGGGAAGGGTGTGTAATAATTGGGAAAAACAGCACTTTGATGTTGCTCCCCCTGCCAGTATTGGTCCTCATGTGCTGATGAACTGCCAAGTAGTCATGGGTGGAAAAACCACTGCCAACCAATCCCCATCCTCCAATAATGCTATTTTGCAACTGTTGCCCTGGCCAGTCCAGTAGTTTTGAGATGACATGTATTCAATGCTATCAACCTAGAGGTGGTCTCAGGTGGGGCCACCAGATAGAGCGTGATTGATTGGATGCATAGATGATTCCCTGAACCCAATCCCGCCTTCCCATAGGTGTTTGTAACAAAGTGTGTAATATGACGTCTGTTAAAAAGTGTTTTGTACTTTTAAGCCATTGTCAAGCTCAAGATGGATGAGAGCGCCGAGACAATTTGTGTTTGCTGCTGTGCCTGTTTTATATTGATTGTTAATAACACAGGCCTTTGTCATTTACTTTGACTCATCCATTTTATGCCGCGTGATTTTCCGGTATATCTGGTCTGCTTAGTGCTGGGACTTTCTATCCCACCATTACACAATAAATTTGCACCAGGGAGGAGATCCAAGTGACTATTGGCACACAAACACTTTCAGTGGTAATCAGAGAAGAACAGCTCTGCCCAGGCATAAGTATGGCACCCAGTATGAGTGGAAGGAAACTGATTGAAGCTGTGGGTTGCGGACATATTATGAAAAAAACAGGGAAGAAAGTGTACCAGAAAGAAGGACACACCTTTTTGAGCAGAAGCACAGCAATCTGCGGTCCAAGTATGGGGCAAGTTGCCTATACCAGGCTGGTCTCTAGCAAATGAAATGAGTGGACCTTTTAAAACCACATACGTAGCTTTCCCCATTGCCCTCTGGGCAATCACGCTGCTGGGAAGCGAAGACTCCCTCTGTTTAAGCTGCTCCCACACACAAATGACCTTATAAAGTGCTGGGTACGCTTACATCTAAATATTTGCTTTGGATAGAAGTAATTTAATATCTAGGTTCAGTCTCATTTTTGACAGCCTTCTGAGTTGCCCCTCAGCTTCTTATGCCGGTTCAACAAAGTAAACATCTAGCCAGAGGTGAGTAAATAATGAGAAATAGGAAGAGCGAGAGGATGTGGTAGATGCGCGTCACTCGCGAGACCGGGAATTACGCAAACAGGAAATCCACTAAGGTGAATCGTCTGGTGGAGGCATGTGTGTTTATATTATGTTCATTGTAGTACGCAATCAATCGCGCCATCAGAGAGTGCATAGAGTGTTGCGTGGGCACCACGCCAAGCTCAGGCTGCACTCCCGGCTTTCCCTGATTACTGTAAAGTGTGAGCTCTTCAGGCGACAGATTGCATTGTGGTAAGGCTAAAGATATGTACACAACAATTTGAACAACAGTGATTATGAATGGACAGTATCATAGGTGACCTAGTACGGTATCCAGTCAAAAGAAATGGAAAAAAAAACGAGCCCGAAAACATTGAATTTTCTTGGCTGAATTTGTGTGGGATTTTCATACTTTATATTAAAGAAAATAGATAGTGGGTGGGGTAAGGATATAATAAAAGGTTGGGGGGATGTGGGAGGGAGGTCGTTGGGTTTCCCCCCGTATTATAAAAAGAAAGAAAATGAAAGAAACAAAAAAAGTTTGGAATTCGACAAATAAAAGTTGTTTTCCATCGTTTTGTTTTTTACGTAGATCCACCTATTACAATAGCGTTTGAGGCTGGGCGTCATAAGAGTTTGCCTTTCTCCCACCAGGCTGACCTTGCGAAAAGTAATGAGTACTTAATTCACCAAATCTATATAACAATCCACTTCAGGAAGAGTCTGTCTGTCTGAGGAAGGAGTGGAGAAGGTGGGTAGGGGTAAAATGTGCTCTGACTACCCATCTGTTCGAGTCAAATAGGCCTCTGGCTACATTTTACTCAGTCAAAGGGCATAAGAGTCCACAGATGGGCTACAGGGTGGCAAAACATAAACACTCAAATGCTGCATGTCCATTTAGCACTAGTGCAAAAATTGATACAGTGCAAACAAACTTTTTCTTTTTCTCAGCAGGGCTTCTTACACTAGGGTAAAGTTTCTGTAACACCGATCCAGATGTCTTGGCCAACATGAATGGAACAACTGGAAAGGGCTTCAATAAATTCACAGAAAACACATATAGGTTATGTTATGTTATGGTTCTTGTATCGCACACTGCTGCCACTTGCATGGTCTCTTGGCGCCCTGGAGGAGCTGAAATTAAAGAAGGGGGGAGGGTTGTGGTGGAATTGAGGGGGACAAGAGGAAGAGAGCATTGATGTGCTGTTGGCAGCTTCAGTTTTGAAAAAACGGTCACTGAGCGTTGGTGCGTTTTTGGTTCATAGATGTAATTTGGTGTTGAGGTATGATTGTACAAGTTGGGTGTTGTGAAATGTGTGCAGTTTGTGGTGCGTAGAGGTAGGCTTGTGTTTTGTTCAGATTTTGAGAGTGGGTATGCAGAATTGAGTTTTTTGTTAGGTTAGTTAACAGTTGCATTAAATTTCTCTAGGAACTGTACGGTGGCCATACTCCCAGTTGCCCAACTTAGACCACGTTGTGTTCACTGTTTGCTCCGTGATGCTCCATCCTGTGTTTTGACTAGTGTTCAGAAGTGTTCATCTAAGTGCAATACATATGCTAACCTCCACATTTCATCTAATGTGGTATATGTGCAACAAATCTAGGGCACCAGTGGTTTAGGGAGGAATTTCGCTTTCTAAACCATCAATCAGCCTCACACCTCTACTACACCAGAAGGGATACAAACAGATTGGAAACACAAGCAAATTATAAACCTCCTGGTCCAATTTTGGTAACGTGGATGGAACAGCAGGCTTATCTCTGCAAGGTTGTGGATCATTGCCTAGTTACAACAAAGGAAAAATACAATTATTACCCAATGATGAAAGGGACTGTCCAGTCAAGGTTGAATCAAAATTGTCTACTTTATAGTTCTAGCACACTACAAAATACAAGCCACCCTGTAACAGAATGCAGAGGATGGACAGTTTCAAAGAAGGAAAAGGGTTGCACTCTCGAGACTGACAGGAGGGTAGTCTGTAAAGTAATTAAATGGAATAGTTCAAGGATACTTGGCTTCAGCACAAAGGGAGCAATGGGTTGTAAAATGCCACTATGGGCATTTGGAGAAGGACAAGGGGGACAGAAAGACAATGTACCTTGTGCTTGTAGAAGTTCTTGGTTCTCGACAGGGCCGAGTTGGTTTCAGGGTACTTTGCAGCTCCTGCGACAGAGTTCAAGATGGGAGACAGCTGGGGGTGTCAGGCGGCAGGCAATTCGGCGAGCGAGGCTGGACAGGCGGCTGCAGGCTAGCTGACACAGTGGCTCAGGGTCAGGAATACTAATCTGAGTGCTGGTTGGTGGGTCTGAAGCACTGGTCGAGGCACCTCGAATGACGTAAGCAACTGCGGCGTGACAACAGTCAGCGGTGCAGTCGGTTATAGCTCAAGGGGCTCTGCTGGTTCGAAAATGTCCATTAAGATGGATGTTGGTCGATGCTTATCGATGCACTCCTCCTAGATTTTTAACTGGCCTCATGCCATCCTTTAAGCCTGACAGCCAAAAGCTGAGGAGAGTGTTGCAGGCAAAGGCCTAGTCCTTGGCTTGGTTCAGAGACTCTCTGCCACTTCCCACCTAGGAAGCTTGCTGCAGAGCCTAGCAGGGCTTGCTCTGTGCTGGCTGTTTTCTGTCTGGCATCCACGGGCAAACAGGGCCAAACAGGGACTGGAGCAGCCCCGAGGGGAGCTGCCCTGTGCCTCCGGCTGCCCTGGGACAGTCTGGGGAATGGTTCTGTTTCAGTCACGTGACCAGAGCCATGGGCAAAAAGAGTGCAGTGGATGGCCATGGGGAGTCGGCAGGAAGGATCCCATGGGTACAGGGTGGGTAAAATGACTATGGGGAAAGGCAAGGCTCGAGAGAGCACAAGCCCCGGTGTGACCTTAAGAACCAGCAGGCACTTAGCTAGAGGGCCGCTCCCTCAGACAGGTTAGGCGGAAAAAAAGGCCAGAAGGCTGCTACCTATGATGGTAGTCCCTCCAAGCTCATGGTGCTGTGTGCTCACGTGACCAGAGTCACAGACCAATAGGGTGCAGCAGATGGCCAGGGGCAGTGGCCAGAGAGGATGCTATGGGTACGGGGTGTGCAAAAGGACCATTGGTGAAGGCAAGGGGTGAGAGAGCACAACCCTCAGTGTGGCCTTAAGAGCCAGCAGGTACTTACCTCGTGGGTCGCTCCCTCAGACAGGCGAGTCGGAAATATACTTCACTTTAGACTATGGCTGCAACCTAATGAATTCTCATCTCACAACTAAGTCTGGACAGACCTCATTTAGAAACAAAGCAAGCACATGCGGTTGGCATGACTAATTGTATGAAAGACAGAGGTTGTTTTCTTAGGGTTCACAACTTCTAACGCACACACTTTGAAATGGTCATCTTCGCTGCACTCACCCCCAAAAGAGCAAATTAAACACCTTAAACACCAACTCTCCTCCTATTCCCAGGTTATCTCCTTCTTCCAAAATCACATTTCCCATTACTTAGCCTAAGGAAAATTGTTCACTACCTACCTTTAAATGATCCAAAGAATTGACATTACCAGAACACTAGTACTCTCATGACTACATGGATGCAGCACCCTTTACTTAAATGCCTGATAGCGCTACTATAACAGACCCAAAATAAAGCATCCAGAGTCATACTGGGTCTTAAACTTTGGGATTCCATCTCTCAAGCTCTGAACACCCTCAAATGGCTCCTGACAAGGCAACAAATCATCCATGAGGCTCTTAGCCTTAAATCCCAAAATACCAAGCCACCTAAATATATACAACAATGCATCTCTTCCAATGAGAACATTGAGATCTGCACTGAACATTAATGTAATGCACAATGATTCAAAGGATGGGGACATTGAAGTAGACCCATAGCATCAAGGGGAGCCAAACACTGGTTTAATGTCCCACCCAACCTGTGTACAGAACCCACATGTAGAAAATCACATTCCCCTGAACAATTTATCTAGTTTTCTATCTACCTGAGGCCCAGATGCCAAGCCAGGAGCAGGGATCTACCCACAACATCATCAGGAGTTAGACTGAAACCTACACACCAACAGGAGTTCTTAGCAGGTCTCCTCTTAACTAAAAGTACTTCTGGACCAACAGATGACACATGTACAAACCGGTTACCTGGAATCCACCTCCATTGGCTCTGTGAAAGTTTATCTGAGCTGATCCCCTTCCCCCCCAATATGTAAGGTATTGGAATGGTTGAAACTATGAATTCTTTAAATTCTTCAACCCCATCTGTCTGTCCACCTACCTGTGTCCTGCCTGACCCGCAACTGTATGATGACCATTGCTCTCCCTGCGACTCTTACCTGCAAACAACGCCCCGACCCTCCTTGAATATTGAGTTTACCTTTTGTGGCTGTACTCTTAATACCAACTGATGCATTGAAGTGGACCATCTGTAAGCTAATGTTCTACATCAAAAATAAGAATGACTTAAAATAAATGTTCCTCCACCTGATAATCAAAGAATGATTTGGTAACCACCTGGACTGAACCCCACGAAACTTTTAATCACAGTCATCAGTGGCTGCACCGTCAACTGGGAGCAAGACATCCACTTCCTCCCACCCTGTATTCTACTATACGCCTTACTTGTAGTTTCCTCCTAAAAGGACAAACAAAATCCAGATGCTTACATTAGATGCGTACAATACAGAATTACTGAGTACTAGTTCCTATCACTGAACCAGTGTTTAGCAATCGTGGTATGTAGAGCTGTTCATAGGCTGCTCTCTTAAACCTGCACCCAAAGTTTCCATTCGCCAGTGGACCAGACACCTTCTGGGTGCCTCCACCGTTGGTCAGTAAGACATCATGTGAATGACTCATGTGCTCTACAATCTGAACGTGTGCTCCCATGAAGAAGGCAATTGCCCTAGGAATTCAGGGCTACTTTCAGTGGACACACATACCTGAGCTACTGTTAAAAGATGCCAGTCCAAACGCTGGCTACCCACACTCTGTACACTGCTCCGCTGCTCTCGAGCTAGGTCCACGCTTTAAGCAATAAAATAAAATAAAACAATACATTCAGGCTTGATTAAAATTGTAAGCAAGGCCAAACCTTATTTGCACACAGCTGGTCTTCACAAGTAATGTCACAGACTGGCTGACCAATGTAAGGAAGGGAAGCTGCCAAGTGAAATTCCCTGTGAGGACGATTAATTGAAAGGGTTTCATCCATCGCTTTTGGCTGTTTACAGAACGATTGCAGCAGAGAACTCTGCAACTGACCTTAAGCTGACTCTAGAGCTGCTGTTCAAACTTTAAAAAAGACAATTAAGGTCCTTACGAGTTTGGTGGATTTTTTTTGTTGTTGAAATGCCGCTCGTGGTATAAAGCAAATTTTTCCTATTCACTATTTACCAGAGTAGTATGTCTGGAATACTCTGGTCTTCGAGCAATACCGCTGGTGCCAGTATTAACCCTTGATGGGATTTGTTTTTGTGATCTATCCATTTTCACATCCAATGTGAGCAAGGACGGCATTTGGGGGTCGCCAGGGGTCGCAATTGCAACCCCTGGGGTCTCCCTTGCTACCCCTGTGGTCTCCCTTGCTACCCCTAAAAAAAAAAATTAAACAAAATTATTTTTTCTTTTTTTTAATGCCAGCTCCTGGGCTGTGTCCAGCGCCATGTGGCTCTTTGATTCTGGAGTGGCTGGCTTTCTTATGCAAGCCTCTTAAAAAAAAGCAGTGACACTTCAAGGGGTGAGTCACTAATGTAGTCTGCCTTTGGGCTATGTGCGCTATACAAATGTCTAAATAAATAAATAACTTCATCAATAAATAGATAAATAAATAAATCAATAAAATAAATGTTCTGGAGCGTTCGGAGAGTGATCATAATGCTGTAGGCATTACTCTGCATTAGAGTTATGGGGAGCATAGCTCAGTGACAACGCACTTGTCTTGGAAGCAAGACGACGCAGAGCAACACAGTTTTAGATACCGTACCCATGCTTAGAAAACTCTTTGGTGTTAAGTGGATTATAAAGAAACAATTATAACTATAGAATCTATGGCCACAAGCTTGTTGTAGCCTCTCATGACTTGATAAGTCCATAATCTCCCACAGCCTTGAATGGACTTCTATTCATCACCTAGAGTTACTGGTGGATATGCAGGGTGCGATTGACCCTCTACTCTATGACTTCCTGAGTGATGACCGTGCTCCTGTGCAGAATAGGTCTAACTTTTATGGAGGTCTGGGGAAATCCGTATGCCCTTTTGTCATATCAACAGGGGCCTGTATGGCAAAAAAAGCTGAGGGCTAGTTTTTTAATTATTGTGAGGAGAAGAAAAAAAACTAAAAAAAGGAGGCTGTGATAAAGGCAAAGAAATTGTAGACATAGAAATGGGAGAATTTTAAGACAGCCATTAGTGAACAAGACCAAAAGTTTGCGTATGGGAGTACAAATGTACACCTTACCAAAGTGATGACCATCCCCAGCAAAATTTGGTTTGAGCAATTTAAAGCGTTATATCTAGTTCTGCAAATGGGAAGAGATATAACTGCCTCCCACAACAGGTCTATGTGTAGCCGAGGACCCCCGCAGTCGTTTACTGCCAAGGAGAAGTTAAATGCAGTAAATTACCAAAAAAATAAAAATCGCCAGGCTCAGATGGAATCTCATCAACTTATTTAGAATAGAGGCAGTTGTCTGGGTACGAGTCCTGCTAAAACATTTTAAAATAATTCATGTAAATAAATAAAGAGCCCACAGTGATATGGTAATCTGCAGAAATTATCCCTCTGTTCAAGAAGGGTGATAGAAATGTTCCATCTAATTTTCGGCCTATCTCCCTTCTTGCAAGTTTTGGAAAAGTATATGCCAAAGGTTTGTATAATAGACGGCTTAAACACACAGATGAAGGGAGTGGTTCCTAGTCATTGCATCCACTGCCAAACCGTCGAATGCCATCCCATTGGAAAAAAAGCAATAAAGAAAAGCATCAAATGCATTTTTTTCAATGTTTTTAATGGGGGTTCCCCCCAATCGCCCTTTTTTAACCTTTAAACCCCATTTTTATTAAACTAAACCCTTTACCATGTAAAAAAATGGATTCAATGTTTTTTTTTTCAATGCATTTTTTTCAGTGGTATGGCATTCAACGGTTTGGCAGTTGATGCAATGACCAGATACCCAGGGAACCTATGCATCACGCACAAGCATGCTTTCATAAAGGCACTGCAGCCATAGAACATGTTTGTAGATTGACCTTGATCTTACAAACATGTGTTGTACAGAAAGCTATGCCTTTATACAAGGTATTCATTGATCTAAAGGCAGCTTTCGACAGCGGCAATCGACACTTGCTCCGGGATGCAATGTTTAGAGGCGGTGTCCCATTGCAATTGGTGAGCTGCAGATAATAGTGCTGTTATTAGATGGGGGCAGCAGGGCAACAGGCCAGATCCATTTCAGTGGCAGGAGGCGTGTGGCAAGGTTGTGCTATGGCACACCATGTGTTCATTAATAACCTTGCCAGCTCACCTTTAATGCTCCTGGAGCCTCAACAGATTCAACTATTTGCTTCCGGTGACATTTTATTGTACAGTACCCTGCATGGCCTAAAGAAGGTTTTCTCTCTAATTTTTCATCAATGTTGGAAGAAGGAACTGGTAATGAATGCATCCAAAACAACTACAATGACTTGCCATAAGAAGAACCTCCCACTTCTCCCCTCCCCCGAAAAGCTTAGAGTACAATGGAGCAAAAATAGAAAATATGGACATTACGATTATCTGGGAGTCAAGCCAAAAGCAAGGGGCACTGGCACTCCCAACGTTTAAAAAAGTAACCTTATTCAGCCATCCCAATACATGGGAGGGCTCTGCCGTTGACGCAACAGTAGATGTTTATAGGGCACAAACTCAACCAGCAGTGTTGCATGGTACAGAGCTCTGAGGGTACTATAACATTGCCAAAAATGTAAGCGAGTGAAAAGTTAGAATGGAGCTAGGTAAAACTGGCATTGAGTATTATGCACAGCTTAAACCAATTTTCCTTTGGGTTAAGAAGCAGATACATAAGGAATTAAAATATTATAAAGGTGCCATGCAGGATGTCCTTACAGGTAATCATACAAAACCTTGGGCATGATTTAACCATTTCAAGAAGGTAGGCTTCTACAGGGATATATACATATAAATATTCAGTAAAAAACACTTTGTTAAAGGGATGTTATGGTTAAGTTGCACTACTAAAAACCTGTGAAATTCACTAACAAAAACTTCACAAACGGGACATTATGGTTCGAAGTAAAACCGAAAAACCCCTGAAATTCGCCAGTTATGGTAGGCTAAGCAACCATAACTCGCCCCACCACTGTGCACTGCTAACACTAACACCCAGGACATCAAAGATGTGCATTTGGGATCCTGCGGGCACCCATTTGTTTTGCGGATGTGTTCACAACGTCATCATGTGACCGCACCCACGCTGAGCGTGTATGCTAATTTGCGCACTTTGTCCGCCTCCGCAACATTTCAAAAGAACTTATGTAGACATGACAAACTATTTTACAGTACAAAATCATCATTTCACATGTCCCATACAATGGCCCTAGCTTTCATCTAGCTTTCAAAGCTGTGGAGTAGCTGTAGATCTTGGATTCTCACATGTGGAAGTGCACTGGCATGGAGTACGTGGAATGAAGTGGTTGGACTTGCTACCTCTTTGTGCAACTTTGGAGACAGAGCATCATCCAGACATAATGATAATTCATTGTGGAGGGAACAGTTTTGGACAGGTGTCTGGAATTTCTTTGCAATGTGCAATGAAAGAAGGACTTGGGAAGGTCATGGACATGTTTCCAAATTCTCAAGTAATTTTTTCCCGGATTGCGCAGAGATAAATGTGGCTGCGTTCTTCTTCATTTGGTCCATAAATGGAGAAAGCGGGGCGCAATGTCAATAAGGCTGTTTGTGCCTTTCTAAGAGATGTTGGCATGTCCTCTTTTCACAATGAAAATATTATGTTTCGTAGCACATACATTTTTCGCAGAGATGGAGTCCATCTTACTTATGCTGGCAATCAGATTTTTCTGAGAAATGTACAAAATGTATTGCGATCTTTTTTGGAATTACAGCCATCCATTTTCCAGTAGGTGTTGATCATTTCAAGTTTTTCAAACACAAACAAATACCACCAAAAGGCTCTTTTCAGAGCCACCATTTCCTCCTAGACAAAAGTGCAATGGTTATGATAGGGCAGCACCCCAAAATGTTAGATGTCCGAGAACTATCCGCGGACTTCTAAAATATACACAAGGCCCTGCTCCATTTATTTTCCCCTTCTATTTTTAAACTGTGAAAGGCGGCTATGAAAAGAGCCTTTTTTTATTTTTGTTGTTTTATATTTTTTTGGGTTTTTACACACAACACACTAGGAGAGGAGGGAAAAGGAGGGTAAGGGGGGACACCAACCACAGGGATAAGAAAGGGCGGGTGGAGAGAGGAAGATGTAGGGTGGGCATTACTTAGGTAGTGGGCAGGTCTTCTCGTGCTCTGAGACCGTAGTCTCGAAAGCACTATGAAGTCTCTCCCCCCTGCAGAGTACTGCGTCGCAGTACATACACACATCTGTGACCCTCGAAAGGTAAGGGTCATCAGCATTGCGAATGGCCTGTGAGGCAGCTGGAGGAATACGCTGTTCCACAGGAGTGTTCCTTGTGGTGACAGGATCGGAAACGGAGGATGTAGTAGAGGAAGTCAACCTACTACGCTCCTCGCAAGGTACAATCTTGCGAACGGCCCCACCTTGGAACGACCTTAGGTGTCTCTTCATAGTAGTCGTACCAAAGCTGTATGAACCAGGCCTCTCGCGACTCAGTACCATTTTGTACTGGTTGCAGGTGACTTTGTTCGCACGAGCCTTAGGTACGTTACCATGAATGGTAAATAACAGCCACACCCAAGACTCACAGCGAGTTCTGGTAGTAGGGACTTCCACTACCTCATTCTCGTCATCCTCTTCATCCTCCTCTACATCCTCACTATTGTTCCTCTATTCAGGCCCTTGGGGAGGTGGTGGTGGTGGAGGCGGCGGGGGAGGTGCTGAGGCAGATGTAGCACCAGGTGGCAGTAGTGGAGCCATGGATGCCATCAGGTTTCAGAAATAAATCTGGAAAATTGCCAGCAAAAATGCACTGTGTTCTGTAAGATAGCCAGAAACACAATGAGGATGAGCTCTGGAGTGTGGCCTTTTATAGGGGTGCTTGTACGCGCTTCGCAGACACCCGCACTGTCCGCGGACAGATCGAACACCAAAAAAAGGTTCAAAAAGTCCCAAAAAGTATGTAGAAAGTCAGGATTACTGTCTGGGACTTGTGCCATGGTGATTTATTATTGAAAAATATTGTGGCTTGCCTGAAAAGGTAGTTTTAAATTGTTCAGAGACACGAACAGTGTCCGCAGTCAGAATACACGCTCAGCGTGGATCGTTCACATGATGGCTTTGCGAACATGTCCGCGAAGGGAACGGGTGTCCGCAGGAGACCAAATGAACTGAAACTGTTTTACGCAGGCGCTTTGGTGTTCTATGGACACTGTTCAGGTCCTGAAACAAATTAAAAGTGCGACACAAGTGAAACGAACAGTTATGGACAGGCGTTTGTTCTTAGAACAGTTTCAACTCGCTTGCGAACAATACAGACAGGCATAGTGTCCTCAGGACACCCCCATTTTGTTTATTTACGAACATTTCAGGACACCGCGTGTGTTCTTAGAACAGTTTCGACTTGCTTGCGAACAATACGGATAAGCATAGCATCCTGAGGACACCCCCATTTTGTTTATTTGTGAACATCCCGGCACACTTGATGTGTTCTTGAACAGTTTCAACCTGCCTACGCACAGTACGGACATGTATAGTTTCCTGAGGACACCCCCATTTTGTTTATTTATGAACATTTCAGGATACTGCCTGTGTTCTTAGAACAGTTTCAACTCGCCTGCGAACAATACCGACAGGCAAAACGTCCTGAGGACACCCCCATTTTGTTTATTTACGAACATCCCAGGACACTGGATGTGTTCTTAGAACAGTTTTAACTTGCCTACGGACAATACGGACAGGCATAGCGTCCTCAGGACACCCCCATTTTGTTTATTTAAGAACTTTTCAGGATACTGCCTGTGTTCTTAGAACAGTTTCAACTCGCCTGCGAGCAATACGGACTTGCATAGCGTCCTGAAAACACCCCCATTTTGTTTATTTACGAACATTTCAGGACACCGCGTTTGTTCTTAGAACAGTTTCAACTCGCCTGCGAACAATACGGACAGGCATAGCGTCCTCAGGACACCCCCATTTTGTTTATTTAAGAACTTTTCAGGATACAGCCTGTGTTCTTAGAACAGTTTCAACTCGCCTGCGAACAATACGGACAGGCATAGCGTCCTCAGGACATTCCCCTTTTCGTTTATTTACGAACATTTCAGGACACCCATGTTGTCCGTGGACACCAAAACTGGCTTTTAAAAAAAAAAAACACAAAGGACTAAATTAACACACACATAACATTTATTTTTCATTATATTATATATATGTACAATTTATGATAGAGAAGGGGTAGCAAAAATGGACACAAACACAGGGGTTTTCAAGAGGATGGATAGGAGGAGATGAAGGGATGGAAATGTCATCAAAACGTTTTTCTATGTGGTGAGGGTTTGGGGATAATTGACTGGAATATGGAGAGGGGGGATAGGTACATGTTGCACAATGGTATTTATTTTTTTCTTTTATATGGTCCTCCACAAAATCTTTCAAAGGGTGGAAATTTGTCATGAGCTTGTTCATTTTTTCTTCCATGTGCTGGAGAGTTTGTTCTAAAGTATCTTGTCGTGTATTTTTTTCATTCTTTGTATGGTCTGTTCAAATATATATATATATACATATATATATATATATTATATATATATATATATATATATATATATATATATATATATATATATATATATATATATATTAAGTGTACATAAAATAATGCTTATTAATTTGGTTATATAGAGAAGTGTCTACCATTAGTTTCACTATCTGCAGACATTTTACCATGTGGGAAATTCTCCTCAAGCCATTCTAAAGTATTTGACATTTCTGTGAGGAATAAAAATATATATTACTTTTATTGTATTTAATATAGACATTTTAGAAATATATAAGAAAAAAAGGTTTACTTACTAGATTGTGGTAAGTTGTCTTCTCACTGTTTTGTAGATCTGCTGCTGCTCCTAGTTGTGATGTTTCTGTGAGGTAATTATGTGAGAAGCATACCTTTCTTCTTTTGGTATATTCAATTTTACTATATATGGTATTTAAATGGTTGTTTGATGTGTTAGATATATAAGTTCTAATTCTTATTTATTTATTACTATATATAATGTGTGTGTGTGTGTTGGTTTTTCAACTTGTACAGTGTTCATATGGCATAATATAACAATTTAAGATACTCCTGAGTTTTTGGGTAGTATTGGTGTTGTCCGCATTCCACGGTCCGTGGACATCAAAATCACTAGCTAGGGGTTCAGTATGTTCTATGTTACATGTATATAAAGTAAGGGAATCATAGTAAACATCTATCACATTTACACTATGAATATGTATATTCAGTAAAATAAAATTTGATAAAGAGAGGTTATGGTCAAGTTACGCTAACAAAAAGCTATGAAATTCAGTAAAACAACTTTGTTAGAGGGACGTTATGGTTAAGTTGCGCTACTAAAAACCTATGAAATTCAGTAAAAAAACGTTGTTAAAGGGACGTTATGGTTCAAAGTAAAACCGAAAAACCCCTGAAATTCGCCAGTTATGGTAAGCTAAGCAACCATAACTCGCGCCACCGTGCACTGCTTACATTAACACCCAGGACATCAAAGATGACATCAGAAATGTCATTGATGACATCACTGATGACATCACATGTGCATTTACTTTTCATGAAAACTCTGTACAAGGGATTCTTATAATGTTGAGCAAAAAGTGTCAAGGATCATTGGAATAAATATCATGAGCTAATTAGTGCATTAAGCAATGCATTGATATAAATAGCATTCTATTCTGAAGTTCAATCCAGTATACTAAGCTACTCATGCAGAAACATAGGCAGTGTGTGCAGCATACATGATGAAGGTGCCATATTCATAATCTTGCCATGTTGAATAGTGAAATGAATATCTGCATTTTTATTAGAGTTGTGTGTACTGTGAAATATGTAATAAGTAGTTAATAAAACCCACTTAATACATAATTGCATTATTACAGACAAAACATAAAGAGACAACAAAACATACATATATGAGTATATGCAGAGAAATGATTGCTGTGTTTCAAAGCTGCTACTTACTGTATGTATGTGTATCACATGATGTGACTGGACTCTAAAGGAAGAAGTGTGAGTACAATGTACAGAAATATGGTTATATACAGGAAATTACAGTATGAGAAAGTGCTGATAATCCTAATGAGTATCTTCACATGCACAGAAAAGATTATTTTCTTTCAAGCCTGTGGGCCTCATTACGACCCTGGCGCTAATGGATTAACGGCGCCGTACAAGGCTGCTGCGCCGTTAACCCATTAGCGCCTGATTACGAGGTCCCTTTGCGGGACCCGACCTTAACGGCTGGTCTACACTAGCCGTTAAAGTAGGGACCCGCAAAGGGGCCTTGGTGCTAAGTACGGTACTGCAATTTGCGGTACTGTACTTAGCGCCTTCCCCAGTCCCATTGAGCCCTATGGGGCAAAAATGGGAATGGGGAAGGGCCAATGTTCAATGGGGAATTACCACCCTGCTAACCTTGAATGGGGTGGTATTTCCCCCTTGAACATTGGCATACTTCTTACGATACCGGCACCAACCATGGTGCTAATAGCGCCATGGTTTACCGCCAGTATCGTAATGAGGGCCTGTGTCTTCTGCTATGTATATGTTTCAAATGATGTGACTTGAACCTAAGGGAATTATTGTAAGAACTTCATTGAAGGATAAGTCTACAAATATAGTATATTTTCAATTTTTAGTTCTTGACTGTTACTGAACAGAACCATGTGGCCTGCATATGTCAGTAAAGGAAAGAAGGGTGAGCCAGACATGTGATGTCATCAGTGATGTCATCAATGACATTTGTAATGTCATCTTTGATGTCCAGGGTGTTAGTGTTAGCAGTGCATGGTAGCGTGAGTTATGGTTGCTTAGCTTACCATAACTGGTGAATTTCAGGGGTTTTTCGGTTTTACTTTGAACCATAACATCCCTTTAACAAAGTTTTTTTTACTATATATATATATATATATATATTTGGTTATTTATAATGCGCTTAATACCCAGGGCTTTGTAAGCGCAGACCCGGGGAAGCTGAGCGCATTGCCCCTGACCTGTCCTCCCGGAACATAATCCAGAATGCATGGATAATGCAGCTTTAAGGAAGTTAAAGATTCCTTGAGGAGAGAATGCCAGTATGATTTCACATAACACATAGAGCAGAATCAAATTAGACCTAGGTTTTTGAGCCGTACTTGTCCTGGATTACTGTAGAACGAGCAAGACACGTGTATCTAAAGCTGTGCCTTGGAAACCTCCCTTCAAGCAAATTCACTAGACATTGGACGGATTCCGCATCCCAGGGCGGCCCACAGTGCAAAGCAGAGAAGGAAGATGGACGCCATTTTTTATTTTAATTTTCAGCTCAGTTTTGAACAGTTTTAAGCTGATGTTAGACGCAAATGACTAGTCCCAGTTTTCAAAGCTAACAAGGTTACCATCGGAATTGGAGCTTTAAATCTAAATGTGTTTCAAGAGTTTTTGCAGTTAGAAGCTTTCTAACCAGAGCTTGGAACTGCTGGAAAACAGATTCCTTAAGTGATAGCTTTAAGGTTATGGTTTATTCATCTCTTGTGGTTCATTTTATGGAAGTGCACACAACTGTTTTAAATATTAAGCCTATGCGCAATACATATTTTGTTATCTATTTTGATGATATTGTATGAAATTGTTTGTAATGTCTCACCTCTTGCTGTTGTGTTTGTGCTTAATCGAAAGAAAGCATTAATTCATGTGTCTGTTCATTCATTAATTCATTCATTCCTTCACTCACTCATTCATTACATGTTTCCCCCACAGTGGAGCACCCTCATACAGTCAGGTAACTTTCCAAATAAAATCACATTCACTGTTAATACACTTTAATAAAACCCTCTACAGTGTATGACTCTTTATTTCTATTAATATCCTCTAGCATTCCCTATTAATGTTATTGTATTCATGCATGCCTTTATATATAACCCCCACCCTGCTGGGTCCATTTGGGCTGGGGTTACTGTTAGATAGCCTAGATAGTTGTTTGTAGGTCAATGCCTGACACTGCCAGCTGCAAGTGTGCCGCCAACAGAGTCTTGTCAAATTGAGTTTGAAAGCAGAAAATAATGTTTCAAACAACATTGACAGTGGACGTGATGCACATGTCTTTCATGGGACCACAATGTTTAAAAGATTTGCTCCATAAAACTATTCAATGGTCAACACCCTTTTAAAAAAAACTGCAAAACTACAAAACAAGAAATCAATATGCTTTGGGTGGGCTGTGTCAGCCATGATGGGGGCATAGCTCTGGAATGCTCTCCTGATTTCTCTGCAGCTTAGTGTGCTCCCCTCTGATCCAGAGAGATCCTGGCTAACTTTATAGTCTGCAAACAACACTGGTGAGATGTCTCTCTGCAACCAAACTACATCTTGTGTCTTCAATGTTTGCCATGTGTAGAGGCATGTTCATATTTCAGTTAGCATGGTATGTACTACCACATGGCAATCCTAGTCAACTGTCTAGAGCTCCAAGAGGAGGGCACCACCAAGATTACCGGTCTGGCCCTAAAATCATGAAATCTAGCACCAGCGTAAGTGGGGAGGAGATGCCAAAAAAGATCTCTGCCTGGGGCTGTTCAAATCTTTACACCTGCTTTGTCAGTCATTCCTATAAAAATATCGATATTATCATTGCTATTTCTTTACTTATATAGCTCTTCATATCAAAGCACTTTACAAACTTAATTGATTGGTACATAGAATGATATGATGACAACATTCTCAGAGAGCATCAAAAGACAGAGAGAAAAACAAAAGAAAACCATAAAAGATAGAAACAATATGATGAACCAGACAACAAATCATGATGGTCCAACATTAAAATGAGCACTCAGGATAACATTAGGCCACCGACCAACCAACCTAAATAAGAACTAATGCACTAAGCCTGAGGCCAAGCCTAAACGTGTAAAAGTACAAAAGTCACTAGCAAATTAAATAGAACAACAAGCAGGGGAACCTGGAATACCAAGATGATGCATAAAAAACTGCTGCTAATGATGGACAATTCACAAGAGACAGTTTAACTATGAGATCCAAGCAGACATTCAATGGACGAAACACCCATAACAAAAGTACTCCCAACATGGACCAACCTACCACCCCCAAGAACTCCAAGGGACAGTACCTGCAATTGTGAGCCCTACCGCCCAGAAATCACTGATTGGGCTTCCTACTAGCAACCTCCTGCTCTCAGAGCACAGCCCAGCTGCTCCACTCGTCGCCTCAGCCTCACTGGACCCAGACAGCAGACACAATGCAGCCACAGACACCAATACCTCCCCCTCCCCCCAGCAGTTATTCATTCACCAGCAGGGAGGCCATCACACCTTTCAGTGTTCTCTAGGGCCCTCGAGGAACAGGGAGTTAGGCAGTTTCCCCACCAGCCAAAAACTGACCGCCGTCTGCTCCCTCCCAAAGCTCATTCAGACCACCAGGGTCAACGGCCTCACCCTCAAGGGCCCCCAAAGATGGTGTGTTTGTGTGAGGATAGCTCAGGGCCAACATGCTCGTCTTTGAAGCAAAAACGACTCAGAGCAACATAGGTTTGATCCCTGGGTCTGCGCTTAGAAGCTTCTGGGTATTAAGCTCGTTATAAATAACCCATCATATCAACTGGCCGCCAGCAACTATACACTGCCATCTGCCTTTTGACATCTGCCAGAAGAGATTCTGACAGATCAAGGATTCATTTAAACATGAGAATGGGGAACCTTTATTTAAAGCAGAAGGACAATAGGAGCTAAGGCTGGGTTACATATTAGCATGAAGGAACATAGTTTTGATATATTTTTAGGCACACACTTGTCTACGATTATCTGACAAAAATTCCCTGTCATAAATGGAGAGCACTTTATCGTCTGAATCTTCTACACACCAATGAGGTGACTGGAGCTAGGTCTAAAGACCCTTAAAGCACATTTCTTTGTCTTTCTTTTGTGGGGACATTGAAGCCAAGGAAACATTACAAGATGTCAATGTTGACTGCCCGCAATTCCAACGCAAACGCCATTCATTTGGAAGAATTTCCAAGAGAATGATGATGGAATAACAAGATCTAAGGTCTGGTTTCGATAACGCGCTGGAAAGAAGGAATGTTTAATGTTAACTACACTAAGATACTTGAGTGAGATCTTGGATATAAAGATTGCATATATCTATAAGGGATGAATTACATATAAAACAGGACGTGATAATGACGTGTTTTAAGAAAATGAAATTCACAATTCTGTTTTTATGTTTATAGTTGATGATCTTCAATTTTCTTGTTTAAATTTGAGTGTATGATAAAAATTGTACTGAATTTTGTATAATGTTTTTGTATTATAATATTGTGTAAGGTTAATTGTAAACCAAAAACAACACAAAACGACAAAAAATACTCTTATTGGAGTCTACAATTGTCATATCATGGTAGTATATGGGAATGTGGGTCTGTATTTACATATAATGTCCATACCTTTCGGGTGAGATTGCAACTAGCATGCAGTGACATTATCTTAACATAAGCGACTTTACTAGTAAAATGGGCCTCATTATAACTGTGCCAGTCTGGAAACAACAGTGCCAGTAAGCCTACCGGCACCATTGTTGCCGGACCGGCACAGTACAACTATCCGGGCAGGTGCCGTCCCCCCCGCCAGGGTCAGACCTACCAAGCGGGACGGCACCTGCTTGCAGAGTTCTCACGGAAGCACCGGCACCATTGTTAACGGTGCCGGTGCTCCTGTGTCCCCATTCCCATGGAGTCCCATGGGAATGGGGACACAGGAGCACTCCATGGGAATGGGGACTAACACAATTACTGGTGCCTGACTTTCCAGCCACCGGATCTCGGAATAGCCCGGTGGCACGGGAAGTCACGCGCCGGTAATTATTTTTGGGTCTGGCGTCAACCCGCTGGTTTAACGGCAGGGTTACCACCGTGCCCATAGAGAGGCCCAATGTCTCTGTCCTATGTTGCTTTGCTCAGTGTACCCCCGTAATATCATGAACTCCCCATGTCATATTAGGACGGAACCATACTTACAATATGATAGAAACTAAAACAGTATGTTAGTATTTGTTGTTTTACAAATCTAAAGTGTATTTAGGTTTCCTATACATCCATGAAGTCACCAGTGGCAAATATCATCTGATGCCAAGTCCTGTGATACCATCAGGGTGAAAAGTCATGTGGTGTAACTTCCTGTGATGTCTTTTGCATTTGAAGTCCGTTTCCGTATATTACTTCGAATCAGATTTATTCGAGTACTTTTTTTCCGAAAACGACTTACCTGAAAAACGACTTACCCGAAATATACTTTTTAGTCGATGATCCTCTAATTCTGTGCCATCATCGATACTTCCTTATTTCCCAAATCTGACGAGATACTTTCATGCGAGAATAGGAATAAGGAAGTAACCAGGTTGGAATCACAATGAAGTCGTCAAAATGTCACTTCAACTGTGAGCGTTCAGTGTGACAGAAAAATACTCAAGTCTTTAATATAATACTTGTACCACGCGGATTATTATTCCTGGCAAGTAAAAATTGTATCGTTTTGTATCGGACTTCGTAAATCGAAGTAGAGAATAGTAATGTTTGTTTATTCATTTGACGGAAGGCTTGCCTTAGTGACTGCACCCCCCATGAAGGAATGCTCAGATCTAGGTTTGCTGTTTGCGTAGATGATTGGTCGTGTTTTTGGTTTGATCAGTTAAAATCCTAGTGAATGTGAACTGAGTTACAGTCCTGCAAGGAAGGATGCTGTTTAATACTCAGCATTAGGAATATGTGTTGTTTATTACACTGTTGGGCCATTGTCTCCTTGTGCAATCGGGTGCATGTTGTGGCCTTTTGTTCATTAACAAATACGTTTGAGATACACTTGTTTTGACATCTGCGTGTCACAAGTAGGAGGCATTTCGCGGCTCAGTCGTTTACAGGATCATTGTACTTTGATCGATATGAAGGGGAAATGGAAGTGAGTGTCAGGAGACGACTGCCTGAATGATGACATGTTCTGTTATGTGATGGTGTCAGCTACGTTGCATTGTTTGCTGAAAAAGGAAAAGCAATAAAATGTGGAATTCATTTTGGTATTATTAGGAGACTTATTGGGATTTACACTTTTATTTCACGAACCGAAATGTACACGTTTATTTTAGCACCGTTGCAAACATTTTCAAAGATATTGCTCTTTCGGTCATGTTTACATGGTCCTTTTCGAATGATTCTCCTATTCAAAGGATTATTTTCGGGGAAATCACACACATCCCGCGAAGTCACCTTTGCTACTCTTGGATTTGTCGTTGATGGGCATTCCTGTGTGTCTGTCTTTCTGTCTGATGTGCGTCTGCATCTAGCTATCAAGTGTCTGAACACATGTTTACCTTCTTTAAGTGTAGACTTTTTCTTTAATGCCTCGTGCTTCCAGAGCTGCGTTTCTGTGTGGACTGGCTTTGTGTCTGCCTTGCTTGCCTTTGGTGCATAATACCTGCGTATGGCTGTCTTTGCAGTCACCATTGGAAGTAGCCATTTTCTGTGTGACAGGGTTTTTCCATCGAGTGAATGCACGTGGGGTTTGTGCCTATGTTTTCAAATCATGACTGAATGTGCCTCACTGTGCATTCCCATGGTGAAAACATGTCTTTTTGTGAATGTGTTCCTCTATTGTGACAACATGTTTTGGTTGGACTGTGTGCGTGTAGGATCCTTCAACACAGGAAGGTGCATTAAGAAGATGTAAACAAACAAGCTTGCAAATATATGTGGTTGTGTTTGTGAAATATTACTTTGTATATATTTAGCCTGCAATTCTAATTTGTGTAGATTTCTGTTTGGTGGTATCTCCCTTGTTCTCTCTGTACTGACTGTTCGACTATTGGAATAATCATGGGTGTGTGTTTGACTGTTGAGGCTAAGTACAACAGTGGTGAGATGTACTTTCAACCTCATGCTCAATGGAGCCTTGTATTACAAGAACATTCTCAACAATACATGGGGCTCTTGCTACTGCTACAGTGTGTTCTACTCTATCACATTGCTTTGTCATTGTGACTTTTTATCTGCAAATCACATACTGTGTGTTTGTATTCAGTGTGACAACATTCTAACTGTGACTGCATGCCTGTGTATGACTGCATCTGCTTTGTGACTGTGATATATCAATGGGGAGGCTCAATGTCCGCCTAAGCAATGGGCTTCGATGTCTACTGTGCTTAATTAAGCATCATTGTATCTTCTTGCAAAATGGTTTACTCCATCAACTCCTGCAAGACAAAATTCGACTCTGTTTACTGGGACAAATTGAATGCCAATTTTTCAACCCTTCCACTACACACTCTCATCACTCTGCCTCCTAAAACGGAGCCCTCAACTTCCATTTTCAGTTAAATTTTTCTCAAACAGCTAAAGCACCAGCTCAGCTCCCCCTTGCTTCAGGGGTAGCCCCAGCTGTTTCAAGCAAGCTGTCATCTCATTGAATCTAAAAATAAAATAAAAAAGCCTTCCCTTTATCCGACAATACCAAACAATGATCATTCAGTCTCAAATCTCTGCATCCCAACCAAAGTCCTAGAAAACACAGTGACACGATAACTCAAGCTCTACGTAGAGGACAACAGTTCTAGATGTCAATGAGGCTGGTGTCTGCCCTCTAAGCAGTACTGAAGCCATCATGAATTAAGTTGTGGATGAAATGCAAAATCTTGTGGATGGTTGAGGAGTCGGCCCCTGATAGTTCTAGACCTGTGGAGTACATTTTACGCTACTGATCACCACATCCTCATCCACCGTCTGTACACTACCGGCATTCAGGACCCTACGCTCTACTGGATCACCTCCGGCATTTCTGCCAGATCTTGGCTCATCACTCCCTACCCACCAAACCAAGACACAGCCCCTCCCTGTTCATTTCAGGTGCCCCAAAGCCCCTTCCTTGCTCTAGACTTCCTTTCAATGGTTACCTTTTCCCCTTTGCCTCACTTGCTCATTCCTAAAGACTAAGGTTTAACTCTGACAACAACAACAACAACATTTAATACCCATTTCCATCAGCTTTCACTGATAGTGATAGAACAGGAGAGGTAATCACCAATCACAGCCCCCGTCACTAGCCTTCATTCATCGAGACAACCTACACTTGGCCAACCCTTTCACCCTCTGTATAAATCCCTGGCAGCCGATGAATCGCTGATCACATACCCAGCACCCAAATGTATCTGATACAACACCTTCTTTTTCTCGTGTCTGAACACTCAACAATCCCCACTATCCGATGTGGCTACACAGAATTACTGCAGCGAATGCCCTCATTCAGATAGGATTACTGCCAACAGTGCTTCATTTGTGTCAGTGTTTTCCCGGGGCTCAGCACTGGCACCTATTTCTGAGCCCCGGCACTGATCTTCTCAGAATGATTATGAAGTAATGCCAGCCCGAATATTCATCAACCCCAATGAGCAGGTGTGACCTGTAGTTTAACCCTAAATGCCTCGACACTGTGGGGAGCAGCTGTGGGTGGTGGCAGCAGTGGCGGGGAACTGCCCACCCGCAGTGTCACAATCGTGCTAGAAACAATTTGGGCTCTGGCACCTATTTTCTTACAAATTAAGCACTGACTGCAACAGAGTCTAGCTGGATCTTCTACCCGTCGTCGTCCGTATGCATTACAGACGCAACAATCATGCGTCACTGTTCTACCCCACCTGCTAGCACCACAGCAAGAGTCAACCTAGCGTGGTGACAACCACACCCTATTAGTGCTTGTAAATGGGTGGGAGGCTGTTACTGGGAGTGTAAGAAAGGCAGATGTGTTGATGAGTGGCAGTCAGAAGCCACCGTTACCTCCCTGATGGCATGGATTCTCTACACTGGGGTAGGGGGAACAGGCTGGGGAGGGGTTAACAGTGATGGTTTGAGAAAGCAGTGACAGGGTGGTGAGAGTGTTAACAGCATCTGGACATCACTAGAGTGTGTGTTTGCTAGACTTGTGGGCTGTCCGGTCAATGGTACATGGGTCCTGCTTTCTAGGCGGGAGGTAGAGCAGACCAGGTTATTGTTAAGATTTTGATATGGTGGTAATGGTGCCTCCTCGGGGAGGAGAGGAGGGACAGTGGTGAAGTTCCCATTCCCACATGTACACAGGGTTGTGATTTCCCTAGTCGAGGATACAACACAGCCAGTCTCCATTGTAGAGTGTCTTTGTTTGGTGGTTTATGCGCCTGGTCCCTGCACAAGGTGAGGCACAAGGGTGAGGTAATTTCTTACTATGTTAACCTTAATCAGGGGCTGTTTAGGATATTCAGTAATACTTTGTCCATGGCACACCCATGAAGGAGAAGGCAGACACTAAGGAGGTGGGTGCACTTCCCATCTTTGTTCAGTATAAAGGGTTAATACAGTACAAGCTCCCCATCGGAGCATCATCATGGACCGACTGCTCCTTCCCTTCCGTCCCAACAGAGGCATAGACAGGGTAAGGCCTGAGCGGGCCAGGCTCACCCAAAATCTGTAAATGCCCACTCAGCAGCACTGTGTGGGTATTTAGAGTTAATGTCACTGTAGTGGGCCCAGCTACCTTAGCTTCAGGTCCCACTTGTTAGTCAACACTGGCTACGCCTCTGCGTCCCAAAGGTTTTCTGTGTCTCGCTGCGCCCTGCACGTCACTTAGCACCCACAGGAAAGCCCAGCGCTTTCTTGCGAGCACTCAGCCATGTCCCCGGCACTAACACAAGACTCACTCAAAGAGTAGCTTGTGACTGCCCTCGGCCGGGCACCGCAGTATCTCGGGATGTCCAGGGGCACCACTGCCCATGCCAGTCCCCAGATTCCACATCAACCCTCCCCTTACAACATTCTCAGCTGTAAATCTAAATGAACATAGACTATAAGCTAGCAATATATTTCCTAAACGACATTAGCCACACGAAAAAACAATCTCTTCTTTAAACTACATTAATGAGCTACAAAAAATGTTAACCACTGCACTGGTATAACTGGTAAGGTTGTAGGTTAAAGGACCTAAAACAAAAGGATTCAATGCCTTTTTTTCGACATCAAAAGTGCCGAAAAAAAAAGTTTCGAATGCTTTTTTTATGGGGATGTTCCCCCCACAACCCCGTTTTCCTTTTCAAAAAACCTTTTTCTGCATACTAAACCAAAAAATATATAAATAAATATAAAAGCATTGGAATTCTTTTTTAGAAAAAAAGGGCATTCGATCCTTTGTTTTCGATCCTTTGACTGGACACCAACTGGTTATACTCTGATATTTGCATTTAATTCCTCTTATCCATCACATACTCCTTCTATCTCGCTGGCATTCTTCTATTCCTACTCAGTTGCACTCTAAATCGTGTCCATCCAATCACCTGGCGTGCACTCTCATGACCTTGCTCATTATCCAAATCTTGCCTCACATCTACCCATAACTCATCCATGCCTGCCTTTCCTCTTTTATTCACATCAAGTAGTTTGACCACTTTACCAGTGTACATTCATTTCACAACTCTATTTAAATTCCATATAATCCCATTCTCTCCTTGCACTGGGAAATTTCTCGATAACTTCAGTGGGTTCTGAAAATGTGGATGACCCTTTGTTAGGCCACACTCCTCATTCTCACTACGTCTCCCACTCTCACTTCACTTTTGAACGTGCCATGCACAACTGCGTCATGACCTTGCTTGTTTTTTTTCACAGACAATGTATTTTTTCCCTTTTCACTTCTACCTCATCAATAATGCTTGCAGACACAACAATGTTCACGCACACTGAATTTGGACTGGAGTTAACCTCTCTTCCACATATGTGTCTAAATGAAGACATTCCAGACGTCCCATTGGGAGCCAACTTCACACTTCACAATACTTTAGCTATCATTCTGTTTGTCTCCATATTATTTGTAACAGCTTGTACAACACTTGCTGTAACCACGTGGTTAAAGTGTTCTACATGACCATTGCTCTGTGGATGATATACTGCAGCGTATTTCCATTCTATCCCTTTGCCCTTGGCATATTCACCAAAGGGAGAGCTTCTGAACTGTGGACCATTTAAAAAAAATATTTTGGCTTCATTAATTGATATATTGTTTTGTTATTTATTATGTGCCTATACACAAGTGTTTCAAGGTGCAACAAAGCAAGGGAGGGGGATCAAAGGGAGTACAAGACAACGATCTTACTTGGCCTTGTGTAATTGAGATTGGACAAGTGCCAACAAGAAGTGCAGGGGGAAGGGTACAGGAAGATGTGCACCCACAGCAGCAGGGCCCTGAGTAAAGTGCAAGGAAGGCTGGGACTACAAAGGGCAATCCCAGCCTGGTAGTGCAAAGTTATCCAGGTGGCAGTGCAAGGTGGGCCAGGCTGCAAGTGCAGGGGGACTGGTGTACTGTAAGACTCAGAGGACACTGAGCAGCCAGTCAGCAGATGGAGCAGGAGCAAGGGAAGGATAACAGGGAAGAGGGAGCAAGAAAGATGACGGGAAAAGGAAGATCTTGAGGAGCTTCTGGAACTTAAGGAGAAGTGGCTCAAGGCAGAGAGAGGGATGGAGGCCATTCCAAAGGGTGGCACCTGCAGAGGAGAGAGATCTACCCCCATTCTCTGCTTGGAGAAGTGATTCACCTGCAGAGAGTTATAAGTATATGAGTGAAGGGCTCTAGGAGGAAGGTACGTAGTAAGAGAGAGTTGAAGGTAGTGAGGGCCACAGCCCCAGAAAGCTGTGTGGCCAATGAAGAGGGTCTTAAACCTGTTCCCTGAAGCAAAGGGGAGCCAGTGGAGGGATTTCAGGGCTGAAGAGATGCAGTCTCTGGGCTTGAAGTCAAGGATAAATCTTGCGGTCCTGGAGACTGATGTGGGCACAGCACCGCAGGCTGCCCAAGATCTGTATGGATCTCAGGTCATCCAGCAGCACCACTTCCCACGCCAATCCCCAGACACCACAAGTATGTTTCAAGAGGCGTGTCTGAGCTGTCTCCTGAACATCAGGTGTTCAATTGCTTAGGTAGGGAGTTCCAGAATTTGGGAGCCAGTGGAGAGAATGAGGATCCTTCCTGTCTTTTCCTGCTGAAGCTGGGAACTAGTACTAGATTGGAATTACTGAGCCTTATGGACCTGCATGGTGGGTAATCCCAGAAAGAAGCTGGTAAGAAATCATGGTAATCACGGTGGGCAATGGATATGGTGCAATCTTTTCTTGATGGGAGGTAGCAAAGTATATGTGGTTTTGGGCTGATGTGTTTAAACTTTTTCAACCCAGAGGGTAGTCTGGGGATGCATTTTGGACTCTGTGGATTTCCTTGACATTTCCCAGGAGGCTGTTTACGTAGCCCAGCCTTGTTAGAGTGGGGAATTGGAAAAAACCCATCTTCGGACAGTGGCTCTTACCTGTGGTTCAACTGTGAGGCTACTGTCGATTGGGGCTCTGAGGTTCTTTCCCATGGAGGATGGCCCTGGGCATGGCCTCATCTCAGTCAGTCAAGAGATGGGGGTGGTGTTTGAAGGAGCCGCAAAGTAAAGCATTGGTTCCGTTTTGATAGGGTTGAACTTGAGCCTGCTTGCGGTCATGCGGATATTGCAAGCTGCCATGTAGTAGATCAATAATAAGAATAAGGATAGGAAAGCTGGCTGTATGTGGGAGCATGAGTTTGGAAACCAGAAGACTATTTGGGCTTCTGGCACTTCTATGTTTTTCTATTTGGCGTTCCATTATGTAGATGTAGCAGGTCTGTTCACATAATCATCGTCTCCACCGACTGGGTGCACTTGGACCCCCCGTCCCTGTGACTGTGTGCACTTGCACGATCCTTACGCTCCATGCCTGAAGATCGTCTGTCTGTTCTCACTTGTCTTCACCTCTTAATTGCACTGGTAAAACTGCAGAATCGCCGTCAGGCCTATTTGCTTCCCGCAAACTGTTAAATGTATTTTACGCACTTTGCCTGTAGAGACAATTATCGCTCAGAATTTCAAGGGTCTGAGCGACTATTGTTTTTCCCCTGTTCCCACCCTCCTTGAGCGCTTTGAAACACTTGCTTGTGTATAGGTGCTATATAAATAAACAATACCATGCCATACCATCAGAGAGGCTGGAATGACTCAGCACGAAACTGGACAATTGCAATATCTTGAGAATTTACATTGCTAAAATAGAAGCATGTAAAATGATATAGCACTGGATGAGTGCCACAGTGCCTCATTTCTTTGCATACATTTTGAAATTCACTTAAGAATTTATGAAAGAGCGCCTTAATGATAAACAGCGCTGGAGATGGTCCAAGTGAGATTAGAGACAAATGGATATTGCCTGTCTTCGGAGCACAGAGAGAAATGTATTGAAAACCTGGAAAAGGGAGCACATTGCCTTGTGATAAACTGCCCTACTTGGTATTGTTGCAATATTATTACATAGCACTTTGCTTCTCACAGCCATGGCAGATCTGCTCATTGTTGCTCTGCAACTTAAGGCAGCTGGAGGGAGATCTGTGTACAGCGTGGGCCTGATTCTCAAATATTTGCATTGGAGCCGATCTGCGGTGCTGCTGTGCATTTCAGATGTTCACCTTTAACTTATGCCTGAATCTTGAAGCCACACATGTGAGCATGCCTGAAGTGCCTCCGAGGTACCCTTGATCAGTTCGGAGATGGCCATGAGCAAATCTTTGTTAATCCCATTTGCACATGAGCATCTCAAAAATGCCTCAGCAGTTCCCAGATGTGCTCAAATGTTGTGCTTTGACCATCAGGAGTAAAGCAGCCAGTGCACATCTGGGAGGCTCACAGGCATCTCCTCATTGGCTCCAGTGCACATTTTTGAGGATCAGACGCCACCCATTGTTTAAGGAAACCCTAGTATATGTATTGGGCCACTTTTAGATGAGCACGTTTAACAATGCTTGAAACACTTGTGTATAGGCGCATAATAAATAACAAATCAATCAATCAATAGCCTGACACATGAAGCACCTTAGCATGATGTTTGTGTACATGAATACCTTTCAACTCTGATGTACATTTGAGCTATTGGCCTATCTCAGACTTTCTTTCTTGAAAAAAATAATATAGGGCTAACTGTGAATTAGAACATTTAGATCATGTGCACATTTTAGGTTTTTCAGATTTGCTGAGTCCATGGACATTCTTTTTCATTATGTTTTTTCAGGTTGTTTGTACTTCTATTTTTTTCACTTTATAAAGCTCAGCTCTGGCTATTGCTACCATCAAGGAACTACAACAATTATGCATGCATTGCAAACCAGTGAGCCTGGGTTCAGTGCACACTGAGCTCTAAGGGAGAGTGGAGTTAATGACAATGATCATTTTCTGTAGAAAGAGGCTTTTGGTGGTTGGTGGTTTTGTTATGCATGGGTGACCACAGACCTTGTTCCGATCAAACAGCCGCTGAAATGCTGGGGCACTGGCTAGAGGTTCAAGGAATGGTTAGAGCAGTGCTAAATCGTGTGGGTGACAAGAACCCCTGTTCTGGAAGCCGTCAGGGGCGAACATGCAGATGAGATGTGCCAAATGGTGATCCCACGGATCAGAGTAGACGTGTAGGTTTTGGTTTCGGGGTGCATTTGGCACTGATGAAACGATTGACTGGCATCACAGGTGTCCATCACTAGCTGCACTGTTGACCAGAACACTTGCTCTGTAAGAAGTAACATGCCCAAATATTGCGGGACGTGGCACACTCTCTGGCATCATCGCTGGTCTGTCCTGACAGTCACTGGGGATTGGTCCGAAGCCCTGAGGTTCAGCTTCAGCATCACAGAGAGATTTGTAGGGCCTTCTGTTGATGCTTAGTGGTGTTTAGGCGACACTTGTGTAGCTAAGCATCACTAATAATATCTTCATTCTGTGTAACTTTGCATTGCACTGTCCTTGCATAGTTTCTCTTCAGGTAGACTACTGGCTGCTGACAATTTTGACTAAAAAACTGGGGATCCAATCAAACAGTTATGCAATACTGCTTTGTGCTCTTGTTCACAAAAATACAATTTTTATTAATCGAAACTAAACTATTAAGAACAATCATAAAAATGATCATACCACATAAAACATTCTAAAAAATACAACACATAAAAAAGCAACAGCACAAGTAAACCAATACAAGTGGGTCCTAATCATATAGTACATTTGGGGCCAAACGTGTGACTCATTCACACTATGGTCCTGTTTCCATTACAATTCCGACTGTTGAATATTTTCTTTTATACTTTATAACCACCCTGGGTTGTTTGTGGAATGATCATTTTTATGATTGTTCTTAATAGTTTAGCTTCGATTAATAAAACATGTATTTTTATGAACAAGAGCACAAAGCAGTATTGCATAACTGTTTGATTGGATACCCAGTTTTATAGGCACTTTTTTACATATCTTATTTTTGTAGCATAATTGTTTATTTCCATGTAGTAAGAAGGATGTGAATCTCTAAATGTGGACTTAGCCGTTTTGAGATTAGTGCTGACAATTGTGTCCACATTTTGGAGCATTAGTTCAACGTTCTGATATAACAGGGAAACCTTTGGCAGGCCTGGGACTAGGCCCCTGAAAGGGTCTTCACTATTGGGCTCAGCTGCTTTGATGTTACTGCTAAATTTGCTTGCAACCGAGACCTCGGATAAAGGAAGTGTTTCATAGCCACTGCTTTAACATCAAGTGGTAGCTTTTTGGACAAGCTGTTGCATATTTGCTTCAGACCAAGACCAAACATGTCTGGGTTGCTTGTGATATTGTGCACATGAGATGTGGCTTAGCAGTTTATGTGCCACTGCCCTTTTTGGAATGGGACTAAATCTGATTGTCATATGTGTTTCCCCTTCTGTAATAGCCCAGTAGGCTAAATAATGAGGGATGAATAGCTGCCGAGAGATATTGACCAGGTTTTGATTCATTCAAAACTCTTATATCCATCATTTTGAAGTGTTGTGACATTATCGGCTTGGCATTATGATTCAGACAAGTACGGTAAGTGTGACATTGTTATAATACCACAAACGGAAGCAGACAAAAGGCTACGTATTTAGGTACTAACCTTATCTATCACAATGTGCAGCCTTGATATTCAAGGGTGCAAACATAATGTGATAGGTACACCCCACACCTATTTCCTGCTCCACCCTTATTGACAAATTAATTTGACTGCACATTTTCAAAGATAGTGACAGATCCCACTGCAGAGCCGCTTACATGACTTGTCAACTGGACTCTACATTGAGTGTTTGTGATTTTTCTCTCTTGCTTGCTAATCACGGGTATGCAGCTTCTTTTCGGTGCTACGTCTCAGCCCTGTGAGGTACCTTGTCCTCACTCTTTCAGACACTCAGGGCTGCTCCGGACACTTGTCCTCTGTATCGTGCTGCACTCAACCAGTGCGCACCGCGAGCTGGGGTGCCGAGTGTGGCATTCCCTCTCGTATTGGCCACACCACCTGTGTGTCCTTCGGCATAATTAAACTCTGCTGGACCTGAAGAGACTCTCTCCTGATTGATTCTTCCAGTGACACTCCCCTTGTGGGTTGGTTTACTCATCTCTTCACCGTTTTACATGGCGATTGGAGACATTGGTGAGGCAGAGGCAGAGTTAACCATTATTAAAGGGGTTATAAGATTATCACACAAGCTAGTCGCTACATACTCCAATAACGTATTACTGTCTGGGGAGGGTGGTGACTTGAACCTCTCTGTGGTTTTTCTGTCCCCTAACAACTAGGGGGTGTTAAGTGTAATAGGCTCACCTCACTAGGTGATGATCTCCCTGGATTTGCCACAACACCCACACTGCCAAACACTGCAAACAAGCGCTTTGGATTAAAACGCTCTACATTTAATAAATACAAATACACTGCACCTACACATCATCCTGCAGCACTGCGCGGCCACACTTCTCTATAATCACACCATCCAGTGCACTTCAGACATGCTCACGCCCCTAATGCTGCTCTACACTCAAAATATCATCCCCACAATGCACATATGCACACAAGCCCTACACTGTTCTACACTCAAGCCATCCCCACACTGCATGAATGTACAAAGCCCCCGCCCTTGACACACTTCATCCCACCATGCACACACACCATCCCCATACTGCACTCAAGCTCACAGCCCAAAACAGCTCTGCAAACACTGCCTCCAACAATGCATACCCACACACACAACATCTTGTACCACAAACATGCTCATACAATGCCTGCCTCTAGCAGTGTACTGTACACACAGCCAACCTCACCACCAAACACACATTGCCCCAGGACTGCATTGTACAGTACACAGACACACTAACACCAGCCCTGTGCACACACTGTGCCAGAACTTCACACACATACTACCCCAGCATTGCACACAGCACTACTCAAACATGGCCTCAACGCTACCCAGAATGCACACACCACCTTCAGAAATGTCCTGTGCACACACACACAAAACATTCTAGCGCTGCACTGCACACATCACCTGACGGTGCACATGGTGCCACTACACTGAACACTTACACTACCCAGAGAACTGCATATATACATCCCACTGCACCACACATATTTGAATCTACTATTTCTGATAACATGGCTTATTGATATCTGGCCTTTCGGTGCTAAGCGGGCATAATGGAACCTGCCATTGATATCTGAATTTGCTGTGATGGAATCTTGCACTGTTACGCTAATTAGACATCATGGAATCTGGCACCGCCTCCTAACTGGGCATCATGGAGACTGGCACTGCTATACTAATTGTGCATAACCTTGGCAATGGAGTGAGTACCTGGGCATTGAATGGTAATGGTGCAAGACTTGATGTGCTTATTAATTGGTAATGATATGAGTACCTTGGATTTTGATAAGAAAACCTTGACATGATGAGTACCAGGGCTTTTGTTGTCATTACCTTGTTAGAGGGTAGCAAGATACGGTACACGGTGTGAGCATAGCATTAGTAGCTAGAGTTTTGATGGAAATGCCTATGAAGTGCTTAAATATGAGGCAACATTCTTAAATTCATCAGCGTTTACTCTGGGTGGAGTCTAAAGTGTTTACAGCAGGCATGGCAACAGGCAAACAAGTAACTGGGTCTGATGACCTTTATTGTAGTCATTATCTGCATATACCCCTCTTTCCCTCTCAAATGCTCCTCCGCCCAGATTATCCTCCTTCACCACAAGTCTCTCTCTAATTTAACAACTCTCCTCCTGTCCAGTCCCTTCTTTCACCCTCCCCATCTTCCAATCATTTCTATTCAACTGCTCAAACAAGCAAGAAGAAGCTCTGAAAAGATTGTTCCATACCCAGAAATTAAATATTTCCTTCTCTCTGCACAATTGACAACATTATTACAAGTATTCTTCAGTCTCAGAACGGGTAGACATGTTTTGGAAGGTTCATTCGCACAGAAAGAACTTTCTTTGCACAGTTGAAGCCACAGCTGATATGATATGATATGATGTGGCATTTATAACGCGCCTGTACACAAGTGTTTCTAGGCGCAACAAGACAAGGAGGGTAAACAAAGGGAAGACAAAATAACCATCTTACTAGGCCTTGTGTCAATCAGATCGCACAAGTGCGTGGAAGAGGGAAGGGGAGAAGTGCCAGGGGGGAGGGGAAATGGGTAGTGCAGTTAACTCACAAGTACAGCCAGCGGGTGGCTCATAAGTGCAGAGAGAAGGGACTGTAGGGTTGCAGATACAGACCCTTGAGTGCTGGGGAGCCCGGAGGCAGTGCGGGGGCAACTGGACATGCAGGAGCCTGGACCTGAGTTCAGAGGGTGGCCAGTGCGCGGAGCAGTCAGGTGCATCAGCAGGGGAGAAGAACCTCTTAACTGTTCCAGATCATTCCAGTGAGAGAAGCTTCAGTGCTTCGCAATGACTGAAATCCTTGCTACAGTCAACTATATCGCCGAAAAGATTGAATCATATTGCTATGTGAAAAATACATAAATATAACATTGATCTGCAAACAAATGTGTCCTGCATATTGAGCATCAGATTACTCTGTGGAAATTCCTCTATAGAGAGATGGTGAAGGAGAGTGAAAGCAGTCATACAAGAGAAATGGGGCTGATCGGTCTAGATGGAATGTCATGGTCATCCTATCAGTCATATTATATGTATTTTATATCATTGTATTTCTGACTTATGCTTGTTTATAACTGTGTTAAATAACCATGTTTGTGTTACATAGTATATATGTATGAAAACAAAATATATATTGTGAAACAGAATCTATTTTGTTGTTCAGGTTGTCTACGGCTAGGTGAGATGTTTTATCAACACCAGATCAGCACACACCACACTCCTAATGCTTCCTGTGAACGGTGTGTGACAATGCCAATGCTGTATGCATGTAAATGGTCTGAGGATGGGTCTGTCTTGATCTCCTATGACTCACCATGTGTTATCGCCCACCAGTAGTGTCCTGTTAGTGCTCTTGTGACCATGGACACCACACCTCCCCCAGCAGTGTCATGCCAATGCAAAATACATCACATGGTGTGAGTTCCTTCCAACTATGTCACCTTAGTGCTACAGGACACTGGCAGTGCGGCTTTCTCCACCAGTGTGTTGCCAGTGATATGAGGCTCATGTAGGTTTTGTGGTGGTAGCACCAAAGGTACATTTTGAAAATACATCAGTATTATTTAATTATTGAATCTAAAATTGATTTTGAGATAACCAAAAGCTTCTTCCTCCTGCATGAACCATATCTCTGAACTTTATTTCTTTCCTCATTTACATCCTCATTTGGGAGAATCTCATTCAAATATTGCATTTTTAAATCAGTTTTTTATGAAAGACAATGAATTATCTTGGGAGGATAGCACAGTGGCAACGTGCTCACCTTGGAAGCAAGACGACATGGAGCAACACAGGTTTGATCCCCAGGTCCGTGCTTAGAAACCTCTGGGTATTAAGCTTGTTATAAAAAAACCTACCATATCATATCATATTATTATTGTGCCTCTATTAAACACCATTCAAGTTCAACAAGTACGTTGAAAAAGTTGAGGTCTTCAAAGAAATTAAGATAACTTTGATTCCTTAAAATTTCTGTTGCAAGATTTCAAATGTTTGAAAGTTTGTTTTAGCAGTGCACACACACTTAATTTCTATCGGTTTTGATGCAAACGTGTTTACAGTCAGCTTTAAATATTGTGCCATAAATGAGAAGTCTACTCTTTATTTGGAGTGTAGCTGTGTTTTTAAAGCTGCCATTTTTTGGTGCTATTTCTTAAAATAAATCTAACAACAGAAACGCTTATCAGGGCATTAATGCTTTAGCACTTGGTCCTAAGCCGGTTTGGATTGGGTTGTGTCAGAAGCAAAGTCACCCCCAGATGGTATGCATCCCCTATGCCCCAGAGTTAAACAAGTGGCTAGAAAACTGCAAAAAGGCAAGATATTGCACAAAAAAAGCAAACATTTTGAGGAGTTGGAAGGGTCAGAAGGAGGCTGTTCCAATGGGATTGGGGGTGATTAAGTGTCTCCTTCCGTGAGTAAAAAAAACTTGAACGCAAAACAGGATTAAAATACTATGGAGAGAGAGCGGGTGAGGGAGAGAACGTAAGCATGGTGGGATGGAGCTGAGGAAAGAGAAGAGTGATTCGAGAGGCGCTCCCGCGGGTTAATCAAAATCTATACCTTTAAAAAGAAGCACTAGCAAAGCCAACGGTTTTGGATTTTGTGTAAGAATGGAATAGACATTTGCCAGGCAATTCCATAACGGTGCTTCATGGCCATAACGTGCTAACAGCTGCAAAATGGTGGGAATACCCAGGCATATGATAGCGCTGCCTGGCAAATGTGTAGCTGAACCTAGTCACAAGCTAAAACTGTTAGCTTTGCAAATGCTGATTTTTAAAAGGACTTCATTGCAAGGACATGCTTACTGTCTATAAACCAAGATGCTGAAAGCACACTTGGTAAAGACATTTCTATTACAGCAATAGCACATTCAGAGCTGCAATTAAGCATTTAACTCTCCGAAGACTGCTTTGAAATAACACTGGAAGACACTTACACCACGAGGTTTGATGTTAATGCTTGATATAGCTGGCTCAAAGAGATCCCAGGAGGGTATGTTTTGAACAGAGAGGGGCAGGTAATGGGTGACAATAGCCATAGGAATTAGCATGGCCATGGACAATCAGTTGGTGGGGAAAATAAACCAATCAACACCTCCCATCTAGCAATTCGCCAATGTAATAGTTTCAGCATTTAGGTGGTGCTTTGTGCCACCTAATAAGCAAAACCTAAAATGAAAAGGCTGGCAAAAAAGACTAAGGGCCTCATTACGACCCTGGCGGTACGGGGTAAACGGCGCCGTAAAAGGTGCCGGCACCGTTTACCCCGGTACCGCCTCATAACGAGGTCCCCTCGCGGGAGACAGGAAGCAACGCCTGGTCAAACCAGGCGTGCTTACCGGGTCCCGCGAGGGTAAGAGGGAGCAAACAACGGGCCAACTCGTAATGGCCCGTTGTTTGCTCCCTATCGCATTCCCATTCAGCCCTATGGGGGCTGAAATGGGAATGGGGAAGGACGGGGTCAGGGTCCTTGGAGGGAGGAATTACCGGGCCTTCCGAACTCGGAATGGCCCGGTAATTCCTCATTCTGAGGACCCGGACCCGGATGCGATTTCGGCGGTAGCCATGCCGCCAATAGCGGCAAGGCTACCGCCGAGGTCGTAATGAGGCCCTAAGTCTAGGGTCGGGATCAGAATGCAGCAAGACACAAAAACACAACACTGGCATTCTTAAAAAAAGTCCAGAATTCTTTCAGGAAAGTTTTCAATAGGGAAGGATGAAAGCAATCCATCAAAGCAGTAACAATAATCGTTCGTCAATGGTGTGCCATACTAAAAGAACTGTCAAACAAGAAAGATGCCTAAGTGACATATAAAAGCATAACCATCATAGACTAGGAGCACTGCCCTTACATGCCCAATGGAGTCTCATATGGCCACGTGATGCCAGCATCTGAAAAGTGCAGTCTCTCATACCCAGGCTTTGCAATCTTCCAAGAGGTAGGAAGGGAAGAAATAGGCGTTATGAAAGGGGGTGGGGAGGAGGCAAGTAGAGCAGGTGCTACCTTCGGCAATCCCTAAATGAGACCACTTTATACGATACGTGCATATTTCAGTGACATCATTCACCTCTGATACTGCCATTGCTATGCCATTAGTCAGAGATCACCTGGGAGGTAGGTTCTGTCCGCCCCCACCCCCTGCCACCCAACCGTGCATGCAGTAGATTGTGCATTGGCTTAGAATGTCCCACTGTCTGTTCTTTCCCATCAGCAGCCTCCTGTTTGCTTCTGGAGTGTGGGGGGCAGGTTCTGCAAGTACAGACTCTCCAGAAGCCCTCTTTGATGGGGACCCAGGGCCCTGCTCCTGCACTCGTTAAATCAAGGGTGCAAGGTGCTGCCAGAGGTCAAAAAGGAGGCTGGTTCCAGCAGTATTTATTTTTTATTTATTTATTTGTATTTATAAAGCGCACAGGCATCGCAGTATCAGCAGCTGCTCCACCTGCTACCCTACAGCTGTGTGCAAGCATTTAAAGAAATACTTGACATTTACAGATGAGCAGACAGCTCCCCCAAAATGTAGTCCAGTAAATTCCAATAGTCAATCCTCACTATATATTGTTTGAAGCTGAGTATAAGGAACACACATCGGCCTCTTACCATTGCTATCACGATATGTGCCGTATTTCCCCTTTCTGGAGAAATTCGTGAACGCAGCCGTGCAGAGTCTCGAGAGATTTGCCTCAGAATGTGTACAGTTAGGTACCAGTTGGTGCAACCCTTTCTATTTCTTTGGTGAGTGCAGGCGTTGAATGTTTTAACTGTGATATTTTAAAATTCATCGACTGGATAAGAAGAGCTTGGTCCCATATAACAATGGAGCACATCACCTACAATCCGCAGGGGAACTATCAGAAATTCAGAGACGATTGGGCCGTAACTCTGGAATACCTTCAAAGTGACTATATGGAACAGTGGTGCCCACACAGAATAAAGATACTGGACATGTTCGGCTAAACAGTTGTAGAGACAGTCCGGAAAACTGAGTCGACAGGTGGATTTATCCCTGGGGGGGGGGGGGAAGGGAAGGGAAATGGGGAGGATTATAAGTTCATTGTTGGAAAATCAATAAAAATACTTTTAAAAAAAGTCATCTATAATTACCTCCTGTATTTGTTTGCAAGATTCAAACATATTTCTCTTTTTCTCACCCAAGACCGTGGACACATCAACCATGTTTTGGTCCAAAATAAGAGCACCGGCCTGGGAAGAGAGTTACAGGCTCGATCCTCCCCACCATTGAGCTCATACTATTCATTTTCCTTACCCAATTATTAATTCTAATAACTCTTTGTGCACATCAAATAACTGTACGCTTTTTCAGCATACCCCAATTATCTTTCACAAGGTGTTTGGCCAAGAAAACCAGAAATTCCTGTAGAATGCCAAAACCATAAAAAAAGAAAATCATTTAAATTATAGAAATGTTTTTTTTTTTTTTTCTGTGACAGTCGTTTATAGAAAACATAAATGAAGGGTTCCAATACAGTGAAGTGCTATATTTTAATGTTATGTTTCAGTATAAACACTAGACTGTAGGTGCATAAAGTGAAATATGCAGACTTGGATTGGGCATGTGTAGTTTGTGGGAAATGGCTGAGGCCAAAACTATATATCTGCACACAGTTTGATCTCCTAAGGTATACATGCTGATAGTGGATCTGGTGATCTCTGGCACTGAAGTCTCACTGTTGGTCGAAATGGATGCCACTTTTCACATTTCGCTGTCCTAGACCAATTCTCCTTTCCTTTTATTTTGTGCAACTCTGCCTTTCCACCAATTATCACTAATGATAATTTCTTGTGTGGACTGCATGTTGACATATATGTGACTGGATGTTGTAAGATGCTGTAAGATCGTTTCTACTCGCTCCTGTACAGTACCTTTCCCCAGTCTTGTGATTGCATTTCTGTCTTTACCTCTGCCACCTGATCTCCACTGTGGTCTGGCAAGAGAGTGTCCAGATTCCGTTTTTATGGCCCTCCTCCAGAGTAACCCTCAAAAGGCTTTTGCATTTAAGTCACATCCCCAATAGAATGAATGACATGGACAGTGTAAATCCACGCCTTCAAGGTGAATCCCCATATCATGCTATCTCTGGATGGGTGTCTTGCATAATCACGTCTTAAAATGACCTTCAGTAAAGGTCGCTGCTCACCTTGCACTCCCATCTATTCCTCCATCACACCAGAGGCTTTGCCAGACCTTTGCACACAGCTACAGTAGAAGAGCCATCAAGGACATTTTACATCCAAGTTTAAGAAAATGGCTTCCCGGCGGGGCATTATCATACGCCCTCAAGGTTATCTTATTTTATTGTCATTTAACTCGTGCACAGCTGCCATTTACATGACCTCTAAGGCACTCTTGTGGACTTAGAGGGAAAGTGGTCGGGTGATGGGTTAGGGGAGGAGATAGAAAAGGCAAGGGGGGTCATTCCGAGTTGGGCGGTAAGGGTTTACGGCACCGGTAAGGATGCCAGTGCTGGTAAACCCATACCGCCCTATTCCGACGTCCCTTCTTGGGAGGATAGCACAGCGGCAACATGCTCGCCTTGGACACAAGACGACACTGAGCAATACAGGTTCGATCCCCGAGTCCGTGCTTAGAAACCTCTGGGTATTAAGCGCGTTATAAATAACCTATCATATCTTAGCGGGTCCCAGCAGGAACGGGTGGTCTGACCATCTGTTCTCTGCGGTTCCCGTTAAGGGACCTTGGAGCTAATAACGGTACTGCAATTTGCGGTACCGTTATTAGCGCCTTCCTCATTCCCATTGAGCCCTATGGGGGCTCAAGTGGAAATGGGGAATGGTTTACTGAATGGGGATTTACCGGGTCCTCCAGGGTCGAATGACCCGGTAAGTCCCCATTCAGCCAGACCGGACCCGGTCGCACCATGGCTGCCTCCAAACTCGGAATGACCCCCAAGGAGTTGTGCTTAGCTGTTGGTGCGGGTAGAACGAGGAGCATCTGGCTTCTGTGCAGGTGTATTTTGTATCCCATAGGTATTTTGTTTACAACAGGGAGGCCTCAAGTGATTGACTTGTCAGGGTTTTTTGGTAGGTTGGTGAGGTTTGCAAGTTGGTTCCAGAGATGTTGCATGTTTTAGTGGTTTAACAGAGGGAGAGAGTTTTCTCTATCCATTTGTGTTGTCATGTATGATCAGCATGTGGTGAGTCAGGGTTGTGTTGAGTATGAGGTTGATATTGGGTTTCTGTGGAATATCTAGATGTGAAACACATTATGATAAACCCAGATGTGAGTACAACAGTAAGTACAACTGTAAGAGGATTCAATTCAACACTACAGCTAAGTCAATGCCTAGTCTGGGATACTGAATGGAAACCCTTATTGATATATCTTTATGTCCAGTTCATGCGTTCTGGATGACTACCCCTATATAACACCCCTCTCTTGGAATCCTCCTGACCCCACTGAGCCAAGAAGTAGTTCTGTTTTGCAAGTTAAAAGGTTTATTTGAGAATTTAAACAATATAGATATATATCACACTTTATAATAAATTAATAATTGGATATCACACTTAATCTGATATGTAATCAATAATGGATAGTCTGGCACTACCACACTTATTTATAATCAATGATGAGTGGTTATAGGATGGATAAGATAGCAACAATACTTTTATGGTTTCAAATGGATGCAATGTGGAATGAAATGCAGTACAGAAATTAACTTGATATGCGTTCAACAAAACAATGTAATCACTTTTCTCTGGCAATCCCCTCCCCCCTTTATGCAATGCAAGGAAATGGAAGGAAAGCACACAGTTCTCAGAAATGCAATCAACTGTAATTCAGTTCACCCCAGCAAGCTTAGACTACAGAAGTTGGAAACACAGGCCCAAAATGCTTTTATATGTGCTGGCAATGAAGTGAAAAATATGCTAAAATGCTTTTAATTCCCTCTAGAGGTTCAGGGTGAGTGAAATATAGTTAATATTAGTCCAGGCTCACTTTAGCAAGGATCTAGGAGTAACTAGCAGGTTAAACGAATTTTTTCAGAGGAAAGCAAAAGCAGCTATCTTTTTGCAAGTGGAGAAATTTTCAAATCGCGGAAAAATTCACGAGTGCGTTTTTCGCGATTACAGCAAAAGTATCGGGGGTAGGAATGCGGTTCTAAGTTCGTAGGAAAGCCACGATTCTCAGCTTTAGCATAAACGGTCACGGAGATATGAGCGATTAAATAAAGGTCGTTTTTCAGATTTGAAATTTTAAAGTTAAAAAAAAAGACAAGTGACAGCTAGCAACTAGAAAATGGCAGGTGACAGGAGGCAGTTCTACTTAGATTAAAATAGATTGAATTATATTATTTTAACTAAGATATTGGTTCTGCACAGTTCTACTAGGTACTCACACTATATTCTTGAATTAGAATGGGCCTCGCCACGGATCTGGTCAGGTTTTAGACTGGACTCTGGTCTCTGCACTTCACAATGATCTGGGTCAGCTCTCTCTCTCTCTCTGGATTCTGGAGATTGATGGATTTGAAGTCTGGATCTTTCTGCACAGCTTTCTCTAGAGATTGATGGAGGTAAAGTATGGATTTTCCGGCAGAGCTTCCAGCTGCAAATGGATTTGAAGGTCCCTATCTGTCCTGTCTGTCTGCTTTTATCTGTTTTTAAAATGGGTGTGTGTGCAGCATCACTAGCCCCTACCTCTCTCTCAGCTTCTAATTGGTCAAATTTCCATCCCTCACTTGATTGGGAAACTGAAGTGTGTGTCGGCGTGATGTCATTTTATGGCTTGCAGAGAGGACACTCCCCTGTCAAATTGCACACAATCTATATTTGATAAAAAAAGACGTATTTGCACAGTACACATTTGTTTAAAATGACATACACACATCACATATCACAGGAGATATACCCTGTCCAAATCTCCTCTTCCTGGTGGGGGCTTGCATTCAGAAATGGCAATATTTGCACCTTTTTAGTGGTTTTGCAACATCAGATTTTTCTTCCAACTTCATACAAATGTACACAGCCTGTCCATACTTATACCAATGAATTTTCATTTGTCTAACTTAAACACAGTGTCTGTAATATTAACAATTAGCAGGGTTTTGCCCCAGAACATCACACAAACTGGAGTTTGGGCTTGAATTGAAGGTACATTTTTGAAATTAAGGCTCTCAAAGTTATACATTTCTGTCATTTGATTACAAAGAGTTATCAGTGTTTTTGTAAAATATATATTTTTCTTTCAATTCAGTTCTCAGTGTGTTGGAGTTCGCCTCCAAGACTTGGGTGGGTCAGTCACATGTGTCCTCTGGCAGGCAGGCCTTTGTTGACAGTAAACAGTCAAAATCAACATATTCCTTTCAGAGGAAAGGGGCCATTGTGTGGTCTCTGGGAAGCTGAGATCAGGAGGCCAGGGAGCCACTTTGCATTTAATTAACAGAACCCTGTGATTTCCTGGCTTCTTGTGTTGAGTTCTGAAGTGTCAAGAGTTCTCAGGACAGGCAACCCCTTTGAACTTTTAATTAAATAAGACCCCTTTCTTTGCACTAGACAGTTTTGCAAGATAGCTCTCCTTTCAGAGTTTAGACCACTAGCGCCACCCTCAGGATTTTGTGGTTACTGCATCCATCCTTGGGATTTTTTTAGATTGATTCATTTCAGCAAGTGATATTACATGGAGTATATTATCCATGTTCAGGACATGGCATTGGTGTGTTTCTGCAGTAAAGTAATTCTGTGCCCATGATTTTGCCATATTTGACATTCAAGAAAAATGAATTCCCAACAGTTATGGGTTTGCTTTTGGCAATCAGCATTGCCCCTCTGAGCTCACAAAATAGGCAAAATGGGATTTTCCTGTGCATTTTCTGGGGAGCTCTGGCCATCATGATGTTTTCCATGTCAGTACTGCACAGTTTTGAGGTAGGGCTCGGATGCATGGGTAAATACATCCCACAAGCCCCCCTCTTGCGATGGCCATTCGGTTTCACTGATGGGACCCGCAAGATCTGGGATGTAGTTCTCATCTTCTTCCGGTAGATGGCCAGTTCAGCGTCTCTTCCTTCATCCGGTGGATCGATCGGTCATCCTCCCCGGTCCTGATGGGAATATTGGGCGGTACCCCGGGCCGTTGCGTCTCTGCTCCCGGTCTCCGGATCATCCTCCTTGTCCCGTCTCCAGGTTTTCTTTCTCCTAGGATGACAAAGGAAGAACGGCAATACCTATTCATAGACATTTTTCCACCACTGTTGAGATAGTGGGGCAGCATATGCATTTCATCATAACGAAACATTACATTCTTATTTTGAAAAAAAAAAACAGTATAACTAAGAGACAGTTTCATGCAAATCACAATATTTTAGAGACTAGATGTGGTATGTTTTATGGTTGGAACTGAATTAGTCTGAGACAGTACCCGCTAGGATTCCAGAGGATTCCTCCAGTTGTTGCAGAGTGTGCCTGGGATGGCAACATTTCAACTGGTTTATGTGGACCCACTTGTCTTCCCCCGCTGCCAAAGGACCTTTGGGGATGTGGATTTTGTAGGCCACAGGGGAGATTTTGTCTATAATCTCAAAGGGTCCTTTCCATGTAGGCAAAAATTTTCGCTGTTTTGCCTGGTTTCTTTGGAAGTTGTATAGATAGACCCGGTCCCCCACCTGATATTCCTTCCTGGAAGTTTTCAGGTCATAGTGGGTCTTCATGCTATCAGCCGATCTTTCTAGATTCCGCTGAGCATAAGCAAAAGCATGTTGAAGGTGTTTCCTTAAATTCTCCACATACTCATGAGTTGTGGAGGCATTTATCAGTGTCTGCTCTTGGGTCCTGTAGAGCAAATGCTGGGGAAGCACCATCTTGCGCCCAGTCATCAACTCAAATGGTGACATTTTGGTTGCAGATGAAGGGGTAGATCTGATGGCCATTAGGACCAGAGGTAATCGGATATCCCAACTTGGCCCAGAATCTGCCACAAACTTTTTTAAGATGTTCACAATGGTTCGGTTGTAGCGTTCCACTGCTCCAGAAGAAGCTGGCCTGTAAGCAATATGTAACTTCCTTTTGACCCCCAGTATCTTCCACATCTTTGTCATTACTTCACTGGTGAAGTGGCTACCTCTGTCTGACTCAATCCTTTGAGGTAGACCAAAACGGGAAAAGATGTGGTTAATCATCAGGGCAGCTGCGGTTTCTGCCTTGCAATTTGGGGCTGGGAGACATTCCACCCACTTGGTAAACAAGCATGTCACAGTCAACATGTACTTATTCCCCCTAGCAGAGCGAATCACGGGGCCTACAAAGTCGATTTGTAAATCTGACCATAGCAGGTTCATCCCCCTCTTTTGGAGAGGCGCACGGTGCGTGAGGGATGATGGCTGAAATTGTGCACACACAAGACAACCCTTCAAATATTGGTTGAGGTCCTGCCCCAGTTGTGGCCAGTATGCAACCTCTCTTAAGATTTCCAATGTTGTGTGAAACCCCCTATGACCGGCGGTGGCCGCATCATGGGCGTGACTTAACATCAGGCTTCGGAATGAGGTAGGAACCACCCACTGATCGTGGCCAGCTTTGGATTTCCTTACCAACAAACCGTCTTGGATCCGGAACATTTTTGGACATTTCATCAACACTCTTAGGTCCTCTTTCCCAATGTAATCGGTATCCGTCAGGGGAAAGTTCTCAGGGTCCTCAATGTGCTGGTAAAATTTACCAATTATTGGATCCCCCTTCTGAGCTGTAATCAAATCAGCATCAGGGGTCTCCTTACTCCATTGTGCAATTGAAAGGTCGTTGTGAGCATTTGTCTGGGACCTAGTGATAGCAGTGACCTGGATTTCCCCCAACAGGGACTCAATCTCAATTAGATCCCCTTGGATGGCCCCAGTTTTGGCCAGCTGATCAGCTAAGTCATTTCCAGTTTTGTCTGGTCCCTCTACTTTGGAATGACCCTTGATCTTTTTCCAATAGATGGTCATCTCATTCGAGGTGACCAGATCATCAATGTTTTGGATCAACTTCCCATGTTTCAAGGGTTTGTTGTTAGCACATAACATGCCTCTGGTTTTCCAATTAACAAGGTGCTCCACGAACCCGTTCCGTACATAATCCGAATCTGTGATTATGACCAGTTCGTGGAGTTGATGCTGGACAGCAGCGAGGATGGCCTGATGCACAGCCATCAATTCTGCTACCTGACTACTTCGGGGACCAATTTTGTATCCAGCGGAGGGTTCTGGGGACTCATTCACCCATGCATTCCCTACGCCGGCCACCAGTTCTTTCTCCCCGTTGTTGTCAACATGGTACGAGCATCCATCCACATAGACAGTGGGCATTCCCTCACACTTGTCCTCTTCAAAGACTTTGTGGGGGGAATTAAGGCATGCCTCCATGTTGTCCTTGATTTTCAGACTTTCGTCCTCGAGACAGTTTTCTCTGGCACAATCATGCAAGTCAGCCAGACCTTGCGCGAGGGGACTCTTCTTGTTTTGGCCATATCTGACCTCCACAGGAAAGCCTTGCATTGACAGAATACAGGAAGTAATTCGGGAATTACTCACATTTCCGGCCCGGATTCTGTCACTTTGGAGATATTGCAGAGGCTGGTGTGGAGTCTCCACTATGATGTGTTCCCCCTGGATAAACGGGCGGTAATTCTTCAATGCCCACACCGTCGCCAGGAGTGCCTTCTCACAATCGTTGAATTTTTCCTCCACAGAGGATAAAGTTTTGCTCGCATAGGAGATTACTTTATTGACCTTGCCATGCTTTTGGTATAATACTGCCGTCAAGCACGTATTAGAGAACCCCGTCTCCAGGAAGAACTCCTTGTTTCTGACAGGGTAAGCTAGGCAAGGCGCTTGTGAGAGGCTTCTCTTGAGTTGTCTTACTGCCTCGGCTTGTTCTGGACCCCATTCCCACTTGACCCCCCCCTTCAGGAGATGAATCAGGGATCTGGTGATCTCTGCGTAGCCCTCAATGAACTTTCTGCTGTAATTAGTCAGTCCAAGGAGGCTCCTTAGTTCCCGCAGAGTTGTGGGGTCTTTCAGTTTCTGAAGTGCTTCCACTTTCTTTTCCTGGGGACAGAGACCCTGAGGAGTAATCTCATGCCCCAAGAAATTAACACGGGTTCTACACCACTGTGCTTTCTGAAAGGAAAGTTTTGCTCCGGCGGCCCTCAACTGCGTCAGAACATGACGGATCTCCGCTATGTGTTCCTCCACAGATGAACTTTTGATGAGGACATCATCTACATAAGCCAGGTTACCCCTCGCACCCAGGTCGGGCATGGCCTTATGTAGGAAAATGTTAAACTCATTACCGGAGTTAAGGTATCCGAAGGGAGTCCGGGTCCATGTGTATTGCTGGCCCCCAAAGGTAAAAGCCAGCTTGTATTGGTCCTCCCTACTGACAGGCACAGTCCAGTATCCATTGGTCAGGTCTATTGCAGTGAATACCTGTGACCCCTGGATCTGGGTCAGCCCTTGGTCAATGTAGGGCAGAGGCCATCGGGAAGTATGGACCCGTTTGTTGAGCTCCCTAAGGTCAGCGCAGAGTCTCCACTGGCCGTTTGGCTTCAATATTCCCAGCACCGGATTATTGAAGGTGCTGTGGACTGGACGGATTATTTCCCGGGACTCAAGGTTCTTAATTATTTCAGTAAGGGACTCCATTGATGCGAGAGGCAAGCGATATTGCTTCACAAACACAGGAGTCATGCCAGGGTCCGTGGGGATTGTTGTCGTGTGGATGTCAGTGCGACCACAGTCATATGAGTCTAACGCAAAGAGATCTTGGAAATCCAAGAAAACTTGTTTCAACTTTTGCTTTTGTTCCAGAGTCACAAAGGCATCAGCTAGGTTGACTCTCTCTTCCACCATCTGCCTGAAGCCTGGAAAGACTTCTGATTTGGCTATTTCAGCGGCCTCCTCCAGCTGGGTGGAGAAGTCCCTGGTCAGAGTGCTGATTTGGACTGGAGGCTTCAGGTGGGAAAGCCAGCCCTCATGGACCTGGAAAATCACCTCATCCCTCCTGAAGTCACAAGTCACATCTTCCTTACCATAAGGGCAAGAAGTGTACACCAGGAAGTTCCCCCCATGCCGGGTAAAAATCCTGTCTGGTGTTGTATTGTCATCACTGTCACTGTCAAAGCAGTCCTTGGGGATTGGCCCTAACAGTTCATTACCTAAATCTATGGAAAAATGTCGGTCATCAACCGCCATTCCAATAATGGTGCCTGCGGCTAGAGTAATACTCTTTAAGTCGCTGTTATCCACCTCTATTAGAATGGTGTCATGTTCTATGTTGACTAATGGTGTTGGGTTTACCCCTAACCCTTGCTGTTGGAGAGAAGCGTTTAGATGTATGTAAGCATCGGGGTTTTGCAAATATTGTCCTCTTTTAACTTTCACTTCCAGGGAGAATTGTCGGGTCCTTTCTGGGATGGTGACTTCCTCTTTGATCTGAATTTCAACTGCATAAGGTAGCAATTGAGCTGACCTAAATGCTTTTACTGGATCATCAAAGCCCATGGGATTATCCGCTAATCGGGACCAAGCTTTGAAGTTTATTAGGTCCAAACTAATGGCAAAGCGATTGAGAATGTCACTGCCTAAGTAAAAGGCGGCAGGGACGTCTCGCACGACCCAACAATTGTGGACTATGCTCTTGTTGCCAATGGAGATTTTGAGCATACACCTGCTTGGCAGGAGATGTTTGGAATTAGGTGCTTCCAGGTCCATTTCCCATTTGTCTATCAGTTTGAATGTGGGAGTGGCTGGATCTTTTGGGAGTTGGCGGAACATGGCTTCGCTGATGAAGCTCTTACCGTTATTCACACACACTCGAGCGAGAACAGAGTCCTTCCCATCATTTAACTGAACAGGGATGAACAACTGCTCTCCAATTTGCTGAATATCAGCCAGGTTCTGAGCTGATTTCACATCTTTCTGGACTATAGGAGTGGGAGTTTCTGATTGTGGATTGGTAAAGAATCTCAGAGTGTTTCCTTCCAGCGTGGAGTACCACTTTAGACTGGAAGGAAGGTTGATTTTCAGAAATAGAGAGGACCCTCCATCACCAGTCTGTTGTCCTACTGCTATTACTGTCACGTCTGGAATTTGGCTATTCTGGAAGTGAAATTCTACTTGGTCAGGTTTTTGTTCAACCATGTGGCAGGTGCCGTTTAAACTAACATGGTTGACACTCTGTTTTAATTTTATTGGTCGGCTAGTCTGGGTCCAGAGGACCTTGTTTACGCAATCTATTAGGGGTGACAACCTCCTCAGGAGGTCATTCCCCAGTAAACAAGGGGTGCCCTCTGGAGTCACTACTATGACCGGGTGTTTCAACTTGTGTCGCCCAATTTTAATGTCCAAGTCTGCAGTCCCCTCAACGGGAATTTCCTTCCCGTCAAAGTTCTGCAGTTGTCCAGGAAGAGAGGTGAGAGGAATTTGGTAATTCCCTCCCCTTCCTGCATTCAGTTCATCAAAGGCCCTTCTGGACAGAAGGGTAGCTTGAGATCCCGTGTCCACCAGTGCCAAAATTGTACCCTGCCCCTGTACTTGTACCGGGGCATAGTATCTTCCCTCCTTCTCCTCAAGGGGGCACAGATAATGCACATTTTTGGACAACTGGTGGGCTAACTTTCTGGTTTTGGACATCGCTAGCGAAGAGATTTGGGCAGAATTATGTGGAGAGCCTTGGGAATCTGAAAGAAAAAGTTGGCAACTGGAGATCAGAGCCATTGTGGGTTCCCCTGGCTCTGGTTCCGGGCCGCCCCCCCCTTTTTGGAGGCAGTCACCAGGATGGGTTTGAACCAGGGGATTTTCTTGCTGTTGGTTCTGGGATGAGATGGTGGGCGGCGGTAGCTCAGTCTCCACATCTCCCCAGTCTGGATTTGCATCCCTAGGGACCCATTTTTCTTTGGGAGGAGTTCCCCTCTCTCTGAAGGAGAAGATCCTTTTCCCAGGATCCTCTGAGGATCCCTCTCCCTCAAATTGGAAGATCTGTACCTCCTCCTCAAACTGAGTCTGTTTGGGTCTTTTGTTTCTCCTACCCCCCCTCTGCTCCTTAGGAGGCAGACTTTCAGGGGCAAGAGATTTTGTTTCCGGTTCCTGGGTCTCCAGGGGCTGTTTACAAGTGAGGAAGGAATCTTCCTCCAAGGCTTTACACCCCCCTTCCCTTTGTGCCTCCTCCCTGGGAACCGGTGAGTTATCGGGGTGCTGCCCCCGTCATTGTTCTGGAGCACCAGGTCCAGAGTTGGGTGCGTTCTGCGCCGGCATGCCGATCGGAGGGTTCTGCTGAGCCCTCAGTATGTGACCCAGATCCCGTGCCATATTTTGGACCTGGCGCTCTAACTGGGAAACCCGCTCAGGCTGATACGGGGCCCTGTTTTCTCCCCTGGGCTGATCCCGGGAAGGGTAGCTGTCCCTCCTCTGGTAATACCCCGGGTTGGGAAGATTTGGGTACCCCTCCACCCTTGGCCTCCCCTCTCCCGGATTAGGTTGTCTGGGCTCAGGGAATTGGGGAAAGAAGGATGGATGATTTTGGGGTTGGAAGTTGGGTGGATACCTGGGAAAAAGTTCTGCCCAGGATTTGGAGAATTTCTGCCCTCCGGTGGGAAGTTAGGAGGGAAGTTCCCTGGGCTAGGTGCTTGGCTGGATCCCCCCCCTTGGGCTGGAGGAGTCCACACATAACCCAGGATGGGTCGATTTCCCTTGTAACGGGGACTTACATAGTCAGGAGAGCGAGGGACCCTATTTGTGGGACTACCTCCTTGACTCCCTGTTTGTGACTGGCCCGAGGACCTTCTGGGCCTAGCATTATTAGGTGCAGGTAGGTTTTTAGGCCCCCCCATCTCCAAATCCAAAACGGGGGTGACCTTTACCTCTGCCACCTTGGCAGCAGCAGGGGTGCTGTTGGCTTTGGGGTTTTTCTGGGCATTACTTTTGCTATCTACCGGTTTCTGCACCTCATAGATCCGGGTCGCCTGTTCAATGACCCAGTCTAAAGATCTTTTCTCGTGAAAATCCCTCACGAGCTGGGTCATTATGTATTTGGGCAAGGCATGGAAAAACGTATTAATAAATTCTCTGCTATCCGTGCGCACCCTTCTTGTGGTCTGTGCAAAAGCACGCTTTAACTCCTGCACAAATTCTTGTGGGGCCTGGTCCTCCCCACATTGTAAATTGTAGGCTGCCTTGCGAGCCTCTTGAGGATTTCTATGAGTAGAAAAATGTTTCAAGATGGCCGCCTTATAGGTGGACCATCTTAAATGATTTTGGTCCTCCAGCCCCGCAAAGAAACTGGAGTATTCCGGGGAGAAGGTCCACTTTACATATTGAATACAGCTTTGGCTGTCCTTCAAATGGAAAGTCTCCATCATTTGCTCAAACAACTCTAAGTGCTCCCAAACAGAATACTTGGCGTTCTTATGATAAGGCGTGATGACGCTCCTGATTGCCTTAATCTGCTTTAAGGGGTCCTTAAGCAAGGCCCTTTTTGTCTTATTGGCCCTTTTGGTCCGGGTAACCCTGGTCCATTCATCTTCTGACTCAGAGGCACTGCTCCCAGAGGTTCCCGTCTGTTCTTCCAGGTTTTCCCGGATTCTGCGAGCCTGGGAATGGCTGGCAGAATGTGGGGACCTGGTCTCCTGTGTCCTGTACCGTTCAGAGGAGTCTTCAGATTCCTCTTTGCTGCCAGGATTTGATGGGTACCTCTCCCACTGACCTAACTGGGCAGAGGTTTTCAGGATGCCCTTAATGGGCCTACTCACCTGGGGTTCCCCATCAAATTGCACCGTGCTTGGGTGCCCATACCCGGCTGCCCGCCCCTCCATTCCTGGGTGGTACTGGCCTATGAGCCCCATGCTTTTGGCTGGATAGTAATCTGCCATCCCTGTGGCCCTGTGCTCATGTGCGCCAGGGGACATGGGGGTGGCAGAGTCCAGGGACTGAGAGAAATAAAGGCCTCTGGTACTAGGGCTCCTGGGGTTATGCTCAGGAGTTTCTCTTTCCCAGCGAACCTCATCTCTATCCGCCCCTGCTCCCTGTTGCAATGCAAGAGCCTGCGCCTTCAGTTCCTCAGTTAAGGCCTTACTAGCCTCTATCAGTCTCTCCTGCATCGCTACCTGTTGTTGGAGTCTTTCATTGTGCTGGCAGAGAGCCTCATTCTCTCTCTGCGTTTCCTGATTGGTCCTGGAGCACTGGGCCAGTCTTTGCTGCAGGAGGGTTACCTCCTGAGCTGTGTCCCTATTGGCCTGCTCCTGTCTTGCCAGAGCATCCTCCACCCTCCTGGTGTGCTCTAGCAAGTCCTGGTGTTCTTTTTGGAGGTCACCCAGTCCCTGGTGGGCCAGGTGATTTTCTTCTGTTTTTCTTTTTAAATGGCAGACTTCCTGGCCTAAGGCGTCTCTTTCCTGGCTAAGAGCCTGCATTTGTGCCACCAGGTCGTCCCTCTGCCTTTGAAAGGCACCAGCTTTCTGGCGTTCTTCATCAAACTCTGCCTGGGTATCCAGGTCTTTCAAAATCAGCTTGTTGCTCTCTGCCTTCACTCTATCTAGATGACTTTGCAGGGTGGCTACCTGCTCCGTGCATGCCCTATTGAAATCTAACTGTTGCTCCAGCTTTTTCTGGCTCTGCAGTAGGGAGTCCAAACCTTCTTGGTACTCCTTCTGCAAGGCCAGAAATCTGGTATCCTGGTCAGCCTTTTCCTGTTGCAGGATGTCCATATCCCTCTTTATTTTAATGATGTGCTGTCTACTCTCATTTTCTGACTCCTGGCTCCCCTGCAGCCTCTGCTCAGAAGAGACCAGGTCAGATTGGACCTTCTCTAACGCCATCTGTCGCTTGTTCGCCAGATCTTGGCTTTCCGTACATTTATCCTGCATGTCTCCTATATATAGGTACAGGTATGCCGCTATCCTAACCATCTTGTCTTGTTCATCCTTAGCTTTAGGAGCCATGTATAGTTCACTCAGGGCCACATGTAGGGGACCCTGATCTCCCCATGTATCTGACACTGTTTCAGTGACCTGTTGCGTGATGGCCTGCAACCAGACCGTCTGGTCCTGGTGAGTCCACTCACCTCTCACAAATAACTTATGTAAGAAGTGCTCTCTGGCTATTTTCATGTCTACTAAGGTCGTCATTCTAGAGATTGGTCTCTGTCCTGACTTACAGAAATTAGTATTTTATTTTTGCAAAACAGACCTTTTTCTCAGAGCGTTCCTTTGAGGAGTGCTTTACAGCGTAACACAGCGTGTGATCCGACCGGATATGTGTATCTGGTCAGCTGGCACGCTGTATTAATCTGCACAAGTGATAGATCTAATCCAAACGTCCGGCACGGGCCCCCAATTTGTAAGAGGATTCAATTCAACACTACAGCTAAGTCAATGCCTAGTCTGGGATACTGAATGGAAACCCTTATTGATATATCTTTATGTCCAGTTCATGCGTTCTGGATGACTACCCCTATATAACACCCCTCTCTTGGAATCCTCCTGACCCCACTGAGCCAAGAAGTAGTTCTGTTTTGCAAGTTAAAAGGTTTATTTGAGAATTTAAACAATATAGATATATATCACACTTTATAATAAATTAATAATTGGATATCACACTTAATCTGATATGTAATCAATAATGGATAGTCTGGCACTAGCACACTTCTTTATAATCAATGATGAGTGGTTATAGGATGGATAAGATAGCAACAATACTTTTATGGTTTCAAATGGATGCAATGTGGAATGAAATGCAGTACAGAAATTAACTTGATATGCGTTCAACAAAACAATGTAATCACTTTTCTCTGGCAATCCCCTCCCCCCTTTATGCAATGCAAGGAAATTGAAGGAAAGCACACAGTTCTCAGAAATGCAATCAACTGTAATTCAGTTCACCCCAGCAAGCTTAGAGTACAGAAGTTGGAAACACAGGCCCAAAATGCTTTTATATGTGCTGGCAATGAAGTGAAAAATATGCTAAAATGCTTTTAATTCCCTCTAGAGGTTCAGGGTGAGTGAAATATAGTTAATATTAGTCCAGGCTCACTTTAGCAAGGATCTAGGAGTAACTAGCAGGTTAAACGAATTTTTTCAGAGGAAAGCAAAAGCAGCTATCTTTTGCAAGTGGAGAAATTTTCAAATCGCGGCAAAATTCACGAGTGCGTTTTTCGCGATTACAGCAAAAGTATCGGGGGTAGGAATGCGGTTCTAGGTTCGTAGGAAAGCCACGATTCTCAGCTTTCAGAGGAAAGTTACTGCAAGTCGCTAGCACAAACGGTTACGGAGATATGAGCGATTAAATAAAGGTCGTTTTTCAGATTTGAAATTTTAAAGTTAAAAAAAAAAGACAAGTGACAGCTAGCAACTAGAAAATGGCAGGTGACAGGAGGCAGTTCTACTTAGATTAAAATAGATTGAATTATATTATTTTAACTAAGAGATTGGTTCTGCACAGTTCTACTAGGTACTCACACTATATTCTTGAATTAGAATGGGCCTCGCCACGGATCTGGTCAGGTTTTAGACTGGACTCTGGTCTCTGCACTTCACAATGATCTGGGTCAGCTCTCTCTCTCTCTCTGGATTCTGGAGATTGATGGATTTGAAGTCTGGATCTTTCTGCACAGCTTTCTCTAGAGATTGATGGAGGTAAAGTATGGATTTTCCGGCAGAGCTTCCAGCTGCAAATGGATTTGAAGGTCCCTATCTGTCCTGTCTGTCTGCTTTTATCTGTTTTTAAAATGGGTGTGTGTGCAGCATCACTAGCCCCTACCTCTCTCTCAGCTTCTAATTGGTCAAATTTCCATCCCTCACTTGATTGGGAAACTGAAGTGTGTGTCAGCGTGATGTCATTTTATGGCTTGCAGAGAGGACACTCCCCTGTCAAATTGCACACAATCTATATTTGATAAAAAAAGACATATTTGCACAGTACACATTTGTTTAAAATGACATACACACATCACATATCACAGGAGATATACCCTGTCCAAATCTGCTCTTCCTGGGGGCTTGCATTCAGAAATGGCAATATTTGCACCTTTTTAGTGGTTTTGCAACATCAGATTTTTCTTCCAACTTCATACAAATGTACACAGCCTGTACATACTTATACCAATGAATTTTCATTTGTCTAACTTAAACACAGTGTCTGTAATATTAACAATTAGCAGGGTTTTGCCCCAGAACATCACACAAACTGGAGTTTGGGCTTGAATTGAAGGTACATTTTTGAAATTAAGGCTCTCAAAGTTATACATTTCTGTCATTTGATTACAAAGAGTTATCAGTGTTTTTGTAAAATATATATTTTTCTTTCAATTCAGTTCTCAATGTGTTGGAGTCCGCCTCCAAGACTTGGGTGGGTCAGTCACATGTGTCCTCTGGCAGGCAGGCCTTTATTGACAGTAAACAGTCAAAATCAACATATTCCTTTCAGAGGAAAGGGGCCATTGTGTGGTCTCTGGGAAGCTGAGATCAGGAGGCCAGGGAGCCACTTTGCATTTAATTAACAGAACCCTGTGATTTCCTGGCTTCTTGTGTTGAGTTCTGAAGTGTCAAGAGTTCTCAGGACAGGCAACCCCTTTGAACTTTTAATTAAATAAGACCCCTTTCTTTGCACTAGACAGTTTTGCAAGATAGCTCTCCTATCAGAGTTTAGACCACTAGCGCCACCCTCAGGATTTTGTGGTTACTGCATCCATCCTTGGGATTTTTTTAGATTGATTCATTTCAGCAAGTGATATTACATGGAGTATATTGTCCATGTTCAGGACATGGCATTGGTGTGTTTCTGCAGTAAAGTAATTCTGTGCCCATGATTTTGCCATATTTGACATTCAAGAAAAATGAATTCCCAACAGTTATGGGTTTGCTTTTGGCAATCAGCATTGCCCCTCTGAGCTCACAAAATAGGCAAAATGGGATTTTCCTGTGCATTTTCTGGGGAGCTCTGGCCATCATGATGTTTTCCATGTCAGTACTGCACAGTTTTGAGGTAGGGCTCGGATGCATGGGTAAATACATCCCACACAACAGAGCACACATATAGAGGAATGCCCCTTTTTTACAGACACATAGATGTAAAATATGGTAGAGCCCAATATGGTATTAGGATTTGCATTGCATACCGCTGCCACTAGTCTGGATTCCGGGCACTTGCATGGATCTGATAGGAACATTGTGGGAGGATGGTCAGGGGAGCAGAGTGAAAACAAGGTGTAGTGGTTTACGGTTGGTGCATATACAACTAGGAGCAACTGGCTTCTCTGTGTTTCTGTTTTCTAGGTACACAGTGATTTTTAGCCCAGGAGTTTTTGCTTCTAAAAAGGGAGACCACTAGTTCGCTCCAAAACACATAAATGTTTCTGGGGCCTTCCTGAACACTGTCGCCTAGGCCTTCTCTTTGGGGTTATCTTCTGGTAGAGAACTGGGAGCTTCTATTGAGCTCTCGTGGGGGTCAGCAGAGAAGTGGGGCCCTACACACTTCTTTACCGCACCTCTCCTCCAGGTTCTGCTCCTTGCTTCCCGGTGTCATGATGCGATTTCACCTCTCCACCCAACTCTAATTCTGTCTTGGACAAACATGGTCTGTCTGACCCTCCATACTCTTGCTTTCTATGCAGGTGGTCTTCACTTCTCCCCCCTGCTTAAGATGGTTTGGCTCTATCCCACTCATAGCAGTTCAGTCACTTTCTCTTTCTCCCTCCTCCTGCCAACAATGTACTCACCTTCGATAGTATCTCTCCTACTCACTATCATCCTTGCTTAACACCAAGTTGTGTCCTCTTTCTTTTCCAAAACAATACTCTCTTCCTGAATCTTGCATTTCCTGCTTCTCTAAATACACCTTCAAACCATTCTCCTTTATCTCTTCCCTGTTTAGTATGCCATGTCCATTTATCGTCCTTCTTTAAGATGGTATTTCTCTCCTTCCTCTCTCTAACAATATCTTTCTCCGTCCTCTCCGGATTAAGATCTCTGTCCTCTGTCACGCTCTAATAATAATTCTCTCTTGCCCCTCGGGTATGATAACTCTCATTTACCCAACTTCACCCTCTTTCCTCTTCCTGGTTGTATCTCTCTAATGGACAATATCTCTCTCTACACAAGCTTCTTCCACCTTCTTCCACCTTCTCTCTCTTGCATACCGTCACTCACCACTAACACAGTCAAATCTCTCTCTTCAGCATTATCTCACTCTTTCCTCACTCTTTCTCCAGTGAACCAGAATCTCCCTCCAGCAGCACACTCTTACTACTACTACCCTCCCCTAACCACAAATCTCTGCCTCCTACTAAGAGCTCTTCCTTCTCTCTACGGCGCTTTTTTCTCCCTCTTTACCTGCAGCACTCTCAGGCCTGCCTCGTCACTTAGGCCCACCTGAAATATTGCACTGATAGGGGTTGTGTCTAAAGAAAAACAATACACTCAATGTGGACTGCATTGGTGCATACATTGTTAAATGTAGTGAGTGAACACAGAGGTAAAAGCAGTCCAAGCAAGCAACTGGCAAGAGTCCCCAAGCACTGTCTTCTGCACACAAACTATTGTGAGAACAGCTGTGCTGTGCTGGGAAAATATGTGGGAGCTCAAACGTTCATGAGAACACATACGACCAAGGGAAGTGTGAGTTAAAGACACCTCTCCTGTGCATGTCCGTGCATTGTACAGCATGAATTCTGGAACATACAAGGCAGAATAAATCAAGCAAGCCCCCGAAAAAGCTACATGTATGTGATTGACAAACTGTACATGCTGGGACTTCCAATATTACCGAACCAGAATTAAGCCATGAGTGCTAATCCTCGAGTATTGCAAGTTACTGACAGTTAGTTTTTGCAGACCCAAGAGACACTGTGTATGGGGACTAACATATGAGGGGCAACCAAGAACACTCATTTTAATCAGTGGCCTGTATGCATTCCCTCGAAGACTATCACTCTGAACATAAAGCAAGCCAACAAACATGCCTCCTGCCACTACCACCAGCCTTCCACCTAGTGAAGCAGCTATGGCACAGGGATTCAAGCTAATCAAGTACCCGAAGGGAAGCCATGTGGGAGAAGAGGATCAGAAACATATAAGTTCCATACCCTCCATCTCGCTACAGAGGAAACACACCTGGGAATACAGGATTGAAGGAACAAACGCGTCACCTGGGGAGCCAGTGTGGGAATAGGAGATCCACAAAATCTCAACCCCAGAAGGGCACCTTCACACCTCTGCACCCATTGGGTGTAGGAAGCAGTTTACTGGTAGTTGCTTGTTTTAAATGGGAGATGCCACCTTAAAACACAGTCCAGCTCCAGACTGCAGACTCCTCACTTCACTGTGTCCCCTGGGAGTTCAGGTAAGGTCCAGTTAAGGTGTCCCAAGGGCAGGGGTCTCTTCTGCTGCTACTTCTCCCAAGGATTGGTCCTGACCGACTGGGCTGGCTGCCCTTTAAAGCATGATCAATCCTCACTCTGGGTGGAGTTTTGGGTTATGATTTGCACCTGTGCTATGTGGGCTTTGCTCTCCTCTGATTGGGCCATGTCCCTGTGGTCATGTGGGTTAAGAGGGGGAGAGTCTGAGGTTATACATTGTGTTGCTGCCATTTTGGATTTCAAGCTTGCCTTGAAATGATGAGTTTTCTCCGCCTGTCCCCTGTATAGGGCTGCTGATTTGCTTTGCTTTGAATTGTTTGCCTACAGGAAACTTAAAGCAAGTAAGGAAAACCATTTCAAATTGCAGAAATGCTTTTGTGATTGGGGACTTCGCAACCTTTTATTTCCCACGATGCTATCATGAATGGGGAAGCAGTAAGCGTTTGTTTCTGAACTTGCACAGTGAATGCTCAAACAATTCCTCGCCTTTCCCCCCTGGTTGTACGCCACATTGTTTCCTTTCCCCTCGGAATCCTCGTGCCGCACCATTGTACATTCTACCTGCTCGCCCCGACTTGTGCCCTGCATTACGTGTACCTATGATTCCTCTGCACATACTTAGCTTCTAACTCAACCTGTAGCCTGTCTAGCATGGCCTGATGTTACACCACTGCATGTACAAGGTTCTACGCCAACCTACCTTTCATTGCTGCTCATCCGTGTGCTCACCTCAATAACTGTATTCCAACTTATATAACCTATGCATTTTGACTAATTTGTTTCATTGTCAGTGTTCACTGCAGTTTAATACTATTACGCTATGCATCCCACCTTCGCCCTATTGCATCCAGGTGCTGTGTCACTATATCCAAACTACACTGCCCTATCTGGGCTATAGGTGCCACCCTTGCATTCTATCCCAAATATGTTATTTGAAACCCAGGTGCTAGCTCCGTCGTATCTGAGCCTAATTATGCACTAGAACCTTGGTGTTACCCATTGCATTCTCAGTTCAAATGTTATATTTTAATTCTAGGTGCTACCTCCATTGCATTGAGTCTAATTGCCTTTTAGAACAGCTGAATATAGCCCAAATTTGATATTTCAATTCTAGATGTTACCGCCAACGCATGGAGTCTAACTGTGTTTAGAATTGCTGAATTCAGCCCAAATGTGTTATTTCGAATCTAGATGTTACCTCCAGCGCATTGAGTCTAACTGTGTTTAGAACTGCTTAATTCAGCCCAAATGTGTTATTTCAAATCTAGATGTTACCTCCATTCCATTGAGTCTAACTGTGTCATAGTTACTTAGCCACTGCTACCTTAATTGTAATCCCTCCCCTCGGCACCACACCATACTTATCACGTGAACTATCAGGCCACGACATGCGGTCGCTGTCCTTTGCCAGCCTCTACCTCACCCACATAGCCGCCTTAGGATTCTTATCCTTTACTGTAGGCACTCAACCCGCCAGCATTTCTAAGACACACCACATTTACATCCACGATTTCCACCCCACTCATCCCTCTACCGTGTTCCATTGTACTGACCATCCCTCGAATCCTTACCTCAATGACCCAGCTCTTTGGCTTAAGCCCTTTGCCACTAAACCTACACCAAATCTTCCATGCACAATACAATCTAGGAACACCAGACTTAGATCTAGACTGCCCCGACCATCTTGCACTCAGCGTAGCCACACTGCACTTCCCACCTATGCTACCTAACCCCTCCTCTTCCACCACACATATCTCATCACTCAAGGGAGCCCTTATCAATGCCAGATCCCTCACGACTCACGCCCTTGACATCGCAGACCTAATCACTGTCCAAAACCTTGACTTCCTAGCCATTACTGAAACCTGGTTACATGATGCTTCTGGCCCACTCCTCGCCCTATCCATACCTAAGGGTTACGCCATTATTAGAATTGATCGACAATCAAACCTGTCTAAAGGAGGAGGAGTCGCTTTCATACACAGTGACAAGATCACTATGAGAACTATTGCCAATGCCCAATTCAGCTCTGCAGAATCCCTATCAGTGAAACTATCCCTCTCACCTGCTAACACAGCAACACTCCACCTTATATACAGACCTCCAGGACCACTTGGCTCATTCACTGATGATGTTACATCTACATTGTCTGCCAACACGAAGCCTAACTCCCAGGTACTGCTATTAGGTGACCTCAACCTTGACCTCTCGATCCTAAGGACCACATGGCCACCGAAGTTGCCACCACCCTTGCCAACCTAGGTTTCCAGCAGCGCATTCGCGATCCTACCCACAACAAGGGCAGAACGCTCGACTGGTTAGCAGACTTCAATTGCAACACCACTGTCAGCTCCAACACTGCTTGTGCCTGGTCTGACCATCACGTCATTACCTTCCTCGTGCCAGCCACCAACCCTCAGCCCACACCTACCATAGCCCTTGCTATACTCACTAGAAATAAAAAGGACATTACCAGGGAGAAATTGCTTCCTCTCATCCTCCCTATCTTGAACACTTGTGCCGCGCAGCACAAGGACACCACCATTTTAGTAGACACCTTCAACAGCACTCTGCTCAAAGCCATTGAGACCATAGCCCCGCTAAAAATTCACAAAGCCAAACAACATTCCCACCTGAACTCCTGGTTCACTCCGCAGCTTAACGTTCTGCACAAAGAAAAGCGTAAGGCCGAAGCTCTTTTGAAAAGTCATCCTAGTACGACTAATAAAGCTTCCCTCCTGATCACCTCACTTAATTATAAGGAAGCTATCCTTAAAGCCAAAAAAGAGACATGTAACCTACGCATAACTCAAGCAGAATCCAACACAAAAGAATTATTCAAAATTCTCAAAGAATTAGAATCCCCTTCACCTGCCCCCGACTTGTGCATTAACGACAGCACCTGGTGCAACAACATACAAAAGGCACTTCTCAACAAAACAACCACTCTGCAGTCTAAAATTAACGCTAAACGAAACTCTCTCCACACTCCCCTCTCAAGCAAAACCTTGCCACCTAAAACAACCTCCCCATTCTCTCCCTTGCCTTTCAGCTTTACGCCACTCAATACCCTTGAGGTTGAATAAATCATCTGCAACTTAAAACCCTCCAATTGCCAAGGGGACTCCTGTCCAGATCCGATCATTAAGGAATCGGCCCATGACCTCGCTCCTTTCATAACAACCTTTATCAACTCCTCATTTCAATCGGGAGTGGTCCCTAACAATTTGAAGGATGCTTGGGTCATCCCTCTTCTAAAAAAAACAACCCTAGATCCCGAGGTCCAAACCAACTATAGGCCCATCACTACGCTCCCGTTTCTCCTAAAAATCTTAGACAGAGCAGTTTACCTAACGGCTTCAGACCTAAGCATGGTACGGAAACAGCCCTTTTAGACCTCAAAACCCAAATTGAGGATCTAAAAGACAAAGGTAGACTAGCCCTGCTACTACTACTAGACTTATCCACTGCCTTTGACTTGGTCAACCACCAAATCCTTTGTCATCATCTGAAAACTGCAGCCCACTTCTCTGACAATACAACTTGCCCTTTGTCGTGCCCTTTGGTCGCTCATAGACCACAGTAATTATGTTGTGCCCTTTGGTCGCTCATAGACCACAGTAATTATGTTGTGCCCTTTGGTCGCTCATAGACCACAGTAATTGTGTTGTGCCCTTTGGTCGCTCATAGACCACAGTAATTATGTTGTGCCCTTTGGTCGCTCATAGACCACAGTAATTATATTGTGCCCTTTGGTCGCTCACAGACACAGTAATTATGTTGTGCCCTTTGGTCGCTCATAGACCACAGTAATTATGTTGTGCCCTTTGGTCGCTCATAGACCACAGTAATTATGTTGTGCCCTTTGGTCGCTCATAGACCACAGTAATTGTGTTGTGCCCTTTGGTCGCTCATAGACCACAGTAATTATGTTGTGCCCTTTGGTCGCTCATAGACCACAGTAATTATATTGTGCCCTTTGGTCGCTCACAGACACAGTAATTATGTTGTGCCCTTTGGTCGCTCATAGACCACAGTAATTATATTGTGCCCTTTGGTCGCTCACAGACACAGTAATTATGTTGTGCCCTTTGGTCGCTCATAGACCACAGTAATTATGTTGTGCCCTTTGGTCGCTTAACACAGCAGACTTAGCAGCTACTCTGCCCGCACTCTACCCAAAACTAGAACTCTAGCCATCCATCTAGATACAGGACTCTCACACATTATACAATGCTCTTTATACTATCCTATCTAGTATACCTGGCCTCTTCACTCGCCCTATTGGAACGACTCACCATGTCGCCCCTTATAGCAACCACAATACAACAATCCACCATACAATGTAACATAGCCAACAGAAACCTAAGACTTCGAGCAAGACTACCCAGAATCTTTGATCCGCTCATCAAATACGAAACTAACACCATTCGAGCCAAAAAGGAACCCACTCGCAAACCTTTCACCCATAACTACATTAAGCACAACAATTACCAAACAAACAAAGAAACAAATGCCACTCCTAATGCAGCAATAAATACTGTTACACACCCTAACCGCACACCTAAACTTAAAGGAGCCTTAATAAACGCTAGATCTTTAGTCGCCCATGCCATAGAAATATCTGAAGTCATCTCGACAGAAGACTACGACTTCCTAGCCATTACAGAAACTTGGCTGCATGAGGCATCAGGCCCAGCACTATCCCTAGCTTTGCCCAACAATTATACTATCCTCAGAACGGATAGGTGCGGAGCTCGAGGTGGCGGACTAGCCATCATCGTCAAAACTAAACTTGGGATGAGACTCACCCCCTCACCAACCATTGAATCTTGTGAGATAATGACTACCAAGACATCAACAGCTAACTCTCAAACTCTTAACCTTCACTTGATATACCGACCTCCAGGTCCTATCAAGAATTTCATAGAAAACTTAACTACCACCCTATCAGAAAACCTCAAAGATACTACTCAATCAATACTTCTAGGTGACCTCAATATTGGCTTCAATGATATCAACGACTCACACGCCATAGCAGCATCCAACACCCTAACAGAACTCGGATACACCCAAAGAGTGTTTGAGCCCACCCATATCAAAGGGAGAACCCTCGATTGGATTGCTGACCACAACTGCAATATATCTACTCTCACCATCTCACCCCAAATCTGGTCAGATCACCATCTTATCTCATTCTCCTTGGACACTGTCACCCCTAAACTGAAACAACCGTGTGCACCACCCGCACTTACCAGAAACAAAAAAAACATGACACTAGATAAACTACTCCCTGGCATCATGCCCACCTTGGACGCTTTACCTGAGAACCTTAACCCTAACAGCCTAGTGGAAGAATTTAACAACATCATGAACAAAACCCTTGACGACATCGCACCACTCAAGCTCAGAAACAGCAAACCACAGAGCCACCTGAACAACTGGTTCACCCCTCTCCTAAAAAATCTGAGATTAGAAAAAAGGAAATGGGAAAATATGTGGAAAACTAGCCCCACTCCAGAAAATAAACTAAAACTAGTTAATATCTCCTCTCATTATAAAAAATAAATCATTTTAGCTAAACAAGAGACCTACAATAACAGAATTACACAAGCTAGATCAAGCACAAAAGAACTGTTCGCCATACTCAGAGAACTGGAAAACCCAATAACACCTCAAGATAACTGTCTTAAAGATAAAAAGTGGTGCTCTGAAATCCAGCAAGCTCTCTCTAACAAAGTCCGAAACCTCCAAAAGAAAAAAGAACTAAAACGCGAGACCTTAGCATCCAATATATTACCGCCTACTAAGACACTTTCTAACTTCAAACCCACTACGCAATTCCACTTCTCCAAAGTCTCCATACTAGAAGTAGAAAAAGTAATACTTGGCCTAAAACCGTCCAACTGCAAAGGAGACCTATGTCCAGCACAACTCATCAAAGATGCCGCACGAGATCTGGCACCATTTATCACTAAGCTAATTAATGCCTCCTTTACCACAGGCATTATCCCCAATAACTTAAAAGAGTCTTGGGTGCTCCCACTCTTAAAAAAGGCTACTTTAGACCCCACTATACCCACCAATTACAGACCTATTACTACGGTACCGTTCCTTTTGAAGATACTGGACAAGGTGGCATATATCCAAATCCAGAATTTCCTGGAACAAAACCAACTATTAGGCTCCCGACAATCTGGCTTCCGCCCTCTTCACGGCACAGAAACTGCACTGATTGACCTCAAAGCCCAAATAGACAAAGTACGAGATTATGGAAAACCAGCACTCCTCCTGCTTCTAGACCTATCGGCCGCTTTTGATTTAGTGGACCATAAAGTCCTATGCAACCACCTAGATTCAGCAGCACACTTCTCCACTGAGGCCATAGCATGGATACAATCCTTCCTTAGTGACCGCACCATGAGGGTTTTCTCACCTACAGCAGCTGCAGACCCCATCCCTATTACCTGCGGTGTGCCACAGGGATCGTGCGTTTCACCAACGCTATATAACATATTCACTAAGCCCCTGTTTGATGATTTGGACCATCTGGGTATCACGTATACTAACTACGCCGACGATACCCAGATCCTCCTCCCACTCACGGGGGTTTACGAAGAAGATCTAGCACTGGTGAACAAAATATACAGCATCGTTCAGGCATGGATGGCAACCCACGGCCTATGCCTGAACGATGATAAAACTGAGTATCTTATCCTAGGCACCGCACCCCTCATCAATAAACTAAGCACAAATTACTCTTCCTTCATCATAGATGGGAACTGCATACAGGTTGCTAAAGAAGTTAAAACATTAGGGATCTACCTTGATTCTACCTTATCATTTTCCAAACAGGTAAATTCCCTAGCTTCCTCAACAGCCTACACATGTAAGCTCATTAGAGCAGGAAAACAATTCCTATCCAAGCACAGTTGTCTAACACTAGCCAGAGCCCTTATCATCTCTAAACTAGATTATTGTAACGCACTGTACATAGGAGCCTCTAAATCCATCATCAACAAAATTCAGATACAGCAAAACAAGGCCCTCCGAGCGGCACTGGATATCCCCAGGAGAGAACACATTACAGAAACAAGAAGGAAACACAAATGGCTCTCCACCCATGAGAAAATCAGACTTAAAACTGCATCTCTCACATACAAATCTCTACACAACAAAGCCCCTCAATACCTTAAGGACAGATTCACCAGATCACACCCCACAAGACAAACCAGACTTGCTTACACCAATCGCCTCCAAGTACCTCGCTTTAAACTGACCACCATAGGCGGAGCTAGCTTCCCAGTCAAAGCTGCTCAATTGTGGAACGAATTACCCACTACCGCGAGGCTAGAACATTCTCTTTCCAAATTCAGGCAAATTGTAATTAACTGGCTGACGACAGCTATTGCTAATTGAAATTATGATAATGCTCACGCCTGCTTGCTACACAGCATCTGTACCATATGATTGTAAACTTGCATTGTAAACTTGCATCTGTAACTGATAATTATCTGTAACATGTAACTGTAACCTGTAATTTATGCTCTAAGCTGTACATCTTCTTACTTCCTGCGCCCTTATACCCCAGGGTCCGGTGTGCATAATAAATACTAAACAAACAAACAAACAAACAAACTAATTGGATTAAATCATTCCTGGACAACAGACATATGAGAGTATTCTCCCCAACTTCCTCTGCTGACCCTGCGCCAGTCCCTTGCGGGGTCCCCCAAGGATCGTGCGTATCCCCTACCCTCTACAATGTTTTCACTAAACCTCTGTTTGATGTGCTTGACTATCTGGGTGTCACCTACATCAATTATGCCGATGACACCCAGATACTCATCCCCATCACGGGTGATTACACTGTAGACTCAAAATCTTTAAATGACATCTAGCATGTAATTCAAACCTGGATGGCACAACATGAGCTCTGTCTTAATGACGACAAGACAGAGCTCCTCATCCTAGGTACACAGCAAAGACTTAACAAGTTGAACCCCATGTTCAGCTCCTTCAATATCGACGGAAACTCCATAAAAGTTTCCAAAGATACTAAAACCCTCAGAATCTACCTTGATTCCACTCTCTCCCTCCACAGACAAAAAATGCAGTCGCAGCCACCTCTGCCTACACATGCAAGTTGATCACAGCATGTCGCCCTTTCCTGCATAACCCTTGCTAGGACTTTGGTCATGTCCAAACTAGACTACTGTAACACACTGTACCAAGGCACTAACCAATGTAACCTTGACAAACTCCAGATCATACAAAATAATGCCATTCGAGCAGCCCTCAACATCCCTAGATCAGCTCATATATCTGAAACTAGGAAGAACCTTCACTGGCTGTCAGTCTCCCAAAGGATTTCACTAAAATCTCTTGCCCTGACTTACAAATGCATGAATAACCAGGCCCCTGTCTATCTATCCTCACGGTTCACTCAATATATCCCACCTCGGTCACTAAGGTCTGCCCTTAGCCAGAGCCTACTGATCCCTAGATACAAGCTCCAAACAGCCAGAGGAGTTAGCTTCCCAGTTCTGGCAGCCAAACTGTGGAACTATGTGCCTCTCACTATCAGAAACCTGCCATCCCTGAACTCATTCAAACACAAAGCCAAACTTTGGCTAGTCACCTTAGACGACCAATTGACACTCTGAAAAACCTGGTTACTTATGTATTGTTTGTCTAACCTGCAATGTGATTGTACTCCTGTTCAATTTAAATGTTCTTTCTAATGTCATACTGTTATGTAACCACTGTTCGAAGATATGCGCCCGGTAGCCTCTGGGCCTGGTTTGCGCTATACAAATAAAATAAATACAAATAAATACAAATACAAATCCCCGGGCATCCCAACAACTGTGCAGGGTTTCGAGGATTTGATTGAATCATTTACTAGGAAAATGGTCTTTTACCTCCTTAAATGATAAGAGCGTAATCCTCATGACAGTGGTTTGAATTTACCTGGGGCCAGTGTCAAAGATCCCTCAATAATATCTGGCTCTTTTTGGCTTTGGTCTGTTTTGGTTCCTGGGGATGTTGGGGTAGCCAGATAGCCTCAGGGCAGGTCTGAGGTGCCTTCCTGTGACTGTCCCCTGGTCAAATGCAATTGTCGTTATCAGAATTTGAACCCAACCCCATACTTGCCAACATGATCCATTCCCATCTGTAGAAGCTTATCCAGTCCTGAGTTTTTCTTTGCATTCTGGGACTTGTATTCTGAGTTTTATAATAGGAGAAATTTAACTACAAATACCAGAATGCAAAGAAAAAAAGCAGGACTGGATAAGTACCTACAGATAGGAATGGGTCATGTTGGCAAGTATACAACCCCCCCAACCCACCCCACTCCGACACATATCCTATTCAGAAATGTCCCTGCACAAAGACACACACACATATATTGTACACGAATATGCTTGGAATGTGTGTAGGAATAAGGAATTTATTTGGAACACATGTAACCACAAAACCTACATAGACTGTGCTTGAAATACAAATAAGAACAGACAATACAACCAAATATTCAAAGGCCAAGCCAGTATCTTCTGAATAAATATAGACACACACATGTACCCCACAAAAGAATACAACCTACAAATACAGCCACACCACATACACCTCAAATCAACAACCACAACACACACACACACCCACATACATACAAACAGAAGCCATTGACACAGATTTCCAAACATGTGTAGAATACACTCTAAACACAAGTAAGAACTATGCACACACACCCTTGGGATATGCATATTCACAAACAATATGATAAACACTCCACACACTCGCACTCCCTACTCCCTCATATACACAAATACATGCACATGCCACTGGAGAACACTTCTCCATACATGCAAACAATACACTCATAACAAGCATATGCACCTACAATATCGTCAGAACATAAGTAGGCATAATAACCCATACAATGTTCACTCAATGTAATTGTGCACAGACACTATGCTGCAAACATCAATACACACAAAGGAAAATGTAAATGCATGCATACTTTGCTCAGAATACTTGTGAACTTGGAATATACACTTGGAATATACATGAACACAAACAATATGCTCTGAATGAATATGCATAAAAACTCTACACATTCATACCAGACAAACACACACACGCCCTCATACAGCCACCCCACAGAAGCACATACAGTACACTTGGAGCACAAAAACACAGACACATGCACACAGACTGCAACTAAAAGCAAAGCACTTGTAATAAGCATAGGCACTTACAATATACTGACAATATAAGTATGCAACGATAATGTGCTCAGAATCTGTACAAGCACTGCATCACACAAAAGGCATATACAGTATGCACATCATGTACACAGGCATAGACACTATGCTGATCATATGCAAGCGCAAACATATGGAATGAATGAATAGGTTGATAACTACACTCACTCACACAAAAATAAATACGCATTCACATGACCTAAACAAATTGTGAAATGCACAACCACACACAGACACCTTGAGTATCACACAGACAGACAGAAGGGCACACACACACACACAATTAAGCACATTATGAAAGATGAATTAATTTAGACAAACACTTGAGAGGTTAAAGAAGTAAGGTATACCCATTTTATATATTTATTTGCTTATTTGTTACACACCACAGGCCCAGGCATCAGGGCACAAAACATATAGAAGGGAATCCACAGCAGACTCGATCATAGTTAGTTGAACAGTAAAGTCTTTGAACATTTCAGAAAGGTAAGCAGATTTCTATCAACACGCAGCTCCATAGGGAGGTTGTTCCAGGCCAGGGCTGGCTGTACCGGAAAAGAGCGGCCATTTAATTTGGCACACTTGCTCCTGGAGCAGGGGGTCACTAGACTGAGTAACTCTTGCAGATTGTTGTGTGATGATACAGTCCTTAAGATACAAAGGCGCTTGTCCATACACGCATTTGTCTGTAATAGTCTACACCTTGAAACAGATTCTGGCCACGACAGGGAGCCAGTGTAAATCCCTTCTGTGTCCAGAAATAGAATCACATCTGGGTACATTTTTCACAATTCATACTGTGTCATTTTGTAGTATCTGCAGCTTTTTGATACAGCTTTTACTGACACCGATTAACAGGGCGCTGCAATAATCAAGCCTATGCATTATAATGGCTCGGACCAAAGTTACGCAGTTTGACGGGGAAACATTCGGCTTCATTAGTCGCAATACTCTCAGAAGATATTGAGATTTCTTTATTACATTGTCAATATGAGCTTCAGCACTGAAGGATGGTTAAAAGAGAACTCCTAGTGTCTTAACTTTACAAGCTGTCTTAATGTAGTGTCGATCTATGGGAAAACCACAGTATTGAGCATCTAGCTTTGCTCGGACTTGATAGGATCATCCAAAGACGAGGAAGTCTGTCTTTGCTCCATTGAGGCAAAGACCATTAATTGCCATCCAGGCCTGGACCAACTCGTAGATAGAGGAGCATAGTTGGTGAATCGCGTTCCTAGGTTGTCAAGTAGATTACACAAAGGATGACAATACACGTTAAAAAGCGCTGGGGAAAGACATGCACCTTGGCGCACTTCACAATTAATCAACTCTGATGTAGAAGAGGCGTTCCCACTGGACAATTTAATTTCAGCCATCCTGTTCTTAAGAAATGATCTTTTCCAATCAATTGTTTCCCCACAGCACATTCCGATGCTTGCCAGTCTTGTAAGAAGCCTCTCATGGTCAACAAGGTCAATGGCTGCTGATAAGTCTAACAACATGAGTGAACCCCAATTTTCTTTTATCCATGCTGCTTAATATTTCGGTTTGCAAATTCAGCAGGGCACTTTCCGTACCATGGTAAGATCTAAAGCCGGACTGTCTGGAGTGCAAAATATTGGTGTTTTCCAAATGTTCCTGGAATTATGTGTTAGCAAGTTTATCAATTATCTTTAACAAAAAAGGAACGTTCATTATGGGCATTAAGTTACTTTGTAGTCTAAACCAGGTTTTTCAATTGTTGTGGTAACTGCCACATTTTTAATAAGATCTGGAACATAATGATCAGCAAATTAAGCGTCGGTAGATCGGGCAAGAAATGGGGCAAAGAGTTCATCATGATCAAGGACAATTCTGGACAGAATGACATTCCCAGGGCATGTTGTGGGATGCATTTCTTTAAGTGTTTCCATCATTAAATCAATAGAAATGGCTTTAAAAGAAAGAAAGGGTTGGTTGGAGTGTGGGAGCGCTTCAATAACTGTGAGGGTGACAGTTTTTTCAATATTGTCTAAATTGTCCACAGGGTTATCACAGCATGTGCTGATCGACTTTTATCTGCACTTGGAACTTCTCCAAATTCCTAAGACTCTCAAAAAGTGTTTTAGTATTGTTTTTCAAATGTAAGATTTGGGTATTAAAGTAGTTTCATTTTCCCACAGGAATTTCACTTCGGTGTAGTTTTTCTAAGGACTTCCACTTGTCCTTATTTTCTTGCGTCTGTTTATTTTCCCAAATTTGTTCGGCTCTTCTTTCTTCTTGCTTGGGGGGAGTGAGAGCAAGTGTATACCATTCCTGACTCTTAGCCTTTTCTCTAACAGTCTTAGACTTCAGTGGTGCCCCCTGATTCAGCAACTTGGTTGGAGAATGTTCATATTCTGTTGCTAGCGAGTGTGGAGAATCCCAATCTGAGGTAGAGTCCATAAGCCTAGTAGGGCAACACTCCAGATCACTCGGCTGAATGTTGTTGACGTTTCTACTGATTTCTTTTTTTAGAACATTCCTTTTCTGGACTAGCTTAATGGGAAACACAAGTTCAAAAGTCACAAAGAAGTGGTCAGACCAAACACAGGGTTTAATGTCCAATGGGCTTAGAGAAAGGATCCTGGCTACATCCCAATCTAGCACATTGCCCACATTGTGAGTTGACTCCTTACTAAAGAGAGCTAAATCGTTAATGTTGAATCGTTGCTCAAAGTTTCTAGCGTTGAGGTTCTGATGATTTCCACGCCATCTATTAAAATCTCCAAGTATAATTGTTGAGCTCTGAGGCTTGTTAAAAGATGCTAAAATTGCTGACATTTCCTCATAAAAAGACAGCATTTCCTTAGGCGGGCGGTATACAAGAATAATGTTCACACAGTTATTCGGAGTGAGTGTGATTTTTAACAACATAATTTCAAATCGCTCGGAAGTGATAGGTGCTTGAAAATAATCCCAGCTCTTGCCTAGCTATGATTGCGACCCCTCTCCCCTGCTGTGCTCTCTGTTTTACCCAAATAATGTATGGCCATCTGGTGTGGCTGGATCTATGTTAGGGCCAGTAGGGTCTTTTAACCAAGGCTCTGTAATGCACATAATATCAATTTGAGGATCATATATATAGTCCTGAATATCCAAGTCAAGTTTGTATAAAGATTGAGTGACTTGGCACCCCCCATCCCACAAACTGTCTTACTCATGCTCTGGGAATTTGAGGGTAAGAGAGTGTTAAAATGTTTCAAATATATATGAGGCATTTTCGTGTGGGACATCGGTTGGCAAATTGTCAGGAGGAGGGCATTCTGGATGGTCATTAGTTTGTATATCTAGTATGGTCATGCGTTCCTCATCCCCTTGCTCATTCACTTGGACGTGATTGCCTCGTCCCAATAAGTGAGTGTTGCTTTTGTCATTAAAGTCAGTGCGGTGTGTAATAGCGGCTGGCTGTGTAGCCATAATAGCCATTTTAATGTTAAAGTACAAAAACCCAGATCAAATGGATTGTTTCCCTAATACAAAGTCCACCACACTACAAATTACCACCACTTCACAACATCCCCTTTAGAAATGAGGCAGCTCACATCAAGGGCATAACTAGAGAGAATCTTGTGAAGTTTTGCTATAGTTTGCATTAAGGTTCAATTGATAGTGTGATATGTACCGCGAACAAGCTCATGTTAGAGTGAATGAAACCAGCAGTTATGCAACATGGCGTTTCTTGTAGCCATGCAATAAAGTAGTTATGTTGTGGATTCGAGAATGAAGGTGTTCCTTGTGTGCTGCACAGACTGACTGAGAGATAGAGAGATTATAGATGATATCATATAATTGTCTGTATATATATTATTAAACATTTTTTTAACAAAAGAGTTAACTTCAACCAACAAAAATGTAAAGTCTACACACATCAGAAATAATAACGTTAAGGTTAAAACATAATACACTTTATTGATTCATTGAAAACATATTGGGGCTGATTCATGGAATTTGTGTGCCGAAAAAATGGGTTTTGTGCCCCATTCTGCCAGCAAATCCCTGTTTAACAAATGGGGATTTGCAGGCAGAATGGCGCACAAATCCCCGTTTTTCGGCGCACAAATTCCATGAATCAGACCCATTATATTAAAATCAAATATCATGGTAACATTAACTCCCCCCCAGCCCAGCAGAGGATCCAGGCTCCTAGCGAGCAACACGGACAGGGCCTGCCTGACCCTGTCCCCATACGGCGCCTGACTCGCCCATGCCGGGCGCGGCGCGGCGCGAAACCGAGGCTGAGCCTCGATTACATCAGCTGGATCCGCCGGCAGGCGGATTCGCCGGCGGCCAGGCCGAAGGCCATACAAAGGCCTGTTCCTGCGCCCCAGATCCCCCCATTCCATCTTTCTTCGTCGAGGGGTGAGGGCAGGAGCCCCCCCAGCCCAGCAGAGGATCCAGGCTCCTAGCGAGCAACACGGACAGGGCCTGCCTGACCCTGTCCCCATACGGCGCCTGACTCGCCCATGCCGGGCGCGGTGCGGCGCGAAACCGAGGCTGAGCCTCGATTACATCAGCTGGATCCGCCGGCAGGCGGATTCGCCGGCGGCCAGTCCGAAGGCCATACAAAGGCCTGTTCCTGCGCCCCAGATCCCCCCATTCCATCTTTCTTCGTCGAGGGGTGAGGGCAGGAGCCCCCCCAGCCCAGCAGAGGATCCAGGCTCCTAGCGAGCAACACGGACAGGGCCTGCCTGACCCTGTCCCCATACGGCGCCTGACTCGCCCATGCCGGGCGCGGCGCGGCGCGAAACCGAGGCTGAGCCTCGATTACATCAGCTGGATCCGCCGGCAGGCGGATTCGCCGGCGGCCAGTCCGAAGGCCATACAAAGGCCTGTTCCTGCGCCCCAGATCCCCCCATTCCATCTTTCTTCGTCGAGGGGTGAGGGCAGGAGCCCCCCCAGCCCAGCAGAGGATCCAGGCTCCTAGCGAGCAACACGGACAGGGCCTGCCTGACCCTGTCCCCATACGGCGCCTGACTCGCCCATGCCGGGCGCGGCGCGAAACCGAGGCAGGCGGATTCGCCGGCGGCCAGTCCGAAGGCCATACAAAGGCCTGTTCCTGCGCCTGTTACGCGCATGGAAGCGCGGCGTGGCCACCCCCCCTGCACATTTTTACTACTCTCCAACCGATAGACTACCACTCGGACAATGAAAACGTACTGTAAGTACATGCCAGCACTGGAGACACTACTGTATGCTTGTAATTTTAACCCCTTCTACTGAAATGTGCTCACGGTCTCTAATACTGGTCGCCTACAGACCACATTAGACTGCCACATTGTGCCCTTTGGTCGCCTACAGACCACATTAGACTGCTGTATAGTGCCCTTTGGTCGCCTACAGACCACATTGGACTGCTGTATTGTGCCCTTTGGTCGCCTACAGACCACATTAGACTGCTGTATTGTGCCCTTTGGTCGCCTACAGACCACATTAGACTGCTGTATTGTGCCCTTTGGTCGCCTACAGACCACATTAGACTGCTGTATTGTGCCCAGGATCACCTACAGACTACATTAGACTGCTGTATTGTGTCCTTTGGTCGCCTACAGACCACATTAGACTGCTGTATTGTGCCCAGGATCACCTACAGACTACATTAGACTGCTGTATTGTGCCCTTTGGTCGCCTACAGACCACATTAGACTGCTGTATTGTGCCCTTTGGTCGCCTACAGACCACATTAGACTGCTGTATTGTGCCCAGGATCACCTACAGACTACATTAGACTGCTGTATTGTGCCCTTTGGTCGCCTACAGACCACATTAGACTGCTGTATTGTGCCCAGGATCACCTACAGACTACATTAGACTGCTGTATTGTGCCCTTTGGTCGCCTACAGACCACATTAGACTGCCGTATTGTGCCCTTTGGTCGCATACAGACCACTTTGAGGAGTTAGCACTGTGCCTTATGGTCGCAGCTCGCCCTGACACTAATCCAATATGCAAACTTGGTTGCCCCTCATCATGTTCCCGTTCTGCATTCTCCCCAACCACACCCCCTGCTTGGCCCACTACTACTGGCCCCATAATAACGGTCTCACAAGCCGGCATGCCCCCGGCATCACCCTATCCCATGTCCTACACCGTTCCTTCCCTCTACTCCCCCATTCCCAAACAGCGCAAGTCTTACTCCTAGGACCTATCTGAATACCATCAAGCATCATGCTATCAGCCCTGATCCAATCTCACATGTATTGCCCACAGCAGAGTCACCTCACCACAGCCATACCGAAAAATTCTCTAACCCTGTGACAGGTGTAGCGAGACACTTCCGATTAAGGTCTCGTACCTTCAACCACCCCAACCCAGTCAAATATGAACACACACCTCCCAAACAAATTAAGCCCAGAGTACCTCCCCCTAATCAAAACCATACTCCTAGCCAGAAACCCAACACTACTTCCAAACCAGCTCCGGACACCCCCAATAAATTACTATCCACCTTTAAAGGAGCGCTTATCAATGCCCGCTCCTTAGGGGCGCATGCTATAGAAGTTCACGACCTCATTATGGAATCACAGCTCGACATACTAGTAGTCACAGAGTCCTGGCTCCATCAAGCATCAGGTCCACTACTAACCCTGGCAATCCCATCCGACTACACCATATTCAGAACAGATAGGACCCACTCACAAGGAGGCGGTGTTGCTATTATAGCCAAGACTAAATTGCAGCTTAGATCTTGTCCCATTGAAAGTATTGAAGGGTATGAAACATTACTCGTAAAATTTCCCATAAATGCCAAAACTACTATTAATTTAATAGTAATTTATAGAGCACCTAGCCCCAACAACCACCCAGAGACTGAAATTCCGTTGCTATTAGCTCCACTAATAAAACCTAGCTCGAAATACATCATCCTGGGTGACCTTAACCTAGGTTTCAATGACAGCCAAGATGCCAAAGCAGAATCACTGCACTCCGCCCTGAAGGACATGGGTTTCAGCCAACTAGTTAATGCACCCACACATATCAAAGGCAGGACTCTTGATTGGATCCTCTCCCTTAATACCCCCGTAACCATTGAGGTCATCTCCCCTCTTACTTGGACCGATCACCATAACATTGTATTTACAATCAATCCCTCCGAACCCACACAAAAGAAACCTAAAACTATGATTACCTATGAAACTAGAAACGCCCGCAAACTCACGCCAGAAAACTTCACGCCTCCTCTTTCAAAAATCCTAGCTTCTACCTCGATCACCAGTGACAACCCCTGCCTCCTAGCAGACATATATCACAACTGCCTCACTGCAACCATTAATGCTATAGCACCGCTCACCACCAAGGCAAAACGCTCAGACAAGCGATCTAGCTTCTGGTTCAATGATGATCTTATCGCCCTCAGAAGAACCAAACGCGCGTGTGAACATGCCTACAGAAAGCATCCTACTGCAGAGGCAGAAAAAGCCTACCAAGAAATAAACAAAACCTATAAAACAGCTACTATTACCTACAAATCTAATGCGTATAATAATAGGATCAGCAATGCTACTTCAGATACCAAGGAATTATTTGCCATTCTAAAAGAATTGGAAAACCCCACTCCAGCCATAAACCCAACCATCCCCAGCAAGGAATGGTGCACCACTATACAAGACGCACTAACAGCCAAAATTGAACTACTCCAAATAAAAATCACATCCAAAAAACAATCACTAGCCAACAAACCTGCCCTCCTTAACCTAAATTGACCACATCAGGAATTCACCAGCGCCCCATTCCATTTCACACCAGTATCCCAAAATGTTGTGTTTGACACCATCGCCAAACTTAAAGCCTCCAACTGCAAAGGCGATTCTGTCCCCGCATCAGTAGTCAAATCCTGCGCTCACACCCTCACCCCCATTATCACCAACTTCGTCAACGCTTCCTTCAATACTAACCTAGTTCCAGCTAGCATTAAAGAAGCCTGGGTCACCCCTCTCCTGAAAAAACCTACCCTAGACCCCACTGTGCCCACTAATTACAGGCCAATAACAACTGTCCCATTTCTCCTCAAAATATTGGATAAATTAGCATACAACCAAGTCCAAACTCACCTCGAACAAAACCACCTCCTTGGCACGAGGCAATCAGGCTTCCGCCCCAACCATAGCACAGAAACGGCGCTCCTTGACTTAAAAATCCAGATGGATACCATCAGAGACTCAGGGAAACTCTGCATCCTCCTCCTACTCGATCTCTCCGCAGCGTTTGATTTAGTAGACCATAATAAACTGTGCGCCACACTAGCGAAAGACTTCAACTTCTCCACCGAAGCTACTACCTGGATCAAATCCTTTTTTGCTGACCGCACCTCCAGGGTCGCCATAGGTAAACAAGCCGCCAACCCCATCATAGTACCCATTGGTGTCCCCCAAGGTTCCTGTCTCTCACCAACATTATACAATGCATACACTAAACTCCTCTTCTCAGCGCTAGACGACATGGGTGTCATCTACACCAACTTTGCAGATGACACCCAGATCCTCATCCCTTTATCGGGAGACTACACTCAAGACACCGACACTATCAACAAAATATATGCCATAATCCAAAATTGGATGGCACTAAATAGCCTCTGTCTCAATGATGAGAAGACTGAGGTTCTCATTGTGGGCTCCCAATCCAAAATAGAAGCATTACATCCTGATTACTCATCCATCAACATTGATGGCACAAACATATCAGTACTCAAACAAGTGAAAACACTAGGTGTCTACCTTGATGCCAACCTCACCATGACCAAGCACATCAACGCCCTCTCTTCCTCTACATCCTACACCGCAAAACTTATTGCTCTCAGTCGCCAATTCTTGACACCCACCAATTGTATCACGCTGGCAAGAGCTTTAATCTTATCCAGGCTCGACTACTGCAACGTACTCTACCTGGGTACCTCAAAAGCCAATCTAAACAAACTACAGCTTATCCAAAATAAAGCCCTTCGGGCGGCCCTTGGAATAAGGAAGTCAGATCATATCTCAAATATTAGAAGAAACCATCACTGGCTCCCCATCAAAGCCAGGGTCACATTCAAAGCTCTGTGCGTCACATTCAAATGCATCCACTCATGTGTCCCCATCTACCTCAACCACGCCATCACCAGAAAAGTATCTAAGAGGCCCCTCAGATCTAACAGTCAATTACTCCTAGCTATCCCCCGCTACAAGACAACCAAAGCAGGAGGCAGTAGTTTCCAATACCTCGCACCCACATATTGGAACACTCTTCCCCTCCCCATCAAAAATGAGCAAACATTCTCAGGTTTCAAGAAATCCCTGAAAACGTGGCTATTTAACCAAGACTAAAAAATCCCCCTCCATGCTTCAGGAAATATAATTGTACTGAAACCCTGCATTTAATGTCTTCGTGTATGATTATTTTGTATTCACATGCACTGCGCCCGATTGGCAAAGTCCAAGAAATGTTTTAACCAAGCTGTCTGTAACATCGCCGTGGTACCCAAGGGTTTGGGCGAGTAATAAATGCAATAAATAAATAAATAAATAAACTCACCCTGTTTTTGTTTTGCAATGTTTTGCTTTTGCTCCAAAATGTTTTAGAGTGAAAGTAATGTAATGTGTTTATGGAATATTTGTTTTTAATTAAACCAAAATATTTCCTATGGGAAAATCCCATGTTAAAAGCGATATGTTAAACTATGAAGGCCTTAATGTAGAAATCTGAAATTGTGCATGCACAGGCGGCTGCTTCGAAATATTACTCAGGAATATTTCAGATGTTTTCATGCAAGCGTTTGAAAGTTATTCAGAAAAGTAATTTACTGAAACTCCATAGAGACTCAGGGGCTCTTTATAAGTCAGTAACAAAATGCTGGTAACTACATATACCGGCATGTTACCGCAGCAACCAACTACAAGTTTGCCGGCGGGGTAGAGGAATCACCTACAGCTAAAAGCTGGAGATAATCCTGCCACCCCACTGACAGAAATTGCCAGAATTACTGGTGGTGGTAATATTGGTTTCGCTAACACCGGCACCTGTAATACTGGCAAATCCCCCAAGGAGTCGTATGGGACTACATGAATGAGGATTAACACTTTCACCCAGCACTGGTAATCAGCCAGTAATACTTCCGGACCGAGTGCCAGTAAAGGTGGTTTCATTTGCCAGTATTCTGGCAGATTTACCGCCAAGCTACCATCAAAGTTGTAATGAGTCCCATTTGTCATAACCGTAACAGTTCCTTGCACTAGCGCGGAGGCATGATGTATCTGTCGTCCCCTATCAGGTGGCATAGAATTTCATGAGCTGCTCCAATGCTACTTTTTTTTGCTTTTTTCTGCATTTGTTAGTAAACTTGACGCTGCCTAGGCTTGGCACAGAGCACCGAGGTACATATCCATTGAATAATGTATAAACTTCTGCCTCCTGCGGATCTACTGAACATTCAGAATTAATATATTAAGACAGAAGTGATTGCCCCTTCTGTCTCTCGTCCCGCTAATTTATCTGCTGCTCATCCCTGGCGCAGTCTCCAGCTCTGCTGAGTGCTGTCTGGATGCCACAAGACGCAGAGGGAGTGGTACTCTCTCAGGCCCTCGCTGGTAAAACCTGCACTTTACTTGCGTGGGTTAAATGCATACGTAATTAGGTAAAAGGCGTGTATTTTGCGTGAGGCCACATTCACAAAAAGAAGCGCAAATGTGTGGAACGTGTCGTGAGTGTGGAAAGCACATGCCACATAATGTTCAGCTCTGTGATACACTTTAAATGTCACCTAACCTATGTCTGGACTGCTGCATCACTGGTCAGATGCAGGAGAAAACGCAATGCGCATAGAGCGCTTTACAGATCCTTTGAAATCTAACAGACGGAGGCCCAGTTTTTCTCACCAGAGTGGTATGGGCTCAATCCTATTAATTCACACAAAAGATACTTTGCCAGTGAGTATGGAAATGATGCTTATGATGACATCATCACTTCATGTGATCTAGTTTTAGACATAAGGTGCGCTTCCAATCTTCTCTCCATATTCACTCCTCCGGCAAGGGTTAATAAGTGGGACCAGACAAAAACAGTATCTTAAAGAAAAGGTTGTACCAAAATTGCAGTCAACACAGCTCAGATGTTGTCAACTTCATGTTTTTTTTTTCTCATGGTCATGCCTCTATAGCAGATGTCGCAGTGGCAAATTATGATATAAACAACCTGGCGACTATGATATAGACCACTTGTTTACTTGTTAACAACAGAAGTTAAATGCTGTGTTCCCCAGTTGTTTGATAAACAAATATCCTGAGCTATCCTCTTGACTCACCTCTCGGGTCTCACTCCTTACACCTTCCCCCACTGCTAACGGTGTTGGAATTGAAATGATATTATGCCTCCTATCGCAGTATTTGAATGTGTGTTGGCCTACGCCAAGTTGTCTAAAAATATCATGTAAATAGACTCCGCGGCAAGGTCTTGACCTTAACGAAAATTGTGTAACTCGCCATCTTGGATTTAGCCACCATTTTAGGTTCTCTTGTAATGTGGAAGTCACCCTGAACATCAAAATGGAGGCCGAATGATATTCTGAGTGAGATTCTGGCCATTGTGACCTCCGCACACATGAATAAGTAATATGCCTGCAGTCCACTTGTCGGGGTCGCGAACTGAGACCTTGTCCTATCCCTGACCTATGTGTAAATGAACAACTGTATCAGCGGAACTGATCAAAATGCATACATTATGGGATTGACCTGGCAAGGAACCCTAGGCCTGGTCCCAAGAATGGTTAACCCACGAGGGGGTTGGCCAGGGCTGGATAAAGAATATAAAAAGCCCAAGTATTCCAATGTACGGTCTCTCTACTAATGCATCGAACCTTCGTTGAAGTTCGTTACGTTACTCTGAGAGCCGAATAGCTATCCGTTTGTCAATTGACTTTTTGGTAACTGTTGTAGCTTTTAAATAAAGCACTTTGTATGTCCTTTGTAACCTGTGTTGGTGTGTTTCCTTTGGGCTTCCCAGCCTCATATCAATTTCTTTGTTTTCACAGTTGGCGCCCGAACAGGGACCCTCAAGATTGATGCCGGATCATTGAAGGTTGACGCAGACTATCAAACCGGGATCGGACGGTGTGAATCTGCAGGCCCGACCGAACGAGACGCGATACCTCGGCAGCGCTGCACGATCCGATCCTTGGACGATAGTCGTGTGGTCTGACACGGCATCTTGACGAGGGTCCATTTTTGAGGCGGGCAGATTTGTCGAAACCACCAAACACAAGGTAAAATTCGTTAGGTAAGTTCTTTGATAAACCGCACGGTCCTCCTTAGGTTTGGTCAGGTGCAGTCGTGACCCGGCTCTTAATTTAACCCTGACAATTTGAATTTGGCGTATTGTATCTGCAGACACAATTATTGACCAGGTAACACCAATTTTTTGTGAAATGCCTGGGAAATTGTCTAGCTGCTTCAGGGCTCTGTTCCGCAGCGATCAACAATCTTTGGAATTTAGCCGCCCGGCACCACAGGAGGGGTCGCCGGCATATACTATGTACTGTAAGTATGGCATTGGTAGTATAGTATTTAATGATATTTGGCACAGACAGACCAGACATGCCTCCGAATTTCAGTGGCCAATCAACGGTAGTTTTGAGATCCCCCGTATTGAATACCTAGAATCAGTCTTGCTAAAAAAGAAGGCTAGACCTGCAGCCTTTGATGTTGTACAGAATTGGAAAAAAGAAGTGTTACAGCAGCTTAAAAGTAGGGACAAACATGCACGCCGTCATAAAACAAATGCCGAAAAAGCGTTGTTATATGATAAAGAAAAACATTCAGAATCAGTTAAAAATATGGATAGGGCTTTTTCACTTGGAATCCAGAAAATGTACCCCTCTAAAGATTTCCATATTTCCGAAGAATTTATTGAGAAATTGTTAAACGAACGTAGCCCTGATGCCTCTGCGCCACCTCCGTATGTTCCTATTTTGGGCACTCTGCCCATTCCTTCTGTTGCTCCTGCTGTTATTCCTGTTCCCCCTGTACAACCTATTGTTCCTAGACCTGTAGTTGTTGTTCCTCCACCTATCGCACCGCCCCTTCCTTCTGCACCGATAGTTGCACCTTTATTAAATTTACCTGCACCTTCGCTTCCGAGTGGTCCCGTATTGACTGAAGTTGATCCAGGTGCAGGATCAAAGGTCGTCACTCGTAATACTGTTTCTGCAGGTAAGAAACAGGAATTGTTTGCATGGGCTAAGCATTGTATGGAGAAAGGTGATCAAGTTAATGTTTTTTTCCACATTATCTAATTTGAATAGTTTTCCAGAGAAAAATGTTTTTATAGAAGGTTTGGGGACTCATTTATGTGTGATGTGGGGTAAATTACAAAATGGATCTTCCACAAGGGGTAAGAGATCTGAATGCTTTGGCACTTCCGAGGGACACAGAGCAGAAAGTATATGGGCATGTTGAAAAATTGTTTGAGTATAGGAAAGACTTTGAAAAGTCACGATATGAGGATGACGAAGACGATAGAATATATGTACAGAAACGGTTCCTTCCGTGTCGTAGATCGGCACCCGAGGAAATACGAATTTGTACCAAAGATGCGATTCGATTGGATCTCGGATTCATCGATTCCGCCAGATGAAGTATATGACACGTATAGTCAGTATACAGTAGAAATGCAAAGAAAGGTAATTCAGGTAATGGTACAGTACCTGCAAGAAGAATGTGTAAGAAAGAAGGTTAGTTGCTCCATAGAATTATTGGGGATTTGTAAAAGGGCTTTTTCGCCCGACACTTCTTCAGCTGCCTTAGCGCTCGACCTGGCTTTGTTGCTTAGTAAGCGGCCGGAGGTACCTATATCTCAGTTGCCTATGAGAGAGGTTCCTCTGACCTTTGTCCCAAAAGTTGAGATCCCTGCCGACGCTGGGACTGGTGCCCCCGCTGTGGATATCCCTGCACATTATGTATCACAATTCGTTCACGTCCCGTTTTCACGACAGGAAGTGAACACTATTAGACAATCAGTTCCCAATATCAGGAAAAACCCGACGGGGTTTTACAAAGAAATAGAGTCCGTCTTGCAGTCCTCTGTGTTCACCTTGAGTGATATTGACTTGCTATTTCCTGTACTCCTACCCGTAGATGTATGGAAAAAGGTTCGGACAGTAGACGATGTGCCAGGGTTGGGAGATACGTGGGCTAATATGATTAGGATTGATGTGGAAAGACCAGCTGGTGAGAAACCACCACAGGTAATACTTACTTTGCCTGATAGAATTGTCGCAAAATTAAAAACTATAATTCCAGAGAAAAGAATTATTTGGGACAAGCTTACGGTCTGTGTTCAAGGAAAAACTGAAGGCGCCACCGAATTTTTTAACAGATTCGAGCAGGTATTTTCTGACTTCAGTGGACAGGATTTAGGTACAGAGTCTGGGAAAAGGTTGTTTGTGGACAAATTTGTACGTGGATTGTTGCCTGACATCCAGTCAGAGATTATGTCCTCTGAGAGCGCTTGGCAGGCAAAATCTCAATCTGAGGTTTTGCACATGGCTCAGTATTATGAGAACCGTGTCAATAATGAGAAGGACAAAATTGAAAAGAGGAAAGGAGATTTGAAAACCAAAGTATTATTACAGCAAATTGTTAGAAACCCCAGAGGAGGCACGACACAGACCAGAGGTCAATATGTCCCAAAAGGAAATGATCCTTTGGGTCCTGTGAATATTAATCAATGTGCTTATTGCCGCCAGGAAGGTCATTGGCGAGCACAGTGCCCCGTCCTCCGACAAAGGTCAAACAGTGCGTTTGGGAGTATGGGTAGACGACCTAGGGGCCGCCCTGGAGCAGGGGGCCCTGATAGAGGTCAGTTTTTACAAGATCCTCAGCAACCTTTTTCACGGGAAAATCAGACCTCGAGTGTGGACTCGAGGAACATATTTGATCACCCCTCTGCTGCCTACCTTTCTGAAAAGCTTCCTTCTGACGAGGCTCTATTTCATTAGGATTGCCCGAAGCAGGGTTTGGAACCTTCACCTATTCCCGTCAATCAGAAAGGCCCCTACGTTGAATTATTAGTAGGGAATAGGAAACACCAGTTTTTGATAGCCACTGGAGCGCAGAAGTGCTCCATTGATCATTCTCGGGTTCCAAACATTCCACTGTCAGGGCAAACAAATGTTTCCGTAGGGTTTTCTGGTATACCAATTGTCTGTCCGGTTTCTGCACCAGTGTCTGTTTCTTTGGGTCCCTTTACGGACTATTGCCCTTTTCTTCTCACTTCGAACTGTGGAGAGAATTTGCTGGGGTTGAATTTGTTAAAGAAATTGAATGCAGTAATTCATTGTTCCTCTGATGGAGTATGGCTGACGGTTTCACCACAGCAACTTCCTAATTCTCAGTTCCTGATTCGACCTTTACCTCCTGAGTTTAGCATTGTCCCGGAATGTTTATGGGCGGTAGACGACAATGATGTCGGGGTATTACAGATTGAGCCCGTTAAAATAGTTTTGAAACATGGAGTGAAACTACCACGCATTCCGCAGTATAAAATATCAGTTGAGGGCGAGCGTGCTTTGAAATGCATTGTCTCCGATTTTGTGCATCGTGGGGTGATCGAGGAGATTACAGGTAGTCTGTGTAACAGTCCGATCTTGCCTGTATATAAGAAAGGCGATAATGCAATTCCATACCGGTTCATAATTGATCTCCGTGCTATTAACAGAGTTGTCGCCCCACAATTTCCAATTGTGCCTGATGTGACGACGATATTGACAATGATCCCTGCTACGGCTACGCACTTCAGCGTTGTGGATTTAAAAAACGCTTTCTTTAGCATTCCTATACATAAGGAAAGTAGATATCTGTTTGCGTTCACCTTGGGGGGACGCTCATTTACATTTACCAGGGCAACTCAAGGGTATACTGAAAGTCCAAGCATTTATAGTAGAGCTTTGAAAGAGCAGCTCGACACCCTTGAATTGCCACCTACTTGTACACTGCTTCAATATGTCGATGATTTGCTTTTGGCTGCAGACTCTGAGAGTGCTTGTAGAGAAGGCACTGTACTGTTGCTTGTTCATTTAGCTAAAAATGGTCATAAAGCTTCGCTCAAAAAAATTTCAATATTGTTGTCAGGAGGTCACCTATTTAGGCTACCTCCTGTCAAAGGAGGGGAGAAGATTGACACCGGAAAGAATAAAACACATTTCTGGCATGTCTGTTCCAAATACACAGAAGGAAGTCAGAGCCTTAATAGGTATGGCTTCTTACTGTAGGTTGTGGATCCCGAACTTTTCGCTAGTGATAAAACCGATGTTGGCTTTGACGAAGAAGGGAATTTCTCTGCCACTGCCATGGAAATCGGAACATCAACGATCATTTGAGCTTCTCAAAACCGCGCTATGCTCTGCACCGGTTCTGGGTACTCCAAATTATGACAAGGCCTTTGTGTTGTTTGTGCATGAATGTGATGGATGTGCTTTGGCTGTGTTAACACAGGAACACGGAGGGAAGAATAGGCCGTGCGGCTACTACTCCTCCACCCTTGAGCCTGTCGCATGCGCTTTGCCAAGATGTTTGCGAGCTGTCGCTGCTGCTGCCGCGTCTGTAAAACAGAGTGAGGGAATGGTCCTAGGCCATGATTTGCTTTTGATGGTACCTCACTCTGTAGATATCCTATTAAATAAAACCCAAACGCAACACCTTACCTCTGCGCGGTTAACAAGGTATGAATTAATTCTGTTTGCCCCTCACATCCAAATTAAGAGGTGTTGTGTTCTTAATCCGGCTGAACTCTTACCTTTCCCGCAAAACACTGTTTGCGGTGACGAAGAATTACATGACTGCCTGTATACCACTGAACAAGAAACGAAGGGCAGGATAGATCTCATAGATACTCCTTTGGATAATGCAGAAGGGGAGCTGCTTTGTGATGGCTCCTGCTTCAAACTTTCAGATGGTACATCTACAGCTGCTTATGCAGTTACTACATTGAGTAAAGTTGTTGAAACTAAGAGAATTTCGCATAACTCCGCGTAGGCCGCAGAGATTATAGCGTTGACCCGAGCTTGTGAACTCTCCCAAGGGCGTATAGTAAATATATATACTGATAGCCAGTACGCATTTGGGGTGGCTCACAACTTTGGAAGGCTCTGGTCGGAAAGAGGGTTCCTGACCTCACATGGGACCAAGATCCAGCATGGCCCCTTGATAGTGCAATTACTCTCGGCACTCTCACTCCCTAAACAGTTAGCGATCATGAAATGTGCAGCACATCGTAAGGTCATAGATGATGTAGGCAAAGGGAACGCTTTTGCGGACCTGATAGCCAGACAAACGGCCACAGACCTTAGCACGGACATGTATGCCTTGAGGGAAACGAGAGATGCTTATATAATGGATGAAGGTATTGGGTCTGTGCGAGATATTCAAACTGATGCCACAGTAGAAGAATCTAAAAGGTGGGTTGAAAGAATGGGGAAACTGGATGATGAAGGGTGTTGGGTGGATACATCTGAAGGAAAGTGGTTTCTCCCTGATTCATATGTATTGGCAATGGTTGCGATGGCACACGGTCCTACACATGTGTGTGCCCAGCAGATCACGAAAATGTTAGAACAAGTTTGGGTGAATAACAAGATTCTGGAGACTGCAAAAAGACATGTCCGAAATTGTATGACTCCAAGGGGAAGCTTTGGGCCCCCTTCTGTTCCCTTCGAGGTCATTCACTTTGATTTTATTGAGATGGAACGGTGTAACAATTTGAAATATGTTCTTGTAATTATTTGTGCCTTTAGTAAATGGGTCGAGGCTTTCCCCGTTAAAGATGCTACCGCCATGACCACTGCAAAGATTATGGTAAAAGAATTTCTTCCTCGATTTGGGCTCCCGAGGGTAATTTGGTCGGATAATGGTCCCCATTTTGTTGCAGCAGTAATTTTGCAGATATGCACAGCCTTACGTATTGAGAAACAATTTCACTCAGCTAGACATCCTCAAAGTGCTGGGTTGGTGGAAAGACACAATGGTATCTTAAAGAATAAGCTTGCGAAAACATGTGCCGATACCAAGCTGAAATGGCCAGATGCCTTACCTATTGTATTATTAGCTATGCGTACTACACCTCAAACTAAGACTGGGCTCTCTCCCTTTGAGGTAGTGATGGGGAGACCTGCTAACATTTGGGGTCTCACAAAACCTAAAGCCCTGAGAGAGGTGGAAAATGTATTGCTTGTAGACTACTGTAACCAGTTAACTGAAAACCTGTATTTCATTTATCACCAGGTGCACTCGGCTTTACCTGTACGGTTCACGGGACCAGGACACGATATACAGCCTGGAAGTTGGGTCCTAGTGAAGGCCTACGAAAAGTCCTCCTGTCTCGCGCCTCGCTGGCGGGGACCCTACCAGGTGCTGTTGGTCACAAGGACAGCAGTGCGGGTGGCTGGAAAGAAGCACTGGATCCACGCGACGCATGTCAAGAATCTTCCTCACCCGACGCCACACATTACAGAAGAAGCAGAACCCCTCGCTGATGCTACAGTCTCTGATCTTGGAGTAGCAAACAGCGCTGTGAGTGCGTCGGAGAATTTCTCTGAGCCTGTGGAGCTTGGGGAACAGTCCATTTCGCCTCCTCACTCGCTTGAAAAATCACTTCCGGAAAATACTGTTTCAAGCTCTGCGACTTCCGTCGCCTCCGATACGTCGCTTCCCTCAGGAAGTGACGACACTTTATTTCCGGATCAGACAATCTTGGGTACCACCAGGTACAACCTTCGACGAAGGAAATAGAACTACGGCACAGGTTTTTCCGTGCATCTGGAAAAAGGAAGTGATTGGAAGTTTTCTTTTGTATGAGAAAGTTCTGTTGAACAAAAAAGGGATTCTGCTGGCTAGGGTTGGGAAGGACTAAGAAATTGCGCAACCGTAGCGTCGCCAGCAACGAACATTGGGGTCGTCGATTGAGGAACTACAATGCCTGCCACATCCACTGCTGCTCCCCGCACTGGACTTGTGAATAAGGGGGTGACCAACTTGGACAATGAACAATGTGCCTGGGCCCCAAAAACGTACTGCTGTGTTTTGATAATGATAATTGTTATTTTTGCAACTACTGCTGTAGGACTTTGGTATTTTGAAGAAATCTATCCTCTGAAACCTTTACTACCGACCGAGATTGTACCAACTGCTTTGACTCCCTCTGTACACCTTCACACTCTGTCCCCTAGAGACTCCCAACATAGACAAAAGTATCATAATAACACTCTAATGATAGTAATGAATGCAACTCATGCCATTTTTAATAAGAGTAATTGTTGGATTTGTACTCATTTACCGCAACATGGGAACAAGGGACTGGGATGGTATATTCATCCTATACCTTTAACGACTGCTTGCTATGCCTCTCTTAGAGCACTATTCTTTGGCCTTTGGAATGATAGCATCTCAGGGAACTTTGATGGAACTAATCTGAATGATTTTGAGAAACGTGAATTAACTCTCCTGGGATGCTCGCTGTTTGCAAATAGAAGTAAACCTAATGTCGCTTCTATTAGGCCGTCTGATAAACTGTCTCTTCCTTTTCAAACTTTAATTTCCTTTAAAATGGCTCTGATAGGCAATAAGGACGCCGTGCCTCCTTCTTACTCTATAAATCATAGCCCTGACTCGGTCCCCTTTTGTGTACAAAGAAATGGCACTCAGCCAATGGGAGATTTTGAAGGTTGTAAGAACATTGTAAATTTGACTGGAGAAAACAGGCCTCTGTATGTAGGGAGGCCTGTTTATTTTGTTTGTGGTAGTTTAGCATTTCCCTGGTTGCCCAAGGATGGCAGGGAATCTCTTATTTAGGAATACTGTTACCCGGGGTATTTGTAGCTAGTACATTGGAGGTTTCTAAGGCTCGCCCAAGGCGGGACAAGAACGGAGATACCCCTGGGCAAGTATTGGGAGATATAGCGAAATCAGTTGTGCCCTTTTGGGGACAAATAACAAACTCTGAGAACATTAGGGTATTAGCAAGGGTACTGGAGAGAACGATCAACCGGACCACGGACATACTCTACAATATGACCTTAGAGCAAAAAGCAATAAGATTGGTAGCACTCCAAAATCGGATGGCATTAGATGTCATTTTGGCAGAACGAGGTGGAGTATGCAAATTAGTGGGGTCCGCTTGTTGTGTTTTTGTACCAGATTCCTCGTCGACAATTTTTAAAGCAATACAGAACTTGCATACTCTTAGTTCTGAAGTACATATCCCTGTAGAAGATTGGAACCTTAGCACCTGGTTCTGGGATTCTTTATGATCTTGGGGTTGGAAGGTGCTTTCTGTTATTCTGGTTATTTTGGGGATCCTGCTATTCCTTTGTTGCTGGTTTCAATGTCTTCCGAGCATATATGGAATGCTAGGGGGATGTTGTGCCCAAGCAGTGAGCACAATAGGGCGTAAAATATATGCCCCAGATACAGCATCTAAAGAGTTTGTGTTACAAGATAATGGCTATAGATATTTGAGACAATGGGCCTCATTACGACCCAGGCGGTAAGTTACCGCTAGGGTCGTACCTTTACCACCATGGCGTAAACTACGTTTACGCCATGGTGGTTGGCGGACTTACCGCCCCATTCCGAGGTTGGCGGGGCGGTAAGTCCCCATTAACCCATTTACCCTTCCCCATTCCCATTTTTGCCCCATAGGGCATAATGGGAGTGGGGAAGGCGTTAATTACGCCACCGTAAATTACGGTGGCGTAATTAACAACATGGTCCCTTAGTGCCATGGATTTTAACACCTGCTAAAAGCAGGTGTTAAATCCTCCATGGCGCTAAGGGACCTCGGAATCAGGCGGTAAGGGTCAGCGCTGTTTACGCCGCCGTAAACCCCTTACCGCCTGGGTCCTAATGAGTCCCAATGATTCGGGATGTATGGATGACAACACATGTTATTGGCAAAAGTATTAGAAATTATGTTAGCACTTGGCATAGGCCAAAAGGAGGGTCTGTTGGAATTGAAATGATATTATGCCTCCTATCGCAGTATTTGAATGTGTGTTGGCCTATGCCAAGTTGTCTAAAAATATCATGTAAATAGACTCCGCGGCAAGGTCTTGACCTTAACGAAAATTGTGTAAGTCGCCATCTTGGATTTAGCCGCCATTTTAGGTTCTCTTGTAATGTGGAAGTCACCCTGAACATCAAAATGGAGGCCGAAAGATATTCTGAGTGAGATTCTGGCCATTGTGACCTCCGCACACATGAATAAGTAATATGCCAGCAGGCCACTTGTCGGGGTCGCGAACTGAGACCTTGTCCTATACCTGACCTATGTGTAAATGAACAACTGTATCAGCGGAACTGATCAAAATGCATACATTATGGGATTGACCTGGCAAGGAACCCTAGGCCTGGTCCCAAGAATGGTTAACCCACGAGGGGGTTGGCCAGGGCTGGATAAAGAATATAAAAAGCCCAAGTATTCCAATGTACGGTCTCTCTACTAATGCATCGAACCTTCGTTGAAGTTCGTTACGTTACTCTGAGAGCCGAATAGCTATCCGTTTGTCAATTGACTTTTTGGTAACTGTTGTAACTTTTAAATAAAGCACTTTGTATGTCCTTTGTAACCTGTGTTGGTGTGTTTCCTTTGGGCTTCCCAGCCCCATATCAATTTCTTTGTTTTCACAACGGGACTGTTCCCTCTCTTTTCCCCAGCACACTCCCACTTAATAGTTTGAGGTCACAACTCATGCTTTGCTGGCTAGACTGCCTACCCGCTGGCACTTACTTGTCCTACTTTTGTTAACCATATTGTTCCATGTACCTGCCCAATATACCCCTTGTCACACCCAGTCATTGTGCCACTGGAACTCTCGCCATTATAAGATCGTCCCTGCCTCTCGTTTATCAGCTATATTACTTTTAGTACACTCTTGTGTGGCCAGAAGTGTGTTTTTCTATGTATTTATGTATATATGTATATATGTATGTATGCATGCAAATAAAATCAAATAATAATGTACACACTTACTTTCAGGGTATCTTTTCTGTGAGCATTTACAGACATCGCCAGTTCTGCTGTAGTTGGAATGGAAACACTATAGCTTTATAGACCTCGCCCAGTGAGGTATGAGGGCCATAACGACAGTACGGCCCAGGGCAAGGTCAATAATGCTATTAGAACCCATGGGCAAAGAGAAAGAAGTTCATTTAAAAATATATCTTTTTTATTATTACATTGTTTTTTGGGGACCTTGAATATTCCCTATGGAATATTTAAGTTAGTAAAAACATGAAAAATAACATTACAAAAAGCTATTAGAACCATTGGCCAAAGAGAAAAAAGTTAAATGTAGTTTGTAAAATTATTATATTGTTTTTGGGGACTTAAATATTCCTTGTGGAATATTTACGTTAAGAAAAATATGAAAAATATCATGACACAAATATAAGTCATGCTTATTTATAGTAAGCTATTCTTTTTTTAATAACAAACTATTAAACGAAAAAGGACAGTATTTGTAGGAACATGTAATTTTCACTTTGGCCACTAGGGGAGGACGAATCACTGTTAATGCACAACTTTCCGAGCAGACTAAATCAAAGGGCAAATGTGCAGGCTATAATGGAACTGCAAGCTATACCGGTTCTTATAGCCTGCAAATTGACCAATCGGAAAGGCTTATTCACCCGCCCCCGGTTTGAATGCACCCTGAACCCATGTAGGTGAAAGGCTGCTCCAACCTCTCTACTCAAATAGGGGCTGTGGGGTATGTACACTACACTTAATTTTGCAAGGGGCACAAGACTGCAAGACACTTGCGGTTGTCACCAGTTCCTCCTTCTGCACACAGGTCCCCTAATCTGCAAGCTCTAGAGGTACTGCTGCTCAGAGTCCAAGAGGCAGTTTCCTCTTCAGATCCTCTGATTGTAAATCAGGACTGCTATAGTGTATCCACAACCTCAGCATTAGAAGATATGTTTAAGTGTGGTGAGTCCATATAAATTGATTGACCTGTGGGGACCAATGGGCTGATTCACAAATATTTTCACTGGAGCAAATCAGGGGATGCTCTGGCTACCTGATTCAGAAGGCCTCAATCTGGAGCAACTAGGCGACGCCTAGATCATCATTGAGATGCTCTTGAGCAAGCATCCGTGAAGCGCACTTGTGAAATCCCAAGATTTACTCCATTGTTAGCCTTTGTGAATCAGCCATCAGTTGCTAGAAGGTGGTGTACCTCTGAGATGCTCACTGGCCTTTCCAGATTTTCCCCAGTGTTATTCTTTGTGAATCAGTCATCAGTTAGAAGGAGGTGTAACTCTGATAACTCACTGGCCTTTCCTGATTTGCTCCAGTGTTAGCGTTTGTGAATCAGCCATTAGTTAGAATGTGGCATATCTCTGAGATGATCACTGGCCTTTCCATATTTGCTCCAGTGTTGGCCTTCGTGAATCAGCCATCAGTTAGAAGGTGGTGTAACTCTGAATGCTCACTGGCCTTTCCTGATTTGCTCCAGTGTTATTCTTTGTGAATCAGTCATCAGTTAGAAGGTGGTGTACCTCTGAGATGCTCACTGGCCTTTCCAGATTTTCTCCAGTGTTATTCTTTGTGAATCAGTCATCAGTTAGAAGGAGATGTAACTCTGATATGCTCACTGGCCTTTCCTGATTTGCTCCAGTGTTAGCGTTTGTGAATCAGCCATTAGTTAGAATGTGGCATATCTCTGAGATGATCACTGGCCTTTCCATATTTGCTCCAGTGTTGGCCTTCGTGAATCAGCCATCATTTAGAAGGTGGTGTAACTCTGAAATTATCACTGCCCTTTTCAGATTTGCTCCAGCATTATTCTTTGTGAATCAGTCATCAGTTAGAAGGTGGTGTACCTCTGAGATGATCACTGACCTTTGCTGATTTGCTCCAGTGTTAGCCTTTGTGAATCAGCCATGAGTTAGAATGTGGCATATCTCTGAGATAATCACTGGCCTTTCCTGATTTGCTCCAGTGTTATTCTTTGTGAATCAGCCATGAGTTAGAATGTGGCATATCTCTGAGATGATCACTGGCCTTTCCAGATTTGCTCCAGTGTTATTCTTTGTGAATCAGCCATGAGTTAGAATCTGGCATATCGCTGAGATGATCACTGGCCTTTCCAGATTTGCTCCAGTGTTATTCTTTGTGAATCAACCATCAGTTAGAAGGTGGCGTAACTCTGAGATGCTCACTGGCCTTCCCTGATTTGCTCCAGTGTTATTCTTTGTGAATCAGCCATCAGTTAGAAGGTGGTGTAACTCTGAGATGCTCACTGGCCTTCCCTGATTTGCTCCAGTGTTATTCTTTGTGAATCAGCCATGAGTTAGAATGTGGCATATCGCTGAGATGATCACTGGCCTTTCCAGATTTGCTCCAGTGTTATTCTTTGTGAATCAGCCATCGGTTAGAAGGTGGTGTAACTCTGAGATGCTCACTGGCCTTCCCTGATTTGCTCCAGTGTTATTCTTTGTGAATCAGCCATGAGTTAGAATGTGGTATATCTCTGAGATGATCACTGGCCTTTCCAGATTTGCTCCAGTGTTATTCTTTGTGAATCAGCCATCAGCTAGAAGGTGGTGTAACTCTGAGATGCTCACTGGCCTTCCCTGATTTGCGCCAGTGTTATTCTTTGTTCATCAGCCATGAGTTAGAATGTGGCATATCTCTGAGATGATCACTGGCCTTTCCAGATTTGCTCCAGTGTTATTCTTTGTGAATCAGCCATCAGTTAGAAGGTGGTGTAACTGAGATGCTCACTGGCCTTCCCTGATTTGCTCCTATGTTATTCTTTGTGAATCAGCCATGAGTTAGAATGTGGCATATCACTGAGATGATCACTGGCCTTTCCAGATGTGCTCCAGTGTTATTCTTTGTGAATCAGCCATCAGTTAGAAGGTGGTGTAACTGAGATGCTCACTGGCCTTCCCTGATTTGCTCCTATGTTATTCTTTGTGAATCAGCCATGAGTTAGAATGTGGCATATCTCTGAGATGATCACTGGCCTTTCCAGATGTGCTCCAGTGTTATTCTTTGTGAATCAGCCATCAGTTAGAAGGTGGTGTAACTCTGAGATGCTCACTGGCCTTTCCTGATTTGCTCCAGTGCAATTCTGTGCTTACCTGACCGAGTGTATTTACCTTGTACAGACCCATAGATGTTAAGCACTCCTGCATTATAGGTTTTCCTGCACCTGACTGATATATTGTAACATGTATCTTACATGTCATTTAGTAACATAAAACAGAAACCGTACAAAGGCAGCTGTAATCTGCTATACTGAAGCAATATGATCTATTTTCTAGACAACGGTTTCATATAACAAGAAGATACCATTTGTCCCGCGATAGACATAACATTTTGTATTCAACAGGATTATGTATTGCTTAAATAACTGATATGAAAAATGCATAGTGCACTTTTATGACTTTTCTTTATGTTTGACAGGAGCGCTGCAGAATATTCATAGAAGCAGAGAATACTGCATTGATGATCTATCCTAATTGTATTGAATGTCTAGCACATGACATTTTCTGCCAGTGGTGGCTCAACCATAATGGAAGACAGGGCATGGCCCTGTCACTAAATATGGAGGAGCAAGGAGGAAACCCCAGTGTCCCACAGCTGGCATTAGCAGCTAAACTGATTGCTCCTGTGTTGGCTGATATTGCCCGCTATACCTGGTAGCCCATCAGCATGTTGTGCCCCAGCCTGTGCACAGTGGTCTATAAAAAGCCATGGCAGCTTTGCTTCCCCAGCTATGCACAGCCCACTGAGCATGCTGTTTTGGGTATTGGAGGTACTTTTTTGTCTGGGGGACCTCCTGCACATACCCATGGAGGAAGGTTATGTAGAGTGCACAGGAAGAGAGAGGCATTGATTGGTACCTCGTTTCCTGTTTATTGGTGCAGGCAGCATACACATGTTTTGAAAGTGGTAATACTGTCACACATTGTCAAATTTACTGTTGCAATTCTGGCATGTATTGTGGGCATAGAAATCATAAAAATGTGCTTTACTGTGGGATTGGTGGCATGTTCGATTTGGGCATGCCCATCATGAACCTGCGCTGTAAAATGGCAGTGCTGAACTATTTTGCTTGAGCATTCATCATGAAGTGTGTTTTATAGTGGCAATGGTGGCATATAGTGTGGGCAAAGGGATCTTGAAACTGTGATTCACGTTGTTAATGCTTGCTTATATTTTACGCACAAGCATCAGAGCAATGTTTTCCACTGACAATGCTGACATATTTTGTGGGCACAGGAATCATGCAAATGTGCTGTAAAAATGCCTTTGTGTACTACCATGACCAAGGTCTATTGCATATGTGCGTGTTATTGTGCAGAATACATTGCAACTTGTATGTCTTTTTATCCAAAAAATGGTGCTGTACAAATGTGCCATGGTAACCCTTATTTTCTTGCGGGGAGACCATCCCCAAACCCTTCTTGGTTTGTTTAGGCGCTCATGCTTCGAGGGGTCACACACATCAATGTGGGTGCAATATGACCGCCCCTTCACTGGAAAGTTAACCAGCCACCACCCTCTACTTCATCACACTGGTGACCCAGAATACGTTTGCATCTAGGAAATAAACCTGTCAGCATTCCCCCCCTTTGATTGCACCCATTTCAACCCCATCCACTACCCTTGCGTGTACAGCTAGGGTTGAACTACAGAAACCCATGCATATGTACATGTAACTATGGGGCTCATTACGATTGAAGGATGTTTGGAGGAACAATCGTCATGTGGTGATGACATACAATTACATCTCTACCGATGGGCACGTTGTTACAGGCAACGTGATTTAATAATCATTTTTGCAGGTCGAAAGTGTCCTAAATAAATACGGAATTGGGAGAAGACAGTTACCGAGTGCAGAATTTACGTTAGTACTTGTCTGCAAGCCAGGACGCATTATAGTGCTTATTTTGGACTTCCCAGTCCATTACAAATCATCAACTTCCGGTACCCATTCAGCCAAGATGAGCAGCTATTGTAAATAAGAGGGGGCAAGAGGGCACACTAGTATTTGGTGTACCGTGCAGTTTTTGTATTTACTTCATTTGTTTTCATATTTCTTATTTTTCTAGTTACCTCGAAAACAATATGGCAGAGGCAGGCCGGGGCAGGTCCTGTGCTTACGACCCTTGGACCCTTGCATACGTTTTGTTTTGTAGTAGATGGCGATCTAATGGCATTGTATGGGGAGTTTAGATGTTTCCTCTTATGAAAGAAGCTATCCCGAAATTCATTGAACGTACAACCTGCCCGTGTCTAGGATAAAAGGAGACCTTTTCTACCTATCAAAGTCATTTTGTGAATGGTTTTGGAAGTATGATGGAAAGGCAGCACACCCAAAAATACCTTTTTTCCGGCTGATTTTGTGCGGCCTTTAAAACGCAGAATAATCACTATTTTGGGAGGTGTCGCCCCCCAAGACCCTTTTCCAGGCCCCTTTTCCTCCGGCATAGTCACACGTGGACACAAACAAACACAAACGTACGCACATGGACTTGCTTACCCGCCACCCTCCCTTCCACCCGAGAAACACTCTTCCCGAACCCCCAGCAAACACATTTACACCTTCCCCTTTCCCGTCTACGCTATACACATTCCCTTCAACATTCACACAGATACAGACACACACCTTCAAAGCCCACAACTTCTGTCTTCCCGTCCGGCCCGGCTGCTACTGTCTGCCCCTGCGCACACTCGTGTGTGGCAGGGGGATTACACTTTCATTTTGAAAGACTGCTCGGCGTGGTCTTTCTAAATCAATGTTTTCTATTTTTGCCTTTTTTTAAAAGGTCATTTCACTCCACACCAAAGTATTGTGTGGGATGACCACAAGAGTTCAGCTGGTTTCTGGGAGGCTTCACCAGAAGTTGTGTTGGCAATTGGTTACTCAGCGGTGCAAAGGAGATGTAGAGTGAAAGAAATAATTATATTGCAATGTCTGTGTTATATAATATTGTAGTTGGACCCACTCTGCATAGCAGCAGCTCTACTTTCTTTTGCACAACTGAGTGGAGGCACACTCAGAATGTCAAAGCAGCACTAACATCACTGACAAGAAAGCAGAGACATTAGGCTTTGCGCCAAAATAAGCAGGTGTCATATTGAGTGTGTTTAGAAACACAGGCCATTTTTTGTGTGATGGAAATCCCACGAAGGAAATTTAAAAAAAAAAAAAAAACAGCGGCTACTCTTTGGGGAGATTAAGAGGAAACTACAAGTGGTTATCCTAGGCAGATACCATAGAGCCAAATATTTTACAAGAGGTGGCGCATATACGTGCGTGACGCCATCTTGGGTACATCGCTCACATCTTTGCTGGTAGGTAAGCTAGGTATGCTAAGATACATTATCATACGTTCACTTTGACATTACAGAAACACAACTGCAGTTATGATTATTCTTTCACGTTAGAGTATTTTATTATTCTTGGATGAATTTAGGAGTGTGTTCTGAGAAAACCTAATGTCCTTACAAGGAATGGTTTTGTCACATATTATCCAGATCATTGTTTGGGCTTTATCTGTGTTTGAATCATACTGTGTCTTCATCGACTTCCTTTTATTTTACAATTCTTATGTTTTAGTTACCTCAAAGACATTATGGTAGAGGCAAGCATTATCCTTACCTGTCTTGGGACCCTTAAATAAGATGTTTTTGCAATAGACTACATTAATGTTAGATGTTTTCCCTGACGAAGGAAGTTATTCCGAAAAGCATTGGACATACATGTCTGCCTGTGTCTATGATTAAATGATATATTTTTTAAATGAAAAGCCTTTGTAGAATTGTTGTCATCGATCAAAGTATTATTTTGTATTTAGATGGATGGATTTTGAAATAAGAGGTAGGGATTCCTTATATAAATTATTGTGTGGGATCATGAAAAGAGTTCAGCTGGTTTCTGGTAGGTTTCACCAGATTTTGTGTTGCCCAAAATAGAAAGCAGTGAGTGCAGACAGCAGAAATGTGAGGCTATGGACCAGTGTGGGCCATCAACTTACCATTATCTTTAGCCCTCATGAACCTGCAGTGCCCACATGATGTGTAGCTGAGTCCTCCCTCATGTCATCAGTTGACATATGTAGCCATAGCAAAGTCATGAAATCATTGAGACACATGCCTGCAGCCTGGCTGGGACTAGCAATGCACTGTGGCATCGAGCAGCATGTACTAGCCCTCAGAATATGTGTCCACATTGCTCAGAGTGATAGGCAGATTCTGCCCCTGCAAATCAGACACGCCAGGACGCTTCCAACTGGCATGCATCTCAGGAACCCTCAGGACCAAAGATGCACTGTCATTCCATGCGCTGTAGGCAATGTGCATTTCCAAGAGTTGAAGCTATTCCCAGCAGCATTGATGGTGGTGGGACCAGGGGCGTTGGACAAGACAGCTCTGACGCAGTACCAAAGCCACTGAAAGGACCACCCACATTGCCACCTCTTCCACCGCAGCTCGCACTACCTTAATTTCTCAGTAGCCACACCTCTGCCAGATCCCCCTTCACCACAGCTGCCTCTCTCCTAGCAGCCTCCAGACATACTACTGCAGATGGCCCCAGGGTGGAGTGTGTCTGGCTGCACTCATTGAAGCCATCTACCAAGGGGTCCACCCACGTACACCCATTCTCTACTACTTCTCCAGGGGCATCCCTACTGCCAGTTTCTGGCACATAATTCAACCATCTTACAACTAGGGATCCTGCACCAGTGGAGAGGGCCCTGCAGGAGGAAGCTTACACGTGTCCCCAGGACAATGCAGGGGGCAGGACATTCAAGATGAACCCTATTGTGATATTGAGCCTCACATCTCTCACCTCACAGATAATGATGATGTGGAAGATGTTTAGGGTGCTGCTGTTGCAGGTGACCCCATGCCTCAACACAACACCACCATCTGCAAGAGCTGGAAGGACAGAGAAGAGTGGTGCTGGTAGCCTTCCTCCTTAATGATATTCACCAGAAGTGTTGGACAAGTTATGGACGATGGAGGGCAGGCTTGAAGCCAAAGAGCAGCTGGCTGCCCATACTTGTGCAAGAGATCTGCAATGTGCAGAAGTCTAATGGGTGGTTGGAGGGGAAGGTGCGGTGGCACCTCTCTGCGCAGTGCATGGCACAGGGGTGCAGTGGCAGTAAGGAATCTTCAGAGAACAGTCGATGTGGGAGGAATTAGAGGCCAATATAAATGACTTCCCTTGCATCCCAGCATACATGGCTTACTGGCATGGGCATCAGGGTGGACAGGGCATGTTCACATTAACCCCTTGACCTCTTCCACAGAGAGGTCCATGAACACCAGCCCCTCCTCACTCCACCATTACCACTTAAATAAACGACAGAGACTGTGGTGATGGGACTCATTGGCATATTGGCCAATGGAGGACTGTTGTTTGAAAATGGGGATCTTGTTTTAGATATGCCTCCCTGCCTTCCTTTTCTATGCACTTTCTCTATCCGAAGTGTCCGTGGACCTAGTACGATTGCAACAAATGTCTTTCTCCTCCCCTTCCCTTACTTGTTTTCCTCCCCACCAGCACTATCTGAAATGTCGTCAGGCCTAGTACGATAGTCGCTTGTTTTGTTCCTCTCTCTCCTTTCTCCTCCCCAATCCCTCTTGTAAATCTCCGGCTCTACCAGAAATGTCGTCAGGCCTAGTACGGTAGTCACCTGTCTGTGACCCATCTCCCCTCCCCACTTCCTTTTCTGTGTCTTAGCTCTTGCACTATCCGAAATGTCGCCAGGGCTAGTACAACAGTTCATTGTGCATTCTTGTTGTTCATGGCCTGTAAGAATGTCATTGTATTTTCCCTTGCTCCCTCCCTTGCCTTGAAGCGTTTTGAAACACGTTGTGTATAGGCGCTATATAAATAAACTATCATTTCATATCATATCATTGTTAGGCTAGGAAGGGCATGTTGAGCAAAGGGCGTATTGTTAGACTGTGGGGTATATTACGATTTGGGAGGTGTGTCGGTACATATTTGGAGAAGTGGTTAGGTTATTACACAATTTACAGGGAACTACAATTCTAAGATTCGTTTTTGTTCGTGGTTATCTAAGTAGAAGATGGAAGATGGGGTGGTGCCATCCAAAAGAGTACAGTGACTGCTCTTTTTCAGGCATTCCCACAGTAATCCTCAAAACAATGTATGCAGAAATTGGCCAAAATGCCCTGGTGCATTATCCTCCCCCCATCCTGGACCTCAGTAAGGGCAGGTGGCTGCTTCTCTTAACCCTCCTCCTCAACTAGGCCACTGTGTGGATCCTGCTGCTGGGGTCAGGCCTGACTACCTGGAGCCTGACTGATATGTTGTGCAGCAATTGATGACCAATCTTACAGCCTTCCTGGGATTGTACTGCAGTTCAGCACCTATATGACGGTGGGACCAAGCCTCATGTGGTCGTTCCCCTTTTTTAATGGCTTCACAGGTGAGGAACGGTGGTCTGGGGGGTTGCCCAGAGCAATGCCAGGGATTAAGATTAATTCTAAACCTTCCAGCCATCACATCTTTGTTTTGCTTTGTCACTACCTATATGATGCAGGCACAGGACTTATCTTCAGGTGCCCTTCTCTACAGGGACACGAGTTTAAATAGTTGCAGTGTTATAATTCCTCCAGTCATTTACGGTTGTATGGAGGTATGGCAGGAATGGCCAAAGGAGTCACTGGTTGGGTTCAATTCATCATGGACATGGTGACCTCCTGACCAGTTATGTGATCTTAATCATGTGCCTTGTGCATGCTGGGATTATGGGTGCCTTTTTAAACAGACCCTTGTCTGTGCACATGGGGTTTACATTGCTGTCATCAAGTGTGGCGATGGCAATCCGCATGGGGTTGTGAAGGGAGGGAGTGGGTATTCAAGTGAGTTGCTCCATTCACCAACTAGACACCATGTATGGGGTTGCCTTTGTGACTCCATAAACTTGACAAGGGAGCTGCTCAGTCGGATAATGAAGTTGTGTGTTGATATCGGAAAGCTGGCACAGCATTGTGAATTTCAAGTCTTGAATTCACATGTCATCTGCACATTCAAAGTGTGCTGCTGTTTGCAGTTCCTGAACACCTGATCCCTTGCATAGAGGAAACCAGGACAATGTATGTGCAGGGCGGAGCTCTCAGCACATTGGCAAAGCCATAAGTGTGGCAGAGGCTGGCTTTGGCAGAGATGGTCTCAGCTTCTCTGGTGGATAGGGGTCTTTTAGCTATGTTCATGTGGCGATTGGGCATTGAAGACCTGGATTAACACAACAGAGAATTAGTTCTGACATAAACAGTGCTGTACTGCAATGACCCTATGTGTCTGGTGGCAATGACTGTCAGCAGCTTGTGTAGATGGAAAATCCAAATGCACCGCTCCTGTCGGCCTGTAAGAGCTGGAGGATGAAGGCGATGGCATCCATGAGCAACCTGCATAGGGCGAGTATGCACTCATGATACGATGCCAGCTAAACGGTCTTGCCATTGGAGCAGGGGACCTCCTCCTCCTCTGGGGCAACTATGGGGGTCATTACAAGGTTGGAGGTAGCCATGGTGCTATTGGCGCCATGGCTACCCCCTTACCGCATACAGAGTGTGGGTTCCCTGAATGGGGAATTACCGGGCCATTCCAACCTTGGAGGACTCGGTATTTCCCCATTCAGGGAAGCCATCCCCATTCCCATTCGAGCCCCCATAGGGCTCAATGGAAATGGCCAGGGAGCAAACAACGGGCCCGTTAGTAACGGACCCGTTGTTAGCTCCCTGGTCCTTTAGCGGCTCCCACTAAGGGCACCTGGTAAAACGAGCCGCTAAATGACCTCGTAATGGATGCGGCGTCGTTAACCCCTTACCGCCAACTTCAGAATGAGGCCCTATGTTTTATACCCCTTTTGATGTTGTTCCATTGCTTGGGCAAAGGCCAACGTGGGATCCTGGAGGCACTTACTCAGAACTCCAGCCCTGCACATGTTGCTTCGTGGAATGCATCCATAGCTTTGGGCTCTTATTGCCTTTTTTGGGTGATTACCTTAACTTGACCCATGTATGAGTGCACTGGCCAGTCATTGCCTTCATGTTTTAATTTGTGTTCTTTCTGTGTTTTATTTAATTACCCTTCAAGTGTATTTACTTGTATGTGTGTACCTGTAGTCATTATGATGCTATTTTCTGCCCTTTTCCATGCAGCATTTAAATGCACTAGAATCTTATGACCATATATATGCCATTCAGGTATTTTTTATGTTATTCACCTGCATTTCAGAGTCAAAATTAGGTGGCAAATAGCACATACATCTTTTTGGAAAATACAGCATTCAATATGTACTGCCTAAGATATCTTCAGAATACCGCTTGCAGATTTATGTTTGATCCACATATGCTAAAAGGCGCATGCAGTATTTTTCTCAAAATTGTGCTGCTGGTAAAAGTGGATGGTATTCCAAACGCCATCTGTTTCTAAAGTTAACATAAAACTCATAATGAGGCACGCTGGTCCTCATCACAGGTTCTGCAGTGCAGGAAAAGAATGCGGTCATTTCGTTACTGTCGCTTTTTTGGGCAGTAATAGAATCCATGACATTTTTAATGCAACGCTAAACTGCAAGTTTGTCCTTGAAGTCGAAGGATGTTCCTCGAGCATCATAAATCTGCTACTTTAAGGCCACATTTCGGTGGAGTTACCACAGCTGAATTACCGCTCACTCTAATTCTGCCCAAATTGGAAAAGAAAATAATTATTTTGTTTTGTGAAAGTAATTTGTACATCTTGTAACACAAGTTTGTCAGTTGTTGTTGAATTGTTTTTATTTACTTTTGTAAAGGCTTATTCAGCCAAAACAATTTTAAAAAAATAAAAATTCTGCCAAAATCCTTGGACTCCAAAAATGTGGATTAACAGCACCCTTCCACCACTTGTAATCTTGTGGTAAACCCATGTGACCAAGTGGCGGTAATGGTAAACCAGTTTGGTGGTAATGTGACAGATTTACCAGCGAATTACAGCCAAACTCGTAATAAGGATTTATGTCTTTAAAAAATTTAAGACAATCCTGAAGAATGCAGGTGGCATAAAGGTACAGAGCCTAAGGGCCTCATTACACGGTAGCCATGGCTACCCCCATACCGCATTCCGGGTCCGTGTTCCCGGAATAGGGACTTACCGGGTCATTCCGACCCTGGTGGACCCAGTAAGTCCTCATTCCGGGAACCATTCCCCATTCCCATTTCAGCCCCCATAGGGCTCAATGGGAATGGGGAAGGAGCTAATAACGGTACCGCAATTTGCTGCACCGTTATTAGCTCTGAAGTCCCTTAGCGGGTCCCTCCCCTAACGCCTGGTAAAACCAGGCGTTAGGGGAGGGACCCGCTAAGGGACCTCGTAGCAGGGTGGTAAGGGATTACCGGCACCGGTGCCCTTACCGGTGCCGGTAATCCCTTACCGCCTACCGTGTAATGAGGCCATAACTCTCATATTAGGGTGGTCACTCAGCGCAAGCATTATAAATATTGCTTTGTTTGACCTACTTGCAGGTTTCCCTAATGACAAACGGTACTTGAGCCCCATGCAGGGCCAGAAGTGCGGAGCAAGCGCTATACTGGATCTCTGGAACTCCCTTCCCACCACATTGACAGAGGAACATGATCCAAGAATTCACAGGAAATCTGTAAAAACCCTGCTATTTACGTAATCCCTTTCCTCCTGTGATACCATGATCATTTCCTGCATCCATCTGCAAATCAGGGTTCATCAAATTATAAATTTTAAGGAAGATTCTGCCTTTTCTCCGTTTGAAATCACGCCCTAACGTTGTCGCTGCCACAGTCTTGGGAGCTAATGACTACTGTAATGGCATCTATTTGGGACAACCGGTATGTTTCATTTCCAGAGTGCAGTTATTACAGAATGCTGCAGCCTGTCTGGCACTAGGATCAAGTCGGATGTTCCATTCCGTCGTCAACTGCATTTGCTCCCGGTGCATAGCCGCATCGAGTTTAAGGCTCTGTTCATTACCCATCGGGCTATGCATCAGAGGGATGTGGGAGGGAATATCTGCAGGCTAAGCTTACCCCATACGTCCCTGTTAAGTGCCTCCGGTCTGAATCCCAGAGACTTCTGAGAGTCCCTTGTTTTCAAAGAAGTCTGATGGGAGGACGTGCCTTCTCTAGCCTCGCGCCTACCATGTGAAATAAACTCCCGATTGGCCTGCCAAATATTGAAGATCATTATTATTTCGGAAAGCCTTGAATGATATGATATGACATATGATATTTTATTCATATCGCGCTCATACACAGGTGTTTCAGAGCGCGACCAAGCAAAGGGAGGCGGACAAGGGAGAATAAAAACAGCAATCTTACTAGGCTCAGTGACATTAAGAACACGCAAGTTCAAGGAAAGGGAGAAAAGGGGGAAAGTGCGAGGAAGGGGGAGGAGTGGAAAGTGCAGCACGAGGAGAGAAACAGAATAAATAATAAGTGCAATAAATAAATAAATGCAATAAAGTTAATAAATACAGGCAGAGGCAAGTGCGTAATTTGTCAGAAAGGGTATATCTGATAAGAGCAGAAGAAGAAGTGGGGTACTGTATAGGTACAGATACACATCCCAGTGCAGGGGGTGGATCGAAGGCAGTGCAGGAGGGTGAGCAGGTACCTGGGCCCGAAAGGCAAAGGGTCGCCAGGAGTGTGGTACCAATAAGAGAAAACAGATCAGCAGGGGCGAAGAGGTGCAAAGGCAGAAGCGAAGAGTAAGATCTTGAGGTACTTCCAGAACCGGAGATGGTTCTGCTCAAGTTTCAAGGCTTATCTTATCTAGTTCTGTAACAGGTGTTTGGTTTAGGTGAGGGAGCTGGACTCTTCAGCAGCCCACGTTGTTTCTTTAGCGCCTAGATACCTATGGACCTAGTAGCGCTCTATACATTTTGTTATATTACATTGTTATGTTCGTTCCTATGTGTACGTGTTTTGCGCCCAGAGTACTTCCAGATGCACTGTAAATAAATAAATACATTAAATAAACAAATAAATGATACTGCACCTTCCTTAAACATGCAAGTATCTGATGAGCAGCTCATACTCAGAGTAGATGGTAGGTCGCACCCTGATGACGTCGGCAAACCCCATGTCTTCGTGCACTTGTGTAATTAGCACATTGTGGATGATCACATCTGTGTTTCCATTTCCACACCACATGTGGTGTATGGGGCTCTTATAATTCACACTGGAGTACTTAGAATGGAGCCCTGTAGCCGTCAGCAGTGCGCATGCGCGCGCTCCCCTTTGTGAATAAGGGATGTACGTGCATGTCTTGAGAATCTCTTGCCTCTGCGCCTTTTTACCCATGTTCCACTTAATATAGCATTTGCCAAAGCAATTTGCGCAGAAGCAAGCCGCACATTCTGAACGAAAGCACTCTGTGAATTAGCCCGTGCATGCCTTTTACTTTTTTTCAACTTGCACAATCATGCTGTATCTACTCTTTGGACGTATTCTATAAATCGAAGCTAAGTTGTTTTTCATGTGGGCACACCTTTGATACGGCCAGCACCTGGTCATGTGCAGCTCCTGGAAGCATGTCTTTCTTCTGTATCCTGCATCCTGATTCTCAACCAAGTCCGGATCTCCGGGACTTGCACGACTGCACCCCAAGAGGAGCCATGTATTGAAATCTGCAGACATTCATTTCAGGAGCCGGCTGAGAATAATCCACTAATAAGAACTGGCCCCACAGCAGGCGGCCTGTCTTTGACCCGCTCCATGTCTCTTGCACCACAAGCACCAGAAGGCGGGCACGCAAAGCCAAAGGTTCACTCTGCCTGACCTTTGTTTTGTTTTTATTTGAATGTTATTTGTTTGCAGTCCCAAAAATGATGTCACACATTGCTGCCAGACAAGCGTGATTCTTGGAAAGGCTGGGCAATTTGGGATGTCTGGAAAAAAATCGCCCTAAGTTAATTTCAGGAAAATGTGCCATGTCATGGTAAACTCGTGTGTGCTTACAATTAATGTTACATGACTGTATCAGAACTTTAGGAACTCAGAACTTCCTAATTAATTGTATGTTTATCGCAGTGCAAAGTGACCTTGCTCTGCAAAAATACACTTTTCACCGCTCTGTGAATTAGGTCTGGTTCTACGTGTTTATTTATTTATTTATTTATTTCCATAGTTATTACGCCCTACATGCCCAGGGGCTTCAGAGAGCGTTTGTTGGCAGCGCAAACTCACTTTGCACCGCGCTAAACATTTCATGAATGATGCCCCAGTGAAAGCTAGAATTAGATTCCGTAAAGGCCTTTTTTTTACAATCACAGTCCATTTTCGAGCTAATGCCTTGTAATTGAATGTATGTTTGCTGACACACTTTGGAAATACCTAATACAACAAACTATACTTGATAGATAGCTCACGCACAACGCGATCACCTTGGAGGTGAGGTGATGCTGTGCAAAATGCAAAACCCCAGCTGGTCCGACTCAGCCCTTCAACTTCCTGATACTGATGAATTGGGTGCATGGAGTTGGTAACAATACTGCACATACAGTGCTTAGAAGCGGGTCTGCATCTAGTGGAATACAAATAATCCGATTATTATTGCATCATTAATGGCTGAGTGTAGGGATGGACACGGTCTGTAACCAGGGACGCCAGGGGTAACGGAAGTGACATCCCACGACACTTTCCCTCTGATGACATCACAGAAAGTGATGTCATTTGACCCCACCCCAAAGTGACATCACGGGAATTGATGGAACACGACCTTTCACCCCGCGACAAAACAGGAAACACCATCACATAACATTGTTTCTGAGTACACTACGAAAAATATGGTCATGATTTCACTTATGTGATATACATTTCATACAAGAATGAATCACCACATGTAGCATTAATATCAGTGTGTAATGATAATGATGTGTTATTTATATAGCGCGTTAATCCAAAGCGCTTTACAGAGCACATATTTACATACAATATCACCCAACCGAAATTGGTACTCATTTATCGACCTCAGAACGATGAAAGGCTGAGTTGGCCTTGCCAGGATTCAAACCGGCGACCTGCCGATCCCGCTCATATCGCAGCAGTGAGCGCTCAACCTGCTGAGCTATCTTACCAGCTATAGCCATCAGAAAACCAGCCACTCCAGAAACAGAGAGCCACGTGCTGCTGGCCAAAGCCCATTAGCCTCAATGTAAGAACAAAAAAAAAGATTTATTTTACTGTTTTTTTTTTTAGGGGTACCAAGGGAGATCACAAGGGTACCAAGGGAGAGTTCAGGGGTCGCATTTGCGGCCCCTGGTGACCTCTATAAGACGTCCATGTTTGTAACTGGCCAGTGTGTGCGCATCGAGGGCCTTTGCAATTGCTTGGGGCTGTTACCAGCTTTGGCTACCCCCAAACACTGCTATTGACGCTATTCGCATCCTGGGAAATCGACGGGTTTCTAATGTTTGTTTTTTTAGGCATATCTGCTCCACTCACACCACACGTACCTGGCTTCCCTTTTAAAACAAATACAAACACAAATGAACACCGCATGGGACAGTAATCCGAGCTCCTGTTAGAAATCCTTGACTCTTTCCTTGGCAGACATCAAGGTGAGAAGATGCAGGCATCGGAGAAGCAGGAAATGTCTTGGTGATGTCAGGTTAGTGGAGATGTGGTGAGTTGGTATAGGGTGGGGGGGCTGGTATCTGAAGGGGGTACAGGGGAAGGGACCTTTGATTGGCTACGGGGAACAGCGACCAAACAAGCTTTGGCAATGCCAATAGTTTTGGCTTTTACTCCTTGTTCCTTGCATTTAGCATTTATAGGCATCAGGGTGCAAGGAGGAGAGTTCAATGTTTTGAAGGAGAATACGATTAGGGGTGCAAGTGTGCAGTAGAATGAGAAGTGGAATGAGAAGTGGAATAGAGCTAGGGCATAAGCTATTGAAAGAGGGCACCATCGATGAGCAAGAGGAAATATGAGCGAGAAAAGGTGAGAGTGAAAGAGTAACTAATAAAGCAAGAGTGTGAGAGGAAGGATGGGATGGAGAGAGGGTAAGGTGGATGGGTGGGAAAATAGAGGGGGGACGGTGGGTGGGTTGCATGGTGGGGTAAAGAGAGAGGGGGTAGGGTTGAGTAGAGAAAAAGGGAGTAGGATATTTGGATAGGGGTAGAGAGAGGGGGTGGGTCAGTGATGGTAGAGATGGAGAGGGTTCGGGGTAGAGAAAGTTGGTAGGGTGAGTGAGGGCAGAGAGTTGGAAGGCTTGGTGGATCGGGGTAGAGAGAGTTGGGTAAGGGGAGTCAGAGGGATAGAGTGAGTTAGGTGTTTTACAGATAGTTGGGGGGTAGGATGGGGCTAGAGATAGTGGGGTAGGGTGGATGGGGTAGAGAGTGGGTTAAGGTGGGTGGCAGTAGAGATAGTGGGGTAGGGTGAGTGAGGGTAGAGCGAGTGGGAGATAGGTGGGTGTGAAAAGCGGGGCAGGGTGGATGGGGTAGAGCAAGTGGGGGGTAGAGAGAGTGGGGGTAGGATGAGTGGTAAAAGAGACATGGGGTACATAGAGAGGTGGGGGTGGGTTGATTGAAGTTAAAGAGAGTGAGGTACAGAGAGTGGGTGTAGGATGGGTGGAGGTAGAGAGATTGGGTAAGAGGAGTGGGTGGAGGTAGAGTGAGTTAGATGGTTTACAGAGAGTTGGGTGGGGTAGGGTGGGGGTAGGGATAGTGGGGTAGGGTGGGTGGGGATAGAGAGAGTGGGGGTAGGGTGAGTGGTGAAAGAGACTCAGGGTATGTAGAGGGATGGGTTGGTTTGATTGAGGTTAAAGAGAGTGGGTGTAGGATGGGTGGAGGTAGAGAGATTGGGTAAGAGGAGTGGGTGGGGTAGGACAAGTGGGGGTAGAGAGAGTGGGGGTAGGATGAGTGGTAAAAGAGACATGGGGTACATAGAGAGGTGGGGGTGGGTTGATTGAAGTTAAAGAGAGTGAGGTACAGAGAGTGGGTGTAGGATGGGTGAAGGTAGAGAGATTGGGTAAGAGGAGTGGGTGGGGTAGAGTGAGTTAGATGGTTTACAGAGAGTTGGGTGGGGTAGGGTGGGGGTAGGGATAGTGGGGTAGGGTGGGTGGCGATAGAGAGAGTGGGGATAGGGTGAGTGGTGAAAGAGACTCAGGGTATGTAGAGGGATGGGTTGGTTTGATTGAGGTTAAAGAGAGTGGGGTACAGAGAGTGGATGGGTAGAGGTAGAGAGAGTGTGGGTAGGGTGGGTGAATTGAGGTTCCAGAAAGTGGGGGTAAGGAGAGTGAGGATATAGAGAGTGGAGCTAGGGAGTGTGGGGGTAGGGAGAGCAGGCCAGAGAGGTGATAGAGTGGAGGTAGCGTAGGTGGAGCTAGCAAGAGCTGGGGTAGGGTGATGGTAGAGCAACCTGTCTCTCCAGATGTTTTGAACTACAACCACCATGAGTTCTCACTATTAACTGTATTGGCAAAGATTGATGGGAGTTGTACTCTAATATGTCTGCAGAGCGAAAGTTTGCCGACCCATGTGCTAAAGATTTACATTTTTTTTCAGAATGTACATTTCATAACAAATAAACCAGCTGTGTGTATTCAATTTAATAAATACTTTTTATAACACTGGGAAGAAGGCCCAACAATATGCAAACTGTACTGCCATCAATGGTAGTAACTTGACCAGAAATAAACTACATCTCATCTTGTACAAAACAATACATTGACCTCGTAGTTCCCAAATGTTTATTATAGTTTTGGGATGTTGCTTGACACTTTTCTGCGTTCACTTAGCTTAATGGCTGTGAGTGTTATACTCCTTAAAATGCAGAAAACAGGCTACTGGTGAGAGCGACAGCATCTGCCGGACACTCACAGCTTTTCTCTCCTTGGCTCCACCTCCCAACTTATCCTCCTCTGAGACCTCAACATCCACATGGATGCTTCTAATTCCTCCTGTGGGCTCTTCCGCAACCTCTGCGACACTCTCTCTTTCTCCATTCTACCATATGGTCTGATACAGTCTGCCGGTCACACCTTGGATGGTCTCGTCTCCTCAGACACCCCCTTCTCTAATCCTCTCACCACTCCTCTCTCTTGGATTGATCACTTTCTGCTTTTTCTCACATGAGACTGTCTCTCAGCTCTCAGGCAAAGCCCTCCCCCAGCACTGCCACCTACCTTCTTGGTCACTCGACCCATGAGGCGTGTGCCAGTGGATGCCTTTGCCACCACTTTCTCTGCTCCTCTTACTCCTGCGGCTGACTCACATTCTGACACTGCCCTCTCTAATCCGCATCTTTCTATCTCCAACACTCTGGACATACTTGCCCCTGTCATGAGAATCCATCTGAAGCCTACCTCACAAGTGCAACTCTTGGTATGACTCCCTGAAATGCAAGTGCAGGTTGGCTAGGAGGAAGTTGAGGGTTCGGGGCATCATCTGACAAACTGGCCTGCGCCTGCCCCTGTTCAAAAGGCAATACAGACTATCAGTCCTGTCCAAGAAGAGAGTCCATATCCAAGCCGTATCTCTGCGGCCTCTAACATCACGGCCAAACTCTTTAAAATCTGCAAGGAGTTGGCCAACCCTTCTGGAGTCTCCAGCTCCCCTGTTCCCTCCCAGGCGGTCTGTACGGCGCTGGCTTCTCACTTCACCTCTAAAACCCAGGACCTCTGTGCTCGCTCTCCTCTTCCTCTCCTTCTAGCTCTTTTGGACCCCTTCTGGCTGCCTCACCCTCTCCTCCTCCTTTCTCTTCTTTCTCTCTGATAACACCTGATGATGTTTCTAGACAAGTCCGATCTGTGAAAGTGTCGTCCAATGAGGTGCTCCCCTGCTCCTCCAGAACCACCAAGGACCACATTGACACCCTTGCTCCAGCCTTGGTGGATTTCTGCAATCACTCTTTCACCACTGGATCTTTCCCCCTCCCCTCAAGCACTCCCTTGTGTACCCCTCCTTAAAAAGCCTTTGGCCGACCCTACCTGCCCGGCAAACTATCGCCTGATTCCTATCACTCCTTTCTTGGGTAAACTCCTGGAAAGGCTGACCATCTCCCAGCTTACTCTCCACACTGAAGCTGCTGGTTGTCTTCATGACCATCAGTCTGGCTTTAGAGCAGCCAGAGGCACGGAAACTGCTCTCCTGAACAACAGTGAAGATCTGCTCTTTAATCTTGACTCCAGCCTTCCTTTGGTCCTCATCCTCATTGAACTTTCCTCTGATTTTGACACGGTCAATCACGCCATCCTGATCAATCGACTCCACGAGAACCTGGGCATAATGGATCAGGCTCTGGAGTGGTTGACTTCCTTCTTCCTGGACCGACCCTCCCAGTTTCAACAGGGGTTCTTTCTCTCCACCACCTCTCTCTCTACGTGTGGTGTTCCCCAGGGCTCGACACTCTCACCTCTCACCCTGGCTCTTCAATGTCTACTTGGCCACTTCATCTCTACCTTCTCTTCCAACCTTCAGTGTTATGTGGATGACACCCAGTTCTCTTTCAGGCTCTATTCAGCCTCCCCTCCTCCCTCGCTCATTCCTGACTGTCTATCCCCGATTCAGGATTGGTACACCTCCAGCGATCTCTGCCTTAATGCTAATAAAATGGAGATCCATCTCATTGGGAACCCTGCTGCTGATTTCCCTCTCTCACTTTGGCTGCCCTCCTTGGGCCTTATTCCTTTGCCTTCCTGTGAAGCAAAAATCCTTAGTGTCATCTTCAATTAAACTCTGTCCTTCACTCCTCAAATCACTGACCTTGCCAAGAAGGCCCACTACCAGCTTCACCTCCTCAGAGGTATTCTCCCTTTTCTGACGTTTCCCTCAGAAGCTCACTGTCTCCTGAGCCCTAGTTCACTCTAAGCTGGACTACTGCAACACATTCTTTCTCAATCTGACTTCTTCTACTCTCTGACCTCTGGAACTAATCCAGAACAGGACTGCTAGAATTACCCTTGGCCTCAAGCCCAGGGACTGTATCCCTCCAGCCCTGAAATCCCTACACTGTCTCCCGATTGTTGCAAGGATCAAGTTCAAGACCCTCTGAATTGTCCACAAGGTATTCTGGGGCCGGGGCAGTGGCAGGGGCCCACACTAGATCCAACTCTCTCTACCAAAGGACCTTCCTTCTCGAGCACTTCGCTTGGCTACCTCCAACTATCTGAGGATCGGGCGCTTCTCCAGGCAGAGAGTGGGTGGTAGATCTCTCTCCTCTGCAGGTGCCTCCCTCTGAAAGGGCCTCCCTGTCCCTCTCAAACTTGAGCAAGACCATGTGAGGTTCCTGAAGCTGCTCAAGACCGTCCTTTTGTCCTCCGCTTTCTCTCTTTTTCTCCCGGCTGAGCTTCCTGTCTGCTGTGCCCACTGGTTGCTTGGCTACCCCCAGGGTTTCTCTGGGTACCAGGCTCCTCCATGATCAGTCTCCCCTACACTGCCTCTGGGCCTACTGCGCACCGAGGAGCTGTAACTGTAACCACGTCAGTCCCTTGCCTCCTTGCACTTACCCAGAGCCGCCGAGCCCTGGCTGCACTCACTCAGAGCATTGCTGCCCTGAATGCATCTTCCCCCTCCCCTTCCCTATAACTTCCCCCTCTCCCTTCCCCCTGCACTTTGTGCTGTCGCACTTGCACGGTCTAAATGACACACAGCCTAGTAAGATTGTTTGTCTTGTCCTCCCTCTGTCTTCCCGCCTTGTCTTGGCACACCTAGAAACACTTGTGTACAGGCATGTTAGAAATGACATATACTATCATATCATACCATCCTCCCTCTCTTTCCATGTGCATACATATATCAGAAGACAGTGCCATGCCAGTTCCTCTTTGCCTGGCTACTCGACACATTAAAAAAAAACTAAAAACTCAAAATCACACATCCCCCACCACACACACACATTCCAACAGGGCATTACAGATATAAGCTGCGCCCCTTACGGAATCTCTCAGTTCTTGGGCATCAGTCTGCCACTCTAATTCTGCTTATACGATGCTACGTTTCGCTATATACGGTGCATCAGGCTACGAGCTACCAGAAACCCGGTTAGTTGATTTCATGATTTAATAAACTACAAGGCCACACAATTGGTGGTTTAGCGCTGTACATTTGCCCGAGTAACAATGCATATGAAAACGATAAAACTTGTGCAGTTATGGTTGGTAGCAAGTTTACTTTCAGAAAATTAATGTGTCTTCCAAGGGCATGGAAAACACCAGGGCTACAACAGCATGCAAACTATATGCAAACATACATGTGCGAGCAGTGGCGACAGGGAAAGACATGTTAACGTGACTTTAGTTAGCTTGGAACGTGAGTACTGTACTGAAAGAATGTACTGAAAGAATACACATGCAGAAACAGATACCAAAGAGACCCATTGGAACCCAACTCAGGCATCAGCAAAACCATACCCCAAGAAACATAGTGGACAAGATTAACTTTTTTTGGTCCTGGCCTTTTTAGATCATGAATAAACGTGTATGGGCCGCTGGCCATTAGCACGGTCTGCGTTGAGAACGTAGAGAAGGCGTGCTTGAGCACAGTTGTATTAAAGCATTGCCACAAGAAATAAATGGCGGAGAATCTTGAAGAGTTAAATGCATAGATCTTTTTGATAAAATTACAGGTCTTGGCCTGAAATATAAATCAAATAATAAAAAAAAAAAAAAAAAAAAAAAAAAAAATGGCCTCCATTTTTAATGGGCAGTATGCAAAGGCATCTCCAGTCTGTCTAAAACGCTCCTGTGCAAACGTCTGCTTCAGGCAGGCTCACCTTCTTTGACGAGTCTAATTGTGTCAGAATCCTTTCTGTGCCCTCCTCGTGTCTGCTATTCTGCCCTGAATTTGAAACACTAGCCGAACGCTGCTGTTCCTTCATCTGGCGCCTCGAGCGGACTGCTGTGAGGGTACCGGGGCGGTGCGGCAGCAAGCCGGGACACATGGACGTGCATGCTATGGTCTAAATGATAGAAGCGCCAAATGTGTGTGCAAGTGCGCGTCCCTCCCCCACAACTGTAGATTTATGAGACACCAGCAGTTGCCGGCTTAAAAAAGATGCAGAGAAAACGATAAAAAAGAATAGGAACTCATTAAAGCACGGTATGAAATGGCGGTAGTGCAGCCCTCCTGAAATCAAATCAAGCCCCGGCTGGTGTTTCAGCCATTTCATCCATTAGCGTCGGTGGTTGCCATGGCAACAGGAGATACCGCTCCCAAATTCCCCTTTCACCTTTCTCTTTTACAGTACCAATGTTTTAGCATTAGGTGGAGCTAGCGCCACCAAATACACAAAAACCGAAAAAGGCATACCTGTGGGAGAGGCGTGGTTGGCTGTGATGGAACGTGAGCAGTTATTGCCTGGATCAGGCCACATTCGGTGCATTCTGATTGGCTGCCACCTCTCACTTGGCCCTCGTTAAACTAGAGTGCTGATTACTCCAATTCTAAACTCATAGTCATTGCCATAAGATATAACCGGAAATAATATGAATCTGCAAATGTAAATATTGATCAGTTCTTGGGGACTGATTTTCAAAAATGTTTTCAATAGGACTTTCCCATGTTGAAACATTTTTTGTAAATAAGGCCCTTAATCTGTTTGACATTTTGTATATCCGCTCTGTTGCAGGTAATGAGGCCTCACCAGGAGTTTGCACTGTGTTCTCTTTGTGTTCCTTAAAAATGTTTGATTTCTTGACTTTATTGTTCACGGATTACTGGCAGTGAAGTTGATTATTTGGGTCACAATGTACGTGGTAAAGGGTAGCGACCTAAGGTAGACGCAGTAAATGGCATAAGAAATGCTCTGGCCCCAGCAGACAAGGATGGCGGTAGGTCGTTTTTAGGGCTCTTTGAGTATTATAGCAAGTTTGTACGTGATTTTGCATGCAACATAGGACCTACACGGAAACTTTTAAAACAGGACCAAAGTTTTCATTGGAATGAAAGGTGTGTTTGAAGCATTTAGAGAGATTACGGATAATATGTGTAATGCTGTTAACCGAGGTGGGTTTGTTGTTGGAAAGAAAACTATACTCACCGTAGACGTGAGTGGTGTGGGTTTGGGAGCAGTGTTGACTCAGGTAGAGGATAAACAAGAGACAGTCATTTGTCATGCCTCAAGAGCGGTGATGGAAGTGGAAGGAAGATATTCTGTGATCGAGAGAGAGCTATGAGCCTGTGAATGGGGCATGCATTATTTACGCAGAAATGTGTGGGGAAGTTCATTTATTTTGTGTGCGGATCACAAACCTTTGGTGGAGTGTTGACAGTGAAGGGCCAAGGTTAATGAGACTAAGTGTAAGGTTACAAGGTTATGATTTCACAGTCAGGTATGTTCCAGGTGTAAACAATAGAGTAGCAGATCTTCTTTCATGGTTGCCAGTTGAAAATAAAGAAGTCAAAGAGGAAGATGAAGAAGAAGGGGTAGTAGCAGTTGTACACAATGTTTTATCTAGGGGTGAGTGGTTGAGGAGTTTGTAGACAGATGAGGTACTTAGTAAAGTAAAGGATTTCACTCTTAAAGGTTGGCAAGCTAATAGTGAATTGGTTGAAAAGTGTAGACTATTTTGGTAAGCCAGGGAGGAATGTTCTTTAGAAGGTGAGATGGTAATAAGAGAATACAAATTAGTGCTGCCAGGAGATTTGAGGGAAGATTTAATAGAAAACACTTGTGAGGGGCATCCAGGATCTACCATAACCAAACGTAAAGTAAGAGCAAACTACTGGTCGACAGGCATGGACTTAATGGTGAAGAGATTTGCAAGAAATTGCTGGATGTGCCAGAATTCTAACAAGAGCTGTAGAATTCAAAAAATGGAAATTTATGAGGTGGTCAAACCTGATGTAGTTTGGGAACAATTGGGAATTGATACTGTAGGGACATATTGAAGATTTGGGAGAGAAATTAGATTCCTAGTGGTGATCGTAGATCATTGTTCAGGAGGGATCAATGCCAAATGGGTCAAGGAAGTTGTCAATTAATAAGGGGGTCCTGGGAGTCCCTCTGCAAGACATTAGTCCTGGTTATGAGACACTTACCTAGAGTCTTTAGCTCACTATCTTTCACAGAGAAGAAATATCCGATACATATTAGTCTTTGTCCTGCCCTGGGGCAGTCCAGCACCAAAATGCTAGGCAATTCCCCTCTGAAAAAGAGTACCAAAAAAGAGTACCAACAGCAACCCCAGACACATGTTTCGGTCTGGTTGGACTTCATCAGTAGGGTGGAGCTGTGTCTCTCTAAGAATAGTGAGCAAGGGGTCCACGTCTGGATTCCCCTAGTAACTTAGGGTGAGACCCAAAGTTACTTACGTATGCAAGGGGGGTCCTGGGAGTCCCTCTGCCAGACATTAGTCCTGGTTATGAGAGCCTTACCCAGAGTCTTTAGCTCACTATCTTTCACAGAGAAGAAATATCCCAAACATATCAGTCTTTGTCCTGCCCTGGGGCAGTCTAGCACCGAAATGCTAGGCAATTCCCCTCTGAAAAAGAGTAACAACAGCAACCACAGACATGTGTTTCGGTCTGGTTGGACCTCATCAGTAGGGTGGAGCTGTGTCTCTCTAAGAATAGTGAGCCAGGGGTCCACGTCTGGATTCCCCTAGTAATTTAGGGTGAGACCTATGGGAACAGGCATATGTCAGTTTCAGGTAAGGAGGCTTTTTGGGGGAAGACCGAGGGCACTGGGGAAGATGAAGGAAAAGGCAGTGGGGGTCTTGGGCATGGAAACCATAAGGAGTGCCAGGGAAGAAGGGTACAATGTACATTTATCGACAGTCATTTTTCCAATGTTTCTTTTTGCTGATTTCTTTTCTTTGAAAAATCCCATCGAAAAACATAGGGGTGGGGAAGGGTATATAGTGGGGGGGGGGTGTTTGGGAATAGAGTTAAATTAATAGAGGATCGGGCATTGGAGGGATTCCCTACACCCCCCAAAAGAAAAAGAAACGTTTCAAGGGATTTTTTCGAAAAAATACATTTCGACTAAAAACCCATCAAAAACTGACTGACGATAAATGAACACAGAACTGGGAGGAAGACACCAGCTGGTGGCAGTGAATGCTGGCATACATTGGAAAATACAGCTCACATTGCAGCACTCTGACTGGCCGGTTGTTAATGGGAATTCTTGTGATGTGTGTATTGATTTATTATAGAATAGCACTTAAAGAATCTCTCAGGTAATAATGGTATTGAGCTTTTTGCTCGACTCCATCTGCTCGTGGTAGGAAGTGCTTGTCAGTAAGAGGTCATCAGTTTGGACTGGTGAAGACTTTAAAATGGCCAACCTGTCCGACTGATCGACTACTTAGTGACGTAAACCGACAAGGTGAGGCAGGGGCTGGGGTGTGAGGGGTTAAGGGGAATGCATGGTGGGAAGTATGCATAGTAAGATGTCCAGGGGAAGGAATGGGGTAACAGGGAGAGGAGGTGGGGGTAACTCCTATCTCTGAAAGTAAATCTGAGAGAGTGGAGCGATGGTAAGGTAGAGGGGTGCTTAAAGACAGTGGGCCTAATTACGAGTTTGGAGGCAGCCATGGAGCTATTAGCTCCGTGGCTCACTCCAAACCGGGCTCCTTTTCCGGGTTCCTGCAATGGGAACTTACTGGGTCATTCCGACATAGGAGGACCCGGTAAGTCCTCCTTGCAGGAACCATTCCCCATTCCCATTTGAACCCCCTTAGGGCTCAATGGGAATGGGGATGGAGGTAACAACGGGCACATTACAAGTGTCCCGTTGTTACCTCCCTCTTCCCCTTGCGGGACCCGGAAAAGACATCTGGTTTTACCGGACGACTGATCCGGGTCCCGCAAAGAGAACCTCGTAATCGGACCTGACGGAATGAAGGGGGCCGGTCCCGTACCGGCCCCCTTCATTCTGTGAGCGCCTACCTCGTAATGAGGCCCAGTGACTAACTAATATGGTGAATTGTGGAAGGGGCAGTGCTGGTATGGGGAGATGTAGCACAGGAATAGTGCTTTGCAGAGAAAGGGTGGAGCAACAGGGGTAGAAAAGAGAGGGTTAGGGGGACCCCCTGAACGCATGAGAGCAGAGATGTTATTGGGGGAGAGGTATAAAGGAGGAAGGGGAGCTGGAGGAATTTGTTTTCCCAGTGAGGGCGAGCAGTTGCATATTTTGACCACCTGGGGTCCTTCAACATGCAACTGTTTATGGGACAAAATAGAGGTTGAGCATTTGGATGAGGGAGAAGTTGGGATGAAGGTGAAGTCAACAAAAGATCTGTTGACCCATTTGTGGTCTATGAAAAGGCACAGAACCTTAATAATATATCTAATTATGATTACCAAATCCGAACAGACCAGCTGACTCATATACTGAGTAAAATGCATGGAATAGGTACTCCACACTGCAGGGCGCAACACCCAGCAATTGTAGCTCTGTATCCTATCCATAATCTCTTAGTTACAATTCATGAATTGTACATAAAATAGCTGTGAAGCATTTATATCACCAACGTCCATACTATTTTGGGCTTACCATGGAGCGGCAGTACAAAGTAACCCTTGTAGGGGGTTACAGAAATTGACAGGTGGTGGGGGAGAGTGCACCAAATCAAAGGTATCCACCTCAAAAATGTGCATGCATGCCCGGAGAGGTGGAGTGTTGTGCAAAGCAGGACTACTAAAGTTGCACATTAGTCATTTGGCCTCATTATGAATGTGCCGGTGCAGTAATAACGTCCTGGTATTACCGCAAGTTTGGTGGTGGAGTGGCCGGATTTACCTGCAGCTCTGAGCTGCCAGTAATTCCGTCACCCCACCACCAAAAAATGTTGGCATTTCGTCCTGTGGTACTCCATGGAATAAGGAATATCCACCCTTACCGGCACTTGTAATCGGATGGTAATTCCAGCAGACCAAGTGCGGGTAACGGTAAAACTGTTTGGTGGTATCCCACCAGATTTACCAGCGGGATACCACCAAACTTAAAACAATGCCCATTGACTCCATCAGTACTGGGACTACAGAGTGGCTGGGAAGCAGATACACCAAGGGATGGAAAAAAGGGAGTGGTTGGGAGGCAGATACACCAAGGGATGGAAAAAGGGAGTGGTGGGAAGCAGATACACCAAGGGATGGAAAAGGGAGTGGTTGGGAAGCAGATACACCAAGGGATGGAAAAAGTGAGTGGTGGGAAGCAGATACGCCAAGGAATGGAAAAAGGGAGTGGCTGGGAGGTAGATACACCAAGGGATGGAAAAAGGTAATGGTTGGGTAGGGGATCCACCAAGAGATGGAAAACGCTAGCTTTGTTAGAAGGGCTGGATGAGGTATTTCCTGTAGATGATGTGGTTGTTTGTGGCTCTTAGGTCAAGTTGACTTGGAAGGCTGTTCTTCTTCTCTCTTGTTTTTTTTAATTCATTTTTTTGCATTGATGTGACACAGCAAAGAAGAACAGGACACTGTATACACCAATAGCAACAAAATATTCCCCATCCTCCACCAACTGCTATCCCCTCCTTCATCGTCCCCCCGTATGGATGCTAAAGATCAACCTCCATAACCTCATCCATGAAACAACGTTGCAACTTAATCAAAAATCACATAACATGTCCATGAAGTGGGAGCACCACTAAATGCACCTGAGTGCCTTCCAGCCAAGGGCCAGGGCGGTGGGACTGGGTAAAACACTCATCGCATCCCACCATGGATCTGATAACGAAGACCTCTTGCCCCATCCTGTGTCCTTAAGACTCCAGGAGCCCATTCAGGAAGCCTGACCATTCAAACTTCAAAGCCCAGGGTCCCACCATGCAGAGCAGGTCTTTTCCATCAGATAAATCTCCCAGCTTTGGCCTGCCATTCCGTCATTCCAGGCAGTTTCTCTCTCTTCCAATGTGTCACATAGCACGATCTTGCCACCAATAGGAGGAAATGCACCATGTGTGGTATGGCTTGCCACCCCCCACCCCCATCCACTGCTTCCTTACCAAAAAAGCACCAACATAAGATCAAGACGCCTTTCTGTCCTCTCTCTGTTTTTTATCAACTGCAACACCTTGGACCAGTACACTTGCACATTGCTGAAAACCCACCACATATGCCAGAATGTGCCCCTTTCCCCACAACCATGCCAACATAGAGGGCTCACCCCTGGGAACATTTTGGAAAGCCCAACTGGATCATCCTGCCAGTGATAAAGTAGTTTCACCCAATGCAATTTGTATGGTCAGGCTATTGAGGTCTTGAACGCTCTCCTAAACATCCTCTGCCATAGCTGTTCATTCACCTCATGCCCCAAGTCTTGCTGTTCATTCACCTCATGCCCCAAGTCTATCTCCCATTTGGCCCGAAGACCCTCTGTGTCGCCCATAGTAGCCTCTACCATAGATGCAGAGGAAGGACATGTTCAGAATTCCTTCTGTCTGGGTAAGCTCCCTCGGAACCACTCCCTTCTATTTCTCTGCAGTCAAAACCTCCTCAAATGGAAGGAATGCAAACACCTCCAGTCTACGGATTTGCAATGCCTCTTCAAGTTCCTGGATGGTAACAAACCTCCCTTCTTTTCATAACTCTCACAGCCTCTTTCTAAATCTTCCTGTCTCTACTCTTCGACCTTTTCCAGCTCCCTCCCATTTTCTCTTCCTAAACATCTTCCTTCTCAAGCCCTCCGCTCCTCCACCTCCAACTCTCTGAGGGTCAGATGCTTCTCCAAGCAGAGAGTGGGTGGTAGCTCTCTTTCCTCGCCTGGGGCCACCCTCTGGAACAGCCTCCCTGCCTCTCTCAAACTTGAGCAGAAACCCACGTCCGGTTCCGGAAGCAACACAAGACATTCCTTTTCGCTTCCGATTTCTCTCTTCCTCTCCCCTTCTAATGTCCCGGATACCTCCGGACACTGGTCACCTGGCCACCCCTGAACTCGGGCCCAGGCTCCTGCATGTCCAATTATCCTTGCACTGCCTCTGGACTCCCCCAGCACTTAAGGGTCTGTATCTGCAACCCTACATGTCCCTTGTCTCTGTGCACTTTGAGCCACCCTCCGACAGCACTTATTGAGTTACTTGCACTTCTCCCCTCCGGCACTTCTCCCCCCCACCTTCCCGCACGTGCGCAATCTGAATGACACAAGGCCTAGTAAGATCGTTGTTTTGTCCTCCTTCGGTCCCCCACCATTTGTCTTGTTGCACCTAGAAACACTTGTGTACAGGCCCGTTATATAAATGGCTTATCATATCATATCACCATACACCTGATCCACTTGGTTCAGGCTGGCTTCCAACTAGTGCTGGGATCTTTCAGGATTCGGGATGTCGTCCCTAATCACCAAGGCACACAAGTGGCTCAGTGGCGAGGGTCATGTCGAGACCGTTCACCTTCCGGGGCCTCCAAGCCAAATGCTCAAAATCTCCCCCAGTACGAGTGTTCTCTTATCCTTCACAGAACCTTTTCCCTTGTTCCCTTGGGACCCACAGCCACTCTCCCACCCCTGCTATTCTCAAATGGAGGTTCTCTAGGTGCACTCACGCTCATGAGGAAATGTTTGTTTTTCTCACGCTGAAAGCACTGATGAGCAAAAAGTAGTGTGAACCACACTCACGCGCGCATGCACCACAACAGACTGCTGTTGTAGTGTGAATAACATAGCTAAGATGGAATGACACTTTTCCTAGGAATACATATGCAACAGAAAGAAACAGATCCTCATGTGACCTGGCCAGGAAGTAACCTAGAGCTTTCGTCTAGAGTGCACATGCCACATTGGTGAAGTACACTGAAAGTCTTCATCATTTAAAAACTTTCAGTTTTACTACAATGGGGTTTCTCACAGAGAAGAAATATTATTCCAAATAATTATGTAACAAACTGCCTAGTTGGATCGTGAATATTTTGGAATATCTCTAGATCACATTGGGAACTGGTGGACACAAAATAAATCAAGAAACTTACCAGAATGTCTGAACTATCCCGTGGTGGAAGTACATCAAAGCTTTATTGAGTGTGCTAAATCTGGAACATTCATGGGCTAACCCGGACGGTATCAGGGAAAACCCGGACGGTATCACGGAAAATAACAGGAAGGATGTTTTGGATGCCTACCTTGAATATACTACTAGGCAATACATAAACAACTGCCTGTGTCTTTCGTCTGGCTATACTTATTTGTCAATCAAACGGGTCAACCTTCTGGAAGAGTATATTTGGCTCATTGTAAGCCCTACTCAGAGAGCTCTATTTACAAGGCTGTGTTTGGGCACTGTACCCCTTGCTTCGGTTAAGGAATGCTGGCATAGAGCCTTGGCTGATTGTTGCCCATTTTGCCCTTGGATAACTGAAACGGTGCCGCATTTCCTTTTTCAGTGTCCCGTGTATGCCGACATCCGCAGGGCTCAATGGGAATGGGGAAGGCGCTAAGTACGGTACTGCAAATTGCGGTACCGTACTTAGCACCAAAGTCCCTTTGCGGGTCCCTACTTTAACGGCTGGTGTAAACCAGCCGTTAAGGTCGGGTCCCGCAAAGGGACCTGGTAATAAGGCGCTAATGGGTTAACGGCGCCGCAGCCTTTTACGGCACCGTTAACCCATTAGCGCCAGGGCCGTAATGAGGGCCAAGGTGTTCATGGAATAGATCTCATTTGGTCAATTAAAATTGTGAGCATCCTATGCTAAATGAAAATTCGTCCACCAAAAAACCATCCATGAAAAACAAAAAATTGACCAATTTTACATTGAAAATCCTTCAACATAGACATTCATTGCATCATAAGGAGAAATTCTTTTTACAGGGAGTTAAAGGTTACAACAACAAACTCAGACCAAATAAACTATTTCCCAAACATACATTAAGAACATTCGACTTTGAATCAAACCTCGACTCACAGTACACGCCATCTGCTTCCAAAACTAAATCAATGATAGTTTATGGCGCACCAAATTCTCACCCCTAGTGCTTTAGAGGGAAGCAGTCTTGGTAGGGTCGAACATTTCAGGCTGATGATATGTAGTATAGGCTCAGTTACTCTAATCAGCCAATCAGAGCGTACCATTTACTTTCAGCATCAAGTCAAATTCATAACTAATCTCTTCAACTGATTCAAAGGCACCCCGATTTAGCAGCTGATCTTCATTAAACACCCCATTGCTTTTCCAAGGGCTTCACCACTCTATATTCCATTTCACAAAGGTTTTCACTCTCAGATTGGTTGAAACATCTCTATAAAACCAAAAAAAGAACATTATTCCCTATAATCCAGACTGTAAAATGAGCTACAACAAAGCATTTGCAAATTCTTCACACATCAGTCCTGGGTATCACTGCCCAAGGAAATGGATATAACATTATTATTATTGTTAGTAGTAGTGCTAGTAGTAGTGGTAGTAGAAGTAGCAGTAATACATTATTATTATTATTATTATTATTATTATTATTATTATTATTATTATTATTATTATTATTATTATTATTATATATTTTTATGGCACACACCTACATTTGAAGCAATGGAGCGCTGCACAACCAAATCGTCACATCAAAACAATGATTGCTGTTATGGGAATATATATGTATAACACTCTTGAAAATGTATGCCACGCATGTTGACTTTCCATTGAAATATTAACAACATATTAATGAGATTGTCCTCTTCTGTCCTGCCCATAAGGACTGCAACATTTTCTGCTCAGTTTTCCAATGCCATGCTGATGACACCCAACTCATTTTCAGGCTGCCCTCGGCCACCTCCTCTCCCTCTCTCATCTCTGATTGCCTGACTGCCATTCAAGATTGGTGTGCCGCCAATGATCTTTGTCTGAATCCCAGTAAGACGGAGATCCTCCTCATTGGCACACCTTCACCATCCTTTCCCACCACTCTCTGGCCGGCCTCCCTTGGCCCTTCTCTACCCCCATCTGCAAGGCTGAGAACCTCAGGGTCATCTTTGACTCCACCCTTTCCTTCTCCACCCACATCTCTGATGTCTATAAAAAGTCAAACTTCCTACTACACCTCCTCATAGGTACTCTGCCCGTCCTCTTCTTCCCCCGGAAGCTCACTGTCTCCTAAGCTCTGGTTGTCTCTAGGTTGGACTATTGTAACAGCCTCTTTCTAAATCTACCGGCCTCTACTCTCCGCCCTCTGCAACTAATCCAGAACAGGACCGCGAGACTAGTCCTTGGCCTCAAGCCCTGGGATTGTATCTCTCAAGCACTAAAATCTCTCCATTGGCTCCCAGTGGATGCAAGGATTACATTCAAAACCCTCTACATTGTCCACAAGGCTTTCTGGGGCCTTGGTCCAAAATACCTTCAGCTATCCTTCCGTAAATACCTTCCCTCTTGAGCTCTTCGCTCCTCCACCTCCAACTCCATCAGGGTCAGTCGTTTCACAAAGAAATGAGCTGGGGATAGATCTCGGTCTTTGGCTGGGGCCTCCCTCTGGAGCAGCCCCCCTGCCACTCTTGCCTTGTTGCGCTCTGAAACACTTGTGTAAGAGCGTGATAGGAATAAAATATCAATTCAATTCAATTCAACATTATCTAGTTAAGGAGGCTGGAAACATTTACAATAAGACTGAATAAGAAGTGCACCCTCTTAAAAATAGTGCCCTGACTGCCCCAAGCACATATGCCCCAGTAACACTGCTGAGAGGTTTTGTAGGGTTACTGCAGGCACATGACAATGTGCTCATTAGAAAGAGAGTATGCCCCTCCAAAAAAGAGTTCACTTAAGAGCAGGGCCTGAGCAACCAGTAAGTGAAAGGGATGGATGATATCGAATATGGGTGACACTGTCATGACCCTGACCTGCAGTTGCCCATTTGCTAAGGATTGATTGTGGTCCTGCTGAGCTTCGGTGCCCTTCAGTCTGTGGTCTATTTGTGACGACTCAACTTCCGGGGCACCAGTGATCCAGGGATGAATATTGGTTTCTAAACCATCAATCAGCCCCACACCTCTAATACACCAGAAGGGATCCGAACAGTTTGGAACACAAGTTAATTATAAACCTTGTTGTCCAATTTTGGTAACGTGGACGGAATGGCAGGCTTATCCCCGCAAGCTCGTGGATCATTGGTTAGTTGCAACACAGCGAAAATACAGTTATTGCCCAATGATAAAAGGTACTGTCCAGTTAAGGTTGTATTAAAAATATCGACTTTATTATTATTACACCAGACAGTTCTAGCACAATACAGAATGCAAACAACCATGTAAAGAAACACAGAGCACAGACAGTTTCACGAAGGAAAAGGATGCACTCCGGATACTGACAGGAGGGTAGTTGGTGACGTAATCAGTCTTACTGTTCAAGGCTATTTGGTTTCAGCACCAATGTGCAAAGAGTCATAACTGTCTCTAGGGGCCTTCTGAGAAGAACCAGGGGGTCAGAACCACAATACACCTCGTCCTTGAAAAGTTCTTGATGTTTCACAGAATCAAGGCGGTTCCAGGGCACATTGCAGCGCTTGAGAAAGAGTTTGAGGCGAGAGACAGCTGGGGATATCAGACAGCAGGTAGTTCGTCAAGCGAGGCTGGACGGACAGCTGCAGGTGGGCTCATGGCAACTCAGGGCCAAGAATCATTGTCTCTGTGCTGGTTGGCGGATCAGGTACTCTGGTCACGGCGTCTTGGATGGCTCTGGTTACTGTGCCATGACAACTGTCAGTGGTGCAGTCAATTCTGGTTCGAGGACTCGACTCTTTCGAAAATGTCCTTAATAGATGGACACTGGTTGATGCTTGTAGGGGAACTCCTCCTAGCTTCTCTGCAGGGCTTGTGTCATCCTTTCAAGGTGGACGGCCAAAGCTTAGGAGAGTGTTTAGGGGCAACAGCCTTGTCCTTTGTCCAGAGCCTCTCTGGTACTTCCCACCTAGGAAGCTTGCTGGCAGCAGGGCATGCTCTGTGCTGGATGGGTACCAGTTCTGCAGCTGCTGGATGGGTCCTCTGAGTCCGGTATCGCCCTCTGTTCCCTGGGAGATGTTATGGGGAGGGATCTTGCGTCGTTCTTGGAACTCCTGGCCTTCCTTCACTGGTGGAAGATGTACCTTCAGCCTGGGTACAAATGAGTCCTTCTTCTTACTCCTCTCGAAGTCGTCGGATGATCTCCTAAGTGAGGGTTCAGCCCTCTTCTGAGGCCAAATGGGTCCCAGTGATTGAAGCAGGCTAAGCCTACCTTAATGAACCAATCCTGGGTCCCCACTAACAATCTTCTGTTATGCATGAGGCCACCCATCTTCCTAATCTTTTGTAGATCAAAATGCCTCTCTGGTAAACTGAGCCCTCTTTATTAAAGTGCAGGTCTCCCTTGAAGATTGTGCAGAGAGCAGACGCCCTGTCTCCCTCAAACCACATACTTCTCCCCTCTGAAAGAGGTCCGCCCTGCAGGGATGCCTACGGTAACTGATGGACAAAGACATGCCATTCACTGCCTTTCATACAAAATGGTGGGAACTAGCTTCAAGTTGCCACATTGCATACCAAAGGGGTGTTAGCCCCACTTTCCTGTTGGCTAGCAGGCACACCAGGCAGATTTCAAATGGAGATTTGCAAATATAGTAAATGGTGACAGCCTGCACCTCCGTTTAGCACATGAGAATGTTTTCACAACCATTTGCAGGCCCACCAACAGCTATCTTGATCACCCTAACCCTATTTGTATGACTCTATCTCCCCCTCTGATGATCACCATGCAAGAAGAAACACTGGTGGCAAGGGAATTGCTGAGCACCGGAGCAGAGGGCTGCTAAACCTGTCCAGTGTGTTCCCGATAATAATCCATTGCACGTTCTCAATGTCACTGGGCCTGGTAAGATTGTTGTTTTGTTCCTCCCTTGTAACCCTCCCTTGCCTCGTCGCGCCATGAAACACTTGTTTATGGGCGCGATATATAAATAAAATATCATATCATATCATTTACCCATTTGCAGCCTGGTAAAAGCTAAGTGCTTATAGGGAGACAGGGGGCTTTCGGAAGCAGATTGTTGATGATGTGTGGAAGCAGGCAGACCTAATGGATGTCTGCACCCACGCTGTACCTGTTCTATACAGAAGAATCTTGCACTGACCATGACCATGCTGTAACAGCCTGGTCTGTGAGGGAAGCTTGCATTGGCCCTGCCAGCGATGTCTGTACTTGTACCCATTTGTGTGTAAAGTTTGTAATTAATGTCCGTGCCCATATTCCAAATGTGTCCATGCGTGAGGGAAGCATGCACTAGCCTTGCCCATGCAGCGTCTTCATGCGTGCTAGTAAGCCTAGTACTGACCCTTCGCCTACTATACAGGTGCCTGTGAATGACGAAAACCTGTACTGTGCCTTCCCATACTCCACATGCCAGGCCAATGCTGCACATGCATCCATGTGTGAGGGAGGCATGCACTGGACCTGCCCATGCTATAGGGTTGATTTTCCATTAATTCTGTTCCTGCTTCTGTTTATGAGTGATGCCCCAAAGATTCTGTACCTATTATTCTGGATCTATTTGTTACGTTATGGTAAAGGTTATTGATATAGCAATCAAACCTAAAGACATAGGAGCGCTCTAGGAACGATATGTACAAATAAAATAATACCATTTTGAGATTTGTTTCTAAAGGTACTTTTGTTGGACTCAGATCTTGATATGATATGATATGGCATTTATAACGCGCCTATACACAGGTGTTTCAAGGCGCGACGAGGCAAGGGGGGAACAATGGGAGGACAAACAACGATCCTACTAGGCCAGGTGTCATTCAGATCGCGCAAGTGCATGGGAAGGGGGGAAAGGAAAAGGGCACAGGGGGAAGGGAGAGGGGAAGTGCAGTACATGGGAAGTGGAATACATATGACACATAAACAGCCAACTAGAGGCAAGTGCAAGGAAGTGCAGACATAAGTGCTAGTAAGGGGACTGAAAGGATACAGAAAAACGGTCCCCAAGTGCAGGGGTTGCCAGGGAGGCAGTGCAGGTGGGTAATGGATGGGGCCTGGGCCAGAGACCAAAAGGGTGGCCAGGTAACCAGGGCAAATACAGTCAGGAATTCAGCAAGGGAGGGGAGGAGAGAAAGCAGAAGCAAAGAGGAGGGTTTTGAAGTGTTTCCGGAACCGGAGATGGTTCTCCTCAAGTTTCAGGGAGGCAGGAAGGCTGTTCCAGAGAGAGGCCCCTTAAGGAGGATGAGGAGTTTGCTCCAGTTCTGTATTGAAAAGATTCTGCCTTCCGTATAATTTGCATTAAATATGGGACAGTAGCAAATTTAAATGGTATTTGAGCACCCCCCATCCCCGGCAGCTGCAACTGGCTGCCTGGTGCCTTCTGAGTCATACAGTGGCCAGGCCCTCTCTCTACCAGTCTACCTCAGCACCCCCTTTCAGCACTTGCCTTCGGGCACCCTCCCCTGGCTGGACAGCTGAGTTTGGCCCCCCCCCCTCCTTGCACTAGTTACCCATATCCCATCCCCTGCACACTTGCCATCCAGGCTGCCCCCCGCGCCTCCCTGCACCTACCCCCTAGAACTTACCCAGCTCCTGGGATCCCCTCCCTCCTAGACCTCCCCCGACCCACTCCACATAACTTCCCTCTCGCCCTCACACACCCCCTGACGCGTCCCCTCACTCACACTCCCAGCACTTGCTGTTTCCTGCACTTGCACGATCCAAATGTCAGAAGGCCTGGTAGGACCATTTATTGTTGTTTATCCCTTAACTTCCCTCTTCCCCTTGCCTTGTGGCGCCTGGAAAGCTTTTCTGATGTATAGGTGCCTTACAAATGTTCAATAAATAAATAAATAACTTAACTGGAAATCAACGAAGATGGCATAAAAATTGCATAACATGAGCATGATGGGGAACATTATAAATAATCCTAGCAGTATTATTCTGGAGCACTTGCAGGTTCTGACATAAACATATGGGTAACCCATATATAAAGAATTACAATAGTCAAATTCAGCTCCAATGATTATTTTGACAATAGTAGACACATGGCTAGTGCGCAAATATGGCCGAATCTGTAACAAGGTATAACAAATACACATGAAATACAGAAGTACGAATTGAGAGAATTTGCTGCGATGGACTGTCATTTGCAATGTTTTAGCAGTATTTAGTCTGAGACAGCTATTTTGCATCCATCCTTGGATTTTTTAGAACATCTCAGACAAAATATTGGTATTGTGGGTCAGAATGGCAGAAGGTTAAAACGTATTTGAGTGCACCAGCATAACAATGATGGCCATCACTTCAACTGGCAAAAAAATAATGAAAAGGTTTGACATAAAGATTGAACAGCGGGGGTGGCAAGGCAGAGCCTCGTCTGGCTCCAGAACGCAATTCAGAATTAGTGGACAGGCCATTGATCAAGACTGAGCTAATAGCATTGGTTAGAAAGGAATGTGAATTGGCATAAAGCGGAGTCTGACACCCTGGCCACAGATGTCAATCTGTGAAGGACTCTATAGACCAACCTGTCGAGCACTGCTGGCAAGTCAAGCAATACTAATAGTGAAGGATCCAGGTTATTCAAGTTCCAAAGCAACCCCTCTCTGACATCTACCAATATCAATTCCTTGCTTTTAGCTTGAAAGCCACATTGGTGCTCACCAAGCACATTTCTCAAATTCTTCCAGTTGAAGAATTACAAAACCTTCCAGGATTTTCTTGAGGAAAGGGCAGTTAGGGATAGGGCCAATAATAGTTTTGTTAGGTCTGGATCTGAATACTTTTTTTTTTTTAAATAGGGGGAGATCCATGATAGTTTTTAAGGTGGAGGAATACAACCATCAGAAAGAGAATACTTTACCAAATTAACTAAGAACGGAAACCACGCATCAATGCAGTTCTGAATTCCCCGAGTTGGACATGGTTTGCATAAACAGTTCATAGCTCCTGAGGTTGTAGCACTGTGCCTCAATTATTGTGATATACCATCTACATAACCAAAAAGAGGGAAAGAGTGGCCATCAGGTTCTAAAGGTGGAATTGAGTGGGTGGGTTGCTAGAGCTATAATAGATTGTTGAATCTGTGCATTCATAGTTTCCACAAATAAGGGAATTTATTGTAGCCAGTTCAGAAAAATAGGTTGGGTAGGATGATGAACGGTTTTATTTCCTAACTATCATAAGGTTTGGAAAATAGCTTTTAGAGCATTACCAGCTGAGGACATTCTGGAAGTGAAGACATTCTTCTTTACTAAAATAACATCTGGCTTATATTTTGGATTGTGCTGCTTTTTGAGTGGCA